>NW_026291535.1:0-600000 GCF_023091745.1 Budorcas taxicolor
GGTGGCACGTGGCACAAACCTGTGGGAAAGCCTCGTGGGAAAGCCTCGAGGGACAGCCTCGAGGGAAAGCCACAGATCCCTTGATCCACGTGACAGGAAGCGTGACACTACTGCTGCAGCTCGGGAGGAAAGCACACGTGCATGCCCCCATCGAGACGAGGCCTGACTCCCCTGGGGAGACTCAGAATCACCCCAAGTTCCATGGCAACACTGGAGAGGAATCCTCAGGTTCCGGCCCCGACTCCACACAAGGACTGAGGCCCCGGCATTGACGGGAGAGGAATCCGGAGAGGTCCCCTAGCAACTCGCATGGGGTCTGGCCTTTCATGAGGCCACCAGATCGAGTCCCTGGGGTCCCCGTCGCAACTCGAGAAGACCTGCCGCAACTCGAGAAAATCCAGGAGGTTCTCCCCTCCAGGCGAGATGAGGCCCATTTCCGCTGAGGCGTCTCGAGGCTGATCACACGTCCCCTCTGGAACTTCGAAAGGGTCCTTCACACCCTTGGTGCAAATCAAGAAGTTCCCCGACATACCCGTCTCCACTCGAGAGGAAACACGAGGGTCCAGCCCACATCCAGAGGAGCCCCGTTTCCGCCTCGTAGCTCGAGATGAGGGAACCTTTCCCTGCTTCGTCGGGAAAGAGTTCCCGGCGTTCCCGTCGCATCTCAAGAGGAGGCCCTCTCAACAGGAACGGCGAGAGGAACTCCAGGGTCGTGCCACCATTCCAAGAGTCCCCCAGATGTCTCAGTCCATTCCAGAGGAACCTCTTTCCCTTCACCGGCTCGTCTTTCACGCCGAGGATCGACTCACACCAAGGTGGCACGTGGCACAGCCCTGTGGGTAAGACTCGTGGGAAAGCCTCGAGGGACAGCCTCGAGGGAAAGCCACAGATCCCTTGATCCACGTGACAGGAAGCGTGACACTACTGCTGCAGCTCGGGCGGAAAGCGCACGTGCATGCCCCCACTCGAGACGAGGCCTGATTCCCCTAGGGAGACCCAGAAGCACCGCAAGATCCATGGCAACACTGGAGAGGAATCCTCAGGTTCCGGCCCCGACTCCACACAAGGACTGAGGCCCCGGCATGGACGGGAGAGGAATCCCGAGAGGTCCCCTAGCAACTCGCATGGGGACTGGCCTTTCATGAGGCCACCAGAGCGGGTCCCTGGGGTCCCCGTCGTAACTCGAGAAGACCTGCCGCAACTCGAGAAAATCCAGGAGGTTCTCCCCTCCAGGCGAGATGAGGCCCATTTCCGCTGAGGCGTCTCGAGGCTGATCACACCTCCCCTCTGGAACTTCGAAAGGGTCCTTCACACCCTTGGTGCAAATCAAGAAGTTCCCCGACATACCCGTCTCCACTCGAGAGGAAACACGAGGGTCCCGCCCACATCCAGAGGAGCCCCGTTTCCGCCTCGTAGCTCGAGATGAGGGATCCTTTCCCTGCTTCGTCGGGAAAGAGTTCCCGGCGTTCCCGTCGCATCTCAAGAGGAGGCCCTCTCAACAGGAACGGCGAGAGGAACTCCAGGGTCGTGCCACCATTCCAAGAGGCCCCCAGATATCTCAGTCCATTCCAGAGGAACCTCTTCTCCCTTCACCCGCTCGTCTTTCACGCCGAGGATCGACTCACAGCAAGGTGGCACGTGGCACAAACCTGTGGGAAAGCCTCGTGGGAAAGCCTCGAGGGACAGCCTCGAGGGAAAGCCACAGATCCCTTGATCCACGGGACAGGAAGCGTGACACTACTGCTGCAGCTCGGGAGGAAAGCACACGTGCATGCCCCCACTCGAGACGAGGCCTGACTCCCCTGGGGAGACTCAGAATCACCCCAAGTTCCATGGCAACACTGGAGAGGAATCCTCAGGTTCCGGCCCCGACTCCACACAAGGACTGAGGCCCCGGCATTGACGGGAGAGGAATCCCGAGAGGTCCCCTAGGAACTCGCATGGGGTCTGGCCTTTCATGAGGCCACCAGATCGAGTCCCTGGGGTCCCCGTCGTAACTCGAGAAGACCTGCCGCAACTCGAGAAAATCCAGGAGGTTCTCCCCTCCAGGCGAGATGAGGCCCATTTCCGCTGAGGCGTCTCGAGGCTGATCACACCTCCCCTCTGGAACTTCGAAAGGGTCCTTCACACCCTTGGTGCAAATCAAGAAGTTCCCCGACATGCCCGTCTCCACTCGAGAGGAAACACGTGGGTCCCGCCCACATCCAGAGGAGCCCCGTTTCCGCCTCGTAGCTCGAGATGAGGGATCCTTTCCCTGCTTAGTCGGGAAAGAGTCCCCCCCCTTCCCGTCGCATCTCAAGAGGAGGCCCTCTCAACAGGAACGGCGAGAGGAACTCCAGGGTCGTGCCACCATTCCAAGAGTCCCCCAGATGTCTCAGTCCATTCCAGAGGAACCTCTTTTCCCTTCACCGGCTCGTCTTTCACGCCGAGGATCGACTCACACCAAGGTGGCACGTGGCACAGCCCTGTGGGTAAGACTCGTGGGAAAGCCTCGAGGGACAGCCTCAAGGGAAAGCCACAGATCCCTTGATCCACGTGACAGGAAGCGTGACACTACTGCTGCAGCTCGGGCGGAAAGCGCACGTGCATGCCCCCACTCGAGACGAGGCCTGATTCCCCTAGGGAGACCCAGAAGAACCCCAAGATCCATGGCAACACTGGAGAGGAATCCTCAGGTTCCGGCCCCGACTCCACACAAGGACTGAGGCCCCGGCATTGACGGGAGAGGAATCCCGAGAGGTCCCCTAGCAACTCGCATGGGGTCTGGCCTTTCATGAGGCCACCAGAGCGGGTCCCTGGGGTCCCCGTCGTAACTCGAGAAGACCTGCCGCAACTCGAGAAAATCCAGGAGGTTCTCCCCTCCAGGCGAGATGAGGCCCATTTCCGCTGAGGCGTCTCGAGGCTGATCACACCTCCCCTCTGGAACTTCGAAAGGGTCCTTCACACCCTTGGTGCAAATCAAGAAGTTCCCCGACATACCCGTCTCCACTCGAGAGGAAACACGAGGGTCCCGCCCACATCCAGAGGAGCCCCGTTTCCGCCTCGTAGCTCGAGATGAGGGATCCTTTCCCTGCTTCGTCGGGAAAGAGTTCCCGGCGTTCCCGTCGCATCTCAAGAGGAGGCCCTCTCAACAGGAACGGCGAGAGGAACTCCAGGGTCGTGCCACCATTCCAAGAGGCCCCCAGATATCTCAGTCCATTCCAGAGGAACCTCTTCTCCCTTCACCCGCTCGTCTTTCACGCCGAGGATCGACTCACAGCAAGGTGGCACGTGGCACAAACCTGTGGGAAAGCCTCGTGGGAAAGCCTCGAGGGACAGCCTCGAGGGAAAGCCACAGATCCCTTGATCCACGTGACAGGAAGCGTGACACTACTGCTGCAGCTCGGGAGGAAAGCGCACGTGCATGCCCCCACTCGAGACGAGGCCTGACTCCCCTGGGGAGACTCAGAATCACCCCAAGTTCCATGGCAACACTGGAGAGGAATCCTCAGGTTCCGGCCCCGACTCCACACAAGGACTGAGGCCCCGGCATGGACGGGAGAGGAATCCCGAGAGGTCCCCTAGGAACTCGCATGGGGTCTGGCCTTTCATGAGGCCACCAGATCGAGTCCCTGGGGTCCCCGTCGTAACTCGAGAAGACCTGCCGCAACTCGAGAAAATCCAGGAAGTTCTCCCCTCCAGGCGAGATGAGGCCCATTTCCGCTGAGGCGTCTCGAGGCTGATCACACCTCCCCTCTGGAACTTCGAAAGGGTCCTTCACACCCTTGGTGCAAATCAAGAAGTTCCCCGACATGCCCGTCTCCACTCGAGAGGAAACACGTGGGTCCCGCCCACATCCAGAGGAGCCCCGTTTCCGCCTCGTAGCTCGAGATGAGGGAACCTTTCCCTGCTTCCTCGGGAAAGAGTTCCCGGCGTTCCCGTCGCATCTCAAGAGGAGGCCCTCTCAACAGGAACGGCGAGAGGAACTCCAGGGTCGTGCCACCATTCCAAGAGTCCCCCAGATGTCTCAGTCCATTCCAGAGGAACCTCTTTTCCCTTCACCGGCTCGTCTTTCACGCCGAGGATCGACTCACACCAAGGTGGCACGTGGCACAGCCCTGTGGGTAAGCCTCGTGGGAAAGCCTCGAGGGACAGCCTCGAGGGAAAGCCACATATCCCTTGATCCACGTGACAGGAAGCGTGACACTACTGCTGCAGCTCGGGCGGAAAGCGCACGTGCATGCCCCCACTCGAGACGAGGCCTGATTCCCCTAGGGAGACCCAGAAGAACCCCAAGATCCATGGCAACACTGGAGAGGAATCCTCAGGTTCCGGCCCCGACTCCACACAAGGACTGAGGCCCCGGCATTGACGGGAGAGGAATCCCGAGAGGTCCCCTAGCAACTCGCATGGGGTCTGGCCTTTCATGAGGCCACCAGAGCGGGTCCCTGGGGTCCCCGTCGTAACTCGAGAAGACCTGCCGCAACTCGAGAAAATCCAGGAGGTTCTCCCCTCCAGGCGAGATGAGGCCCATTTCCGCTGAGGCGTCTCGAGGCTGATCACACCTCCCCTCTGGAACTTCGAAAGGGTCCTTCACACCCTTGGTGCAAATCAAGAAGTTCCCCGACATACCCGTCTCCACTCGAGAGGAAACACGAGGGTCCCGCCCACATCCAGAGGAGCCCCGTTTCCGCCTCGTAGCTCGAGATGAGGGATCCTTTCCCTGCTTCGTCGGGAAAGAGTTCCCACCCTTCCCGTCGCATCTCAAGAGGAGGCCCTCTCAACAGGAACGGCGAGAGGAACTCCAGGGTCGTGCCACCATTCCAAGAGGCCCCCAGATATCTCAGTCCATTCCAGAGGAACCTCTTCTCCCTTCACCCGCTCGTCTTTCACGCCGAGGATCGACTCACAGCAAGGTGGCACGTGGCACAAACCTATGGGAAAGCCTCGTGGGAAAGCCTCGAGGGACAGCCTCGAGGGAAAGCCACAGATCCCTTGATCCACGTGACAGGAAGCGTGACACTACTGCTGCAGCTCGGGAGGAAAGCGCACGTGCATGCCCCCACTCGAGACGAGGCCTGACTCCCCTGGGGAGACTCAGAATCACCCCAAGTTCCATGGCAACACTGGAGAGGAATCCTCAGGTTCCGGCCCCGACTCCACACAAGGACTGAGGCCCCGGCATGGACGGGAGCGGAATCCCGAGAGGTCCCCTAGCAACTCGCATGGGGTCTGGCCTTTCATGAGGCCACCAGATCGAGTCCCTGGGGTCCCCGTCGTAACTCGAGAAGACCTGCCGCAACTCGAGAAAATCCAGGAGGTTCTCCCCTCCAGGCGAGATGAGGCCCATTTCCGCTGAGGCGTCTCGAGGCTGATCACACCTCCCCTCTGGAACTTCGAAAGGGTCCTTCACACCCTTGGTGCAAATCAAGAAGTTCCCCGACATACCCGTCTCCACTCGAGAGGAAACACGAGGGTCCAGCCCACATCCAGAGGAGCCCCGTTTCCGCCTCGTAGCTCGAGATGAGGGAACCTTTCCCTGCTTCCTCGGGAAAGAGTTCCCGGCGTTCCCGTCGCATCTCAAGAGGAGGCCCTCTCAACAGGAACGGCGAGAGGAACTCCAGGGTCGTGCCACCATTCCAAGAGTCCCCCAGATGTCTCAGTCCATTCCAGAGGAACCTCTTTTCCCTTCACCGGCTCGTCTTTCACGCCGAGGATCGACTCACACCAAGGTGGCACGTGGCACAGCCCTGTGGGTAAGCCTCGTGGGAAAGCCTCGAGGGACAGCCTCGAGGGAAAGCCACAGATCCCTTGATCCACGTGACAGGAAGCGTGACACTACTGCTGCAGCTCGGGCGGAAAGCGCACGTGCATGCCCCCACTCGAGACGAGGCGTGATTCCCCTAGGGAGACCCAGAAGCACCGCAAGATCCATGGCAACACTGGAGAGGAATCCTCAGGTTCCGGCCCCGACTCCACACAAGGACTGAGGCCCCGGCATGGACGGGAGAGGAATCCCGAGAGGTCCCCTAGCAACTCGCATGGGGACTGGCCTTTCATGAGGCCACCAGAGCGTGTCCCTGGGGTCCCCGTCGTAACTCGAGAAGACCTGCCGCAACTCGAGAAAATCCAGGAGGTTCTCCCCTCCAGGCGAGATGAGGCCCATTTCCGCTGAGGCGTCTCCAGGCTGATCACACCTCCCCTCTGGAACTTCGAAAGGGTCCTTCACACCCTTGGTGCAAATCAAGAAGTTCCCCGACATACCCGTCTCCACTCGAGAGGAAACACGAGGGTCCCGCCCACATCCAGAGGAGCCCCGTTTCCGCCTCGTAGCTCGAGATGAGGGATCCTTTCCCTGCTTCGTCGGGAAAGAGTTCCCGGCGTTCCCGTCGCATCTCAAGAGGAGGCCCTCTCAACAGGAACGGCGAGAGGAACTCCAGGGTCGTGCCACCATTCCAAGAGGCCCCCAGATATCTCAGTCCATTCCAGAGGAACCTCTTCTCCCTTCACCCGCTCGTCTTTCACGCCGAGGATCGACTCACAGCAAGGTGGCACGTGGCACAAACCTGTGGGAAAGCCTCGTGGGAAAGCCTCGAGGGACAGCCTCGAGGGAAAGCCACAGATCCCTTGATCCACGTGACAGGAAGCGTGACACTACTGCTGCAGCTCGGGAGGAAAGCACACGTGCATGCCCCCACTCGAGACGAGGCCTGACTCCCCTGGGGAGACTCAGAATCACCCCAAGTTCCATGGCAACACTGGAGAGGAATCCTCAGGTTCCGGCCCCGACTCCACACAAGGACTGAGGCCCCGGCATTGACGGGAGAGGAATCCCGAGAGGTCCCCTAGGAACTCGCATGGGGTCTGGCCTTTCATGAGGCCACCAGATCGAGTCCCTGGGGTCCCCGTCGTAACTCGAGAAGACCTGCCGCAACTCGAGAAAATCCAGGAGGTTCTCCCCTCCAGGCGAGATGAGGCCCATTTCCGCTGGGGCGTCTCGAGGCTGATCACACCTCCCCTCTGGAACTTCGAAAGGGTCCTTCACACCCTTGGTGCAAATCAAGAAGTTCCCCGACATGCCCGTCTCCACTCGAGAGGAAACACGTGGGTCCCGCCCACATCCAGAGGAGCCCCGTTTCCGCCTCGTAGCTCGAGATGAGGGATCCTTTCCCTGCTTAGTCGGGAAAGAGTCCCCCCCCTTCCCGTCGCATCTCAAGAGGAGGCCCTCTCAACAGGAACGGCGAGAGGAACTCCAGGGTCGTGCCACCATTCCAAGAGTCCCCCAGATGTCTCGGTCCATTCCAGAGGAACCTATTCTCCCTTCACCCGCTCGTCTTTCACGCCGAGGATCGACTCACACCTAGGTGGCACGTGGCACAGCCCTGTGGGAAAGCCTCGTGGGAAAGCCTGGAGGGACAGCCTCGAGGGAAAGCCACAGATCCCTTGATCCACGTGATAGAAGCGTGACACTACTGCTGCAGCTCGGGAGGAAAGCGCACGTGCATGCCCCCACTCGAGACGAGGACTGACTCCCCTGGGGAGACTCAGAAGCACCCCAAGATCCATGGCAACACTGGAGAGGAATCCTCAGGTTCCGGCCCCGACTCCACACAAGGACTGAGGCCCCGGCATGGACGGGAGAGGAATCCCGAGAGGTCCCCTAGCAACTGGCATGGGGACTGGCCTTTCCTGAGGCCAGCAGAGCGGGTCCCTGAGGTCCCCGTCGTAACTCGAGAAGACCTGCCGCAACTCGAGAAAATCCAGGAGGTTCTCCCCTCCAGGCGAGATGAGGCCCATTTCCGCTGAGGTGTCTCGAGGCTGATCACACCTCACCTCTGGAACTTCGAAAGGGTCCTTCACACCCTTGGTGCAAATCAAGAAGTTCCCCGACATACCCGTCTCCACTCGAGAGGAAACACGAGGGTCCCGCCCACATCCAGAGGAGCCCCGTTTCCGCCTCTTAGCTCGAGATGAGGGATCCTTTCCCTGCTTCGTCGGGAAAGAGTTCCCGGCGTTCCCGTCGCATCTCAAGAGGAGGCCCTCTCAACAGGAACGGCGAGAGGAACTCCAGGGTCGTGCCACCATTCCAAGAGTCCCCCAGATATCTCGGTCCATTCCAGAGGAACCTCTTCTCCCTTCACCCGCTCGTCTTTCTCGCCGAGGATCGACTCACACCAAGGTGGCACGTGGCACAGCCCTGTGGGAAAGCCTCGTGGGAAAGCCTCGAGGGACAGCCTCGAGGGAAAGCCACAGATCCCTTGATCCACGTGACAGGAAGCGTCACACTACTGCTGCAGCTCGGGAGGAAAGCGCACGTGCATGCCCCCACTCGAGACGAGGCCTGACTCCCCTGGGGAGACTCAGAAGCACCCCAAGATCCATGGCAACACTGGAGAGAAATCCTCAGGTTCCGGCCCCGACTCCACACAAGGACTGAGGCCCCGGCATGGACGGGAGAGGAATCCCGAGAGGTCCCCTAGGAACTCGCATGGGGTCTGGCCTTTCATGAGGCCACCAGATCGAGTCCCTGGGGTCCCCGTCGTAACTCGAGAAGACCTGCCGCAACTCGAGAAAATCCAGGAGGTTCTCCCCTCCAGGCGAGATGAGGCCCATTTCCGCTGAGGCGTCTCGAGGCTGATCACACCTCCCCTCTGGAACTTCGAAAGGGTCCTTCACACCCTTGGTGCAAATCAAGAAGTTCCCCGACATGCCCGTCTCCACTCGAGAGGAAACACGTGGGTCCCGCCCACATCCAGAGGAGCCCCGTTTCCGCCTCGTAGCTCGAGATGAGGGATCCTTTCCCTGCTTAGTCGGGAAAGAGTCCCCCCCCTTCCCGTCGCATCTCAAGAGGAGGCCCTCTCAACAGGAACGGCGAGAGGAACTCCAGGGTCGTGCCACCATTCCAAGAGTCCCCCAGATGTCTCAGTCCATTCCAGAGGAACCTCTTTTCCCTTCACCGGCTCGTCTTTCACGCCGAGGATCGACTCACACCAAGGTGGCACGTGGCACAGCCCTGTGGGTAAGCCTCGTGGGAAAGCCTCGAGGGACAGCCTCGAGGGAAAGCCACAGATCCCTTGATCCACGTGACAGGAAGCGTGACACTACTGCTGCAGCTCGGGAGGAAAGCGCACGTGCATGCCCCCACTCGAGACGAGGCCTGATTCCCCTAGGGAGACCCAGAAGCACCGCAAGATCCATGGCAACACTGGAGAGGAATCCTCAGGTTCCGGCCCCGACTCCACACAAGGACTGAGGCCCCGGCATGGACGGGAGAGGAATCCCGAGAGGTCCCCTAGCAAATCGCATGGGGACTGGCCTTTCATGAGGCCAAAAGAGCGGGTCCCTGGGGTCCCCGTCGTAGCTCGAGAAGACCTGCCGCAACTCGAGAAAATCCAGGAGGTTCTCCCCTCCAGGCGAGATGAGGCCCATTTCCGCTGAGGCGTCTCGAGGCTGATCACACCTCCCCTCTGGAACTTCGAAAGGGTCCTTCACACCCTTGGTGCAAATCAAGAAGTTCCCCGACATACCCGTCTCCACTCGAGAGGAAACACGAGGGTCCCGCCCACATCCAGAGGAGCCCCGTTTCCGCCTCGTAGCTCGAGATGAGGGATCCTTTCCCTGCTTCGTCGGGAAAGAGTTCCCGGCGTTCCCGTCGCATCTCAAGAGGAGGCCCTCTCAACAGGAACGGCGAGAGGAACTCCAGGGTCGTGCCACCATTCCAAGAGGCCCCCAGATATCTCAGTCCATTCCAGAGGAACCTCTTCTCCCTTCACCCGCTCGTCTTTCACGCCGAGGATCGACTCACAGCAAGGTGGCACGTGGCACAAACCTGTGGGAAAGCCTCGTGGGAAAGCCTCGAGGGACAGCCTCGAGGGAAAGCCACAGATCCCTTGATCCACGTGACAGGAAGCGTGACACTACTGCTGCAGCTCGGGAGGAAAGCGCACGTGCATGCCCCCACTCGAGACGAGGCCTGACTCCCCTGGGGAGACTCAGAATCACCCCAAGTTCCATGGCAACACTGGAGAGGAATCCTCAGGTTCCGGCCCCGACTCCACACAAGGACTGAGGCCCCGGCATGGACGGGAGAGGAATAACGAGAGGTCCCCTAGGAACTCGCATGGGGTCTGGCCTTTCATGAGGCCACCAGATCGAGTCCCTGGGGTCCCCGTCGTAACTCGAGAAGACCTGCCGCAACTCGAGAAAATCCAGGAGGTTCTCCCCTCCAGGCGAGATGAGGCCCATTTCCGCTGAGGCGTTTCGAGGCTGATCACACCTCCCCTCTGGAACTTCGAAAGGGTCCTTCACACCCTTGGTGCAAATCAAGAAGTTCCCCGACATGCCCGTCTCCACTCGAGAGGAAACACGTGGGTCCCGCCCACATCCAGAGGAGCCCCGTTTCCGCCTCGTAGCTCGAGATGAGGGAACCTTTCCCTGCTTCCTCGGGAAAGAGTTCCCGGCGTTCCCGTCGCATCTCAAGAGGAGGCCCTCTCAACAGGAACGGCGAGAGGAACTCCAGGGTCGTGCCACCATTCCAAGAGTCCCCCAGATGTCTCAGTCCATTCCAGAGGAACCTCTTTTCCCTTCACCGGCTCGTCTTTCACGCCGAGGATCGACTCACACCAAGGTGGCACGTGGCACAGCCCTGTGGGTAATCCTCGTGGGAAAGCCTCGAGGGACAGCCTCGAGGGAAAGCCACAGATCCCTTGATCCACGTGACAGGAAGCGTGACACTACTGCTGCAGCTCGGGCGGAAAGCGCACGTGCATGCCCCCACTCGAGACGAGGCCTGATTCCCCTGGGGAGACTCAGAATCACCCCAAGTTCCATGGCAACACTGGAGAGGAATCCTCAGGTTCCGGCCCCGACTCCACACAAGGACTGAGGCCCCGGCATGGACGGGAGCGGAATCCCGAGAGGTCCCCTAGCAACTCGCATGGGGTCTGGCCTTTCATGAGGCCACCAGAGCGGGTCCCTGGGGTCCCCGTCGTAACTCGAGAAGACCTGCCGCAACTCGAGAAAATCCAGGAGGTTCTCCCCTCCAGGCGAGATGAGGCCCATTTCCGCTGAGGCGTCTCGAGGCTGATCACACCTCCCCTCTGGAACTTCGAAAGGGTCCTTCACACCCTTGGTGCAAATCAAGAAGTTCCCCGACATACCCGTCTCCACTCGAGAGGAAACACGAGGGTCCCGCCCACATCCAGAGGAGCCCCGTTTCCGCCTCGTAGCTCGAGATGAGGGATCCTTTCCCTGCTTCGTCGGGAAAGAGTTCCCGGCGTTCCCGTCGCATCTCAAGAGGAGGCCCTCTCAACAGGAACGGCGAGAGGAACTCCAGGGTCGTGCCACCATTCCAAGAGGCCCCCAGATATCTCAGTCCATTCCAGAGGAACCTCTTCTCCCTTCACCCGCTCGTCTTTCACGCCGAGGATCGACTCACAGCAAGGTGGCACGTGGCACAAACCTGTGGGAAAGCCTCGTGGGAAAGCCTCGAGGGACAGTCTCGAGGGAAAGCCACAGATCCCATGATCCACGTGACAGGAAGCGTGACACTACTGCTGCAGCTCGGGAGGAAAGCACACGTGCATGCCCCCACTCGAGACGAGGCCTGACTCCCCTGGGGAGACTCAGAATCACCCCAAGTTCCATGGCAACACTGGAGAGGAATCCTCAGGTTCCGGCCCCGACTCCACACAAGGACTGAGGCCCGGGCATTGACGGGAGAGGAATCCCGAGAGGTCCCCTAGCAACTCGCATGGGGTCTGGCCTTTCATGAGGCCACCAGATCGAGTCCTTGGGGTCCCCGTCGTAACTCGAGAAGACCTGCCGCAACTCGAGAAAATCCAGGAGGTTCTTCCCTCCAGGCGAGATGAGGCCCATATCCGCTGAGGCGTCTCGAGGCTGATCACACCTCCCCTCTGGAACTTCGAAAGGGTCCTTCACACCCTTGGTGCAAATCAAGAAGTTCCCCGACATGCCCGTCTCCACTCGAGAGGAAACACGAGGGTCCCGCCCACATCCAGAGGAGCCCCGTTTCCGCCTCGTAGCTCGAAATGAGGGATCCTTTCCCTGCTTAGTCGGGAAAGAGTTCCCCCCCTTCCCGTCGCATCTCAAGAGGAGGCCCTCTCAACAGGAACGGCGAGAGGAACTCCAGGGTCGTGCCACCATTCCAAGAGTCCCCCAGATGTCTCGGTCCATTCCAGAGGAACCTATTCTCCCTTCACCCGCTCGTCTTTCACGCCGAGGATCGACTCACACCAAGGTGGCACGTGGCACAGCCCTGTGGGAAAGCCTCGTGGGAAAGCCTCGAGGGACAGCCTCGAGGGAAAGCCACAGATCCCTTGATCCACGTGATAGAAGCGTGACACTACGGCAGCAGCTCGGGAGGAAAGCGCACGTGGATGCCCCCACTCGAGACGAGGCCTGACTCCCCTGGGGAGACTCAGAAGCACCCCAAGATCCATGGCAACACTGGAGAGGAATCCCCAGGTTCCGGCCCCGACTCCACACAAGGACTGAGGCCCCGGCATGGACGGGAGAGGAATCCCGAGAGGTCCCCTAGCAACTGGCATGGGGACTGGCCTTTCCTGAGGCCAGCAGAGCGGGTCCCTGAGGTCCCCGTCGTAACTCGAGAAGACCTGCCGCAACTCGAGAAAATCCAGGAGGTTCTCCCCTCCAGGCGAGATGAGGCCCATTTCCGCTGAGGCGTCTCGAGGCTGATCACACCTCACCTCTGGAACTTCGAA
Source organism: Budorcas taxicolor (assembly GCF_023091745.1). Classification (NCBI taxonomy): domain Eukaryota; kingdom Metazoa; phylum Chordata; class Mammalia; order Artiodactyla; family Bovidae; genus Budorcas; species Budorcas taxicolor. The sequence continues at coordinate 12,723 of NW_026291535.1, forward strand.
AGGGTCCTTCACACCCTTGGTGCAAATCAAGAAGTTCCCCGACATACCCGTCTCCACTCGAGAGGAAACACGAGGGTCCCGCCCACATCCAGAGGAGCCCCGTTTCCGACTCGTAGCTCGAGATGAGGGATCCTTTCCCTGCTTCGTCGGGAAAGAGTTCCCGACGTTCCCGTCGCATCTCAAGAGGAGGCCCTCTCAACAGGAACGGCAAGAGGAACTCCAGGGTCGTGCCACCATTCCAAGAGGCCCCCAGATATCTCAGTCCATTCCAGAGGAACCTCTTCTCCCTTCACCCGCTCGTCTTTCACGCCGAGGATCGACTCACACCAAGGTGGCACGTGGCACAGCCCTGTGGGAAAGCCTCGTGGGAAAGCCTCGAGGGACAGCCTCGAGGGAAAGCCACAGATCCCTTGATCCACGTGACAGGAAGCGTGACACTACTGCTGCAGCTCGGGAGGAAAGCGCACGTGCATGCCCCCACTCGAGACGAGGCCTGACTCCCCTGGGGAGACTCAGAAGCACCCCAAGATCCATGGCAACACTGGAGAGGAATCCTCAGGTTCTGGCCCCGACTCCACACAAGGACTGAGGCCCCGGCATGGACGGGAGAGGAATCCCGAGAGGTCCCCTAGCAACTCGCATGGGGACTGGCCTTTCCTGAGGCCACCAGAGCGGGTCCCTGAGGTCCCCGTCGTAACTCGAGAAGACCTGCCGCAACTCGAGAAAATCCAGGAGGTTCTCCCCTCCAGGCGAGATGAGGCCCATTTCCGCTGAGGCTTCTCGAGACTGATCACACCTCCCCTCTGGAACTTCGAAAGGGTCCTTCACACCCTTGGTGCAAATCAAGAAGTTCCCCGACATACCCGTCTCCACTCGAGAGGAAACACGAGGGTCCCGCCCACATCCAGAGGAGCCCCGTTTCCGCCTCGTAGCTCGAGATGAGGAATCCTTTCCCTGCTTCGTCGGGAAAGAGTTCCCAGCGTTCCCGTCGCATCTCAAGAGGAGGCCCTCTCAACAGGAACGGCGAGAGGAACTCCAGGGTCGTGCCACCATTCCAAGAGGCCCCCAGATATCTCAGTCCATTCCAGAGGAACCTCTTCTCCCTTCACCCGCTCGTCTTTCACGCCGAGGATCGACTCACAGCAAGGTGGCACGTGGCACAAACCTGTGGGAAAGCCTCGTGGGAAAGCCTCGAGGGACAGCCTCGAGGGAAAGCCACAGATCCCTTGATCCACGTGACAGGAAGCGTGACACTACTGCTGCAGCTCGGGAGGAAAGCACACATGCATGCCCCCACTCGAGACGAGGCCTGACTCCGCGGGGAGACTCAGAATCACCCCAAGTTCCATGGCAACACTGGAGAGGAATCCTCAGGTTCCGGCCCCGACTCCACACAAGGACTGAGGCCCCGGCATTGACGGGAGAGGAATCCCGAGAGGTCCCCTAGCAACTCGCATGGGGTCTGGCCTTTCATGAGGCCACCAGATCGAGTCCCTGGGGTCCCCGTCGTAACTCGAGAAGACCTGCCGCAACTCGAGAAAATCCAGGAGGTTCTCCCCTCCAGGCGAGATGAGGCCCATTTCCGCTGAGGCGTCTCGAGGCTGATCACACCTCCCCTGTGGAACTTCGAAAGGGTCCTTCACACCCTTGGTGCAAATCAAGAAGTTCCCCGACATACCCGTCTCCACTCGAGAGGAAACACGAGGGTCCAGCCCACATCCAGAGGAGCCCCGTTTCCGCCTCGTAGCTCGAGATGAGGGAACCTTTCCCTGCTTCCTCGGGAAAGAGTTCCCGGCGTTCCCGTCGCATCTCAAGAGGAGGCCCTCTCAACAGGAACGGCGAGAGGAACTCCAGGGTCGTGCCACCATTCCAAGAGTCCCCCAGATGTCTCAGTCCATTCCAGAGGAACCTCTTTTCCCTTCACCGGCTCGTCTTTCACGCCGAGGATCGACTCACACCAAGGTGGCACGTGGCACAGCCCTGTGGGTAAGCCTCGTGGGAAAGCCTCGAGGGACAGCCTCGAGGGAAAGCCACAGATCCCTTGATCCACGTGACAGGAAGCGTGACACTACTGCTGCAGCTCGGGCGGAAAGCGCACGTGCATGCCACCACTCGAGACGAGGCCTGATTCCCCTAGGGAGACCCAGAAGCACCCCAAGATCCATGGCAACACTGGAGAGGAATCCCCAGGTTCCGGGCCCGACTCCACACAAGGACTGAGGCCCCGACATGGACGGGAGAGGAATCCCGAGAGGTCCCCTAGCAACTGGCATGGGAACTGGCCTTTCCTGAGGCCAGCAGAGCGGGTCCCTGAGGTCCCCGTCGTAACTCGAGAAGACCTGCCGCAACTCGAGAAAATCCAGGAGGTTCTCCCCTCCAGGCGAGATGAGGCCCATTTCCGCTGAGGCGTCTCGAGGCTGATCACACCTCACCTCTGGAACTTCGAAAGGGTCCTTCACACCCTTGGTGCAAATCAAGAAGTTCCCCGACATACCCGTCTCCACTCGAGAGGAAACACGAGGGTCCCGCCCACATCCAGAGGAGCCCCGTTTCCGCCTCGTAGCTCGAGATGAGGGATCCTTTCCCTGCTTCGTCGGGAAAGAGTTCCTGGCGTTCCCGTCGCATCTCAAGAGGAGGCCATCTCAACAGGAACGGCGAGAGGAACTCCAGGGTCGTGCCACCATTCCAAGAGTCCCCCAGATATCTCAGTCCATTCCAGAGGAATCTCTTCTCCCTTCACCCGCTCGTCTTTCACGCCGAGGATCGACTCACAGCAAGGTGGCACGTGGCACAAACCTGTGGGAAAGCCTCGTGGGAAAGCCTCGAGGGACAGCCTCGAGGGAAAGACACAGATCCCTTGATCCACGTGAAAGGAAGCGTGACACTACTGCTGCAGCTCGGGAGGAAAGCGCACGTGCATGCCCCCACTCGAGACGAGGCCTGATTCCCCTAGGGAGACCCAGAAGCACCGCAAGATCCATGGCAACACTGGAGAGGAATCCTCAGGTTCCGGCCCCGACTCCACACAAGGACTGAGGCCCCGGCATTGACGGGAGAGGAATCCCGAGAGGTCCCCTAGCAACTCGCATGGGGTCTGGCCTTTCATGAGGCCACCAGAGCGGGTCCCTGGGGTCCCCGTCGTAACTCGAGAAGACCTGCCGCAACTCGAGAAAATCCAGGAGGTTCTCCCCTCCAGGCGAGATGAGGCCCATTTCCGCTGAGGCGTCTCGAGGCTGATCACACCTCCCCTCTGGAACTTCGAAAGGGTCCTTCACACCCTTGGTGCAAATCAAGAAGTTCCCTGACATACCCGTCTCCACTCGAGAGGAAACACGAGGGTCCCGCCCACATCCAGAGGAGCCCCGTTTCCGCCTCGTAGCTCGAGATGAGGGATCCTTTCCCTGCTTCGTCGGGAAAGAGTTCCCGGCGTTCCCGTCGCATCTCAAGAGGAGGCCCTCTCAACAGGAACGGCGAGAGGAACTCCAGGGTCGTGCCACCATTCCAAGAGGCCCCCAGATATCTCAGTCCATTCCAGAGGAACCTCTTCTCCCTTCACCCGCTCGTCTTTCACGCCGAGGATCGACTCACAGCAAGGTGGCACGTGGCACAGCCCTGTGGGAAAGCCTCGTGGGAAAGCCTGGAGGGACAGCCTCGAGGGAAAGCCACAGATCCCTTGATCCACGTGATAGAAGCGTGACACTACGGCAGCAGCTCGGGAGGAAAGCGCACGTGCATGCCCCCACTCGAGACGAGGCCTGACTACCCTGGGGAGACTCAGAAGCACCCCAAGATCCATGGCAACACTGGAGATGAATCCTCAGGTTCCGGCCCCGACTCCACACAAGGACTGAGTCCCCGGCATGGACGGTAGAGGAATCCCGAGAGGTCCCCTAGCAACTGGCATGGGGACTGGCCTTTCCTGAGGCCACCAGAGCGGGTCCCTGAGGTCCCCGTCGTAACTCGAGAAGACCTGCCGCAACTTGAGAAAATCCAGGAGGTTCTCCCCTCCAGGCGAGATGAGGCCCATTTCCGCTGAGGCGTCTCGAGGCTGATCACACCTCCCCTCTGGAACTTCGAAAGGGTCCTTCACACCCTTGGTGCAAATCAAGAAGTTCCCCGACATACCCGGCTCCACTCGAGAGGAAACACGAGGGTCCCGCCCACATCCAGAGGAGCCCCGTTTCCGCCTCGTAGCTCGAGATGAGGGATCCTTTCCCTGCTTCGTCGGGAAAGAGTTCCCGGCGTTCCCGTCGCATGTCAAGAGGAGGCCCTCTCAACAGGAACGGCGAGAGGAACTCCAGGGTCGTGCCACCATTCCAAGAGGCCCCCAGATATCTCAGTCCATTCCAGAGGAACCTCTTCTCCCTTCACCCGCTCGTCTTTCACGCCGAGGATCGACTCACACCAAGGTGGCACGTGGCACAGCCCTGTGGGAAAGCCTCGTGGGAAAGCCTCGAGGGACATCCTCGAGGGAAAGCCACAGATCCCTTGATCCACGTGACAGGAAGCGTGACACTACTGCTGCAGCTCGGGAGGAAAGCGCACGTGCATGCCCCCACTCGAGACGAGGCCTGACTCCCCTGGGGAGACTCAGAAGCACCCCAAGATCCATGGCAACACTGGAGAGGAATCCTCAGGTTCCGGCCCCGACTCCACACAAGGACTGAGGCCCCGGCATGGACGGGAGAGGAATCCCGAGAGGTCCCCTAGCAACTCGCATGGGGACTGGCCTTTCCTGAGGCCACCAGAGCGGGTCCCTGAGGTCCCCGTCGTAACTCGAGAAGACCTGCCGCAACTCGAGAAAATCCAGGAGCTTCTCCCCTCCAGGCGAGATGAGGCCCATTTCCGCTGAGGCGTCTCGAGGCTGATCACACCTCACCTCTGGAACTTCGAAAGGCTCCTTCACACCCTTGGTGCGAATCAAGAAGTTCCCCGACATACCCGTCTCCCCTCGAGAGGAATCACGCGGGTCCCGCCCACATCCAGAGGAGCCCCGTTTCCGCCTCGTAGCTCGAGATGAGGGAACCTTTCCCTGCTTCCTCGGGAAAGAGTTCCCGGCGTTCCCGTCGCATCTCAAGAGGAGGCCCTCTCAACAGGAACGGCGAGAGGAACTCCAGGGTCGTGCCACCATTCCAAGAGTCCCCCAGATGTCTCAGTCCATTCCAGAGGAACCTCTTTTCCCTTCACCGGCTCGTCTTTCACGCCGAGGATCGACTCACACCAAGGTGGCACGTGGCACAGCCCTGTGGGTAAGCCTCGTGGGAAAGCCTCGAGGGACAGCCTCGAGGGAAAGCCACAGATCCCTTGATCCACGTGACAGGAAGCGTGACACTACTGCTGCAGCTCGGGCGGAAAGCGCACGTGCATGCCCCCACTCGAGACGAGGCCTGATTCCCCTAGGGAGACCCAGAAGCACCGCAAGATCCATGGCAACACTGGAGAGGAATCCTCAGGTTCCGGCCCCGACTCCACACAAGGACTGAGGCCCCGGCATGGACGGGAGAGGAATCACGAGAGGTCCCCTAGCAACTCGCATGGGGACTGGCCTTTCATGAGGCCACCAGAGCGGGTCCCTGGGGTCCCCGTCGTAACTCGAGAAGACCTGCCGCAACTCGAGAAAATCCAGGAGGTTCTCCCCTCCAGGCGAGATGAGGCCCATTTCCGCTGAGGCTTCTCGAGACTGATCACACCTCCCCTCTGGAACTTCGAAAGGGTCCTTCACACCCTTGGTGCAAATCAAGAAGTTCCCCGACATACCCGTCTCCACTCGAGAGGAAACACGAGGGTCCCGCCCACATCCAGAGGAGCCCCGTTTCCGCCTCGTAGCTCGAGATGAGGAATCCTTTCCCTGCTTCGTCGGGAAAGAGTTCCCAGCGTTCCCGTCGCATCTCAAGAGGAGGCCCTCTCAACAGGAACGGCGAGAGGAACTCCAGGGTCGTGCCACCATTCCAAGAGGCCCCCAGATATCTCAGTCCATTCCAGAGGAACCTCTTCTCCCTTCACCCGCTCGTCTTTCACGCCGAGGATCGACTCACAGCAAGGTGGCACGTGGCACAAACCTGTGGGAAAGCCTCGTGGGAAAGCCTCGAGGGACAGCCTCGAGGGAAAGCCACAGATCCCTTGATCCACGTGACAGGAAGCGTGACACTACTGCTGCAGCTCGGGAGGAAAGCACACATGCATGCCCCCACTCGAGACGAGGCCTGACTCCGCGGGGAGACTCAGAATCACCCCAAGTTCCATGGCAACACTGGAGAGGAATCCTCAGGTTCCGGCCCCGACTCCACACAAGGACTGAGGCCCCGGCATTGACGGGAGAGGAATCCCGAGAGGTCCCCTAGCAACTCGCATGGGGTCTGGCCTTTCATGAGGCCACCAGATCGAGTCCCTGGGGTCCCCGTCATAACTCGAGAAGACCTGCCGCAACTCGAGAAAATCCAGGAGGTTCTCCCCTCCAGGCGAGATGAGGCCCATTTCCGCTGAGGCGTCTCGAGGCTGATCACACCTCCCCTGTGGAACTTCGAAAGGGTCCTTCACACCCTTGGTGCAAATCAAGAAGTTCCCCGACATACCCGTCTCCACTCGAGAGGAAACACGAGGGTCCAGCCCACATCCAGAGGAGCCCCGTTTCCGCCTCGTAGCTCGAGATGAGGGAACCTTTCCCTGCTTCCTCGGGAAAGAGTTCCCGGCGTTCCCGTCGCATCTCAAGAGGAGGCCCTCTCAACAGGAACGGCGAGAGGAACTCCAGGGTCGTGCCACAATTCCAAGAGTCCCCCAGATGTCTCAGTCCATTCCAGAGGAACCTCTTTTCCCTTCACCGGCTCGTCTTTCACGCCGAGGATCGACTCACACCAAGGTGGCACGTGGCACAGCCCTGTGGGTAAGCCTCGTGGGAAAGCCTCGAGGGACAGCCTCGAGGGAAAGCCACAGATCCCTTGATCCACGTGACAGGAAGCGTGACACTACTGCTGCAGCTCGGGCGGAAAGCGCACGTGCATGCCACCACTCGAGACGAGGCCTGATTCCCCTAGGGAGACCCAGAAGCACCCCAAGATCCATGGCAACACTGGAGAGGAATCCCCAGGTTCCGGGCCCGACTCCACACAAGGACTGAGGCCCCGGCATGGACGGGAGAGGAATCCCGAGAGGTCCCCTAGCAACTGGCATGGGGACTGGCCTTTCCTGAGGCCAGCAGAGCGGGTCCCTGAGGTCCCCGTCGTAACTCGAGAAGACCTGCCGCAACTCGAGAAAATCCAGGAGGTTCTCCCCTCCAGGCGAGATGAGGCCCATTTCCGCTGAGGCGTCTCGAGGCTGATCACACCTCACCTCTGGAACTTCGAAAGGGTCCTTCACACCCTTGGTGCAAATCAAGAAGTTCCCCGACATACCCGTCTCCAGTCGAGAGGAAACACGAGGGTCCCGCCCACATCCAGAGGAGCCCCGTTTCCGCCTCGTAGCTCGAGATGAGGGATCCTTTCCCTGCTTCGTCGGGAAAGAGTTCCTGGCGTTCCCGTCGCATCTCAAGAGGAGGCCATCTCAACAGGAACGGCGAGAGGAACTCCAGGGTCGTGCCACCATTCCAAGAGTCCCCCAGATATCTCAGTCCATTCCAGAGGAACCTCTTCTCCCTTCACCCGCTCGTCTTTCACGCCGAGGATCGACTCACAGCAAGGTGGCACGTGGCACAAACCTGTGGGAAAGCCTCGTGGGAAAGCCTCGAGGGACAGCCTCGAGGGAAAGCCACAGATCCCTTGATCCACGTGAAAGGAAGCGTGACACTACTGCTGCAGCTCGGGAGGAAAGCGCACGTGCATGCCCCCACTCGAGACGAGGCCTGATTCCCCTAGGGAGACCCAGAAGCACCGCAAGATCCATGGCAACACTGGAGAGGAATCCTCAGGTTCCGGCCCCGACTCCACACAAGGACTGAGGCCCCGGCATTGACGGGAGAGGAATCCCGAGAGGTCCCCTAGCAACTCGCATGGGGTCTGGCCTTTCATGAGGCCACCAGAGCGGGTCCCTGGGGTCCCCGTCGTAACTCGAGAAGACCTGCCGCAACTCGAGAAAATCCAGGAGGTTCTCCCCTCCAGGCGAGATGAGGCCCATTTCCGCTGAGGCGTCTCGAGGCTGATCACACCTCCCCTCTGGAACTTCGAAAGGGTCCTTCACACCCTTGGTGCAAATCAAGAAGTTCCCTGACATACCCGTCTCCACTCGAGAGGAAACACGAGGGTCCCGCCCACATCCAGAGGAGCCCCGTTTCCGCCTCGTAGCTCGAGATGAGGGATCCTTTCCCTGCTTCGTCGGGAAAGAGTTCCCGGCGTTCCCGTCGCATCTCAAGAGGAGGCCCTCTCAACAGGAACGGCGAGAGGAACTCCAGGGTCGTGCCACCATTCCAAGAGGCCACCAGATATCTCAGTCCATTCCAGAGGAACCTCTTCTCCCTTCACCCGCTCGTCTTTCACGCCGAGGATCGACTCACAGCAAGGTGGCACGTGGCACAGCCCTGTGGGAAAGCCTCGTGGGAAAGCCTGGAGGGACAGCCTCGAGGGAAAGCCACAGATCCCTTGATCCACGTGATAGAAGCGTGACACTACGGCAGCAGCTCGGGAGGAAAGCGCACGTGCATGCCCCCACTCGAGACGAGGCCTGACTACCCTGGGGAGACTCAGAAGCACCCCAAGATCCATGGCAACACTGGAGATGAATCCTCAGGTTCCGGCCCCGACTCCACACAAGGACTGAGTCCCCGGCATGGACGGTAGAGGAATCCCGAGAGGTCCCCTAGCAACTGGCATGGGGACTGGCCTTTCCTGAGGCCACCAGAGCGGGTCCCTGAGGTCCCCGTCGTAACTCGAGAAGACCTGCCGCAACTTGAGAAAATCCAGGAGGTTCTCCCCTCCAGGCGAGATGAGGCCCATTTCCGCTGAGGCATCTCGAGGCTGATCACACCTCCCCTCTGGAACTTCGAAAGGGTCCTTCACACCCTTGGTGCAAATCAAGAAGTTCCCCGACATACCCGGCTCCACTCGAGAGGAAACACGAGGGTCCCGCCCACATCCAGAGGAGCCCCGTTTCCGCCTCGTAGCTCGAGATGAGGGATCCTTTCCCTGCTTCGTCGGGAAAGAGTTCCCGGCGTTCCCGTCGCATGTCAAGAGGAGGCCCTCTCAACAGGAACGGCGAGAGGAACTCCAGGGTCGTGCCACCATTCCAAGAGGCCCCCAGATATCTCAGTCCATTCCAGAGGAACCTCTTCTCCCTTCACCCGCTCGTCTTTCACGCCGAGGATCGACTCACACCAAGGTGGCACGTGGCACAGCCCTGTGGGAAAGCCTCGTGGGAAAGCCTCGAGGGACAGCCTCGAGGGAAAGCCACAGATCCCTTGATCCACGTGACAGGAAGCGTGACACTACTGCTGCAGCTCGGGAGGAAAGCGCACGTGCATGCCCCCACTCGAGACGAGGCCTGACTCCCCTGGGGAGACTCAGAAGCACCCCAAGATCCATGGCAACACTGGAGAGGAATCCTCAGGTTCCGGCCCCGACTCCACACAAGGACTGAGGCCCCGGCATGGACGGGAGAGGAATCCCGAGAGGTCCCCTAGCAACTCGCATGGGGACTGGCCTTTCCTGAGGCCACCAGAGCGGGTCCCTGAGGTCCCCGTCGTAACTCGAGAAGACCTGCCGCAACTCGAGAAAATCCAGGAGCTTCTCCCCTCCAGGCGAGATGAGGCCCATTTCCGCTGAGGCGTCTCGAGGCTGATCACACCTCACCTCTGGAACTTCGAAAGGCTCCTTCACACCCTTGGTGCGAATCAAGAAGTTCCCCGACATACCCGTCTCCACTCGAGAGGAATCACGCGGGTCCCGCCCACATCCAGAGGAGCCCCGTTTCCGCCTCGTAGCTCGAGATGAGGGATCCTTTCCCTGCTTCGTCGGGAAAGAGTTCCCGGCGTTCCCGTCGCATCTCAAGAGGAGGCCCTCTCAACAGGAACGGCGAGAGGAACTCTAGGGTCGTGCCACCATTCCAAGAGGCCCCCAGATATCTCAGTCCATTCCAGAGGAACCTCTTCTCCCTTCACCCGCTCGTCTTTCACGCCGAGGATCGACTCACAGCAAGGTGGCACGTGGCACAAACCTGTGGGAAAGCCTCGTGGGAAAGCCTCGAGGGACAGCCTCGAGGGAAAGCCACAGATCCCTTGATCCACGTGACAGGAAGCGTGACACTACTGCTGCAGCTCGGGAGGAAAGCACACGTGCATGCCCCCACTCGAGACGAGGCCTGACTCCCCTGGGGAGACTCAGAATCACCCCAAGTTCCATGGCAACACTGGAGAGGAATCCTCAGGTTCCGGCCCCGACTCCACACAAGGACTGAGGCCCCGGCATTGACGGGAGAGGAATCCCGAGAGGTCCCCTAGGAACTCGCATGGGGTCTGGCCTTTCATGAGGCCACCAGATCGAGTCCCTGGGGTCCCCGTCGTAACTCGAGAAGACCTGCCGCAACTCGAGAAAATCCAGGAGGTTCTCCCCTCCAGGCGAGATGAGGCCCATTTCCGCTGAGGCGTCTCGAGGCTGATCACACCTCCCCTCTGGAACTTCGAAAGGGTCCTTCACACCCTTGGTGCAAATCAAGAAGTTCCCCGACATGCCCGTCTCCACTCGAGAGGAAACACGTGGGTCCCGCCCACATCCAGAGGAGCCCCGTTTCCGCCTCGTAGCTCGAGATGAGGGATCCTTTCCCTGCTTAGTCGGGAAAGAGTCCCCCCCCTTCCCGTCGCATCTCAAGAGGAGGCCCTCTCAACAGGAACGGCGAGAGGAACTCCAGGGTCGTGCCACCATTCCAAGAGTCCCCCAGATGTCTCGGTCCATTCCAGAGGAACCTATTCTCCCTTCACCCGCTCGTCTTTCACGCCGAGGATCGACTCACACCTAGGTGGCACGTGGCACAGCCCTGTGGGAAAGCCTCGTGGGAAAGCCTGGAGGGACAGCCTCGAGGGAAAGCCACAGATCCCTTGATCCACGTGATAGAAGCGTGACACTACGGCAGCAGCTCGGGAGGAAAGCGCACGTGCATGCCCCCACTCGAGACGAGGACTGACTCCCCTGGGGAGACTCAGAAGCACCCCAAGATCCATGGCAACACTGGAGAGGAATCCTCAGGTTCCGGCCCCGACTCCACACAAGGACTGAGGCCCCGGCATGGACGGGAGAGGAATCCCGAGAGGTCCCCTAGCAACTGGCATGGGGACTGGCCTTTCCTGAGGCCAGCAGAGCGGGTCCCTGAGGTCCCCGTCGTAACTCGAGAAGACCTGCCGCAACTCGAGAAAATCCAGGAGGTTCTCCCCTCCAGGCGAGATGAGGCCCATTTCCGCTGAGGTGTCTCGAGGCTGATCACACCTCACCTCTGGAACTTCGAAAGGGTCCTTCACACCCTTGGTGCAAATCAAGAAGTTCCCCGACATACCCGTCTCCACTCGAGAGGAAACACGAGGGTCCCGCCCACATCCAGAGGAGCCCCGTTTCCGCCTCTTAGCTCGAGATGAGGGATCCTTTCCCTGCTTCGTCGGGAAAGAGTTCCCGGCGTTCCCGTCGCATCTCAAGAGGAGGCCCTCTCAACAGGAACGGCGAGAGGAACTCCAGGGTCGTGCCACCATTCCAAGAGTCCCCCAGATATCTCGGTCCATTCCAGAGGAACCTCTTCTCCCTTCACCCGCTCGTCTTTCACGCCGAGGATCGACTCACACCAAGGTGGCACGTGGCACAGCCCTGTGGGAAAGCCTCGTGGGAAAGCCTCGAGGGACAGCCTCGAGGGAAAGCCACAGATCCCTTGATCCACGTGACAGGAAGCGTCACACTACTGCTGCAGCTCGGGACGAAAGCGCACGTGCATGCCCCCACTCGAGACGAGGCCTGACTCCCCTGGGGAGACTCAGAAGCACCCCAAGATCCATGGCAACACTGGAGAGAAATCCTCAGGTTCCGGCCCCGACTCCACACAAGGACTGAGGCCCCGGCATGGACGGGAGAGGAATCCCGAGAGGTCCCCTAGGAACTCGCATGGGGTCTGGCCTTTCATGAGGCCACCAGATCGAGTCCCTGGGGTCCCCGTCGTAACTCGAGAAGACCTGCCGCAACTCGAGAAAATCCAGGAGGTTCTCCCCTCCAGGCGAGATGAGGCCCATTTCCGCTGAGGCGTCTCGAGGCTGATCACACCTCCCCTCTGGACTTCGAAAGGGTCCTTCACACCCTTGGTGCAAATCAAGAAGTTCCCCGACATGCCCGTCTCCACTCGAGTGGAAACACGTGGGTCCCGCCCACATCCAGAGGAGCCCCGTTTCCGCCTCGTAGCTCGAGATGAGGGATCCTTTCCCTGCTTAGTCGGGAAAGAGTCCCCCCCCTTCCCGTCGCATCTCAAGAGGAGGCCCTCTCAACAGGAACGGCGAGAGGAACTCCAGGGTCGTGCCACCATTCCAAGAGTCCCCCAGATGTCTCAGTCCATTCCAGAGGAACCTCTTTTCCCTTCACCGGCTCGTCTTTCACGCCGAGGATCGACTCACACCAAGGTGGCACGTGGCACAGCCCTGTGGGTAAGCCTCGTGGGAAAGCCTCGAGGGACAGCCTCGAGGGAAAGCCACAGATCCCTTGATCCACGTGACAGGAAGCGTGACACTACTGCTGCAGCTCGGGAGGAAAGCGCACGTGCATGCCCCCACTCGAGACGAGGCCTGATTCCCCTAGGGAGACCCAGAAGCACCGCAAGATCCATGGCAACACTGGAGAGGAATCCTCAGGTTCCGGCCCCGACTCCACACAAGGACTGAGGCCCCGGCATGGACGGGAGAGGAATCACGAGAGGTCCCCTAGCAACTCGCATGGGGACTGGCCTTTAATGAGGCCAAAAGAGCGGGTCCCTGGGGTCCCCGTCGTAACTCGAGAAGACCTGCCGCAACTCGAGAAAATCCAGGAGGTTCTCCCCTCCAGGCGAGATGAGGCCCATTTCCGCTGAGGCGTCTCGAGGCTGATCACACCTCCCCTCTGGAACTTCGAAAGGGTCCTTCACACCCTTGGTGCAAATCAAGAAGTTCCCCGACATACCCGTCTCCACTCGAGAGGAAACACGAGGGTCCCGCCCACATCCAGAGGAGCCCCGTTTCCGCCTCGTAGCTCGAGATGAGGGATCCTTTCCCTGCTTCGTCGGGAAAGAGTTCCCGGCGTTCCCGTCGCATCTCAAGAGGAGGCCCTCTCAACAGGAACGGCGAGAGGAACTCCAGGGTCGTGCCACCATTCCAAGAGGCCCCCAGATATCTCAGTCCATTCCAGAGGAACCTCTTCTCCCTTCACCCGCTCGTCTTTCACGCCGAGGATCGACTCACAGCAAGGTGGCACGTGGCACAAACCTGTGGGAAAGCCTCGTGGGAAAGCCTCGAGGGACAGCCTCGAGGGAAAGCCACAGATCCCTTGATCCACGTGACAGGAAGCGTGACACTACTGCTGCAGCTCGGGAGGAAAGCGCACGTGCATGCCCCCACTCGAGACGAGGCCTGACTCCCCTGGGGAGACTCAGAATCACCACAAGTTCCATGGCAACACTGGAGAGGAATCCTCAGGTTCCGGCCCCGACTCCACACAAGGACTGAGGCCCCGGCATGGACGGGAGAGGAATAACGAGAGGTCCCCTAGGAACTCGCATGGGGTCTGGCCTTTCATGAGGCCACCAGATCGAGTCCCTGGGGTCCCCGTCGTAACTCGAGAAGACCTGCCGCAACTCGAGAAAATCCAGGAGGTTCTCCCCTCCAGGCGAGATGAGGCCCATTTCCGCTGAGGCGTCTCGAGGCTGATCACACCTCCCCTCTGGAACTTCGAAAGGGTCCTTCACACCCTTGGTGCAAATCAAGAAGTTCCCCGACATGCCCGTCTCCACTCGAGAGGAAACACGTGGGTCCCGCCCACATCCAGAGGAGCCCCGTTTCCGCCTCGTAGCTCGAGATGAGGGAACCTTTCCCTGCTTCCTCGGGAAAGAGTTCCCGGCGTTCCCGTCGCATCTCAAGAGGAGGCCCTCTCAACAGGAACGGCGAGAGGAACTCCAGGGTCGTGCCACCATTCCAAGAGTCCCCCAGATGTCTCAGTCCATTCCAGAGGAACCTCTTTTCCCTTCACCGGCTCGTCTTTCACGCCGAGGATCGACTCACACCAAGGTGGCACGTGGCACAGCCCTGTGGGTAAGCCTCGTGGGAAAGCCTCGAGGGACAGCCTCGAGGGAAAGCCACAGATCCCTTGATCCACGTGACAGGAAGCGTGACACTACTGCTGCAGCTCGGGCGGAAAGCGCACGTGCATGCCCCCACTCGAGACGAGGCCTGATTCCCCTGGGGAGACTCAGAATCACCCCAAGTTCCATGGCAACACTGGAGAGGAATCCTCAGGTTCCGGCCCCGACTCCACACAAGGACTGAGGCCCCGGCATGGACGGGAGCGGAATCCCGAGAGGTCCCCTAGCAACTCGCATGGGGTCTGGCCTTTCATGAGGCCACCAGAGCGGGTCCCTGGGGTCCCCGTCGTAACTCGAGAAGACCTGCCGCAACTCGAGAAAATCCAGGAGGTTCTCCCCTCCAGGCGAGATGAGGCCCATTTCCGCTGAGGCGTCTCGAGGCTGATCACACCTCCCCTCTGGAACTTCGAAAGGGTCCTTCACACCCTTGGTGCAAATCAAGAAGTTCCCCGACATACCCGTCTCCACTCGAGAGGAAACACGAGGGTCCCGCCCACATCCAGAGGAGCCCCGTTTCCGCCTCGTAGCTCGAGATGAGGGATCCTTTCCCTGCTTCGTCGGGAAAGAGTTCCCGGCGTTCCCGTCGCATCTCAAGAGGAGGCCCTCTCAACAGGAACGGCGAGAGGAACTCCAGGGTCGTGCCACCATTCCAAGAGGCCCCCAGATATCTCAGTCCATTCCAGAGGAACCTCTTCTCCCTTCACCCGCTCGTCTTTCACGCCGAGGATCGACTCACAGCAAGGTGGCACGTGGCACAAACCTGTGGGAAAGCCTCGTGGGAAAGCCTCGAGGGACAGTCTCGAGGGAAAGCCACAGATCCCTTGATCCACGTGACAGGAAGCGTGACACTACTGCTGCAGCTCGGGAGGAAAGCACACGTGCATGCCCCCACTCGAGACGAGGCCTGACTCCCCTGGGGAGACTCAGAATCACCCCAAGTTCCATGGCAACACTGGAGAGGAATCCTCAGGTTCCGGCCCCGACTCCACACAAGGACTGAGGCCCGGGCATTGACGGGAGAGGAATCCCGAGAGGTCCCCTAGCAACTCGCATGGGGTCTGGCCTTTCATGAGGCCACCAGATCGAGTCCCTGGGGTCCCCGTCGTAACTCGAGAAGACCTGCCGCAACTCGAGAAAATCCAGGAGGTTCTTCCCTCCAGGCGAGATGAGGCCCATATCCGCTGAGGCGTCTCGAGGCTGATCACACCTCCCCTCTGGAACTTCGAAAGGGTCCTTCACACCCTTGGTGCAAATCAAGAAGTTCCCCGACATGCCCGTCTCCACTCGAGAGGAAACACGAGGGTCCCGCCCACATCCAGAGGAGCCCCGTTTCCGCCTCGTAGCTCGAAATGAGGGATCCTTTCCCTGCTTAGTCGGGAAAGAGTTCCCCCCCTTCCCGTCGCATCTCAAGAGGAGGCCCTCTCAACAGGAACGGCGAAAGGAACTCCAGGGTCGTGCCACCATTCCAAGAGTCCCCCAGATGTCTCGGTCCATTCCAGAGGAACCTATTCTCCCTTCACCCGCTCGTCTTTCACGCCGAGGATCGACTCACACCAAGGTGGCACGTGGCACAGCCCTGTGGGAAAGCCTCGTGGGAAAG
Source organism: Budorcas taxicolor (assembly GCF_023091745.1). Lineage (NCBI taxonomy): Eukaryota > Metazoa > Chordata > Mammalia > Artiodactyla > Bovidae > Budorcas > Budorcas taxicolor. Next base: position 28,594 of record NW_026291535.1, read on the forward strand.
CCTCGAGGGACAGCCTCGAGGGAAAGCCACAGATCCCTTGATCCACGTGATAGAAGCGTGACACTACGGCAGCAGCTCGGGAGGAAAGCGCACGTGCATGCCCCCACTCGAGACGAGGCCTGACTCCCCTGGGGAGACTCAGAAGCACCCCAAGATCCATGGCAACACTGGAGAGGAATCCCCAGGTTCCGGCCCCGACTCCACACAAGGACTGAGGCCCCGGCATGGACGGGAGAGGAATCCCGAGAGGTCCCCTAGCAACTGGCATGGGGACTGGCCTTTCCTGAGGCCAGCAGAGCGGGTCCCTGAGGTCCCCGTCGTAACTCGAGAAGACCTGCCGCAACTCGAGAAAATCCAGGAGGTTCTCCCCTCCAGGCGAGATGAGGCCCATTTTCGCTGAGGCGTCTCGAGGCTGATCACACCTCACCTCTGGAACTTCGAAAGGGTCCTTCACACCCTTGGTGCAAATCAAGAAGTTCCCCGACATACCCGTCTCCACTCGAGAGGAAACACGAGGGTCCCGCCCACATCCAGAGGAGCCCCGTTTCCGACTCGTAGCTCGAGATGAGGGATCCTTTCCCTGCTTCGTCGGGAAAGAGTTCCCGACGTTCCCGTCGCATCTCAAGAGGAGGCCCTCTCAACAGGAACGGCAAGAGGAACTCCAGGGTCGTGCTACCATTCCAAGAGGCCCCCAGATATCTCAGTCCATTCCAGAGGAACCTCTTCTCCCTTCACCCGCTCGTCTTTCACGCCGAGGATCGACTCACACCAAGGTGGCAGGTGGCACAGCCCTGTGGGAAAGCCTCGTGGGAAAGCCTCGAGGGACAGCCTCGAGGGAAAGCCACAGATCCCTTGATCCACGTGACAGGAAGCGTGACACTACTGCTGCAGCTCGGGAGGAAAGCGCACGTGCATGCCCCACTCGAGACGAGGCCTGACTCCCCTGGGGAGACTCAGAAGCACCCCAAGATCCATGGCAACACTGGAGAGGAATCCTCAGGTTCTGGCCCCGAATCCACACAAGGACTGAGGCCCCGGCATGGACGGGAGAGGAATCCCGAGAGGTCCCCTAGCAACTCGCATTGGGACTGGCCTTTCCTGAGGCCACCAGAGCGGGTCCCTGAGGTCCCCGTCGTAACTCGAGAAGACCTGCCGCAACTCGAGAAAATCCAGGAGGTTCTCCCCTCCAGGCGAGATGAGGCCCATTTCCGCTGAGGCTTCTCGAGACTGATCACACCTCCCCTCTGGAACTTCGAAAGGGTCCTTCACACCCTTGGTGCAAATCAAGAAGTTCCCCGACATACCCGTCTCCACTCGAGAGGAAACACGAGGGTCCCGCCCACATCCAGAGGAGCCCCGTTTCCGCCTCGTAGCTCGAGATGAGGAATCCTTTCCCTGCTTCGTCGGGAAAGAGTTCCCGGCGTTCCCGTCGCATCTCAAGAGGAGGCCCTCTCAACAGGAACGGCGAGAGGAACTCTAGGGTCGTGCCACCATTCCAAGAGGCCCCCAGATATCTCAGTCCATTCCAGAGGAACCTCTTCTCCCTTCACCCGCTCGTCTTTCACGCCGAGGATCGACTCACAGCAAGGTGGCACGTGGCACAAACCTGTGGGAAAGCCTCGTGGGAAAGCCTCGAGGGACAGCCTCGAGGGAAAGCCACAGATCCCTTGATCCACGTGACAGGAAGCGTGACACTACTGCTGCAGCTCGGGAGGAAAGCACACGTGCATGCCCCCACTCGAGACGAGGCCTGACTCCCCTGGGGAGACTCAGAATCACCCCAAGTTCCATGGCAACACTGGAGAGGAATCCTCAGGTTCCGGCCCCGACTCCACACAAGGACTGAGGCCCCGGCATTGACGGGAGAGGAATCCCGAGAGGTCCCCTAGGAACTCGCATGGGGTCTGGCCTTTCATGAGGCCACCAGATCGAGTCCCTGGGGTCCCCGTCGTAACTCGAGAAGACCTGCCGCAACTCGAGAAAATCCAGGAGGTTCTCCCCTCCAGGCGAGATGAGGCCCATTTCCGCTGAGGCGTCTCGAGGCTGATCACACCTCCCCTCTGGAACTTCGAAAGGGTCCTTCACACCCTTGGTGCAAATCAAGAAGTTCCCCGACATGCCCGTCTCCACTCGAGAGGAAACACGTGGGTCCCGCCCACATCCAGAGGAGCCCCGTTTCCGCCTCGTAGCTCGAGATGAGGGATCCTTTCCCTGCTTAGTCGGGAAAGAGTCCCCCCCCTTCCCGTCGCATCTCAAGAGGAGGCCCTCTCAACAGGAACGGCGAGAGGAACTCCAGGGTCGTGCCACCATTCCAAGAGTCCCCCAGATGTCTCGGTCCATTCCAGAGGAACCTATTCTCCCTTCACCCGCTCGTCTTTCACGCCGAGGATCGACTCACACCTAGGTGGCACGTGGCACAGCCCTGTGGGAAAGCCTCGTGGGAAAGCCTGGAGGGACAGCCTCGAGGGAAAGCCACAGATCCCTTGATCCACGTGATAGAAGCGTGACACTACGGCAGCAGCTCGGGAGGAAAGCGCACGTGCATGCCCCCACTCGAGACGAGGACTGACTCCCCTGGGGAGACTCAGAAGCACCCCAAGATCCATGGCAACACTGGAGAGGAATCCTCAGGTTCCGGCCCCGACTCCACACAAGGACTGAGGCCCCGGCATGGACGGGAGAGGAATCCCGAGAGGTCCCCTAGCAACTGGCATGGGGACTGGCCTTTCCTGAGGCCAGCAGAGCGGGTCCCTGAGGTCCCCGTCGTAACTCGAGAAGACCTGCCGCAACTCGAGAAAATCCAGGAGGTTCTCCCCTCCAGGCGAGATGAGGCCCATTTCCGCTGAGGTGTCTCGAGGCTGATCACACCTCACCTCTGGAACTTCGAAAGGGTCCTTCACACCCTTGGTGCAAATCAAGAAGTTCCCCGACATACCCGTCTCCACTCGAGAGGAAACACGAGGGTCCCGCCCACATCCAGAGGAGCCCCGTTTCCGCCTCTTAGCTCGAGATGAGGGAACCTTTCCCTGCTTCGTCGGGAAAGAGTTCCCGGCGTTCCCGTCGCATCTCAAGAGGAGGCCCTCTCAACAGGAACGGCGAGAGGAACTCCAGGGTCGTGCCACCATTCCAAGAGTCCCCCAGATATCTCGGTCCATTCCAGAGGAACCTCTTCTCCCTTCACCCGCTCGTCTTTCACGCCGAGGATCGACTCACACCAAGGTGGCACGTGGCACAGCCCTGTGGGAAAGCCTCGTGGGAAAGCCTCGAGGGACAGCCTCGAGGGAAAGCCACAGATCCCTTGATCCACGTGACAGGAAGCGTCACACTACTGCTGCAGCTCGGGAGGAAAGCGCACGTGCATGCCCCCACTCGAGACGAGGCCTGACTCCCCTGGGGAGACTCAGAAGCACCCCAAGATCCATGGCAACACTGGAGAGAAATCCTCAGGTTCCGGCCCCGACTCCACACAAGGACTGAGGCCCCGGCATGGACGGGAGAGGAATCCCGAGAGGTCCCCTAGGAACTCGCATGGGGTCTGGCCTTTCATGAGGCCACCAGATCGAGTCCCTGGGGTCCCCGTCGTAACTCGAGAAGACCTGCCGCAACTCGAGAAAATCCAGGAGGTTCTCCCCTCCAGGCGAGATGAGGCCCATTTCCGCTGAGGCGTCTCGAGGCTGATCACACCTCCCCTCTGGAACTTCGAAAGGGTCCTTCACACCCTTGGTGCAAATCAAGAAGTTCCCCGACATGCCCGTCACCACTCGAGAGGAAACACGTGGGTCCCGCCCACATCCAGAGGAGCCCCGTTTCCGCCTCGTAGCTCGAGATGAGGGATCCTTTCCCTGCTTAGTCGGGAAAGAGTCCCCCCCCTTCCCGTCGCATCTCAAGAGGAGGCCCTCTCAACAGGAACGGCGAGAGGAACTCCAGGGTCGTGCCACCATTCCAAGAGTCCCCCAGATGTCTCAGTCCATTCCAGAGGAACCTCTTTTCCCTTCACCGGCTCGTCTTTCACGCCGAGGATCGACTCACACCAAGGTGGCACGTGGCACAGCCCTGTGGGTAAGCCTCGTGGGAAAGCCTCGAGGGACAGCCTCGAGGGAAAGCCACAGATCCCTTGATCCACGTGACAGGAAGCGTGACACTACTGCTGCAGCTCGGGAGGAAAGCGCACGTGCATGCCCCCACTCGAGACGAGGCCTGATTCCCCTAGGGAGACCCAGAAGCACCGCAAGATCCATGGCAACACTGGAGAGGAATCCTCAGGTTCCGGCCCCGACTCCACACAAGGACTGAGGCCCCGGCATGGACGGGAGAGGAATCCCGAGAGGTCCCCTAGCAACTCGCATGGGGACTGGCCTTTCATGAGGCCAAAAGAGCGGGTCCCTGGGGTCCCCGTCGTAACTCGAGAAGACCTGCCGCAACTCGAGAAAATCCAGGAGGTTCTCCCCTCCAGGCGAGATGAGGCCCATTTCCGCTGAGGCGTCTCGAGGCTGATCACACCTCCCCTCTGGAACTTCGAAAGGGTCCTTCACACCCTTGGTGCAAATCAAGAAGTTCCCCGACATACCCGTCTCCACTCGAGAGGAAACACGAGGGTCCCGCCCACATCCAGAGGAGCCCCGTTTCCGCCTCGTAGCTCGAGATGAGGGATCCTTTCCCTGCTTCGTCGGGAAAGAGTTCCCGGCGTTCCCGTCGCATCTCAAGAGGAGGCCCTCTCAACAGGAACGGCGAGAGGAACTCCAGGGTCGTGCCACCATTCCAAGAGGCCCCCAGATATCTCAGTCCATTCCAGAGGAACCTCTTCTCCCTTCACCCGCTCGTCTTTCACGCCGAGGATCGACTCACAGCAAGGTGGCACGTGGCACAAACCTGTGGGAAAGCCTCGTGGGAAAGCCTCGAGGGACAGCCTCGAGGGAAAGCCACAGATCCCTTGATCCACGTGACAGGAAGCGTGACACTACTGCTGCAGCTCGGGAGGAAAGCGCACGTGCATGCCCCCACTCGAGACGAGGCCTGACTCCCCTGGGGAGACTCAGAATCACCACAAGTTCCATGGCAACACTGGAGAGGAATCCTCAGGTTCCGGCCCCGACTCCACACAAGGACTGAGGCCCCGGAATGGACGGGAGAGGAATAACGAGAGGTCCCCTAGGAACTCGCATGGGGTCTGGCCTTTCATGAGGCCACCAGATCGAGTCCCTGGGGTCCCCGTCGTAACTCGAGAAGACCTGCCGCAACTCGAGAAAATCCAGGAGGTTCTCCCCTCCAGGCGAGATGAGGCCCATTTCCGCTGAGGCGTCTCGAGGCTGATCACACCTCCCCTCTGGAACTTCGAAAGGGTCCTTCACACCCTTGGTGCAAATCAAGAAGTTCCCCGACATGCCCGTCTCCACTCGAGAGGAAACACGTGGGTCCCGCCCACATCCAGAGGAGCCCCGTTTCCGCCTCGTAGCTCGAGATGAGGGAACCTTTCCCTGCTTCCTCGGGAAAGAGTTCCCGGCGTTCCCGTCGCATCTCAAGAGGAGGCCCTCTCAACAGGAACGGCGAGAGGAACTCCAGGGTCGTGCCACCATTCCAAGAGTCCCCCAGATGTCTCAGTCCATTCCAGAGGAACCTCTTTTCCCTTCACCGGCTCGTCTTTCACGCCGAGGATCGACTCACACCAAGGTGGCACGTGGCACAGCCCTGTGGGTAAGCCTCGTGGGAAAGCCTCGAGGGACAGCCTCGAGGGAAAGCCACAGATCCCTTGATCCACGTGACAGGAAGCGTGACACTACTGCTGCAGCTCGGGCGGAAAGCGCACGTGCATGCCCCCACTCGAGACGAGGCCTGATTCCCCTGGGGAGACTCAGAATCACCCCAAGTTCCATGGCAACACTGGAGAGGAATCCTCAGGTTCCGGCCCCGACTCCACACAAGGACTGAGGCCCCGGCATGGACGGGAGCGGAATCCCGAGAGGTCCCCTAGCAACTCGCATGGGGTCTGGCCTTTCATGAGGCCACCAGAGCGGGTCCCTGGGGTCCCCGTCGTAACTCGAGAAGACCTGCCGCAACTCGAGAAAATCCAGGAGGTTCTCCCCTCCAGGCGAGATGAGGCCCATTTCCGCTGAGGCGTCTCGAGGCTGATCACACCTCCCCTCTGGAACTTCGAAAGGGTCCTTCACACCCTTGGTGCAAATCAAGAAGTTCCCCGACATACCCGTCTCCACTCGAGAGGAAACACGAGGGTCCCGCCCACATCCAGAGGAGCCCCGTTTCCGCCTCGTAGCTCGAGATGAGGGATCCTTTCCCTGCTTCGTCGGGAAAGAGTTCCCGGCGTTCCCGTCGCATCTCAAGAGGAGGCCCTCTCAACAGGAACGGCGAGAGGAACTCCAGGGTCGTGCCACCATTCCAAGAGGCCCCCAGATATCTCAGTCCATTCCAGAGGAACCTCTTCTCCCTTCACCCGCTCGTCTTTCACGCCGAGGATCGACTCACAGCAAGGTGGCACGTGGCACAAACCTGTGGGAAAGCCTCGTGGGAAAGCCTCGAGGGACAGCCTCGAGGGAAAGCCACAGATCCCTTGATCCACGTGACAGGAAGCGTGACACTACTGCTGCAGCTCGGGAGGAAAGCGCACGTGCATGCCCCCACTCGAGACGAGGCCTGACTCCCCTGGGGAGACTCAGAATCACCACAAGTTCCATGGCAACACTGGAGAGGAATCCTCAGGTTCCGGCCCCGACTCCACACAAGGACTGAGGCCCCGGCATGGACGGGAGAGGAATAACGAGAGGTCCCCTAGGAACTCGCATGGGGTCTGGCCTTTCATGAGGCCACCAGATCGAGTCCCTGGGGTCCCCGTCGTAACTCGAGAAGACCTGCCGCAACTCGAGAAAATCCAGGAGGTTCTCCCCTCCAGGCGAGATGAGGCCCATTTCCGCTGAGGCGTCTCGAGGCTGATCACACCTCCCCTCTGGAACTTCGAAAGGGTCCTTCACACCCTTGGTGCAAATCAAGAAGTTCCCCGACATGCCCGTCTCCACTCGAGAGGAAACACGTGGGTCCCGCCCACATCCAGAGGAGCCCCGTTTCCGCCTCGTAGCTCGAGATGAGGGAACCTTTCCCTGCTTCCTCGGGAAAGAGTTCCCGGCGTTCCCGTCGCATCTCAAGAGGAGGCCCTCTCAACAGGAACGGCGAGAGGAACTCCAGGGTCGTGCCACCATTCCAAGAGTCCCCCAGATGTCTCAGTCCATTCCAGAGGAACCTCTTTTCCCTTCACCGGCTCGTCTTTCACGCCGAGGATCGACTCACACCAAGGTGGCACGTGGCACAGCCCTGTGGGTAAGCCTCGTGGGAAAGCCTCGAGGGACAGCCTCGAGGGAAAGCCACAGATCCCTTGATCCACGTGACAGGAAGCGTGACACTACTGCTGCAGCTCGGGCGGAAAGCGCACGTGCATGCCCCCACTCGAGACGAGGCCTGATTCCCCTGGGGAGACTCAGAATCACCCCAAGTTCCATGGCAACACTGGAGAGGAATCCTCAGGTTCCGGCCCCGACTCCACACAAGGACTGAGGCCCCGGCATGGACGGGAGCGGAATCCCGAGAGGTCCCCTAGCAACTCGCATGGGGTCTGGCCTTTCATGAGGCCACCAGAGCGGGTCCCTGGGGTCCCCGTCGTAACTCGAGAAGACCTGCCGCAACTCGAGAAAATCCAGGAGGTTCTCCCCTCCAGGCGAGATGAGGCCCATTTCCGCTGAGGCGTCTCGAGGCTGATCACACCTCCCCTCTGGAACTTCGAAAGGGTCCTTCACACCCTTGGTGCAAATCAAGAAGTTCCCCGACATACCCGTCTCCACTCGAGAGGAAACACGAGGGTCCCGCCCACATCCAGAGGAGCCCCGTTTCCGCCTCGTAGCTCGAGATGAGGGATCCTTTCCCTGCTTCGTCGGGAAAGAGTTCCCGGCGTTCCCGTCGCATCTCAAGAGGAGGCCCTCTCAACAGGAACGGCGAGAGGAACTCCAGGGTCGTGCCACCATTCCAAGAGGCCCCCAGATATCTCAGTCCATTCCAGAGGAACCTCTTCTCCCTTCACCCGCTCGTCTTTCACGCCGAGGATCGACTCACAGCAAGGTGGCACGTGGCACAAACCTGTGGGAAAGCCTCGTGGGAAAGCCTCGAGGGACAGTCTCGAGGGAAAGCCACAGATCCCTTGATCCACGTGACAGGAAGCGTGACACTACTGCTGCAGCTCGGGAGGAAAGCGCACGTGCATGCCCCCACTCGAGACGAGGCCTGACTCCCCTGGGGAGACTCAGAAGCACCCCAAGATCCATGGCAACACTGGAGAGGAATCCTCAGGTTCTGGCCCCGACTCCACACAAGGACTGAGGCCCCGGCATGGACGGGAGAGGAATCCCGAGAGGTCCCCTAGCAACTCGCATTGGGACTGGCCTTTCCTGAGGCCACCAGAGCGGGTCCCTGAGGTCCCCGTCGTAACTCGAGAAGACCTGCCGCAACTCGAGAAAATCCAGGAGGTTCTCCCCTCCAGGCGAGATGAGGCCCATTTCCGCTGAGGCTTCTCGAGACTGATCACACCTCCCCTCTGGAACTTCGAAAGGGTCCTTCACACCCTTGGTGCAAATCAAGAAGTTCCCCGACATACCCGTCTCCACTCGAGAGGAAACACGAGGGTCCCGCCCACATCCAGAGGAGCCCCGTTTCCGCCTCGTAGCTCGAGATGAGGAATCCTTTCCCTGCTTCGTCGGGAAAGAGTTCCCAGCGTTCCCGTCGCATCTCAAGAGGAGGCCCTCTCAACAGGAACGGCGAGAGGAACTCTAGGGTCGTGCCACCATTCCAAGAGGCCCCCAGATATCTCAGTCCATTCCAGAGGAACCTCTTCTCCCTTCACCCGCTCGTCTTTCACGCCGAGGATCGACTCACACCAAGGTGGCACGTGGCACAGCCCTGTGGGTAAGCCTCGTGGGAAAGCCTCGAGGGACAGCCTCGAGGGAAAGCCACAGATCCCTTGATCCACGTGACAGGAAGCGTGACACTACTGCTGCAGCTCGGGCGGAAAGCGCACGTGCATGCCACCACTCGAGACGAGGCCTGATTCCCCTAGGGAGACCCAGAAGCACCCCAAGATCCATGGCAACACTGGAGAGGAATCCCCAGGTTCCGGGCCCGACTCCACACAAGGACTGAGGCCCCGGCATGGACGGGAGAGGAATCCCGAGAGGTCCCCTAGCAACTGGCATGGGGACTGGCCTTTCCTGAGGCCAGCAGAGCGGGTCCCTGAGGTCCCCGTCGTAACTCGAGAAGACCTGCCGCAACTCGAGAAAATCCAGGAGGTTCTCCCCTACAGGCGAGATGAGGCCCATTTCCGCTGAGGCGTCTCGAGGCTGATCACACCTCACCTCTGGAACTTCGAAAGGGTCCTTCACACCCTTGGTGCAAATCAAGAAGTTCCCCGACATACCCGTCTCCACTCGAGAGGAAACACGAGGGTCCCGCCCACATCCAGAGGAGCCCCGTTTCCGCCTCGTAGCTCGAGATGAGGGATCCTTTCCCTGCTTCGTCGGGAAAGAGTTCCTGGCGTTCCCGTCGCATCTCAAGAGGAGGCCATCTCAACAGGAACGGCGAGAGGAACTCCAGGGTCGTGCCACCATTCCAAGAGTCCCCCAGATATCTCAGTCCATTCCAGAGGAACCTCTTCTCCCTTCACCCGCTCGTCTTTCACGCCGAGGATCGACTCACAGCAAGGTGGCACGTGGCACAAACCTGTGGGAAAGCCTCGTGGGAAAGCCTCGAGGGACAGCCTCGAGGGAAAGCCACAGATCCCTTGATCCACGTGAAAGGAAGCGTGACACTACTGCTGCAGCTCGGGAGGAAAGCGCACGTGCATGCCCCCACTCGAGACGAGGCCTGATTCCCCTAGGAGACCCAGAAGCACCGCAAGATCCATGGCAACACTGGAGAGGAATCCTCAGGTTCCGGCCCCGACTCCACACAAGGACTGAGGCCCCGGCATTGACGGGAGAGGAATCCCGAGAGGTCCCCTAGCAACTCGCATGGGGTCTGGCCTTTCATGAGGCCACCAGAGCGGGTCCCTGGGGTCCCCGTCGTAACTCGAGAAGACCTGCCGCAACTCGAGAAAATCCAGGAGGTTCTCCCCTCCAGGCGAGATGAGGCCCATTTCCGCTGAGGCGTCTCGAGGCTGATCACACCTCCCCTCTGGAACTTCGAAAGGGTCCTTCACACCCTTGGTGCAAATCAAGAAGTTCCCTGACATACCCGTCTCCACTCGAGAGGAAACACGAGGGTCCCGCCCACATCCAGAGGAGCCCCGTTTCCGCCTCGTAGCTCGAGATGAGGGATCCTTTCCCTGCTTCGTCGGGAAAGAGTTCCCGGCGTTCCCGTCGCATCTCAAGAGGAGGCCCTCTCAACAGGAACGGCGAGAGGAACTCCAGGGTCGTGCCACCATTCCAAGAGGCCCCCAGATATCTCAGTCCATTCCAGAGGAACCTCTTCTCCCTTCACCCGCTCGTCTTTCACGCCGAGGATCGACTCACAGCAAGGTGGCACGTGGCACAGCCCTGTGGGAAAGCCTCGTGGAAAGCCCCCTGGAGGGACAGCCTCGAGGGAAAGCCACAGATCCCTTGATCCAAGTGATAGAAGCGTGACACTACGGCAGCAGCTCGGGAGGAAAGCGCACGTGCATGCCCCCACTCGAGACGAGGCCTGACTCCCCTGGGGAGACTCAGAATCACCCCAAGTTCCATGGCAACACTGGAGAGGAATCCTCAGGTTCGGGCCCCGAATCCACACAAGGAGTGAGGCCCCGGCATTGACGGGAGAGGAATCCCGAGAGGTCCCCTAGCAACTCGCATGGGGTCTGGCCTTTCATGAGGCCACCAGATCGAGTCCCTGGGGTCCCCGTCGTAACTCGAGAAGACCTGCCGCAACTCGAGAAAATCCAGGAGGTTCTCCCCTCCAGGCGAGATGAGGCCCATTTCCGCTGAGGCGTCTCGAGGCTGATCACACCTCCCCTCTGGAACTTCGAAAGGGTCCTTCACACCCTTGGTGCAAATCAAGAAGTTCCCCGACATACCCGTCTCCACTCGAGAGGAATCACGCGGGTCCCGCCCACATCCAGAGGAGCCCCGTTTCCGCCTCGTAGCTCGAGATGAGGGATCCTTTCCCTGCTTCGTCGGGAAAGAGTTCCCGGCATTCCCGTCGCATCTCAAGAGGAGGCCCTCTCAACAGGAACGGCGAGAGGAACTCCAGGGTCGTGCCACCATTCCAAGAGGTCCCCAGATATCTCAGTCCATTCCAGAGGAACCTCTTCTCCCTTCACCCGCTCGTCTTTCACGCCGAGGATCGACTCACAGCAAGGTGGCACGTGGCACAAACCTGTGGGAAAGCCTCGTGGGAAAGCCTCGAGGGACAGCCTCGAGGGAAAGCCACAGATCCCTTGATCCACGTGACAGGAAGCGTGACACTACTGCTGCAGCTCGGGAGGAAAGCACACGTGCATGCCCCCACTCGAGACGAGGCCTGACTCCCCTGGGGAGACTCAGAATCACCCCAAGTTCCATGGCAACACTGGAGAGGAATCCTCAGGTTCCGGCCCCGACTCCACACAAGGAGTGAGGCCCCGGCATTGACGGGAGAGGAATCCCGAGAGGTCCCCTAGCAACTCGCATGGGGTCTGGCCTTTCATGAGGCCACCAGATCGAGTCCCTGGGGTCCCCGTCGTAACTCGAGAAGACCTGCCGCAACTCGAGAAAATCCAGGAGGTTCTCCCCTCCAGGCGAGATGAGGCCCATTTCCGCTGAGGCGTCTCGAGGCTGATCACACCTCCCCTCTGGAACTTCGAAAGGGTCCTTCACACCCTTGGTGCAAATCAAGAAGTTCCCCGACATACCCGTCTCCACTCGAGAGGAAACACGAGGGTCCAGCCCACATCCAGAGGAGCCCCGTTTCCGCCTCGTAGCTCGAGATGAGGGAACCTTTCCCTGCTTCCTCGGAAAAAGTTCCCGGCGTTCCCGTCGCATCTCAAGAGGAGGCCCTCTCAACAGGAACGGCGAGAGGAACTCAGGGTCGTGCCACCATTCCAAGAGTCCCCCAGATGTCTCAGTCCATTCCAGAGGAACCTCTTTTCCCTTCACCGGCTCGTCTTTCACGCCGAGGATCGACTCACACCAAGGTGGCACGTGGCACAGCCCTGTGGGAAAGCCTCGTGGGAAAGCCTCGAGGGACAGCCTCGAGGGAAAGCCACAGATCCCTTGATCCACGTGACAGGAAGCGTGACACTACTGCTGCAGCTCGGGCGGAAAGCGCACGTGCATGCTCCCACTCGAGACGAGGCCTGATTCCCCTAGGGAAACCCAGAAGCACCGCAAGATCCATGGCAACACTGGAGAGGAATCCTCAGGTTCCGGCCCCGACTCCACACAAGGACTGAGGCCCCGGTATGGACGGGAGAGGAATCCCGAGAGGTCCCCTAGCAACTCGCATGGGGACTGGCCTTTCCTGAGGCCACCAGAGCGGGTCCCTGAGGTCCCCGTCGTAACTCGAGAAGACCTGCCGCAACTCGAGACAATCCAGAAGGTTCTCCCCTCCAGGCGAGATGAGGCCCATTTCCGCTGAGGCGTCTCGAGGTTGATCACACCTCCGCTCTGGAACTTCGAAAGGGTCCTTCACACCCTTGGTGCAAATCAAGAAGTTCCCCGACATTCCCCTCTCCACTCGAGAGGAAACACGAGGGTCCCGCCCACATCCAGAGGAGCCCCGTTTCTGCCTCGTAGCTCGAGATGAGGGATCCTTTCCCTGCTTCGTCGGGAAAGAGTTCCCGGCGTTCCCGTCGCATCTCAAGAGGAGGCCCTCTCAACAGGAACGGCGAGAGGAACTCCAGGGTCGTGCCACCATTCCAAGAGTCCCTCAGATGTCTCGGTCCATACCAGAGGAACTTCTTCTCCCTTCACCCGCACGTCTTTCACTCCAAGGATCGACTCACACCAAGGTGGCACGTGGCACAGCCCTGTGGGAAAGCCTCGTGGGATAGCCTCGAGGGACAGCCTCGAGGGAAAGCCACAGATCCCTTGATCCACGTGACAGGAAGCGTGACACTAATACTGCAGCTGGGGAGGAAAGCGCACGTGCATGCCCCCACTCGAGACGAGGCCTGACTCCCCTGGGTAGACTCAGAAGCACCCCAAGATCCATGGCAACACTGGAGAGGAATCCTCAGGTTCCGGCCCCGACTCCACACAAGGACTGAGGCCCGGGCATGGACGGGAGAGGAATCCCGAGAGGTCCCCTAGCAACTCGCATGGGGACTGGCCTTTCCTGAGGCCACCAGAGCGGGTCCCTGAGGTCCCCGTCGTAACTCGAGAAGACCTGCCGCAACTCGAGAAAATCCAGGAGGTTCTCCCCTCCAGGCGAGATGAGGCCCATTTCCGCTGAGGCGTCTCGAGGCTGATCACACATCCCCTCTGGAACTTCGAAAGGGTCCTTCACACCCTTGGTGCAATCAAGAAGTTCCCCGACATACCCGTCTCCACTCGAGAGGAAACACGTGGGTCCCGCCCACATCCAGAGGAGCCCCGTTTCCGCCTCGGAGCTCGAGATGAGGGATCCTTTCCCTGCTTCGTCGGGAAAGAGTTCCCGGCGTTCCCGTCGCATCTCAAGAGGAGGCCCTCTCAACAGGAACGGCGAGAGGAACTCCAGGGTCGTGCCACCATTCCAAGAGTCCCCCAGATGTCTCGGTCCATTCCAGAGGAACCTCTTCTCCCTTCACCCGCTCGTCTTTCACGCCGAGGATCGACTCACACCAAGGTGGCACGTGGCACATCCCTGTGGGAAAGCCTCGTGGGAAAGCCTCGAGGGACAGCCTCGAGGGAAAGCCACAGATCCCTTGATCCACGGGACAGGAAGCGTGACACTACTGCTGCAGCTCGGGAGGAAAGCGCACGTGCATGCCCCCACTCGAGACGAGGCCTGACTCCCCTGGGGAGACTCAGAAGCACCCCAAGATCCATGGTAACTCTGGAGAGGAATCCTCAGGTTCCAGCCCCGACTCCACACAAGGCCTTAGGCCCCGGCATGGACGGGAGAGGAATCCAGAGAGGTCCCCTAGCAACTCGCATGGGGACTGGCCTTTCCTGAGGCCACCAGAGCGGGTCCCTGAGGTCCCCGTCGTAACTCGAGAAGACCTGCCGAAACTCGAGAAAATCCAGGAGGTTCTCCCCTCCAGGCGAGATGAGGCCCATTTCCGCTGAGGCGTCTCGAGGCTGATCACACCTCCCCTCTGGAACTTCGAAAGGGTCCTTCACACCCTTGGTGCAAATCAAGAAGTTCCCCGACCTAGCCGTCTCCACTCGAGAGGAAACACGAGGGTCCCGCCCACATCCAGAGGAGCCCCGTTTCCGCCTCGTAGCTCGAGATGAGGGATCCTTTCCCTGCTTCGTCGGGAAAGAGTTCCCGGCGTTCCCGTCGCATCTCAAGAGGAGGCCCTCTCAACAGGAACGGCGAGAGGAACTCCAGGGTCGTGCCACCATTCCAAGAGTCCCTCAGATGTCTCGGTCCATACCAGAGGAACTTCTTCTCCCTTCACCCGCACGTCTTTCACTCCAAGGATCGACTCACACCAAGGTGGCACGTGGCACAGCCCTGTGGGAAAGCCTCGTGGGATAGCCTCGAGGGACAGCCTCGAGGGAAAGCCACAGATCCCTTGATCCACGTGACAGGAAGCGTGACACTAATACTGCAGCTGGGGAGGAAAGCGCACGTGCATGCCCCCACTCGAGACGAGGCCTGACTCCCCTGGGTAGACTCAGAAGCACCCCAAGATCCATGGCAACACTGGAGAGGAATCCTCAGGTTCCGGCCCCGACTCCACACAAGGACTGAGGCCCGGGCATGGACGGGAGAGGAATCCCGAGAGGTCCCCTAGCAACTCGCATGGGGACTGGCCTTTCCTGAGGCCACCAGAGCGGGTCCCTGAGGTCCCCGTCGTAACTCGAGAAGACCTGCCGCAACTCGAGAAAATCCAGGAGGTTCTCCCCTCCAGGCGAGATGAGGCCCATTTCCGCTGAGGCGTCTCGAGGCTGATCACACATCCCCTCTGGAACTTCGAAAGGGTCCTTCACACCCTTGGTGCAATCAAGAAGTTCCCCGACATACCCGTCTCCACTCGAGAGGAAACACGTGGGTCCCGCCCACATCCAGAGGAGCCCCGTTTCCGCCTCGGAGCTCGAGATGAGGGATCCTTTCCCTGCTTCGTCGGGAAAGAGTTCCCGGCGTTCCCGTCGCATCTCAAGAGGAGGCCCTCTCAACAGGAACGGCGAGAGGAACTCCAGGGTCGTGCCACCATTCCAAGAGTCCCCCAGATGTCTCGGTCCATTCCAGAGGAACCTCTTCTCCCTTCACCCGCTCGTCTTTCACGCCGAGGATCGACTCACACCAAGGTGGCACGTGGCACATCCCTGTGGGAAAGCCTCGTGGGAAAGCCTCGAGGGACAGCCTCGAGGGAAAGCCACAGATCCCTTGATCCACGGGACAGGAAGCGTGACACTACTGCTGCAGCTCGGGAGGAAAGCGCACGTGCATGCCCCCACTCGAGACGAGGCCTGACTCCCCTGGGGAGACTCAGAAGCACCCCAAGATCCATGGTAACTCTGGAGAGGAATCCTCAGGTTCCAGCCCCGACTCCACACAAGGCCTTAGGCCCCGGCATGGACGGGAGAGGAATCCAGAGAGGTCCCCTAGCAACTCGCATGGGGACTGGCCTTTCCTGAGGCCACCAGAGCGGGTCCCTGAGGTCCCCGTCGTAACTCGAGAAGACCTGCCGAAACTCGAGAAAATCCAGGAGGTTCTCCCCTCCAGGCGAGATGAGGCCCATTTCCGCTGAGGCGTCTCGAGGCTGATCACACCTCCCCTCTGGAACTTCGAAAGGGTCCTTCACACCCTTGGTGCAAATCAAGAAGTTCCCCGACATACCCGTCTCCAGTCGAGAGGAAACACGAGGGTCCCGCCCACATCCAGAGGAGCCCCGTTTCCACCTCGTAGCTCGAGATGAGGGATCCTTTCCCTGCTTCGTCGGGAAAGAGTTCCCGGCGTTCCCGTCGCATCTCAAGAGGAGGCCCTCTCCACAGGAACGGCGAGAGGAACTCCAGGGTCGTCCCACCATTCCAAGAGTCCCCCAGATGTCTCGGTCCATTCCAGAGGAACCTCTTCTCCCTTCACCCGCTCGTCTTTCACGCCGAGGATTGACTCACACCAAGGTGGCACGTGGCACAGCCCTGTGGGAAAGCCTCGTGGGAAAGCCTCGAGGGACAGCCTCGAGGGAAAGCCACAGATCCCTTGATCCACGGGACAGGAAGCGTGACACTACTGCTGCAGCTCGGGAGGAAAGCGCACGTGCATGCCCCCACTCGAGACGAGGCCTGACTCCCCTGGGGAGACTCAGAAGCACCCCAAGATCCATGGTAACTCTGGAGAGGAATCCTCAGGTTCCAGCCCCGACTCCACACAAGGCCTGAGGCCCCGGCATGGACGGGAGAGGAATCCCGAGAGGTCCCCTAGCAACTCGCATGGGGACTGGCCTTTCCTGAGGCCACCAGAGCGGGTCCCTGAGGTCCCCGTCGTAACTCGAGAAGACCTGCCGAAACTCGAGAAAATCCAGGAGGTTCTCCCCTCCAGGCGAGATGAGGCCCATTTCCGCTGAGGCGTCTCGAGGCTGATCACACCTCCCCTCTGGAACTTCGAAAGGGTCCTTCACACCCTTGGTGCAAATAAAGAAGTTCCCTGACATGCCCGTCTCCACTCGAGAGGAAACACGAGGGTCCCGCCCACATCCAGAGGAGCCCCGTTTCCGCCTCGTAGCTCGAGATGAGGGATCCTTTCCCTGCTTCGTCGGGAAAGAGTTCCCGGCGTTCCCGTCGCATCTCAAGAGGAGGCCCTCTCAACAGGAACGGTGAGAGGAACTCCAGGGTCGTGCCACCATTCCAAGAGTCCCCCAGATGTCTCGGTCCATTCCAGAGGAACCTCTTCTCCCTTCACCCGCTCGTCTTTCACGCCGATGATCGACTCACACCAAGGTGGCACGTGGCACAGCCCTGTGGGAAAGCCTCGTGGGAAAGCCTCGAGGGACAGCCTCGAGGGAAAGACACAGACCCCTTGATCCACGTGACAGGATGCGTGACACTACTGCTGCAGCTCGGGAGGAAAGCGCACGTGCATGCCCCCACTCGAGACGAGGCCTGACTCCCCTGGGGAGACTCAGAAGCACCCCAAGATCCATGGCAACACTGGAGAGGAATCCTCAGGTTCCGGCCCCGACTCCACACAAGGACTGAGGCCCCGGCATGGACGGGAGAGGAATCCCGAGAGGTCCCCTAGCAACTAGCATGGGGACTGGCCTTTCCTGAGGCCACCAGAGCGGGTCCCTGAGGTCCCCGTCGTAACTCGAGAAGACCTGCCGCAACTCGAGAAAATCCAGGAGGTTCTCCTCTCCAGGCGAGATGAGGCCCATTTCCGCTGAGGCGTCTCGAGGCTGATCACACCTCCCCTCTCGAACTTCGAAAGGGTCCTTCACACCCTTGGTGCAAATCAAGAAGTTCCCCGACATACCCGTCTCCAGTCGAGAGGAAACACGAGGGTCCCGCCCACATCCAGAGGAGCCCCGTTTCCACCTCGTAGCTCGAGATGAGGGATCCTTTCCCTGCTTCGTCGGGAAAGAGTTCCCGGCGTTCCCGTCGCATCTCAAGAGGAGGCCCTCTCAACAGGAACGGCGAGAGGAACTCCAGGGTCGTCCCACCATTCCAAGAGTCCCCCAGATGTCTCGGTCCATTCCACAGGAACCTCTTCTCCCTTCACCCGCTCGTCGTTCACGCCGAGGATCGACTCACACCAAGGTGGCACGTGGCACAGCCCTGTGGGAAAGCCTCGTGGGAAAGCCTCGAGGGAGAGCCTCGAGGGAAAGCCACAGATCCCTTGATCCACGGGACAGGAAGCGTGACACTACTGCTGCAGCTCGGGAGGAAAGCGCACGTGCATGCCCCCACTCGAGACGAGGCCTGACTCCCCTGGGGAGACTCAGAAGCACCCCAAGATCCATGGCAACTCTGGAGAGGAATCCTCAGGTTCCGGCCCCGAATCCACACAAGGACTGAGGCCCCGGCATGGACGGGAGAGGAATCCCGAGAGGTCCCCTAGCAACTCGCATGGGGACTGGCCTTTCCTGAGGCCACCAGAGCGGGTCCCTGAGGTCCCCGTCGTAACACGAGAAGACCTGCCGAAACTCGAGAAAATCCAGGAGGTTCTCCCATCCATGCGAGATAAGGCCCATTTCCGCTGAGGCGTCTCGAGGCTGATCACACCTCCCCTCTGGAACTTCGAAAGGGTCCTTCACACCCTTGGTGCAAATCAAGAAGTTCCCCGACATACCCGTCCCCACTCGAGAGGAAACACGAGGGTCCCGCCCACATCCAGAGGAGCCCCGTTTCCGCCTCGTAGCTCGAGATGAGGGATCCTTTCGATGCTTCGTCGGGAAAGAGTTCCCGGCGTTCCCGTCGCATCTCAAGAGGAGGCCCTCTCAACAGGAACGGCGAGAGGAACTCCAGGGTCGTGCCACCATTCCAAGAGTCCCCCAGATGTATCAGTCCATTCCAGAGGAACCTCTTTTCCCTTCACCGGCTCGTCTTTCACGCCGAGGATCGACTCACACCAAGGTGACACGTGGCACAGCCCTGTGGGAAAGCCTCGTGGGAAAGCCTCGAGGGACAGCCTCGAGGGAAAGCCAGAGATCCCTTGATCCACGGGACAGGAAGCGTGACACTACTGCTGCAGCTCGGGAGGAAAGCGCACGTGCATGCCCCCACTCGAGACGAGGCCTGACTCCCCTGGGGAGACTCAGAAGCACCCCAAGATCCATGGCAACACTGGAGAGGAATCCTCAGGTTCCGGCCCCGACTCCACACAAGGACTGAGGCCCCGGCATGGACGGGAGAGGAATCCCGAGAGGTCCCCTAGCAACTCGCATGGGGACTGGCCTTTCCTGAGGCCACCAGAGCGGGTCCCTGAGGTCCCCGTCGTAACTCGAGAAGACCTGCCGCAACTCGAGAAAATCCAGGAGGTTCTCCCCTCCAGGCGAGATGAGGCCCATTTCCGCTGAGGCGTCTCGAGGCTGATCACACCTCCCCTCTGGAACTTCGAAAGGGTCCTTCACACCCTTGGTGCAAATCAAGAAGTTCCCCGACCTAGCCGTCTCCACTCGAGAGGAAACACGAGGGTCCCGCCCACATCCAGAGGAGCCCCGTTTCCGCCTCGTAGCTCGAGATGAGGGATCCTTTCCCTGCTTCGTCGGGAAAGAGTTCCCGGCGTTCCCGTCGCATCTCAAGAGGAGGCCCTCTCAACAGGAACGGCGAGAGGAACTCCAGGGTCGTGCCACCATTCCAAGAGTCCCCCAGATGTCTCGGTCCATTCCAGAGGAACCTCTTCTCCCTTCACCCGCTCGTCTTTCACGCCGAGGATCGACTCACACCAAGGTGGCACGTGGCACATCCCTGTGGGAAAGCCTCGTGGGAAAGCCTCGAGGGACAGCCTCGAGGGAAAGCCACAGATCCCTTGATCCACGGGACAGGAAGCGTGACACTACTGCTGCAGCTCGGGAGGAAAGCGCACGTGCATGCCCCCACTCGAGACGAGGCCTGACTCCCCTGGGGAGACTCAGAAGCACCCCAAGATCCATGGTAACTCTGGAGAGGAATCCTCAGGTTCCAGCCCCGACTCCACACAAGGCCTGAGACCCCGGCATGGACGGGAGAGGAATCCCGAGAGGTCCCCTAGCAACTCGCATGGGGACTGGCCTTTCCTGAGGCCACCAGAGCGGGTCCCTGAGGTCCCCGTCGTAACTCGAGAAGACCTGCCGAAACTCGAGAAAATCCAGGAGGTTCTCCCCTCCAGGCGAGATGAGGCCCATTTCCGCTGAGGCGTCTCGAGGCTGATCACACCTCCCCTCTGGAACTTCGAAAGGGTCCTTCACACCCTTGGTGCAAATAAAGAAGTTCCCTGACATGCCCGTCTCCACTCGAGAGGAAACACGAGGGTCCCGCCCACATCCAGAGGAGCCCCGTTTCCGCCTCGTAGCTCGAGATGAGGGATCCTTTCCCTGCTTCGTCGGGAAAGAGTTCCCGGCGTTCCCGTCGCATCTCAAGAGGAAGCCCTCTCAACAGGAACGGTGAGAGGAACTCCAGGGTCGTGCCACCATTCCAAGAGTCCCCCAGATGTCTCGGTCCATTCCAGAGGAACCTCTTCTCCCTTCACCCGCTCGTCTTTCACGCCGATGATCGACTCACACCAAGGTGGCACGTGGCACAGCCCTGTGGGAAAGCCTCGTGGGAAAGCCTCGAGGGACAGCCTCGAGGGAAAGACACAGACCCCTTGATCCACGTGACAGGATGCGTGACACTACTGCTGCAGCTCGGGAGGAAAGCGCACGTGCATGCCCCCACTCGAGACGAGGCCTGACTCCCCTGGGGAGACTCAGAAGCACCCCAAGATCCATGGCAACACTGGAGAGGAATCCTCAGGTTCCGGCCCCGACTGCACACAAGGACTGAGGCCCCGGCATGGACGGGAGAGGAATCCCGAGAGGTCCCCTAGCAACTCGCATGGGGACTGGCCTTTCCTGAGGCCACCAGAGCGGGTCCCTGAGGTCCCCGTCGTAACTCGAGAAGACCTGCCGCAACTCGAGAAAATCCAGGAGGTTCTCCTCTCCAGGCGAGATGAGGCCCATTTCCGCTGAGGCGTCTCGAGGCTGATCACACCTCCCCTCTCGAACTTCGAAAGGGTCCTTCACACCCTTGGTGCAAATCAAGAAGTTCCCCGACATACCCGTCTCCAGTCGAGAGGAAACACGAGGGTCCCGCCCACATCCAGAGGAGCCCCGTTTCCACCTCGTAGCTCGAGATGAGGGATCCTTTCCCTGCTTCGTCGGGAAAGAGTTCCCGGCGTTCCCGTCGCATCTCAAGAGGAGGCCCTCTCAACAGGAACGGCGAGAGGAACTCCAGGGTCGTCCCACCATTCCAAGAGTCCCCCAGATGTCTCGGTCCATTCCAGAGGAACCTCTTCTCCCTTCACCCGCTCGTCGTTCACGCCGAGGATCGACTCACACCAAGGTGGCACGTGGCACAGCCCTGTGGGAAAGCCTCGTGGGAAAGCCTCGAGGGAGAGCCTCGAGGGAAAGCCACAGATCCCTTGATCCACGGGACAGGAAGCGTGACACTACTGATGCAGCTCGGGAGGAAAGCGCACGTGCATGCCCCCACTCGAGACGAGGCCTGACTCCCCTGGGGAGACTCAGAAGCACCCCAAGATCCATGGCAACTCTGGAGAGGAATCCTCAGGTTCCGGCCCCGAATCCACACAAGGACTGAGGCCCCGGCATGGACGGGAGAGGAATCCCGAGAGGTCCCCTAGCAACTCGCATGGGGACTGGCCTTTCCTGAGGCCACCAGAGCGGGTCCCTGAGGTCCCCGTCGTAACACGAGAAGACCTGCCGAAACTCGAGAAAATCCAGGAGGTTCTCCCATCCATGCGAGATAAGGCCCATTTCCGCTGAGGCGTCTCGAGGCTGATCACACCTCCCCTCTGGAACTTCGAAAGGGTCCTTCACACCCTTGGTGCAAATCAAGAAGTTCCCCGACATACCCGTCGCCACTCGAGAGGAAACACGAGGGTCCCGCCCACATCCAGAGGAGCCCCGTTTCCGCCTCGTAGCTCGAGATGAGGGATCCTTTCGATGCTTCGTCGGGAAAGAGTTCCCGGCGTTCCCGTCGCATCTCAAGAGGAGGCCCTCTCAACAGGAACGGCGAGAGGAACTCCAGGGTCGTGCCACCATTCCAAGAGTCCCCCAGATGTATCAGGCCATTCCAGAGGAACCTCTTTTCCCTTCACCGGCTCGTCTTTCACGCCGAGGATCGACTCACACCAAGGTGACACGTGGCACAGCCCTGTGGGAAAGCCTCGTGGGAAAGCCTCGAGGGACAGCCTCGAGGGAAAGCCAGAGATCCCTTGATCCACGGGACAGGAAGCGTGACACTACTGCTGCAGCTCGGGAGGAAAGCGCACGTGCATGCCCCCACTCGAGACGAGGCCTGACTCCCCTGGGGAGACTCAGAAGCACCCCAAGATCCATGGCAACACTGGAGAGGAATCCTCAGGTTCCGGCCCCGACTCCACACAAGGACTGAGGCCCCGGCATGGACGGGAGAGGAATCCCGAGAGGTCCCCTAGCAACTCGCATGGGGACTGGCCTTTCCTGAGGCCACCAGAGCGGGTCCCTGAGGTCCCCGTCGTAACTCGAGAAGACCTGCCGCAACTCGAGAAAATCCAGGAGGTTCTCCCCTCCAGGCGAGATGAGGCCCATTTCCGCTGAGGCGTCTCGAGGCTGATCACACCTCCCCTCTGGAACTTCGAAAGGGTCCTTCACACCCTTGGTGCAAATCAAGAAGTTCCCCGACCTAGCCGTCTCCACTCGAGAGGAAACACGAGGGTCCCGCCCACATCCAGAGGAGCCCCGTTTCCGCCTCGTAGCTCGAGATGAGGGATCCTTTCCCTGCTTCTTCGGGAAAGAGTTCCCGGCGTTCCCGTCGCATCTCAAGAGGAGGCCCTCTCAACAGGAACGGCGAGAGGAACTCCAGGGTCGTGCCACCATTCCAAGAGTCCCCCAGATATCTCGGTCCATTCCAGAGGAACCTCTTCTCCCTTCACCCGCTCGTCTTTCACGCCGAGGATCGACTCACACCAAGGTGGCACGTGGCACATCCCTGTGGGAAAGCCTCGTGGGAAAGCCTCGAGGGACAGCCTCGAGGGAAAGCCACAGATCCCTTGATCCACGGGACAGGAAGCGTGACACTACTGCTGCAGCTCGGGAGGAAAGCGCACGTGCATGCCCCCACTCGAGACGAGGCCTGACTCCCCTGGGGAGACTCAGAAGCACCCCAAGATCCATGGTAACTCTGGAGAGGAATCCTCAGGTTCCAGCCCCGACTCCACACAAGGCCTTAGGCCCCGGCATGGACGGGAGAGGAATCCCGAGAGGTCCCCTAGCAACTCGCATGGGGACTGGCCTTTCCTGAGGCCACCAGAGCGGGTCCCTGAGGTCCCCGTCGTAACTCGAGAAGACCTGCCGAAACTCGAGAAAATCCAGGAGGTTCTCCCCTCCAGGCGAGATGAGGCCCATTTCCGCTGAGGCGTCTCGAGGCTGATCACACCTCCCCTCTGGAACTTCGAAAGGGTCCTTCACACCCTTGGTGCAAATCAAGAAGTTCCCCGACATGCCCGTCTCCACTCGAGAGGAAACACGAGGGTCCCGCCCACATCCAGAGGAGCCCCGTTTTCGCCTCGTAGCTCGAGATGAGGGATCCTTTCCCTGCTTCGTCGGGAAAGAGTTCCCGGCGTTCCCGTCGCATCTCAAGAGGAGGCCCTCTCAACAGGAACGGTGAGAGGAACTCCAGGGTCGTGCCACCATTCCAAGAGTCCCCCAGATGTCTCGGTCCTTTCCAGAGGAACCTCTTCTCCCTTCACCCGCTCGTCTTTCACGCCGATGATCGACTCACACCAAGGTGGCACGTGGCACAGCCCTGTGGGAAAGCCTCGTGGGAAAGCCTCGAGGGACAGCCTCGAGGGAAAGACACAGATCCCTTGATCCACGTGACAGGAAGCGTGACACTACTGCTGCAGCTCGGGAGGAAAGCGCACGTGCATGCCCCCACTCGAGACGAGGCCTGACTCCCCTGGGGAGACTCAGAAGCACCCCAAGATCCATGGCAACACTGGAGAGGAATCCTCAGGTTCCGGCCCCGACTGCACACAAGGACTGAGGCCCCGGCATGGACGGGAGAGGAATCCCGAGAGGTCCCCTAGCAACTCGCATGGGGACTGGCCTTTCCTGAGGCCACCAGAGCGGGTCCCTGAGGTCCCCGTCGTAACTCGAGAAGACCTGCCGCAACTCGAGAAAATCCAGGAGGTTCTCCTCTCCAGGCGAGATGAGGCCCATTTCCGCTGAGGCGTCTCGAGGCTGATCACACCTCCCCTCTGGAACTTCGAAAGAGTCCTTCACACCCTTGGTGCAAATCAAGAAGTTCCCCGACATACCCGTCTCCAGTCGAGAGGAAACACGAGGGTCCCGCCCACATCCAGAGGAGCCCCGTTTCTGCCTCGTAGCTCGAGATGAGGGATCCTTTCCCTGCTTCGTCGGGAAAGAGTTCCCGGCGTTCCCGTCGCATCTCAAGAGGAGGCCCTCTCAACAGGAACGGCGAGAGGAACTCCAGGGTCGTCCCACCATTCCAAGAGTCCCCCAGATGTCTCGGTCCATTCCAGAGGAACCTCTTCTCCCTTCACCCGCTCGTCTTTCACGCCGAGGATTGACTCACACCAAGGTGGCACGTGGCACAGCCCTGTGGGAAAGCCTCGTGGGAAAGCCTCGAGGGACAGCCTCGAGGGAAAGCCACAGATCCCATGATCCACGCGACAGGAAGCGTGACACTACTGCTGCAGCTCGGGAGGAAAGCGCACGTGCATGCCCCCACTCGAGACGAGGCCTGACTCCCCTGGGGAGACTCAGAAGCACCCCAAGATCCATGGCAACTCTGGAGAGGAATCCTCAGGTTCCGGCCCCGACTCCACACAAGGACTGAGGCCCCGGCATGGACGGGAGAGGAATCCCGAGAGGTCCCGTAGCAACTCGCATGGGGACTGGCCTTTCCTGAGGCCACCAGAGCGGGTCCCTGAGGTCCCCGTCGTAACTCGAGAAGACCTGCCGAAACTCGAGAAAATCCAGGAGGTTCTCCCCTCCAGGCGAGATGAGGCCCATTTCCGCTGAGGCGTCTCGAGGCTGATCACACCTCCCCTCTGGAACTTCGAAAGGGTCCTTCACACCCTTGGTGCAAATAAAGAAGTTCCCTGACATGCCCGTCTCCACTCGAGAGGAAACACGAGGGTCCCGCCCACATCCAGAGGAGCCCCGTTTCCGCCTCGTAGCTCGAGATGAGGGATCCTTTCCCTGCTTCGTCGGGAAAGAGTTCCCGGCGTTCCCGTCGCATCTCAAGAGGAGGCCCTCTCAACAGGAACGGTGAGAGGAACTCCAGGGTCGTGCCACCATTCCAAGAGTCCCCCAGATGTCTCGGTCCATTCCAGAGGAACCTCTTCTCCCTTCACCCGCTCGTCTTTCACGCCGATGATCGACTCACACCAAGGTGGCACGTGGCACACCCCTGTGGGAAAGCCTCGTGGGAAAGCCTCGATGGACAGCCTCGAGGGAAAGACACAGACCCCTTGATCCACGTGACAGGAAGCGTGACACTACTGCTGCAGCTCGGGAGGAAAGCGCACGTGCATGCCCCCACTCGAGACGAGGCCTGACTCCCCTGGGGAGACTCAGAAGCACCCCAAGATCCATGGCAACACTGGAGAGGAATCCTCAGGTTCCGGCCCCGACTCCACACAAGGACTGAGGCCCCGGCATGGACGGGAGAGGAATTCCGAGAGGTCCCCTAGCAACTCGCATGGGGACTGGCCTTTCCTGAGGCCACCAGAGCGGGTCCCTGAGGTCCCCGTCGTAACTCGAGAAGACCTGCCACAACTCGAGAAAATCCAGGAGGTTCTCCTCTCCAGGCGAGATGAGGCCCATTTCCGCTGAGGCGTCTCGAGGCTGATCACACCTCCCCTCTGGAACTTCGAAAGGGTCCTTCACACCCTTAGTGCAAATCAAGAAGTTCCCCGACATACCCGTCTCCAGTCGAGAGGAAACACGAGGGTCCCGCCCACATCCAGAGGAGCCCCGTTTCCACCTCGTAGCTCGAGATGAGGGATCCTTTCCCTGCTTCGTCTGGAAAGAGTTCCCGGCGTTCCCGTCGCATCTCAAGAGGAGGCCCTCTCAACAGGAACGGCGAGAGGAACTCCAGGGTCGTCCCACCATTCCAAGAGTCCCCCAGATGTCTCGGTCCATTCCAGAGGAACCTCTTCTCCCTTCACCCGCTCGTCGTTCACGCCGAGGATTGACTCACACCAAGGTGGCACGTGGCACAGCCCTGTGGGAAAGCCTCGTGGGAAAGCCTCGAGGGACAGCCTCGAGGGAAAGCCACAGATCCCTTGATCAACGCGACAGGAAGCGTGACACTACTGCTGCAGCTCGGGAGGAAAGCGCACGTGCATGCCCCCACTCGAGACGAGGCCTGACTCCCCTGGGGAGACTCAGAAGCACCCCAAGATCCATGGCAACTCTGGAGAGGAATCCTCAGGTTCCGGCCCCGACTCCACACAAGGACTGAGGCCCCGGCATGGACGGGAGAGGAATCCCGAGAGGTCCCCTAGCAACTCGCATGGGGACTGGCCTTTCCTGAGGCCACCAGAGCGGGTCCCTGAGGTCCCCGTCGTAACACGAGAAGACCTGCCGAATCTCGAGGAAATCCAGGAGGTTCTCCCATCCAGGTGAGATAAGGCCCATTTCCGCTGAGGCGTCTCGAGGCTGATCACACCTCCCCTCTGGAACTTCGAAAGGGTCCTTCACACCCTTGGTGCAAATCAAGAAGTTCCCCGACATACACGTCCCCACTCGAGAGGAAACACGAGGGTCCCGCCCACATCCAGAGGAGCCCCGTTTCCGCCTCGTAGCTCGAGATGAGGGATCCTTTCCCTGCTTCGTCGAGAAAGAGTTCCCGGCGTTCCCGTCGCATCTCAAGAGGAGGCCCTCTCAACAGGAACGGCGAGAGGAACTCCAGGGTCGTGCCACCATTCCAAGAGTCCCCCAGATGTCTCGGTCCATTCCAGAGGAAACTCTTCTCCCTTCACCCGCTCGTCTTTCACGCCGAGGATCGACTCACACCAAGGTGGCGCGTGGCACAGCCATGTGGGAAAGCCTCGTGGGAAAGCCTCGAGGGACAGCCTCGAGGGAAAGACACAGATCCCTTGATCCACGTGACAGGAAGCGTGACACTACTGCTGCAGCTCGGGAGGAAAGCGCACGTGCATGCCCCCACTCGAGACGAGGCCTGACTCCCCTGGGGAGACTCAGAAGCACCCCAAGATCCATGGCAACACTGGAGAGGAATCCTCAGGTTCCGGCCCTGACTCCACACAAGGACTGAGGCCCCAGCATGGACGGGAGAGGAATCCCGAGAGGTCCCCTAGCAACTCGCATGGGGACTGGCCTTTTCTGAGGCCACCAGAGCGGGTCCCTGAGGTCCCCGTCGTAACTCGAGAAGACCTGCCGCAACTGGAGAAAATCCAGGAGGTTCTCCCCTCCAGGCGAGATGAGGCCCATTGCCGCTGAGGCGTCTCGAGGCTGATCACACCTCCCCTCTGGAACTTCGAAAGGGTCCTTCACACCCTTGGTGCAAATCAAGAAGTTCCCCGACATGCCCGTCTCCACTCGAGAGGAAACACGAGGGTCCCGCCCACATCCAGAGGAGCCCCGTTTCCGCCTCGTAGCTCGAGATGAGGGATCCTTTCCCTGCTTCGTCGGGAAAGAGTTCCCGCCCTTCCCGTCGCATCTCAAAAGGAGGCCCTCTCAACAGGAACGCGAGAGGAACTCCAGGGTCGTGCCACCATTCCAAGAGTCCCCCAGATGTATCAGTCCATTCCAGAGGAACCTCTTTTCCCTTCACCGGCTCGTCTTTCACGCCGAGGATCGAGTCACACCAAGGTGACACGTGGCACAGCAATGTGGGAAAGCCTCGTGGGAAAGCCTCGAGGGACAGCCTCGAGGGAAAGCCACAGATCCCTTGATCCACGTGACAGGAAGCGTGACACTACTGCTGCAGCTCGGGAGGAAAGCGCACGTGCATGCCCCCACTCGAGACGAGGCCTGACTCCCCTGGGGAGACTCAGAAGCACCCCAAGATCCATGGCAACACTGGAGAGGAATCCTCAGGTTCCGGCCCCGACTCCACACAAGGACTGAGGCCCCGGCATGGACGGGAGAGGAATCCCAAGAGGTCCCCTAGCAACTCGCATGGGGACTGGCCTTTCCTGAGGCCACAAGAGCGGGTCCCTGAGGTCCCCGTCGTAACTCGAGAAGACCTGCCGCAACTCGAGAAAATCCAGGAGGTTCTCCTCTCCAGGCGAGATGAGGCCCATTTCCGCTGAGGCGTCTCGAGGCTGATCACACCTCCCCTCTGGAACTTCGAAAGGGTCCTTCACACCCTTGGTGCAAATCAAGAAGTTCCCCGACATACCCGTCTCCAGTCGAGTGGAAACACGAGGGTCCCGCCCACATCCAGAGGAGCCTCGTTTCCGCCTCGTAGCTCGAGATGAGGGATCCTTTCCCTGCTTCGTCGGGAAAGAGTTCCCGGCGTTCCCGTCGCATCTCAAGAGGAGGCCCTCTCAACAGGAACGGCGAGAGTAACTCCAGGGTCGTCCCACCATTCCAAGAGTCCCCCAGATGTCTCGGTCCATTCCAGAGGAACCTCTTCTCCCTTCACCCGCTCGTCTTTCACGCCGAGGATTGACTCACACCAAGGTGGCACGTGGCACAGCCCTGTGGGAAAGCCTCGTGGGAAAGCCTCGAGGGACAGCCTCGAGGGAAAGCCACAGATCCCTTGATCCACGGGACAGGAAGCGTGACACTACTGCTGCAGCTCGGGAGGAAAGCGCACGTGCATGCCCCCACTCGAGACGAGGCCTGACTCCCCTGGGGAGACTCAGAAGCACCCCAAGATCCATGGCAACTCTGGAGAGGAATCCTCAGGTTCCGGCCCCGACTCCACACAAGGACTGAGGCCCCGACATGGACGGGAGAGGAATCCCAAGAGGTCCCCTAGCAACTCGCATGGGGACTGGCCTTTCCTGAGGCCACCAGAGCGGGTCCCTGAGGTCCCCGTCGTAACTCGAGAAGACCTGCCGCAACTCGAGAAAATCCAGGAGGTTCTGCCCTCCAGGCGAGATGAGGCCCATATCCGCTGAGGCATCTCGAGGCTGATCACACCTCCCCTCTGGAACTTCGAAAGGGTCCTTCACACCCTTGGTGCAAATCAAGAAGTTCCCCGACATACCCGTCTCCACTCGAGAGGAAACACGAGGGTCCCGCCCACATCCAGAGGAGCCCCGTTTCCCCCTCGTAGCTCGAGATGAGGGATCCTTTCCCTGCTTCGTCGGGAAAGAGTTCCCGGTGTTCCCGTCGCATCTCAAGAGGAGGCCCTCTCAACAGGAACGGCGAGAGGAACTCCAGGGTCGTGCCACCATTCCAAGAGTCCCCCAGATGTCTCAGTCCATTCCAGAGGAACCTCTTTTCCCTTCACCGGCTCGTCTTTCACGCCGAGGATCGACTCACACCAAGGTGGCACGTGGCACAGCCCTGTGGGAAAGCCTCGTGGGAAAGCCTCGAGGGACAGCCTCGAGGGAAAGCCACAGATCCCTTGATCCACGTGACAGGAAGCGTGACACTACTGCTGCAGCTCGGGAGAAGAGCGCACGTGCATGCCCCCACTCGAGACGAGACCTGACTCCCCTGGGGAGACTCAGAAGCACCCCAAGATCCATGGCAACACTGGAGAGGAATCCTCAGGTTTCGGCCCCGACTCCACACAAGGACTGAGGCCCCGGCATGGACGGGAGAGGAATCCCGAGAGATCCCCTAGCAACTCGCATGGGGACTGGCCTTTCCTGAGGCCACCAGAGCGGGTCCCTGAGGTCCCCGTCGTAACTCGAGAAGACCTGCCGCAACTCGAGAAAATCCAGGAGGTTCTCCCCTCCAGGCGAGATGAGGCCCATTTCCGCTGAGGCCTCTCGAGGCTGATCACACCTCACCTCTGGAACTTCGAAAGGGTCCTTCACACCCTTGGTGCAAATCAAGAAGTTCCCCGACATACCCGTCTCCACTCGAGAGGAATCACGAGGGTCCCGCCCACATCCAGAGGAGCCCCGTTTCCGCCTCGTAGCTCGAGATGAGGGATCCTTTCCCTGCTTCGTCGGGAAAGAGTTCCCGGCGTTCCCGTCGCATCTCAAGAGGAGGCCCTCTCAACAGGAACGGCGAGAGGAACTCCAGGGTCGTGCCACCATTCCAAGAGTCCCCCAGATGTCTCAGTCCATTCCAGAGGAACCTCTTTTCCCTTCACCGGCTCGTCTTTCACGCCGAGGATCGACTCACACCAAGGTGGCACGTGGCACAGCCCTGTGGGAAAGCCTCGTGGGAAAGCCTCGAGGGACAGCCTCGAGGGACAGCCACAGATCCCTTGATCCACGTGACAGGAAACGTGACACTACTGCTGCAGCTCGGGAGGAAAGCGCACGTGCATGCCCCCACTCGAGACGAGGCCTGACTCCCCTGGGGAGACTCAGAAGCATCCCAAGATCCATGGCAACACTGGAGAGGAATCCTCAGGTTCCGGCCCCGACTCCACACAAGGACTGAGGCCCCGGCATGGACGGGAGAGGAATCCCGAGAGGTCCCCTAGCAACTCGCATGGGGACTGGCCTTTCCTGAGGCCACAAGAGCGGGTCCCTGAGGTCCCCGTCGTAACTCGAGAAGACCTGCCGCAACTCGAGAAAATCCAGGAGGTTCTCCTCTCCAGGCGAGATGAGGCCCATTTCCGCTGAGGCGTCTCGAGGCTGATCACACCTCCCCTCTGGAACTTCGAAAGGGTCCTTCACACCCTTGGTGCAAAACAAGAAGTTCCCCGACATACACGTCTCCAGTCGAGAGGAAACACGAGGGTCCCGCCCACATCCAGAGGAGCCTCGTTTCCGCCTCGTAGCTCGAGATGAGGGATCCTTTCCCTGCTTCGTCGGGAAAGAGTTCCCGGCGTTCCCGTCGCATCTCAAGAGGAGGCCCTCTCAACAGGAACGGCGAGAGGAACTCCAGGGTCGTCCCACCATTCCAAGAGTCCCCCAGATGTCTCGGTCCATTCCAGAGGAACCTCTTCTCCCTTCACCCGCTCGTCTTTCACGCCGAGGATTGACTCACACCAAGGTGGCACGTGGCACAGCCCTGTGGGAAAGCCTCGTGGGAAAGCCTCGAGGGACAGCCTCGAGGGAAAGCCACAGATCCCTTGATCCACGGGACAGGAAGCGTGACACTACTGCTGCAGCTCGGGAGGAAAGCGCACGTGCATGCCCCCACTCGAGACGAGGCCTGACTCCCCTGGGGAGACTCAGAAGCACCCCAAGATCCATGGCAACTCTGGAGAGGAATCCTCAGGTTCCGGCCCCGACTCCACACAAGGACTGAGGCCCCGACATGGACGGGAGAGGAATCCCGAGAGGTCCCCTAGCAACTCGCATGGGGACTGGCCTTTCCTGAGGCCACCAGAGCGGGTCCCTGAGGTCCCCGTCGTAACTCGAGAAGACCTGCCGCAACTCGAGAAAATCCAGGAGGTTCTGCCCTCCAGGCGAGATGAGGCCCATTTCCGCTGAGGCGTCTCGAGGCTGATCACACCTCCCCTCTGGAACTTCGAAAGGGTCCTTCACACCCTTGGTGCAAATCAAGAAGTTCCCCGACATACCCGTCTCCACTCGAGAGGAAACACGAGGGTCCCGCCCACATCCAGAGGAGCCCCGTTTCCGCCTCGTAGTTCGAGATGAGGGATCCTTTCCCTGCTTCGTCGGGAAAGAGTTCCCGGCGTTCCCGTCGCATCTCAAGAGGAGGCCCTCTCAACAGGAACGGCGAGAGGAACTCCAGGGTCGTGCCACCATTCCAAGAGTCCCCCAGATGTCTCAGTCCATTCCAGAGGAACCTCTTTTCCCTTCACCGGCTCGTCTTTCACGCCGAGGATCGACTCACACCAAGGTGGCACGTGGCACAGCCCTGTGGGAAAGCCTCGTGGGAAAGCCTCGAGGGACAGCCTCGAGGGAAAGCCACAGATCCCTTGATCCACGTGACAGGAAGCGTGACACTACTGCTGCAGCTCGGTAGAAGAGCGCACGTGCATGCCCCCACTCGAGACGAGGCCTGACTCCCCTGGGGAGACTCAGAAGCACCCCAAGATCCATGGCAACACTGGAGAGGAATCCTCAGGTTCCGGCCCCGACTCCACACAAGGACTGAGGCCCCGGCATGGACGGGAGAGGAATCCCGAGAGGTCCCCTAGCAACTCGCATGGGGACTGGCCTTTCCTGAGGCCACCAGAGCGGGTCCCTGAGGTCCCCGTCGTAACTCGAGAAGACCTGCCGCAACTCGAGAAAATCCAGGAGGTTCTCCCCTCCAGGCGAGATGAGGCCCATTTCCGCTGAGGCGTCTCGAGGCTGATCACACCTCACCTCTGGAACTTCGAAAGGGTCCTTCACACCCTTGGTGCAAATCAAGAAGTTCCCCGACATACCCGTCTCCACTCGAGAGGAATCACGAGGGTCCCGCCCACATCCAGAGGAGCCCCGTTTCCGCCTCGTAGCTCGAGATGAGGGATCCTTTCCCTGCTTCGTCGGGAAAGAGTTCCCGGCGTTCCCGTCGCATCTCAAGAGGAGGCCCTCTCAACAGGAACGGCGAGAGGAACTCCAGGGTCGTGCCACCATTCCAAGAGTCCCCCAGATGTCTCAGTCCATTCCAGAGGAACCTCTTTTCCCTTCACCGGCTCGTCTTTCACGCCGAGGATCGACTCACACCAAGGTGGCACGTGGCACAGCCCTGTGGGAAAGCCTCGTGGGAAAGCCTCGAGGGACAGCCTCGAGGGAAAGCCACAGATCCCTTGATCCACGTGACAGGAAGCGTGACACTACTGCTGCAGCTCGGGAGGAAAGCGCACGTGCATGCCCCCACTCGAGACGAGGCCTGACTCCCCTGGGGAGACTCAGAAGCACCCCAAGATCCATGGCAACACTGGAGAGGAATCCTCAGGTTCCGGCCCCGACTCCACACAAGGACTGAGGCCCCGGCATGGACGGGAGAGGAATCCCGAGAGGTCCCCTAGCAACTCGCATGGGGACTGGCCTTTCCTGAGGCCACCAGAGCGGGTCCCTGAGGTCCCCGTTGTAACTCGAGAAGACCTGCCGCAACTCGAGAAAATCCAGGAGGTTCTCCCCTCCAGGCGAGATGAGGCCCATTTCCGCTGAGGCGTCTCGAGGCTGATCACTCCTCCTCTCTGGAACTTCGAAAGGGTCCTTCACACCCTTGGTGCAAATCAAGAAGTTCCCCGACATGCCCGTCTCCACTCGAGAGGAAACACGAGGGTCCCGCCCGCATCCAGAGGAGCCCCGTTTCCGCCTCGTAGCTCGAGATGAGGAATCCTTTCCCTGCTTCGTCGGGAAAGAGTTCCCGGCGTTCCCGTCGCATCTCAAGAGGAGGCCCTCTCAACAGGAACGGCGAGAGGAACTCCAGGGTCCTGCCACCATTCCAAGAGTCCCCCAGATGTCTCGGTCCAATCCAGAGGAACCTCTTCTCCCTTCACCCGCTCGTATTTCATGCCGAGGATCGACTCACACCAAGGTGGCACGTGGCACAGCCCTGTGGGAAAGCCTCGTGGGAAAGCCTCGAGGGACAGCCTCGAGTGAAAGCCACAGATCCCTTGATCCACGGGACAGGAAGCGTGACACTACTGCTGCAGCTCGGGAGGAAAGCGCACGTGCATGCCCCCACTCGAGACGAGTCCTGACTCCCCTGGGGAGACTCAGAAGCACCCCAAGATCCATGGCAACACTGGAGAGGAATCCTCAGGTTCCGGCCCCGACTCCACACAAGGACTGAGGCCCCGGCATGGACGGGAGAGGAATCCCGAGAGGTCCCCTAGCAACTCGCATGGGGACTGGCCTTTCCTGAGGCCAGCAGAGCGGGTCCCTGAGGTCCCCGTCGTAACTCGAGAAGACCTGCCGCAACTCGAGAAAATACAGGAGGTTCTCCCCTCCAGGCGAGATGAGGCCCATTTCCGCTGAGGCGTCTCGAGGCTGATCACACCTCCTCTCTGGAACTTCGAAAGGGTCCTTCACACCCTTGGTGCAAATCAAGAAGTTCCCCGACATACCCGTCTCCCCTCGAGAGGAAACACGAGGGTCCCGCCCGCATCCAGAGGAGCCCCGTTTCCGCCTCGTAGCTCGAGATGAGGGATCCTTTCCCTGCTTCGTCGGAAAGAGTTCCCGGCGTTCCCGTCGCATGTCAAGAGGAGGCCCTCTAAACAGGAACGGCGAGAGGAACTCCAGGGTCGTGCCACCATACCAAGAGTCCCCCAGATGTATCAGTCCATTCCAGAGGAACCCCTTTTCCCTTCACCGGCTCGTCTTTCTCGCCGAGGATCGAGTCACACCAAGGTGGCACGTGGCACAGCCCTGTGGGAAAGCCTCGTGGGAAAGCCTCGAGGGACAGCCTCGAGGGAAAGCCACAGATCCCTTGATCCACGTGACAGGAAGCGTGACACTACTGCTGCAGCTCGGGAGGAAAGCGCACGTGCATGCCCCCACTCGAGACGAGGCCTGACTCCCCTGGGGAGACTCAAAAGCACCCCAAGATCCATGGCAACACTGGAGAGGAATCCTCAGGTTCCGGCCCCGACTCCACACAAGGACTGAGGCCCCGGCATGGACGGGAGAGGAATCCCGAGAGGTCCCCTAGCAACTCGCATGGGGACTGGCCTTTCCTGAGGCCACCAGAGCGGGTCCCTGAGGTCCCCGTCGTAACTCGAGAAGACCTGCCGCAACTCGAGAAAATCCAGGAGGTTCTCCCCTCCAGGCGAGATGAGGCCCATTTCCGCTGAGGCGTCTCGAGGCTGATCACACCTCACCTCTGGAACTTCGAAAGGGTCCTTCACACCCTTGGTGCAAATCAAGAAGTTCCCCGACATACCCGTCTCCACTCGAGAGGAATCACGAGGGTCCCGCCCACATCCAGAGGAGCCCCGTTTCCGCCTCGTAGCTCGAGATGAGGGATCCTTTCCCTGCTTCGTCGGGAAAGAGTTCCCGGCGTTCCCGTCGCATCTCAAGAGGAGGCCCTCTCAACAGGAACGGCGAGAGGAACTCCAGGGTCGTGCCACCATTCCAAGAGTCCCCCAGATGTCTCAGTCCATTCCAGAGGAACCTCTTTTCCCTTCACCGGCTCGTCTTTCACGCCGAGGATCGACTCACACCAAGGTGGCACGTGGCACAGCCCTGTGGGAAAGCCTCGTGGGAAAGCCTCGAGGGACAGCCTCGAGGGAAAGCCACAGATCCCTTGATCCACGTGACAGGAAGCGTGACACTACTGCTGCAGCTCGGGAGGAAAGCGCACGTGCATGCCCCCACTCGAGACGAGGCCTGACTCCCCTGGGGAGACTCAGAAGCACCCCAAGATCCATGGCAACACTGGAGAGGAATCCTCAGGTTCCGGCCCCGACTCCACACAAGGACTGAGGCCCCGGCATGGACGGGAGAGGAATCCCGAGAGGTCCCCTAGCAACTCGCATGGGGACTGGCCTTTCCTGAGGCCACCAGAGCGGGTCCCTGAGGTCCCCGTCGTAACTCGAGAAGACCTGCCGCAACTCGAGAAAATCCAGGAGGTTCTCCCCTCCAGGCGAGATGAGGCCCATTTCCGCTGAGGCGTCTCGAGGCTGATCACACCTCACCTCTGGAACTTCGAAAGGGTCCTTCACACCCTTGGTGCAAATCAAGAAGTTCCCCGACATACCCGTCTCCACTCGAGAGGAATCACGAGGGTCCCGCCCACATCCAGAGGAGCCCCGTTTCCGCCTCGTAGCTCGAGATGAGGGATCCTTTCCCTGCTTCGTCGGGAAAGAGTTCCCGGCGTTCCCGTCGCATCTCAAGAGGAGGCCCTCTCAACAGGAACGGCGAGAGGAACTCCAGGGTCGTGCCACCATTCCAAGAGTCCCCCAGATGTCTCAGTCCATTCCAGAGGAACCTCTTTTCCCTTCACCGGCTCGTCTTTCACGCCGAGGATCGACTCACACCAAGGTGGCACGTGGCACAGCCCTGTGGGAAAGCCTCGTGGGAAAGCCTCGAGGGACAGCCTCGAGGGAAAGCCACAGATCCCTTGATCCACGTGACAGGAAGCGTGACACTACTGCTGCAGCTCGGGAGGAAAGCGCACGTGCATGCCCCCACTCGAGACGAGGCCTGACTCCCCTGGGGAGACTCAGAAGCACCCCAAGATCCATGGCAACACTGGAGAGGAATCCTCAGGTTCCGGCCCCGACTCCACACAAGGACTGAGGCCCCGGCATGGACGGGAGAGGAATCCCGAGAGGTCCCCTAGCAACTCGCATGGGGACTGGCCTTTCCTGAGGCCACCAGAGCGGGTCCCTGAGGTCCCCGTCGTAACTCGAGAAGACCTGCCGCCACTCGAGAAAATCCAGGAGGTTCTCCCCTCCAGGCGAGATGAGGCCCATTTCGGCTGAGGCGTCTCGAGGCTGATCACACCTCATCTCTGGAACTTCGAAAGGGTCCTTCACACCCTTGGTGCAAATCGAGAAGTTCCCCGACATACCCGTCTCCACTCGAGAGGAATCACGAGGGTCCCGCCCACATCCAGAGGAGCCCCGTTTCGGCCTCGTAGCTCGAGATGAGGGATCCTTTCCCTGCTTCGTCGGGAAAGAGTTCCCGGCGTTCCCGTCGCATCTCAAGAGGAGGCCCTCTCAACAGGAACGGCGAGAGGAACTCCAGGGTCGTGCCACCATTCCAAGAGTCCCCCAGATGTCTCAGTCCATTCCAGAGGAACCTCTTTTCCCTTCACCGGCTCGTCTTTCACGCCGAGGATCGACTCACACCAAGGTGGCACGTGGCACAGCCCTTTGGGAAAGCCTCGTGGGAAAGCCTCGAGGGACAGCCTCGAGGGAAAGCCACAGATCCCTTGATCCACGTGACAGGAAGCGTGACACTACTGCTGCAGCTCGGGAGGAAAGCGCACGTGCATGCCCCCACTCGAGACGAGGCCTGACTCCCCTGGGGAGACTCAGAAGCACCCCAAGATCCATGGTAACTCTGGAGAGGAATCCTCAGGTTCCGGCCCCGACTCCACACAAGGACTGAGGCCCCGGCATGGACGGGAGAGGAATCCCGAGAGGTCCCCTAGCAACTCGCATGGGGACTGGCCTTTCCTGAGGCCACCAGAGCGGGTCCCTGAGGTCCCCGTCGTAACTCGAGAAGACCTGCCGCAACTCGAGAAAATCCGGGAGGTTCTCCCCTCCAGGCGAGATGAGGCCCATTTCCGCTGAGGCGTCTCGAGGCTGATCACACCTCACCTCTGGAACTTCGAAAGGGTCCTTCACACCCTTGGTGCAAATCAAGAAGTTCCCCGACATACCCGTCTCCACTCGAGAGGAATCACGAGGGTCCCGCCCACATCCAGAGGAGCCCCGTTTCCGCCTCGTAGCTCGAGATGAGGAATGATTTCCCTGCTTCGTCGGGAAAGAGTTCCCGGCGTTCCCGTCGCCTCTCAAGAGGAGGCACTCTCAACAGGAACGGCGAGAGGAACTCCAGGGTCGTGCCACCATTCCAAGAGTCCCCCAGATGTCTCAGTCCATTCCAGAGGAACCTCTTTTCCCTTCACCGGCTCGTCTTTCACGCCGAGGATCGACTCACACCAAGGTGGCACGTGGCACAGCCCTGTGGAAAGCCTCGTGGGAAAGCCTCGAGGGACAGCCTCGAGGGAAAGCCACAGATCCCTTGATCCACGTGACAGGAAGCCTGACACTACTGCTGCAGCTCGGGAGGAAAGCGCACGTGCATGCTCCCACTCGAGACGAGGCCTGACTTCCCTGGGAAGACTCAGAAGCACCCCAAGATCCATGGCAACACTGGAGAGGAATCCTCAGGTTCCGGCCCCGACTCCACACAAGGACTGAGGCCCCGGCATGGACGGGAGAGGAATCCCGAGAGGTCCCCTAGCAACTCGCATGGGGACTGGCCTTTCCTGAGGCCACCAGAGCGGGTCCCTGAGGTCCCCGTCGTAACTCGAGAAGACCTGCCGCAACTCGAGAAAATCCAGGAGGTTCTCATCTCCAGGCGAGATGAGGCCCCATTTCCGCTGAGGCGTCTCCAGGCTGATCACACCTCACCTCTGGAACTTCGAAAGGGTCCTTCACACCCTTGGTGCAAATCAAGAAGTTCCCCGACATACCCGTCTCCACTCGAGAGGAATCACGAGGGTCCCGCCCACATCCAGAGGAGCCCCGTTTCCGCCTCGTAGCTCGAGATGAGGGATCCTTTCCCTGCTTCGTCGGGAAAGAGTTCCCGGCGTTCCCGTCGCATCTCAAGAGGAGGCCCTCTCAACAGGAACGGCGAGAGGAACTCCAGGGTCGTGCCACCATTCCAAGAGTCCCCCAGATGTCTCAGTCCATTCCAGAGGAACCTCTTTTCCCTTCACCGGCTCGTCTTTCACGCCGAGGATCGACTCACACCAAGGTGGCACGTGGCACAGCCCTGTGGGAAAGCCTCGTGGGAAAGCCTCGAGGGACAGCCTCGAGGGAAAGCCACAGATCCCTTGATCCACGTGACAGGAAGCGTGACACTACTGCTGCAGCTCGGGAGGAAAGCGCACGTGCATGCCCCCACTCGAGACGAGGCCTGACTCCCCTGGGGAGACTCAGAAGCACCCCAAGATCCATGGCAACACTGGAGAGGAATCCTCAGGTTCCGGCCCCGACTCCACACAAGGACTGAGGCCCCGGCATGGACGGGAGAGGAATCCCGAGAGGTCCCCTAGCAACTCGCATGGGGACTGGCCTTTCCTGAGGCCACCAGAGCGGGTCCCTGAGGTCCCCGTCGTAACTCGAGAAGACCTGCCGCAACTCGAGAAAATCCAGGAGGTTCTCCCCTCCAGGCGAGATGAGGCCCATTTCCGCTGAGGCGTCTCGAGGCTGATCACACCTCACCTCTGGAACTTCGAAAGGGTCCTTCACACCCTTGGTGCAAATCAAGAAGTTCCCCGACATACCCGTCTCCACTCGAGAGGAATCACGAGGGTCCCGCCCACATCCAGAGGAGCCCCGTTTCCGCCTCGTAGCTCGAGATGAGGGATCCTTTCCCGGCGTCGTCGGGAAAGAGTTCCCGGCGTTCCCGTCGCATCTCAAGAGGAGGCCCTCTCAACAGGAACGGCGAGAGGAACTCCAGGGTCGTCCCACCATTCCAAGAGTCCCCCAGATGTCTCGGTCCATTCCAGAGGAACCTCTTCTCCCTTCACCCGCTCGTCTTTCACGCCGAGGATTGACTCACACCAAGGTGGCACGTGGCACAGCCCTGTGGGAAAGCCTCGTGGGAAAGCCTCGAGGGACATCCTCGAGGGAAAGCCACAGATCCCTTGATCCACGGGACAGGAAGCGTGACACTACTGCTGCAGCTCGGGAGGAAAGCGCACGTGCATGCCCCCACTCGAGACGAGGCCTGACTCCCCTGGGGAGACTCAGAAGCACCCCAAGATCCATGGCAACTCTGGAGAGGAATCCTCAGGTTCCGGCCCCGACTCCACACAAGGACTGAGGCCCCGACATGGACGGGAGAGGAATCCCGAGAGGTCCCCTAGCAACTCGCATGGGGACTGGCCTTTCCTGAGGCCACCAGAGCGCGTCCCTGAGGTCCCCGTCGTAACTCGAGAAGACCTGCCGCAACTCGAGAAAATCCAGGAGGTTCTGCCCTCCAGGCGAGATGAGGCCCATTTCCGCTGAGGCGTCTCGAGGCTGATCACACCTCCCCTCTGGAACTTCGAAAGGGTCCTTCACACCCTTGGTGCAAATCAACAAGTTCCCCGACATACCCGTCTCCACTCGAGAGGAAACACGAGGGTCCCGCCCACATCCAGAGGAGCCCCGTTTCCGCCTCGTAGCTCTAGATGAGGGATCCTTTCCCTGCTTCGTCGGGAAAGAGTTCCCGGCGTTCCCGTCGCATCTCAAGAGGAGGCCCTCTCAACAGGAACGGCGAGAGGAACTCCAGGGTCGTCCCACCATTCCAAGAGTCCCCCAGATGTCTCGGTCCATTCCAGAGGAACCTCTTCTCCCTTCACCCGCTCGTCTTTCACGCCGAGGATTGACTCACACCAAGGTGGCACGTGGCACAGCCCTGTGGGAAAGCCTCGTGGAAAGCCTCGAGGGACATCCTCGAGGGAAAGCCACAGATCCCTTGATCCACGGGACAGGAAGCGTGACACTACTGCTGCAGCTCGGGAGGAAAGCGCACGTGCATGCCCCCACTCGAGACGAGGCCTGACTCCCCTGGGGAGACTCAGAAGCACCCCAAGATCCATGGCAACTCTGGAGAGGAATCCTCAGGTTCCGGCCCCGACTCCACACAAGGACTGAGGCCCCGACATGGACGGGAGAGGAATCCCGAGAGGTCACCTAGCAACTCGCATGGGGACTGGCCTTTCCTGAGGCCACCAGAGCGGGTCCCTGAGGTCCCCGTCGTAACTCGAGAAGACCTGCCGCAACTCGAGAAAATCCAGGAGGTTCTCCCCTCCAGGCGAGATGAGGCCCATTTCCGCTGAGGCGTCTCGATGCTGATCACACCTCCCCTCTGGAACTTCGAAAGGGTCCTTCACACCCTTGGTGCAAATCAAGAAGTTCCCCGACATGCCCGTCTCCCCTCGGGAGGAAACACGAGGGTCCCGCCCACATCCAGAGGAGCCCCATTTCCGCCTCGTAGCTCGAGATGAGGGATCCTTTCCCTGCTTCGGCGGGAAAGAGTTCCCGGCGTTCCCGTCGCATCTCAAGAGGAGGCCCTCTCAACAGGAACGGCGAGAGGAACTCCAGGGTCGTGCCACCATTCCAAGAGTCCCCCAGATGTCTCGGTCCATTC
Source organism: Budorcas taxicolor (assembly GCF_023091745.1). Taxonomy (NCBI): domain Eukaryota; kingdom Metazoa; phylum Chordata; class Mammalia; order Artiodactyla; family Bovidae; genus Budorcas; species Budorcas taxicolor. Next base: position 69,280 of record NW_026291535.1, read on the forward strand.
CAGAGGAAACTCTTCTCCCTTCACCCGCTCGTCTTTCACGCCGAGGATCGACTCACACCAAGGTGGCACGTGACACAGCCCTGTGGGAAAGCCTCGTGGGAAAGCCTCGAGGGACAGCCTCGAGGGAAAGCCACAGATCCCTTGATCCACGTGACAGGAAGCGTGACACTACTGCTGCAGCTCGGTAGAAGAGCGCACGTGCATGCCCCCACTCGAGACGAGGCCTGACTCCCTTGGGGAGACTCAGAAGCACCCCAAGATCCATGGCAACACTGGAGAGGAATCCTCAGGTTCCGGCCCCGACTCCACACAAGGACTGAGGCCCCGGCATGGACGGGAGAGGAATCCCGAGAGGTCCCCTAGCAACTCACATGGGGACTGGCCTTTCCTGAGGCCACCAGAGCGGGTCCCTGAGGTCCCCGTCGTAACTCGAGAAGACCTGCCGCAACTCGAGAAAATCCAGGAGGTTCTCCCCTCCAGGCGAGATGAGGCCCATTTCCGCTGAGGCGTCTCGAGGCTGATCACACCTCACCTCTGGAACTTCGAAAGGGTCCTTCACACCCTTGGTGCAAATCAAGAAGTTCCCCGACATACCCGTCTCCACTCGAGAGGAATCACGAGGGTCCCGCCCACATCCAGAGGAGCCCCGTTTCCGCCTCGTAGCTCGAGATGAGGGATCCTTTCCCTGCTTCGTCGGGAAAGAGTTCCCGGCGTTCCCGTCGCATCTCAAGAGGAGGCCCTCTCAACAGGAACGGCGAGAGGAACTCCAGGGTCGTGCCACCATTCCAAGAGTCCCCCAGATGTCTCAGTCCATTCCAGAGGAACCTCTTTTCCCTTCACCGGCTCGTCTTTCACGCCGAGGATCGACTCACACCAAGGTGGCACGTGGCACAGCCCTGTGGGAAAGCCTCGTGGGAAAGCCTCGAGGGACAGCCTCGAGGGAAAGCCACAGATCCCTTGATCCACGTGACAGGAAGCGTGACACTACTGCTGCAGCTCGGGAGGAAAGCGCACGTGCATGCCCCCACTCGAGACGAGGCCTGACTCCCCTGGGGAGACTCAGAAGCACCCCAAGATCCATGGCAACACTGGAGAGGAATCCTCAGGTTCCGGCCCCGACTCCACACAAGGACTGAGGCCCCGGCATGGACGGGAGAGGAATCCCGAGAGGTCCCCTAGCAACTCGCATGGGGATTGGCCTTTCCTGAGGCCACAAGAGCGGGTCCCTGAGGTCCCCGTCGTAACTCGAGAAGACCTGCCGCAACTCGAGAAAATCCAGGAGGTTCTCCTCTCCAGGCGAGATGAGGCCCATTTCCGCTGAGGCGTCTCGAGGCTGATCACACCTCCCCTCTGGAACTTCGAAAGGGTCCTTCACACCCTTGGTGCAAATCAAGAAGTTCCACGACATACCCGTCTCCAGTCGAGAGGAAACACGAGGGTCCCGCCCACATGCAGAGGAGCCTCGTTTCCGCCTCGTAGCTCGAGATGAGGGATCCTTTCCCTGCTTCGTCGGGAAAGAGTTCCCGGCGTTCCCGTCGCATTTCAAGAGGAGGCCCTCTCAACAGGAACGGCGAGAGGAACTCCAGGGTCGTCCCACCATTCCAAGAGTCCCCCAGATGTCTCGGTCCATTCCAGAGGAACCTCTTCTCCCTTCACCCGCTCGTCTTTCACGCCGAGGATTGACTCACACCAAGGTGGCACGTGGCACAGCCCTGTGGGAAAGCCTCGTGGGAAAGCCTCGAGGGACATCCTCGAGGGAAAGCCACAGATCCCTTGATCCACGGGACAGGAAGCGTGACACTACTGCTGCAGCTCGGGAGGAAAGCGCACGTGCATGCCCCCACTCGAGACGAGGCCTGACTCCCCTGGGGAGACTCAGAAGCACCCCAAGATCCATGGCAACACTGGAGAGGAATCCTCAGGTTCCGGCCCCGACTCCACACAAGGACTGAGGCCCCGACATGGACGGGAGAGGAATCCCGAGAGGTCACCTAGCAACTCGCATGGGGACTGGCCTTTCCTGAGGCCACCAGAGCGGGTCCCTGAGGTCCCCGTCGTAACTCGAGAAGACCTGCCGCAACTCGAGAAAATCCAGGAGGTTCTCCCCTCCAGGCGAGATGAGGCCCATTTCCGCTGAGGCGTCTCGATGCTGATCACACCTCCCCTCTGGAACTTCGAAAGGGTCCTTCACACCCTTGGTGCAAATCAAGAAGTTCCCCGACATGCCCGTCTCCCCTCGGGAGGAAACACGAGGGTCCCGCCCACATCCAGAGGAGCCCCATTTCCGCCTCGTAGCTCGAGATGAGGGATCCTTTCCCTGCTTCGGCGGGAAAGAGTTCCCGGCGTTCCCGTCGCATCTCAAGAGGAGGCCCTCTCAACAGGAACGGCGAGAGGAACTCCAGGGTCGTGCCACCATTCCAAGAGTCCCCCAGATGTCTCGGTCCATTCCAGAGGAAACTCTTCTCCCTTCACCCGCTCGTCTTTCACGCCGAGGATCGACTCACACCAAGGTGGCACGTGACACAGCCCTGTGGGAAAGCCTCGTGGGAAAGCCTCGAGGGACAGCCTCGAGGGAAAGCCACAGATCCCTTGATCCACGTGACAGGAAGCGTGACACTACTGCTGCAGCTCGGGAGGAAAGCGCACGTGCATGCCCCCACTCGAGACGAGGCCTGACTCCCCTGGGGAGACTCAGAAGCACCCCAAGATCCATGGCAACACTGGAGAGGAATCCTCAGGTTCCGGCCCCGACTCCACACAAGGACTGAGGCCCCGGCATGGACGGGAGAGGAATCCCGAGAGGTCCCCTAGCAACTCGCATGGGGACTGGCCTTTCCTGAGGCCACCAGAGCGGGTCCCTGAGGTCCCCGTTGTAACTCGAGAAGACCTGCCGCAACTCGAGAAAATCCAGGAGGTTCTCCCCTCCAGGCGAGATGAGGCCCATTTCCGCTGAGGCGTCTCGAGGCTGATCACTCCTCCTCTCTGGAACTTCGAAAGGGTCCTTCACACCCTTGGTGCAAATCAAGAAGTTCCCCGACATGCCCGTCTCCACTCGAGAGGAAACACGAGGGTCCCGCCCGCATCCAGAGGAGCCCCGTTTCCGCCTCGTAGCTCGAGATGAGGAATCCTTTCCCTGCTTCGTCGGGAAAGAGTTCCCGGCGTTCCCGTCGCATCTCAAGAGGAGGCCCTCTCAACAGGAACGGCGAGAGGAACTCCAGGGTCCTGCCACCATTCCAAGAGTCCCCCAGATGTCTCGGTCCAATCCAGAGGAACCTCTTCTCCCTTCACCCGCTCGTATTTCATGCCGAGGATCGACTCACACCAAGGTGGCACGTGGCACAGCCCTGTGGGAAAGCCTCGTGGGAAAGCCTCGAGGGACAGCCTCGAGGGAAAGCCACAGATCCCTTGATCCACGGGACAGGAAGCGTGACACTACTGCTGCAGCTCGGGAGGAAAGCGCACGTGCATGCCCCCACTCGAGACGAGTCCTGACTCCCCTGGGGAGACTCAGAAGCACCCCAAGATCCATGGCAACACTGGAGAGGAATCCTCAGGTTCCGGCCCCGACTCCACACAAGGACTGAGGCCCCGGCATGGACGGGAGAGGAATCCCGAGAGGTCCCCTAGCAACTCGCATGGGGACTGGCCTTTCCTGAGGCCAGCAGAGCGGGTCCCTGAGGTCCCCGTCGTAACTCGAGAAGACCTGCCGCAACTCGAGAAAATACAGGAGGTTCTCCCCTCCAGGCGAGATGAGGCCCATTTCCGCTGAGGCGTCTCGAGGCTGATCACACCTCCTCTCTGGAACTTCGAAAGGGTCCTTCACACCCTTGGTGCAAATCAAGAAGTTCCCCGACATACCCGTCTCCCCTCGAGAGGAAACACGAGGGTCCCGCCCGCATCCAGAGGAGCCCCGTTTCCGCCTCGTAGCTCGAGATGAGGGATCCTTTCCCTGCTTCGTCGGAAAGAGTTCCCGGCGTTCACGTCGCATCTCAAGAGGAGGCCCTCTAAACAGGAACGGCGAGAGGAACTCCAGGGTCGTGCCACCATACCAAGAGTCCCCCAGATGTATCAGTCCATTCCAGAGGAACCCCTTTTCCCTTCACCGGCTCGTCTTTCTCGCCGAGGATCGAGTCACACCAAGGTGGCACGTGGCACAGCCCTGTGGGAAAGCCTCGTGGGAAAGCCTCGAGGGACAGCCTCGAGGGAAAGCCACAGATCCCTTGATCCACGTGACAGGAAGCGTGACACTACTGCTGCAGCTCGGGAGGAAAGCGCACGTGCATGCCCCCACTCGAGACGAGGCCTGACTCCCCTGGGGAGACTCAAAAGCACCCCAAGATCCATGGCAACACTGGAGAGGAATCCTCAGGTTCCGGCCCCGACTCCACACAAGGACTGAGGCCCCGGCATGGACGGGAGAGGAATCCCGAGAGGTCCCCTAGCAACTCGCATGGGGACTGGCCTTTCCTGAGGCCACCAGAGCGGGTCCCTGAGGTCCCCGTCGTAACTCGAGAAGACCTGCCGCAACTCGAGAAAATCCAGGAGGTTCTCCCCTCCAGGCGAGATGAGGCCCATTTCCGCTGAGGCGTCTCGAGGCTGATCACACCTCACCTCTGGAACTTCGAAAGGGTCCTTCACACCCTTGGTGCAAATCAAGAAGTTCCCCGACATACCCGTCTCCACTCGAGAGGAATCACGAGGGTCCCGCCCACATCCAGAGGAGCCCCGTTTCCGCCTCGTAGCTCGAGATGAGGGATCCTTTCCCTGCTTCGTCGGGAAAGAGTTCCCGGCGTTCCCGTCGCATCTCAAGAGGAGGCCCTCTCAACAGGAACGGCGAGAGGAACTCCAGGGTCGTGCCACCATTCCAAGAGTCCCCCAGATGTCTCAGTCCATTCCAGAGGAACCTCTTTTCCCTTCACCGGCTCGTCTTTCACGCCGAGGATCGACTCACACCAAGGTGGCACGTGGCACAGCCCTGTGGGAAAGCCTCGTGGGAAAGCCTCGAGGGACAGCCTCGAGGGAAAGCCACAGATCCCTTGATCCACGTGACAGGAAGCGTGACACTACTGCTGCAGCTCGGGAGGAAAGCGCACGTGCATGCCCCCACTCGAGACGAGGCCTGACTCCCCTGGGGAGACTCAGAAGCACCCCAAGATCCATGGCAACACTGGAGAGGAATCCTCAGGTTCCGGCCCCGACTCCACACAAGGACTGAGGCCCCGGCATGGACGGGAGAGGAATCCCGAGAGGTCCCCTAGCAACTCGCATGGGGACTGGCCTTTCCTGAGGCCACCAGAGCGGGTCCCTGAGGTCCCCGTCGTAACTCGAGAAGACCTGCCGCAACTCGAGAAAATCCAGGAGGTTCTCCCCTCCAGGCGAGATGAGGCCCATTTCCGCTGAGGCGTCTCGAGGCTGATCACACCTCACCTCTGGAACTTCGAAAGGGTCCTTCACACCCTTGGTGCAAATCAAGAAGTTCCCCGACATACCCGTCTCCACTCGAGAGGAATCACGAGGGTCCCGCCCACATCCAGAGGAGCCCCGTTTCCGCCTCGTAGCTCGAGATGAGGGATCCTTTCCCTGCTTCGTCGGGAAAGAGTTCCCGGCGTTCCCGTCGCATCTCAAGAGGAGGCCCTCTCAACAGGAACGGCGAGAGGAACTCCAGGGTCGTGCCACCATTCCAAGAGTCCCCCAGATGTCTCAGTCCATTCCAGAGGAACCTCTTTTCCCTTCACCGGCTCGTCTTTCACGCCGAGGATCGACTCACACCAAGGTGGCACGTGGCACAGCCCTGTGGGAAAGCCTCGTGGGAAAGCCTCGAGGGACAGCCTCGAGGGAAAGCCACAGATCCCTTGATCCACGTGACAGGAAGCGTGACACTACTGCTGCAGCTCGGGAGGAAAGCGCACGTGCATGCCCCCACTCGAGACGAGGCCTGACTCCCCTGGGGAGACTCAGAAGCACCCCAAGATCCATGGCAACACTGGAGAGGAATCCTCAGGTTCCGGCCCCGACTCCACACAAGGACTGAGGCCCCGGCATGGACGGGAGAGGAATCCCGAGAGGTCCCCTAGCAACTCGCATGGGGACTGGCCTTTCCTGAGGCCACCAGAGCGGGTCCCTGAGGTCCCCGTCGTAACTCGAGAAGACCTGCCGCAACTCGAGAAAATCCAGGAGGTTCTCCCCTCCAGGCGAGATGAGGCCCATTTCCGCTGAGGCGTCTCGAGGCTGATCACACCTCCCCTCTGGAACTTCGAAAGGGTCCTTCACACCCTTGGTGCAAATCAAGAAGTTCCCCGACATACCCGTCTCCACTCGAGAGGAATCACGAGGGTCCCGCCCACATCCAGAGGAGCCCCGTTTCCGCCTCGTAGCTCGAGATGAGGGATCCTTTCCCTGCTTCGTCGGGAAAGAGTTCCCGGCGTTCCCGTCGCATCTCAAGAGGAGGCCCTCTCAACAGGAACGGCGAGAGGAACTCCAGGATCGTGCCACCATTCCAAGAGTCCCCCAGATGTCTCAGTCCATTCCAGAGGAACCTCTTTTCCCTTCACCGGTCGTCTTTCACGCCGAGGATCGACTCACACCAAGGTGGCACGTGGCACAGCCCTGTGGGAAAGCCTCGTGGGAAAGCCTCGAGGGACAGCCTCGAGGGAAAGCCACAGATCCCTTGATCCACGTGACAGGAAGCGTGACACTACTGCTGCAGCTCGGGAGGAAAGCGCACGTGCATGCCCCCACTCGAGACGAGGCCTGACTCCCCTGGGGAGACTCAGAAGCACCCCAAGATCCATGGCAACACTGGAGAGGAATCCTCAGGTTCCGGCCCCGACTCCACACAAGGACTGAGGCCCCGGCATGGACGGGAGAGGAATCCCGAGAGGTCCCCTAGCAACTCGCATGGGGACTGGCCTTTCCTGAGGCCACCAGAGCGGGTCCCTGAGGTCCCCGTCGTAACTCGAGAAGACCTGCCGCAACTCGAGAAAATCCAGGAGGTTCTCCCCTCCAGGCGAGATGAGGCCCATTTCGGCTGAGGCGTCTCGAGGCTGATCACACCTCATCTCTGGAACTTCGAAAGGGTCCTTCACACCCTTGGTGCAAATCAAGAAGTTCCCCGACATACCCGTCTCCACTCGAGAGGAATCACGAGGGTCCCGCCCACATCCAGAGGAGCCCCGTTTCGGCCTCGTAGCTCGAGATGAGGGATCCTTTCCCTGCTTCGTCGGGAAAGAGTTCCCGGCGTTCCCGTCGCATCTCAAGAGGAGGCCCTCTCAACAGGAACGGCGAGAGGAACTCCAGGGTCGTGCCACCATTCCAAGAGTCCCCCAGATGTCTCAGTCCATTCCAGAGGAACCTCTTTTCCCTTCACCGGCTCGTCTTTCACGCCGAGGATCGACTCACACCAAGGTGGCACGTGGCACAGCCCTTTGGGAAAGCCTCGTGGGAAAGCCTCGAGGGACAGCCTCGAGGGAAAGCCACAGATCCCTTGATCCACGTGACAGGAAGCCTGACACTACTGCTGCAGCTCGGGAGGAAAGCGCACGTGCATGCTCCCACTCGAGACGAGGCCTGACTCCCCTGGGGAGACTCAGAAGCACCCCAAGATCCATGGCAACACTGGAGAGGAATCCTCAGGTTCCGGCCCCGACTCCACACAAGGACTGAGGCCCCGGCATGGACGGGAGAGGAATCCCGAGAGGTCCCCTAGCAACTCGCATGGGGACTGGCCTTTCCTGAGGCCACCAGAGCGGGTCCCTGAGGTCCCCGTCGTAACTCGAGAAGACCTGCCGCAACTCGAGAAAATCCAGGAGGTTCTCCCCTCCAGGCGAGATGAGGCCCATTTCCGCTGAGGCGTCTCGAGGCTGATCACACCTCCCCTCTGGAACTTCGAAAGGGTCCTTCACACCCTTGGTGCAAATCAAGAAGTTCCCCGACATACCCGTCTCCACTCGAGAGGAATCACGAGGGTCCCGCCCACATCCAGAGGAGCCCCGTTTCCGCCTCGTAGCTCGAGATGAGGGATCCTTTCCCTGCTTCGTCGGGAAAGAGTTCCCGGCGTTCCCGTCGCATCTCAAGAGGAGGCCCTCTCAACAGGAACGGCGAGAGGAACTCCAGGATCGTGCCACCATTCCAAGAGTCCCCCAGATGTCTCAGTCCATTCCAGAGGAACCTCTTTTCCCTTCACCGGTCGTCTTTCACGCCGAGGATCGACTCACACCAAGGTGGCACGTGGCACAGCCCTGTGGGAAAGCCTCGTGGGAAAGCCTCGAGGGACAGCCTCGAGGGAAAGCCACAGATCCCTTGATCCACGTGACAGGAAGCGTGACACTACTGCTGCAGCTCGGGAGGAAAGCGCACGTGCATGCCCCCACTCGAGACGAGGCCTGACTCCCCTGGGGAGACTCAGAAGCACCCCAAGATCCATGGCAACACTGGAGAGGAATCCTCAGGTTCCGGCCCCGACTCCACACAAGGACTGAGGCCCCGGCATGGACGGGAGAGGAATCCCGAGAGGTCCCCTAGCAACTCGCATGGGGACTGGCCTTTCCTGAGGCCACCAGAGCGGGTCCCTGAGGTCCCCGTCGTAACTCGAGAAGACCTGCCGCAACTCGAGAAAATCCAGGAGGTTCTCCCCTCCAGGCGAGATGAGGCCCATTTCGGCTGAGGCGTCTCGAGGCTGATCACACCTCATCTCTGGAACTTCGAAAGGGTCCTTCACACCCTTGGTGCAAATCAAGAAGTTCCCCGACATACCCGTCTCCACTCGAGAGGAATCACGAGGGTCCCGCCCACATCCAGAGGAGCCCCGTTTCGGCCTCGTAGCTCGAGATGAGGGATCCTTTCCCTGCTTCGTCGGGAAAGAGTTCCCGGCGTTCCCGTCGCATCTCAAGAGGAGGCCCTCTCAACAGGAACGGCGAGAGGAACTCCAGGGTCGTGCCACCATTCCAAGAGTCCCCCAGATGTCTCAGTCCATTCCAGAGGAACCTCTTTTCCCTTCACCGGCTCGTCTTTCACGCCGAGGATCGACTCACACCAAGGTGGCACGTGGCACAGCCCTTTGGGAAAGCCTCGTGGGAAAGCCTCGAGGGACAGCCTCGAGGGAAAGCCACAGATCCCTTGATCCACGTGACAGGAAGCGTGACACTACTGCTGCAGCTCGGGAGGAAAGCGCACGTGCATGCCCCCACTCGAGACGAGGCCTGACTCCCCTGGGGAGACTCAGAAGCACCCCAAGATCCATGGCAACACTGGAGAGGAATCCTCAGGTTCCGGCCCCGACTCCACACAAGGACTGAGGCCCCGGCATGGACGGGAGAGGAATCCCGAGAAGTCCCCTAGCAACTCGCATGGGGACTGGCCTTTCCTGAGGCCACCAGAGCGGGTCCCTGAGGTCCCCGTCGTAACTCGAGAAGACCTGCCGCAACTCGAGAAAATCCGGGAGGTTCTCCCCTCCAGGCGAGATGAGGCCCATTTCCGCTGAGGCGTCTCGAGGCTGATCACACCTCACCTCTGGAACTTCGAAAGGGTCCTTCACACCCTTGGTGCAAATCAAGAAGTTCCCCGACATACCCGTCTCCACTCGAGAGGAATCACGAGGGTCCCGCCCACATCCAGAGGAGCCCCGTTTCCGCCTCGTAGCTCGAGATGAGGGATGCTTTCCCTGCTTCGTCGGGAAAGAGTTCCCGGCGTTCCCGTCGCCTCTCAAGAGGAGGCACTCTCAACAGGAACGGCGAGAGGAACTCCAGGGTCGTGCCACCATTCCAAGAGTCCCCCAGATGTCTCAGTCCATTCCAGAGGAACCTCTTTTCCCTTCACCGGCTCGTCTTTCACGCCGAGGATCGACTCACACCAAGGTGGCACGTGGCACAGCCCTGTGGGAAAGCCTCGTGGGAAAGCCTCGAGGGACAGCCTCGAGGGAAAGCCACAGATCCCTTGATCCACGTGACAGGAAGCCTGACACTACTGCTGCAGCTCGGGAGGAAAGCGCACGTGCATGCTCCCACTCGAGACGAGGCCTGACTCCCCTGGGGAGACTCAGAAGCACCCCAAGATCCATGGCAACACTGGAGAGGAATCCTCAGGTTCCGGCCCCGACTCCACACAAGGACTGAGGCCCCGGCATGGACGGGAGAGGAATCCCGAGAGGTCCCCTAGCAACTCGCATGGGGACTGGCCTTTCCTGAGGCCACCAGAGCGGGTCCCTGAGGTCCCCGTCGTAACTCGAGAAGACCTGCCGCAACTCGAGAAAATCCAGGAGGTTCTCATCTCCAGGCGAGATGAGGCCCATTTCCGCTGAGGCATCTCCAGGCTGATCACACCTCACCTCTGGAACTTCGAAAGGGTCCTTCACACCCTTGGTGCAAATCAAGAAGTTCCCCGACATACCCGTCTCCACTCGAGAGGAATCACGAGGGTCCCGCCCACATCCAGAGGAGCCCCGTTTCCGCCTCGTAGCTCGAGATGAGGGATCCTTTCCCTGCTTCGTCGGGAAAGAGTTCCCGGCGTTCCCGTCGCATCTCAAGAGGAGGCCCTCTCAACAGGAACGGCGAGAGGAACTCCAGGGTCGTGCCACCATTCCAAGAGTCCCCCAGATGTCTCAGTCCATTCCAGAGGAACCTCTTTTCCCTTCACCGGCTCGTCTTTCACGCCGAGGATCGACTCACACCAAGGTGGCACGTGGCACAGCCCTGTGGGAAAGCCTCGTGGGAAAGCCTCGAGGGACAGCCTCGAGGGAAAGCCACAGATCCCTTGATCCACGTGACAGGAAGCGTGACACTACTGCTGCAGCTCGGGAGGAAAGCGCACGTGCATGCCCCCACTCGAGACGAGGCCTGACTCCCCTGGGGAGACTCAGAAGCACCCCAAGATCCATGGCAACACTGGAGAGGAATCCTCAGGTTCCGGCCCCGACTCCACACAAGGACTGAGGCCCCGGCATGGACGGGAGAGGAATCCCGAGAGGTCCCCTAGCAACTCGCATGGGGACTGGCCTTTCCTGAGGCCACCAGAGCGGGTCCCTGAGGTCCCCGTCGTAACTCGAGAAGACCTGCCGCAACTCGAGAAAATCCAGGAGGTTCTCCCCTCCAGGCGAGATGAGGCCCATTTCCGCTAAGGCGTCTCGAGGCTGATCACACCTCACCTCTGGAACTTCGAAAGGGTCCTTCACACCCTTGGTGCAAATCAAGAAGTTCCCCGACATACCCGTCTCCACTCGAGAGGAATCACGAGGGTCCCGCCCACATCCAGAGGAGCCCCGTTTCCGCCTCGTAGCTCGAGATGAGGGATCCTTTCCCGGCTTCGTCGGGAAAGAGTTCCCGGCGTTCCCGTCGCATCTCAAGAGGAGGCCCTCTCAACAGGAACGGCGAGAGGAACTCCAGGGTCGTGCCACCATTCCAAGAGTCCCCCAGATGTCTCAGTCCATTCCAGAGGAACCTCTTTTCCCTTCACCGGCTCGTCTTTCACGGCGAGGATCGACTCACACCAAGGTGGCACGTGGCTCAGCCCTGTGGGAAAGCCTCGTGGGAAAGCCTCGAGGGACAGCCTCGAGGGAAAGCCACCGATCCCTTGATCCACGTGACAGGAAGCGTGACACTACTGCTGCAGCTCGGGAGGAAAGCGCACGTGCATGCCCCCACTCGAGACGAGGCCTGACTCCCCTGGGGAGACTCAGAAGCACCCCAAGTTCCATTTCAACACTGGAGAGGAATCTTCAGGTTCCGGCCCCGACTCCACACAAGGACTGAGGCCCCGGCATGGACGGGAGAGGAATCCCGAGAGGTCCCCTAGCAACTCGCATGGGGACTGGCCTTTCCTGAGGCCACCAGAGCGGGTCCCTGAGGTCCCCGTCGTAACTCGAGAAGACCTGCCGCAACTCGAGAAAATCCAGGAGGTTCTCCCCTCCAGGCGAGATGAGGCCCATTTCCGCTGAGGCGTCTCGAGGCTGATCACACCTCCCCTCTGGAACTTCGAAACGGTCCTTCACACCCTTGGTGCAAATCAAGATGTTCCCCGACATACCCGTCTCCACTCGAGAGGAATCACGAGGGTCCCGCCCACATCCAGAGGAGCCCCGTTTCCGCCTCGTAGCTCGAGATGAGGGATGCTTTCCCTGCTTCATCGGGAAAGAGTTCCCGGCGTTCCCGTCGCCTCTCAAGAGGAGGCACTCTCAACAGGAACGGCGAGAGGAACTCCAGGGTCGTGCCACCATTCCAAGAGTCCCCCAGATGTCTCAGTCCATTCCAGAGGAACCTCTTTTCCCTTCACCGGCTCGTCTTTCACGCCGAGGATCGACTCACACCAAGGTGGCACGTGGAACAGCCCTGTGGGAAAGCCTCGTGGGAAAGCCTCGAGGGACAGCCTCGAGGGAAAGCCACAGATCCCTTGATCCACGTGACAGGAAGCGTGACACTACTGCTGCAGCTCGGGAGGAAAGCGCACGTGCATGCCCCCACTCGGGACGAGGCCTGACTCCCCTGGGGAGACTCAGAAGCACCCCAAGATCCATGGCAACACTGGAGAGGAATCCTCAGGTTCCGGCCCCGACTCCACACAAGGACTGAGGCCCCGGCATGGACGGGAGAGGAATCCCGAGAGGTCCCCTAGCAACTCGCATGGGGCCTGGCCTTTCCTGAGGCCACCAGAGCGGGTCCCTGAGGTCCCCGTCGTAACTCGAGAAGACCTGCCGCTACTCGAGAAAATCCAGGAGGTTCTCCCCTCCAGGCGAGATGAGGCCCATTTCCGCTGAGGCGTCTCGAGGCTGATCACACCTCACCTCTGGAACTTCGAAAGGGTCCTTCACACCCTTGGTGCAAATCAAGAAGTTCCCCGACATACCCGTCTCCACTCGAGAGGAGTCACGAGGGTCCCGCCCACATCCAGAGGAGCCCCGTTTCCGACTCGTAGCTCGATATGAGGGATCCTTCCCCTGCTTCGTCGGGAAAGAGTTCCCGGCGTTCCCGTCGCATCTCAAGAGGAGGCCCTCTCAACAGGAATGGCGAGAGGAACTCCAGGGTCGTGCCACCATTCCAAGAGTCCCCCAGATGTCTCAGTCCATTCCAGAGGAACCTCTTTTCCCTTCACCGGCTCGTCTTTCACGCCGAGGATCGACTCACACCAAGGTGGCACGTGGCACAGCCCTGTGGGAAAGCCTCGTGGGAAAGCCTCGAGGGACAGCCTCGAGGGAAAGCCACAGATCCCTTGATCCACGTGACAGGAAGCGTGACACTACTGCTGCAGCTCGGGAGGAAAGCGCACGTGCATGCCCCCACTCGAGACGAGGCCTGACTCCCCTGGGGAGACTCAGAAGCACCCCAAGATCCATGGCAACACTGGAGAGGAATCCTCAGGTTCCGGCCCCGACTCCACACAAGGACTGAGGCCCCGGCATGGACGGGAGAGGAATCCCGAGAGGTCCCCTAGCAACTCGCATGGGGACTGGCCTTTCCTGAGGCCACCAGAGCGGGTCCCTGAGGTCCCCGTCGTAACTCGAGAAGACCTGCCGCAACTCGAGAAAATCCAGGAGGTTCTCCCCTCCAGGCGAGATGAGGCCCATTTCCGCTGAGGCGTCTCGAGGCTGATCACACCTCACCTCTGGAACTTCGAAAGGGTCCTTCACACCCTTGGTGCAAATCAAGAAGTTCCCCGACATACCCGTCTCCACTCGAGAGGAATCACGAGGGTCCCGCCCACATCCAGAGGAGCCCCGTTTCCGCCTCGTAGCTCGAGATGAGGGATCCTTTCCCGGCTTCGTCGGGAAAGAGTTCCCGGCGTTCCCGTCGCATCTCAAGAGGAGGCCCTCTCAACAGGAACGGCGAGAGGAACTCCAGGGTCGTGCCACCATTCCAAGAGTCCCCCAGATGTCTCAGTCCATTCCAGAGGAACCTCTTTTCCCTTCACCGGCTCGTCTTTCACGGCGAGGATCGACTCACACCAAGGTGGCACGTGGCACAGCCCTGCGGGAAAGCCTCGTGGGAAAGCCTCGAGGGACAGCCTCGAGGGAAAGCCACCGATCCCTTGATCCACGTGACAGGAAGCGTGACACTACTGCTGCAGCTCGGGAGGAAAGCGCACGTGCATGCCCCCACTCGAGACGAGGCCTGACTCCCCTGGGGAGACTCAGAAGCACCCCAAGATCCATTTCAACACTGGAGAGGAATCTTCAGGTTCCGGCCCCGACTCCACACAAGGACTGAGGCCCCGGCATGGACGGGAGAGGAATCCCGAGAGGTCCCCTAGCAACTCGCATGGGGACTGGCCTTTCCTGAGGCCACCAGAGCGGGTCCCTGAGGTCCCCGTCGTAACTCGAGAAGACCTGCCGCAACTCGAGAAAATCCAGGAGGTTCTCCCCTCCAGGCGAGATGAGGCCCATTTCCGCTGAGGCGTCTCGAGGCTGATCACACCTCCCCTCTGGAACTTCGAAACGGTCCTTCACACCCTTGGTGCAAATCAAGATGTTCCCCGACATACCCGTCTCCACTCGAGAGGAATCACGAGGGTCCCGCCCACATCCAGAGGAGCCCCGTTTCCGCCTCGTAGCTCGAGATGAGGGATGCTTTCCCTGCTTCGTCGGGAAAGAGTTCCCGGCGTTTCCGTCGCCTCTCAAGAGGAGGCACTCTCAACAGGAACGGCGAGAGGAACTCCAGGGTCGTGCCACCATTCCAAGAGTCCCCCAGATGTCTCAGTCCATTCCAGAGGAACCTCTTTTCCCTTCACCGGCTCGTCTTTCACGCCGAGGATCGACTCACACCAAGGTGGCACGTGGCACAGCCCTGTGGGAAAGCCTCGTGGGAAAGCCTCGAGGGACAGCCTCGAGGGAAAGCCACAGATCCCTTGATCCACGTGACAGGAAGCGTGACACTACTGCTGCAGCTCGGGAGGAAAGCGCACGTGCATGCCCCCACTCGGGACGAGGCCTGACTCCCCTGGGGAGACTCAGAAGCACCCCAAGATCCATGGCAACACTGGAGAGGAATCCTCAGGTTCCGGCCCCGACTCCACACAAGGACTGAGGCCCCGGCATGAACGGAAGAGGAATCCCGAGAGGTCCCCTAGCAACTCGCATGGGGACTGGCCTTTCCTGAGGCCACCAGAGCGGGTCCCTGAGGTCCCCGTCGTAACTCGAGAAGACCTGCCGCTACTCGAGAAAATCCAGGAGGTTCTCCCCTCCAGGCGAGATGAGGCCCATTTCCGCTGAGGCGTCCCGAGGCTGATCACACCTCACCTCTGGAACTTCGAAAGGGTCCTTCACACCCTTGGTGCAAATCAAGAAGTTCCCCGACATACCCGTCTCCACTCGAGAGGAGTCACGAGGGTCCCGCCCACATCCAGAGTAGCCCCGTTTCCGACTCGTACCTCGATATGAGGGATCCTTTCCCTGCTTCGTCGGGAAAGAGTTCCCGGCGTTCCCGTCGCATCTCAAGAGGAGGCCCTCTCAACAGGAATGGCGAGAGGAACTCCAGGGTCGTGCCACCATTCCAAGAGTCCCCCAGATGTCTCAGTCCATTCCAGAGGAACCTCTTTTCCCTTCACCGGCTCGTCTTTCACGCCGAGGATCGACTCACACCAAGGTGGCACGTGGCAAAGCCCTGTGGGAAAGCCTCGTGGGAAAGCCTCGAGGGACAGCCTCGAGGGAAAGCCACAGATCCCTTGATCCACGTGACAGGAAGCGTGACACTACTGCTGCAGCTCGGGAGGAAAGCGCACGTGCATGCCCCCACTCGAGACGAGGCCTGACTCCCCTGGGGAGACTCAGAAGCACCCCAAGATCCATGGCAACACTGGAGAGGAATCCTCAGGTTCCGGCCCCGACTCCACACAAGGACTGAGGCCCCGGCATGGACGGGAGAGGAATCCCGAGAGGTCCCCTAGCAACTCGCATGGGGACTGGCCTTTCCTGAGGCCACCAGAGCGGGTCCCTGAGGTCCCCGTCGTAACTCGAGAAGACCTGCCGCAACTCGAGAAAATCCAGGAGGTTCTCCCCTCCAGGCGTGATGAGGCCCATTTCCGCTGAGGCGTCTCGAGGCTGATCACACCTCACCTCTGGAACTTCGAAAGTGTCCTTCACACCCTTGGTGCAAATCAAGAAGTTCCCCGACCTAGCCGTCTCCACTCGAGAGGAATCACGAGGGTCCCGCCCACATCCAGAGGAGCCCCGTTTCGGCCTTGTAGCTCGATATGAGGGATCCTTTCCCTGCTTCGTCGGGAAAGAGGTCCCGGCGTTCCGGTCGCATCACAAGAGGAGGCCCTCTCAACAGGAACGGCGAGAGGAACTCCAGGGTCGTGCCACCATTCCAAGAGTCCCCCAGATGTCTCCGTCCATTCCAGAGGAACCTCTTTTCCCTTCACCGGCTCGTCTTTCACGCCGAGGATCGACTCACACCAAGGTGGCACGTGGCACAGCCCTGTGGGAAAGCCTCGTGGGAAAGCCTCGAGGGACAGCCTCGAGGGAAAGCCACAGATCCCTTGAGCCACGTGACAGGAAGCGTGACACTACTGCTGCAGCTCGGGGGGAAAGCGCACTTGCATGCCCCCACTCGAGACGAGGCCTGACTCCCCTGGGGAGACTCAGAAGCACCCCAAGATCCATGGCAACACTGGAGAGGAATCCTCAGGTTCCGGCCCCGACTCCACACAAGGACTGAGGCCCCGGCATGGACGGGAGAGGAATCCCGAGAGGTCCCCTAGCAACTCGCATGGGGACTGGCCTTTCCTGAGGCCACCAGAGCGGGTCCCTGAGGTCCCCGTCGTAACTCGAGAAGACCTGCCGCAACTCGAGAAAATCCAGGAGGTTCTCCCCTCCAGGCGAGATGAGGCCCATTTCCGCTGAGGCGTCTCGAGGCTGATCACACCTCACCTCTGGAACTTCGAAAGGGTCCTTCACACCCTTGGTGCAAATCAAGAAGTTCCCCGACATACCCGTCTCCACTCGAGAGGAATCACGAGGGTCCCGCCCACATCCAGAGGAGCCCCGTTTCCGCCTCGTAGCTCGAGATGAGGGATCCTTTCACGGCTTCGTCGGGAAAGAGTTCCCGGCGTTCCCGTCGCATCTCAAGAGGAGGCCCTCTCAACAGGAACGGCGAGAGGAACTCCAGGGTCGTGCCACCATTCCAAGAGTCCCCCAGATGTCTCAGTCCATTCCAGAGGAACCTCTTTTCCCTTCACCGGCTCGTCTTTCACGGCGAGGATCGACTCACACCAAGGTGGCACGTGGCACAGCCCTGTGGGAAAGCCTCGTGGGAAAGCCTCGAGGGACAGGCTCGAGGGAAAGCCACCGATCCCTTGATCCACGTGACAGGAAGCGTGACACTACTGCTGCAGCTCGGGAGGAAAGCGCACGTGCATGCCCCCACTCGAGACGAGGCCTGACTCCCCTGGGGAGACTCAGAAGCACCCCAAGATCCATTTCAACACTGGAAAGGAATCCTCAGGTTCCGGCCCCGACTCCACACAAGGACTGAGGCCCCGGCATGGACGGGAGAGGAATCCCGAGAGGTCCCCTAGCAACTCGCATGGGGACTGGCCTTTCCTGAGGCCACCAGAGCGGGTCCCTGAGGTCCCCGTCGTAACTCGAGAAGACCTGCCGCAACTCGAGAAAATCCAGGAGGTTCTCCCCTCCAGGCGAGATGAGGCCCATTTCCGCTGAGGCGTCTCGAGGCTGATCACACCTCCCCTCTGGAACTTCGAAACGGTCCTTCACACCCTTGGTGCAAATCAAGAAGTTCCCCGACATACCCGTCTCCACTCGAGAGGAATCACGAGGGTCCCGCCCACATCCAGAGGAGCCCCGTTTCCGCCTCGTAGCTCGAGATGAGGGATCCTTTCCCTGCTTCGTCGGGAAAGAGTTCCCGGCGTTCCCGTAGCATCTCAAGAGGAGGCACTCTCAACAGGAACGGCGAGAGGAACTCCAGGGTCGTGCCACCATTCCAAGAGTCCCCCAGATGTCTCAGTCCATTCCAGAGGAACCTCTTTTCCCTTCACCGGCTCGTCTTTCACGCCGAGGATCGACTCACAACAAGGTGGCACGTGGCACAGCCCTGTGGGAAAGCCTCGTGGGAAAGCCTCGAGGGACAGCCTCGAGGGAAAGCCACAGATCCCTTGATCCACGTGACAGGAAGCGTGACACTACTGCTGCAGCTCGGGAGGAAAGCGCACGTGCATGCCCCCACTCGAGACGAGGCCTGACTCCCCTGGGGAGACTCAGAAGCACCCCAAGATCCATGGCAACACTGGAGAGGAATCCTCAGGTTCCGGCCCCGACTCCACACAAGGACTGAGGCCCCGGCATGGACGGGAGAGGAATCCCGAGTGGTCCCCTAGAAACTCGCATGGGGACTGGCCTTTCCTGAGGCCACCAGAGCGGGTCCCTGAGGTCCCCGTCGTAACTCGAGAAGACCTGCCGCAACTGGAGAAAATCCAGGAGGTTCTCCCCTCCAGGCGAGATGAGGCCCATTTCCGCTGAGGCGTCTCGAGGCTGATCACACCTCCCCTCTGGAACTTCGAAAGGGTCCTTCACACCCTTCGTGCAAATCAAGATGTTCCCCGACATACCCCACTCCACTCGAGAGGAATCACGAGGGTCCCGCCCACATCCAGAGGAGCCCCGTTTCGGCCTCGTAGCTCGATATGAGGGATCCTTTCCCTGCTTCTTCGGGAAAGATTTCCCGGCGTTCCCGTCGCATCTCAAGAGGAGGCCCTCTCAACAGGAACGGTGAGAGGAACTCCAGGGTCGTGCCACCATTCCAAGAGTCCCCCAGATGTCTCAGTCCATTCCAGAGGAACCTCTTTTCCCTTCACCGGCTCGTCTTTCACGCCGAGGATCGACTCACACCAAGGTGGCACGTGGCACAGCCCTGTGGGAAAGCCTCGTGGGAAAGCCTCGAGGGACAGCCTCGAGGGAAAGCCACAGCTCCCTTGATCCACGTGACAGGAAGCGTGACACTACTGCTGCAGCTCGGGAGGAAAGCGCAGGTGCATGCCCCCACTCGAGACGAGGCCTGACTCCCCTGGGGAGACTCAGAAGCACCCCAAGATCCATGGCAACACTGGAGAGGAATCCTCAGGTTCCGGCCCCGACTCCACACAAGGACTGAGGCCCCGGCATGGACGGGAGAGGAATCCCGAGTGGTCCCCTAGAAACTCGCATGGGGACTGGCCTTTCCTGAGGCCACCAGAGCGGGTCCCTGAGGTCCCCGTCGTAACTCGAGAAGACCTGCCGCAACTGGAGAAAATCCAGGAGGTTCTCCCCTCCAGGCGAGATGAGGCCCATTTCCGCTGAGGCGTCTCGAGGCTGATCACACCTCCCCTCTGGAACTTCGAAAGGGTCCTTCACACCCTTCGTGCAAATCAAGATGTTCCCCGACATACCCCACTCCACTCGAGAGGAATCACGAGGGTCCCGCCCACATCCAGAGGAGCCCCGTTTCGGCCTCGTAGCTCGATATGAGGGATCCTTTCCCTGCTTCTTCGGGAAAGATTTCCCGGCGTTCCCGTCGCATCTCAAGAGGAGGCCCTCTCAACAGGAACGGTGAGAGGAACTCCAGGGTCGTGCCACCATTCCAAGA
Source organism: Budorcas taxicolor (assembly GCF_023091745.1). NCBI lineage: Eukaryota > Metazoa > Chordata > Mammalia > Artiodactyla > Bovidae > Budorcas > Budorcas taxicolor. Next base: position 88,836 of record NW_026291535.1, read on the forward strand.
GTCCCCCAGATGTCTCAGTCCATTCCAGAGGAACCTCTTTTCCCTTCACCGGCTCGTCTTTCACGCCGAGGATCGACTCACACCAAGGTGGCACGTGGCACAGCCCTGTGGGAAAGCCTCGTGGGAAAGCCTCGAGGGACAGCCTCGAGGGAAAGCCACAGATCCCTTGATCCACGTGACAGGAAGCGTGACACTACTGCTGCAGCTCGGGAGGAAAGCGCACGTGCATGCCCCCACTCGAGACGAGGCCTGACTCCCCTGGGGAGACTCAGAAGCACCCCAAGATCCATGGCAACCCTGGAGAGGAATCCTCAGGTTCCGGCCCCGACTCCACACAAGGACTGAGGCCCCGGCATGGACGGGAGAGGAATCCCGAGAGGTCCCCTAGCAACTCGCATGGGGACTGGCCTTTTCTGAGGCCACCAGAGCGGGTCCCTGAGGTTCCCGTCGTAACTCGAGAAGACCTGCTGCAACTCGAGAAAATCCAGGAGGTTCTCCCCTCCAGGCGAGATGAGGCCCATTTCCGCTGAGGCGTCTCGAGGCTGATCACACCTCCCCTCTGGAACTTCGAAAGGGTCCTTCACACCCTTGGTGCAAATCAAGAAGTTCCCCGACATACCTGTCTCCACTCGAGAGGAATCACGAGGGTCCCGCCCACATCCAGAGGAGCCCCGTTTCCGCCTCGTAGCTCGAGATGAGGGATCCTTTCCCTGCTTCGTCGGGAAAGAGTTCCCGGCGTTCCCGTCGCATCTCAAGAGGAGGCCCTCTCAACAGGAACGGCGAGAGGAACTCCAGGGTCGTGCCACCATTCCAAGAGTCCCCCAGATGTCTCAGTCCATTCCAGAGGAACCTCTTTTCCCTTCACCGGCTCGTCTTTCACGCCGAGGATCGACTCACACCAAGGTGGCACATGGCACAGCCCTGTGGGAAAGCCTCGTGGGAAAGCCTCGAGGGACAGCCTCGAGGGAAAGCCACAGATCCCTTGATCCACGTGACAGGAAGCGTGACACTACTGCTGCAGCTCGGGAGGAAAGCGCACGTGCATGCCCCCACTCGAGACGAGGCCTGACTCCCCTGGGGAGACTCAGAAGCACCCCAAGATCCATGGCAACACTGGAGAGGAATCCTCAGGTTCCGGCCCCGACTCCACACAAGGACTGAGGCCCCGGCATGGACGGGAGAGGAATCCCGAGAGGTCCCCTAGCAACTCGCATGGGGACTGGCCTTTCCTGAGGCCACCAGAGCGGATCCCTGAGGTCCCCGTCGTAACTCGAGAAGACCTGCCGCAACTGGAGAAAATCCAGGAGGTTCTCCCCTCCAGGCGAGATGAGGCCCATTTCCGCTGAGGCGTCTCGAGGCTGATCACACCTCACCTCTGGAACTTCGAAAGGGTCCTTCACACCCTTGGTGCAAATCAAGAAGTTCCCCGACCTAGCCGTCTCCACTCGAGAGGAATCACGAGGGTCCCGCCCACATCCAGAGGAGCCCCGTTTCGGCCTAGTAGCTCGATATGAGGGATCCTTTCCCTGCTTCATCGGGAAAGAGTTCCCGGCGTTCCCGTCGCATCTCAAGAGGAGGCCCTCTCAACAGGAACGGCGAGAGGAACTCCAGGGTCGTGCCACCATTCCAAGAGTCCCCCAGATGTCTCAGTCCATTCCAGAGGAACCTCTTTTCCCTTCACCGGCTCGTCTTTCACGCCGAGGTTCGACTCACACCAAGGTGGCACGTGGCACAGCCCTGTGGGAAAGCCTCGTGGGAAAGCCTCGAGGGACAGCCTCGAGGGAAAGCCACAGATCCCTTGATCCACGTGACAGGAAGCGTGACACTACTGCTGCAGCTCGGGAGGAAAGCGCACGTGCATGCCCCCACTCGAGACGAGGCCAGACTCCCCTGGGGAGACTCAGAAGCACCCCAAGATCCATGGCAACACTGGAGAGGAATCCTCAGGTTCCGGCCCCGACTCCACACAAGGACTGAGGCCCCGGCATGGACGGGAGAGGAATCCCGAGAGGTCCCCTAGCAACTCGCATGGGGACTGGCCTTTTCTGAGGCCACCAGAGCGGGTCCCTGAGGTTCCCGTCGTAACTCGAGAAGACCTGCCGCAACTCGAGAAAATCCAGGAGGTTCTCCCCTCCAGGCGAGATGAGGCCCATTTCCGCTGAGGCGTCTCGAGGCTGATCACACCTCCCCTCTGGAACTTCGAAAGGGTCCTTCACACCCTTGGTGCAAATCAAGAAGTTCCCAGACATACCTGTCTCCACTCGAGAGGAATCAGGAGGGTCCCTCCCACATCCAGAGGAGCCCCGTTTCCGCCTCGTAGCTCGAGATGAGGGATCCTTTCCCTGCTTCGTCGGGAAAGAGTTCCCTGCGTTCCCGTCGCATCTCAAGAGGAAGCCCTCTCAACAGGAACGGCGAGAGGAACTCCAGGGTCGTGCCACCATTCCAAGAGTCCCCCAGATGTCTCAGTCCATTCCAGAGGAACCTCTTTTCCCTTCACCGGCTCGTCTTTCACGCCGAGGATCGACTCACACCAAGGTGGCACGTGGCACAGCCCTGTGGGAAAGCCTCGTGGGAAAGCCTCGAGGGACAGCCTCGAGGGAAAGCCACAGATCCCTTGATCCACGTGACAGGAAGCGTGACACTACTGCTGCAGCTCGGGAGGAAAGCGCACGTGCATGCCCCCACTCGAGACAAGGCCTGACTCCCCTGGGGAGACTCAGAAGCACCCCAAGATCCATGGCAACACTGGAGAGGAATCCTCAGGTTCCGGCCCCGACTCCACACAAGGACTGAGGCCCCGGCATGGACGGGAGAGGAATCCCGAGAGGTCCCCTAGCAACTCGCATGGGGACTGGCCTTTCCTGAGGCCACCAGAGCGGGTCCCTGAGGTCCCCGTCGTAACTCGAGAAGACCTGCCGCAACTGGAGAAAATCCAGGAGGTTCTCCCCTCCAGGCGAGATGAGGCCCATTTCCGCTGAGGCGTCTCGAGGCTGATCACACCTCACCTCTGGAACTTCGAAAGGGTCCTTCACACCCTTGGTGCAAATCAAGAAGGTCCCCGACCTAGCCGTCTCCACTCGAGAGGAATGACGAGGGTCCCGCCCACATCCAGAGGAGCCCCGTTTCGGCCTCGTAGCTCGAGATGAGGGATCCTTTCCCTGCTTCGTAGGGAAAGAGTTCCCGGCCTTCCCGTCGCATCTCAAGAGGAGGCCCTCTCAACAGGAACGGCGAGAGGAACTCCAGGGTCGTGCCACCATTCCAAGAGTCCCCCAAATGTCTCAGTCCATTCCAGAGGAACCTCTTTTCCCTTCACCGGCTCGTCTTTCACGCCGAGGATCGACTCACACCAAGGTGGCCCGTGGCACAGCCCTGTGGGAAAGCCTCGTGGGAAAGCCTCGAGGGACAGCCTCGAGGGAAAGCCACAGATCCCTTGATCCACGTGACAGGAAGGGTGACACTACTGCTGCAGCTCGGGAGGAAAGCGCACGTGCATGCCCCCACTCGAGACGAGGCCTGACTCCCCTGGGGAGACTCAGAAGCACCCCAAGATCCATGGCAACACTGGAGAGGAATCCTCAGGTTCCGGCCCCGACTCCACACAAGGACTGAGGCCCCGGCATGGACGGGAGAGGAATCCCGAGAGGTCCCCTAGCAACTCGCATGGGGACTGCCCTTTCCTGAGGACACCAGAGCGGGTCCCTGAGGTCCCCGTCGTAACTCGAGAAGACCTGCCGCAACTGGAGAAAATCCAGGAGGTTCTCCCCTCCAGGCGAGATGAGGCCCATTTCCGCTGAGGCGTCTCGAGGCTGATCACACCTCCCCTCTGGAACTTCGAAAGGGTCCTTCACACCCTTCGTGCAAATCAAGATGTTCCCCGACATACCCCACTCCACTCGAGAGGAATCACGAGGGTCCCGCCCACATCCAGAGGAGCCCCGTTTCGGCCTCGTAGCTCGATATGAGGGATCATTCCCTGCTTCTTCGGGAAAGATTTCCCGGCGTTCCCGTCGCATCTCAAGAGGAGGCCCTCTCAACAGGAACGGTGAGAGGAACTCCAGGGTCGTGCCACCATTCCAAGAGTCCCCCAGATGTCTCAGTCCATTCCAGAGGAACCTCTTTTCCCTTCACCGGCTCGTCTTTCACGCCGAGGATCGACTCACACCAAGGTGGCACGTGGCACAGCCCTGTGGGAAAGCCTCGTGGGAAAGCCTCGAGGGACAGCCTCGAGGGTAAGCCACAGATCCCTTGATCCACGTGACAGGAAGCGTGACACTACTGCTGCAGCTCGGGAGGAAAGCGCACGTGCATGCCCCCACTCGAGACGAGGCCTGACTCCCCTGGGGAGACTCAGAAGCACCCCAAGATCCATGGCAACCCTGGAGAGGAATCCTCAGGTTCCGGCCCCGACTCCACACAAGGACTGAGGCCCCGGCATGGACGGGAGAGGAATCCCGAGAGGTCCCCTAGCAACTCGCATGGGGACTGGCCTTTTCTGAGGCCACCAGAGCGGGTCCCTGAGGTTCCCGTCGTAACTCGAGAAGACCTGCTGCAACTCGAGAAAATCCAGGAGGTTCTCCCCTCCAGGCGAGATGAGGCCCATTTCCGCTGAGGCGTCTCGAGGCTGATCACACCTCCCCTCTGGAACTTCGAAAGGGTCCTTCACACCCTTGGTGCAAATCAAGAAGTTCCCCGACATACCTGTCTCCACTCGAGAGGAATCACGAGGGTCCCGCCCACATCCAGAGGAGCCCCGTTTCCGCCTCGTAGCTCGAGATGAGGGATCCTTTCCCTGCTTCGTCGGGAAAGAGTTCCCGGCGTTCCCGTCGCATCTCAAGAGGAGGCCCTCTCAACAGGAACGGCGAGAGGAACTCCAGGGTCGTGCCACCATTCCAAGAGTCCCCCAGATGTCTCAGTCCATTCCAGAGGAACCTCTTTTCCCTTCACCGGCTCGTCTTTCACGCCGAGGATCGACTCACACCAAGGTGGCACATGGCACAGCCCTGTGGGAAAGCCTCGTGGGAAAGCCTCAAGGGACAGCCTCGAGGGAAAGCCACAGATCCCTTGATCCACGTGACAGGAAGCGTGACACTACTGCTGCAGCTCGGGAGGAAAGCGCACGTGCATGCCCCCACTCGAGACGAGGCCTGACTCCCCTGGGGAGACTCAGAAGCACCCCAAGATCCATGGCAACACTGGAGAGGAATCCTCAGGTTCCGGCCCCGACTCCACACAAGGACTGAGGCCCCGGCATGGACGGGAGAGGAATCCCGAGAGGTCCCCTAGCAACTCGCATGGGGACTGGCCTTTCCTGAGGCCACCAGAGCGGATCCCTGAGGTCCCCGTCGTAACTCGAGAAGACCTGCCGCAACTGGAGAAAATCCAGGACGTTCTCCCCTCCAGGCGAGATGAGGCCCATTTCCGCTGAGGCGTCTCGAGGCTGATCACACCTCACCTCTGGAACTTCGAAAGGGTCCTTCACACCCTTGGTGCAAATCAAGAAGTTCCCCGACCTAGCCGTCTCCACTCGAGAGGAATCACGAGGGTCCCGCCCACATCCAGAGGAGCCCCGTTTCGGCCTAGTAGCTCGATATGAGGTATCCTTTCCCTGCTTCATCGGGAAAGAGTTCCCGGCGTTCCCGTCGCATCTCAAGAGGAGGCCCTCTCAACAGGAACGGCGAGAGGAACTCCAGGGTCGTGCCACCATTCCAAGAGTCCCCCAGATGTCTCAGTCCATTCCAGAGGAACCTCTTTTCCCTTCACCGGCTCGTCTTTCACGCCGAGGATCGACTCACACCAAGGTGGCACGTGGCACAGCCCTGTGGGAAAGCCTCGTGGGAAAGCCTCGAGGGACAGCCTCGAGGGAAAGCCACAGATCCCTTGATCCACGTGACAGGAAGCGTGACACTACTGCTGCAGCTCGGGAGGAAAGCGCACGTGCATGCCCCCACTCGAGACGAGGCCAGACTCCCCTGGGGAGACTCAGAAGCACCCCAAGATCCATGGCAACACTGGAGAGGAATCCTCAGGTTCCGGCCCCGACTCCACACAAGGACTGAGGCCCCGGCATGGACGGGAGAGGAATCCCGAGAGGTCCCCTAGCAACTCGCATGGGGACTGGCCTTTTCTGAGGCCACCAGAGCGGGTCCCTGAGGTTCCCGTCGTAACTCGAGAAGACCTGCCGCAACTCGAGAAAATCCAGGAGGTTCTCCCCTCCAGGCGAGATGAGGCCCATTTCCGCTGAGGCGTCTCGAGGCTGATCACACCTCCCCTCTGGAACTTCGAAAGGGTCCTTCACACCCTTGGTGCAAATCAAGAAGTTCCCCGACATACCTGTCTCCACTCGAGAGGAATCAGGAGGGTCCCTCCCACATCCAGAGGAGCCCCGTTTCCGCCTCGTAGCTCGAGATGAGGGATCCTTTCCCTGCTTCGTCCGGAAAGAGTTCCCTGCGTTCCCGTCGCATCTCAAGAGGAAGCCCTCTCAACAGGAACGGCGAGAGGAACTCCAGGGTCGTGCCACCATTCCAAGAGTCCCCCAGATGTCTCAGTCCATTCCAGAGGAACCTCTTTTCCCTTCACCGGCTCGTCTTTCACGCCGAGGATCGACTCTTACCAAGGTGGCACGTGGCACAGCCCTGTGGGAAAGCCTCGTGGGAAAGCCTCGAGGGACAGCCTCGAGGGAAAGCCACAGATCCCTTGATCCACGTGACAGGAAGCGTGACACTACTGCTGCAGCTCGGGAGGAAAGCGCACGTGCATGCCCCCACTCGAGACAAGGCCTGACTCCCCTGGGGAGACTCAGAAGCACCCCAAGATCCATGGCAACACTGGAGAGGAATCCTCAGGTTCCGGCCCCGACTCCACACAAGGACTGAGGCCCCGGCATGGACGGGAGAGGAATCCCGAGAGGTCCCCTAGCAACTCGCATGGGGACTGGCCTTTCCTGAGGCCACCAGAGCGGGTCCCTGAGGTCCCCGTCGTAACTCGAGAAGACCTGCCGCAACTCGAGAAAATCCAGGAGGTTCTCCCCTCCAGGCGAGATGAGGCCCATTTCCGCTGAGGCGTCTCGAGGCTGATCACACCTCACCTCTGGAACTTCGAAAGGGTCCTTCACACCCTTGGTGCAAATCAAGAAGTTCCCCGACCTAGCCGTCTCCACTCGAGAGGAATCACGAGGGTCCCGCCCACATCCAGAGGAGCCCCGTTTCGGCCTCGTAGCTCGAGATGAGGGATCCTTTCCCTGCTTCGTAGGGAAAGAGTTCCCGGCCTTCCCGTCGCATCTCAAGAGGAGGCCCTCTCAACAGGAACGGCGAGAGGAACTCCAGGGTCGTGCCACCATTCCAAGAGTCCCCCAAATGTCTCAGTCCATTCCAGAGGAACCTCTTTTCCCTTCACCGGCTCGTCTTTCACGCCGAGGATCGACTCACACCAAGGTGGCCCGTGGCACAGCCCTGTGGGAAAGCCTCGTGGGAAAGCCTCGAGGGACAGCCTCGAGGGAAAGCCACAGATCCCTTGATCCACGTGACAGGAAGCGTGACACTACTGCTGCAGCTCGGGAGGAAAGCGCACGTGCATGCCCCCACTCGAGACGAGGCCTGACTCCCCTGGATAGACTCAGAAGCACCCCAAGGTCCATGGCAACACTGGAGAGGAATCCTCAGGTTCCAGCCCCAACTCCACACAAGGACTGAGGCCCCGGCATGGACGGGAGAGGAATCCCGAGAGGTCCCCTAGCAACTCGCATGGGGACTGCCCTTTCCTGAGGACACCAGAGCGGGTCCCTGAGGTCCCCGTCGTAACTCGAGAAGACCTGCCGCAACTGGAGAAAATCCAGGAGGTTCTCCCCTCCAGGCGAGATGAGGCCCATTTCGGCTGAGGCGTCTCGAGGCTGATCACACCTCACCTCTGGAACTTCGAAAGGGTCCTTCACACCCTTGGTGCAAATCAAGAAGTTCCCCGACCTAGCCGTCTCCACTCGAGAGGAATCACGAGGGTCCCGCCCACATCCAGAGCAGCCCCGTTTCTGCCTCGTAGCTCGAGATGAGGGATCCTTTCCCTGCTTCGTCGGGAAAGAGTTCCCGGCGTTCCCGTCGCATCTCAAGAGGAGGCCCTCTCAACAGGAACGGCGAGAGGAACTCCAGGGTCGTGCCACCATTCCAAGAGTCCCCCAGATGTCTCAGTCCATTCCAGAGGAACCTCTTTTCCCTTCACCGGCTCGTCTTTCACGCCGAGGATCGACTCACACCAAGGTGGCACGTGGCAGAGCCCTGTGGGAAAGCCTCGTGGGAAAGCCTCAAGGGACAGCCTCGAGGGAAAGCCACAGATCCCTTGATCCACGTGACAGGAAGCGTGACACTACTGCTGCAGCTCGGGAGGAAAGCGCACGTGCATGCCCCCACTCGAGACGAGGCCTGACTCCCCTGGGGAGACTCAGAAGCACCCCAAGATCCATGGCAACACTGGAGAGGAATCCTCAGGTTCCGGCCCTGACTCCACACAAGGACTGAGGCCCCGGCATGGACGGGAGAGGAATCCCGAGAGGTCCCCTAGCAACTCGCATGGGGACTGGCCTTTCCTGAGGCCACCAGAGCGGGTCCCTGAGGTCCCCGTCGTAACTCGAGAAGACCTGCCGCAACTGGAGAAAATCCAGGAGGTTCTCCCCTCCAGGCGAGATGAGGCCCATTTCCGCTGAGGCGTCTCGAGGCTGATCACACCTCACCTCTGGAACTTCGAAAGGGTCCTTCACACCCTTCGTGCAAATCAAGATGTTCCCCGACATACCCCACTCCACTCGAGAGGAATCACGAGGGTCCCGCCCACATCCAGAGGAGCCCCGTTTCGGCCTCGTAGCTCGATATGAGGGATCATTTCCCTGCTTCTTCGGGAAAGATTTCCCGGCGTTCCCGTCGCATCTCAAGAGGAGGCCCTCTCAACAGGAACGGTGAGAGGAACTCCAGGGTCGTGCCACCATTCCAAGAGTCCCCCAGATGTCTCAGTCCATTCCAGAGGAACCTCTTTTCCCTTCACCGGCTCGTCTTTCACGCCGAGGATCGACTCACACCAAGGTGGCACGTGGCACAGCCCTGTGGGAAAGCCTCGTGGGAAAGCCTCGAGGGACAGCCTCGAGGGAAAGCCACAGATCCCTTGATCCACGTGACAGGAAGCGTGACACTACTGCTGCAGCTCGGGAGGAAAGCGCACGTGCATGCCCCCACTCGAGACGAGGCCTGACTCCCCTGGGGAGACTCAGAAGCACCCCAAGATCCATGGCAACCCTGGAGAGGTATCCTCAGGTTCCGGCCCCGACTCCACACAAGGACTGAGGCCCCGGCATGGACGGGAGAGGAATCCCGAGAGGTCCCCTAGCAACTCGCATGGGGACTGGCCTTTTCTGAGGCCACCAGAGCGGGTCCCTGAGGTTCCCGTCGTAACTCGAGAAGACCTGCTGCAACTCGAGAAAATCCAGGAGGTTCTCCCCTCCAGGCGAGATGAGGCCCATTTCCGCTGAGGCGTCTCGAGGCTGATCACACCTCCCCTCTGGAACTTCGAAAGGGTCCTTCACACCCTTGGTGCAAATCAAGAAGTTCCCCGACATACCTGTCTCCACTCGAGAGGAATCACGAGGGTCCCGCCCACATCCAGAGGAGCCCCGTTTCCGCCTCGTAGCTCGAGATGAGGAATCCTTTCCCTGCTTCGTCGGGAAAGAGTTCCCGGCGTTCCCGTCGCATCTCAAGAGGAGGCCCTCTCAACAGGAACGGCGAGAGGAACTCCAGGGTCGTGCCACCATTCCAAGAGTCCCCCAGATGTCTCAGTCCATTCCAGAGGAACCTCTTTTCCCTTCACCGGCTCGTCTTTCACGCCGAGGATCGACTCACACCAAGGTGGCACATGGCACAGCCCTGTGGGAAAGCCTCGTGGGAAAGCCTCGAGGGACAGCCTCGAGGGAAAGCCACAGATCCCTTGATCCATGTGACAGGAAGCGTGACACTACTGCTGCAGCTCGGGAGGAAAGCGCACGTGCATGCCCCCACTCGAGACGAGGCCTGACTCCCCTGGGGAGACTCAGAAGCACCCCAAGATCCATGGCAACACTGGAGAGGAATCCTCAGGTTCCGGCCCCGACTCCACACAAGGACTGAGGCCCCGGCATGGACGGGAGAGGAATCCCGAGAGGTCCCCTAGCAACTCGCATGGGGACTGGCCTTTCCTGAGGCCACCAGAGCGGATCCCTGAGGTCCCCGTCGTAACTCGAGAAGACCTGCCGCAACTGGAGAAAATCCAGGAGGTTCTCCCCTCCAGGCGAGATGAGGCCCATTTCCGCTGAGGCGTCTCGAGGCTGATCACACCTCACCTCTGGAACTTCGAAAGGGTCCTTCACACCCTTGGTGCAAATCAAGAAGTTCCCCGACCTAGCCGTCTCCACTCGAGAGGAATCACGAGGGTCCCGCCCACATCCAGAGGAGCCCCGTTTCGGCCTAGTAGCTCGATATGAGGGATCCTTTCCCTGCTTCATCGGGAAAGAGTTCCCGGCGTTCCCGTCGCATCTCAAGAGGAGGCCCTCTCAACAGGAACGGCGAGAGGAACTCCAGGGTCGTGCCACCATTCCAAGAGTCCCCCAGATGTCTCAGTCCATTCCAGAGGAACCTCTTTTCCCTTCACCGGCTCGTCTTTCACGCCGAGGATCGACTCACACCAAGGTGGCACGTGGCACAGCCCTGTGGGAAAGCCTCGTGGGAAAGCCTCGAGGGACAGCCTCGAGGGAAAGCCACAGATCCCTTGATCCACGTGACAGGAAGCGTGACACTACTGCTGCAGCTCGGGAGGAAAGCGCACGTGCATGCCCCCACTCGAGACGAGGCCAGACTCCCCTGGGGAGACTCAGAAGCACCCCAAGATCCATGGCAACACTGGAGAGGAATCCTCAGGTTCCGGCCCCGACTCCACACAAGGACTGAGGCCCCGGCATGGACGGGAGAGGAATCCCGAGAGGTCCCCTAGCAACTCGCATGGGGACTGGCCTTTTCTGAGGCCACCAGAGCGGGTCCCTGAGGTTCCCGTCGTAACTCGAGAAGACCTGCCGCAACTCGAGAAAATCCAGGAGGTTCTCCCCTCCAGGCGAGATGAGGCCCATTTCCGCTGAGGCGTCTCGAGGCTGATCACACCTCCCCTCTGGAACTTCGAAAGGGTCCTTCACACCCTTGGTGCAAATCAAGAAGTTCCCCGACATACCTGTCTCCACTCGAGAGGAATCAGGAGGGTCCCTCCCACATCCAGAGGAGCCCCGTTTCCGCCTCGTAGCTCGAGATGAGGGATCCTTTCCCTGCTTCGTCGGGAAAGAGTTCCCTGCGTTCCCGTCGCATCTCAAGAGGAAGCCCTCTCAACAGGAACGGCGAGAGGAACTCCAGGGTCGTGCCACCATTCCAAGAGTCCCCCAGATGTCTCAGTCCATTCCAGAGGAACCTCTTTTCCCTTCACCGGCTCGTCTTTCACGCCGAGGATCGACTCACACCAAGGTGGCACGTGGCACAGCCCTGGGGGAAAGCCTCGTGGGAAAGCCTCGAGGGACAGCCTCGAGGGAAAGCCACAGATCCCTTGATCCACGTGACAGGAAGCGTGACACTACTGCTGCAGCTCGGGAGGAAAGCGCACGTGCATGCCCCCACTCGAGACGAGGCCTGACTCCCCTGGGGAGACTCAGAAGCACCCCAAGATCCATGGCAACACTGGAGAGGAATCCTCAGGTTCCGGCCCCGACTCCACACAAGGACTGAGGCCCCGGCATGGACGGGAGAGGAATCCCGAGAGGTCCCCTAGCAACTCGCATGGGGACTGGCCTTTCCTGAGGCCACCAGAGCGGGTCCCTGAGGTCCGCGTCGTAACTCGAGAAGACCTGCCGCAACTGGAGAAAATCCAGGAGGTTCTCCCCTCCAGGCGAGATGAGGCCCATTTCCGCTGAGGCGTCTCGAGGCTGATCACACCTCACCTCTGGAACTTCGAAAGGGTCCTTCACACCCTTGGTGCAAATCAAGAAGGTCCCCGACCTAGCCGTCTCCACTCGAGAGGAATCACGAGGGTCCCGCCCACATCCAGAGGAGCCCCGTTTCCGCCTCGTAGCTCGAGATGAGGGATCCTTTCCCTGCTTCGTCGGGAAAGAGTTCCCGGCCTTCCCGTCGCATCTCAAGAGGAGGCCCTCTCAACAGGAACGGCGAGAGGAACTCCAGGGTCGTGCCACCATTCCAAGAGTCCCCCAAATGTCTCAGTCCATTCCAGAGGAACCTCTTTTCCCTTCACCGGCTCGTCTTTCACGCCGAGGATCGACTCACACCAAGGTGGCCCGTGGCACAGCCCTGTGGGAAAGCCTCGTGGGAAAGCCTCGAGGGACAGCCTCGAGGGAAAGCCACAGATCCCTTGATCCACGTGACAGGAAGCGTGACACTACTGCTGCAGCTCGGGAGGAAAGCGCACGTGCATGCCCCCACTCGAGACGAGGCCTGACTCCCCTGGGGAGACTCAGAAGCACCCCAAGATCCATGGCAACACTGGAGAGGAATCCTCAGGTTCCGGCCCCGACTCCACACAAGGACTGAGGCCCCGGCATGGACGGGAGAGGAATCCCGAGAGGTCCCCTAGCAACTCGCATGGGGACTGCCCTTTCCTGAGGACACCAGAGCGGGTCCCTGAGGTCCCCGTCGTAACTCGAGAAGACCTGCCGCAACTGGAGAAAATCCAGGAGGTTCTCCCCTCCAGGCGAGATGAGGCCCATTTCGGCTGAGGCGTCTCGAGGCTGATCACACCTCACCTCTGGAACTTCGAAAGGGTCCTTCACACCCTTGGTGCAAATCAAGAAGTTCCCCGACCTAGCCGTCTCCACTCGAGAGGAATCACGAGGGTCCCGCCCACATCCAGAGCAGCCCCGTTTCTGCCTCGTAGCTCGAGATGAGGGATCCTTTCCCTGCTTCGTCGGGAAAGAGTTCCCGGCGTTCCCGTCGCATCTCAAGAGGAGGCCCTCTCAACAGGAACGGCGAGAGGAACTCCAGGGTCGTGCCACCATTCCAAGAGTCCCCCAGATGTCTCAGTCCATTCCAGAGGAACCTCTTTTCCCTTCACCGGCTCGTCTTTCACGCCGAGGATCGACTCACACCAAGGTGGCACGTGGCAGAGCCCTGTGGGAAAGCCTCGTGGGAAAGCCTCAAGGGACAGCCTCGAGGGAAAGCCACAGATCCCTTGATCCACGTGACTGGAAGCGTGACACTACTGCTGCAGCTCGGGAGGAAAGCGCACGTGCATGCCCCCACTCGAGACGAGGCCTGACTCCCCTGGGGAGACTCAGAAGCACCCCAAGATCCATGGCAACACTGGAGAGGAATCCTCAGGTTCCGGCCCTGACTCCACACAAGGACTGAGGCCCCGGCATGGACGGGAGAGGAATCCCGAGAGGTCCCCTAGCAACTCGCATGGGGACTGGCCTTTCCTGAGGCCACCAGAGCGGGTCCCTGAGGTCCCCGTCGTAACTCGAGAAGACCTGCCGCAACTGGAGAAAATCCAGGAGGTTCTCCCCTCCAGGCGAGATGAGGCCCATTTCCGCTGAGGCGTCTCGAGGCTGATCACACCTCCCCTCTGGAACTTCGAAAGGGTCCTTCACACCCTTCGTGCAAATCAAGATGTTCCCCGACATACACCACTCCACTCGAGAGGAATCACGAGGGTCCCGCCCACATCCAGAGGAGCCCCGTTTCGGCCTCGTAGCTCGATATGAGGGATCCTTTCCGTGCTTCGTCGGGAAAGAGTTCCCGGCGTTCCCGTCGCATCTCAAGAGGAGGCCCTCTCAACAGGAACGGAGAGAGGAACTCCAGGGTCGTGCCACCGTTCCAAGAGTCCCCCAGATGTCCCAGTCTATTCCAGAGGAACCTCTTTTCCCTTTACCGGCTCGTCTTTCACGCCGAGGATCGACTCACACCAAGGTGGCACGTGGCACAGCCCTGTGGGAAAGCCTCGTGGGAAAGCCTCGAGGGACAGCCTCGAGGGAAAGCCACAGATCCCTTGATCCACGTGACAGGAAGCGTGACACTACTGCTGCAGCTCGGGAGGAAAGCGCACGTGCATGCCCCCACTCGAGACGAGGCCTGACTCCCCTGGGGAGACTCAGAAGCACCCCAAGATCCATGGCAACACTGGAGAGGAATCCTCAGGTTCCGGCCCCGACTGCACACAAGGACTGAGGCCCCGGCATGGACGGGAGAGGAATCCCGAGAGGTCCCCTAGCAACTCGCATGGGGACTGGCCTTTCCTGAGGCCACCAGAGCGGGTCCCTGAGGTCCCCGTCGTAACTCGAGAAGACCTACCGCAACTCGAGAAAATCTAGGAGGTTCTCCCCTCCAGGCGAGATGAGGCCCATTTCCGCTGAGGCGTCTCGAGGCTGATCACACCTCACCTCTGGAACTTCGAAAGGCTCCTTCACACCCTTGGTGCAAATCAAGAAGTTCCCCGACCTAACCGTCTCCACTCGAGAGGAATCACGAGGGTCCCGCCCACATCCAGAGGAGCCCCGTTTCCGCCTCGTAGCTCGAGATGAGGGATCCTTTCCCTGCTTCGTCGGGAAAGAGTTCCCGGCGTTCCCGTCGCATCTCAAGAGGAGGCCCTCTCAACAGGAACGGCGAGAGGAACTCCAGGGTCGTGCCACCATTCCAAGAGTCCCCCAGATGTCTCAGTCCATTCCAGAGGAACCTCTTTTCCCTTCACCGGCTCGTCTTTCACGCCGAGGATCGACTCACACCAAGGTGGCACGTGGCACAGCCCTGTGGGAAAGCCTCGTGGGAAAGCCTCGAGGGACAGCCTCGAGGGAAAGCCACAGATCCCTTGATCCACGTGACAGGAAGCGTGACACTACTGCTGCAGCTCGGGAGGAAAGCGCACGTGCATGCCCCCACTCGAGACGAGGCCTGACTCCCCTGGGGAGACTCAGAAGCACCCCAAGATCCATTTCAACACTGGAGAGGAATCCTCAGGTTCCGGCCCCGACTCCACACAAGGACTGAGGCCCCGAAATGGACGGGAGAGGAATCCCGAGAGGTCCCCTAGCAACTCGCATGGGGACTGGCCTTTCCTGAGGCCACCAGAGCGGGTCCCTGAGGTCCCCGTCGTAACTCGAGAAGACCTGCCGCAACTCGAGAAAATCCAGGAGGTTCTCCCCTCCAGGCGAGATGAGGCCCATTTCCGCTGAGGCATCTCGAGGCTGATCACACCTCCCCTCTGGAACTTCGAAAGGGTCCTTCACACCCTTCGTGCAAATCAAGATGTTCCCCGACATACACCACTCCACTCGAGAGGAATCACGAGGGTCCCGCCCACATCCAGAGGAGCCCCGTTTCGGCCTCGTAGCTCGATATGAGGGATCCTTTCCCTGCTTCGTCGGGAAAGAGTTCCCGGCGTTCCCGTCGCATCTCAAGAGGAGGCCCTCTCAACAGGAACGGAGAGAGGAACTCCAGGGTCGTGCCACCATTCCAAGAGTCCCCCAGATGTCCCAGTCTATTCCAGAGGAACCTCTTTTCCCTTTACCGGCTCGTCTTTCACGCCGAGGATCGACTCACACCAAGGTGGCACGTGGCACAGCCCTGTGGGAAAGCCTCGTGGGAAAGCCTCGAGGGACAGCCTCGAGGGAAAGCCACAGATCCCTTGATCCACGTGACAGGAAGCGTGACACTACTGCTGCAGCTCGGGAGGAAAGCGCACGTGCATGCCCCAACTCGAGACGAGGCCTGACTCCCCTGGGGAGACTCAGAAGCACCCCAAGATCCATGGCAACACTGGAGAGGAATCCTCAGGTTCCGGCCCCGACTCCACACAAGGACTGAGGCCCCGGCATGGACGGGAGAGGAATCCCGAGAGGTCCCCTAGCAACTCGCATGGGGACTGGCCTTTTCTGAGGCCACCAGAGCGGGTCCCTGAGGTTCCCGTCGTAACTCGAGAAGACCTGCCGCAACTCGAGAAAATCCAGGAGGTTCTCCCCTCCAGGCGAGATGAGGCCCATTTCCGCTGAGGCGTCTCGAGGCTGATCACACCTCCCCTCTGGAACTTCAAAAGGGTCCTTCACACCCTTGGTGCAAATCAAGAAGTTCCCCGACATACCTGTCTCCACTCGAGAGGAATCACGAGGGTCCCTCCCACATCCAGAGGAGCCCCGTTTCGGCCTCGTAGCTCGAGATGAGGGATCCTTTCCCTGCTTCGTCGGGAAAGAGTTCCCGGCGTTCCCGTCGCATCTCAAGAGGAGGCCCTCTCAACAGGAACGGCGAGAGGTACTCCAGGGTCGTGCCACCATTCCAGGAGTCCCCCAGATGTCTCAGTCCATTCCAGAGGAACCTCTTTTCCCTTCACCGGCTCGTCTTTCACGCCGAGGATCGACTCACACCAAGGTGGCACGTGGCACAGCCCTGTGGGAAAGCCTCGTGGGAAAGCCTCGAGGGACAGCCTCGAGGGAAAGCCACAGATCCCTTGATCCACGTGACAGGAAGCGTGACACTACTGCTGCAGCTCGGGAGGAAAGCGCACGTGCATGCCCCAACTCGAGACGAGGCCTGACTCCCCTGGGGAGACTCAGAAGCACCCCAAGATCCATGGCAACACTGGAGAGGAATCCTCAGGTTCCGGCCCCGACTCCACACAAGGACTGAGGCCCCGGCATGGATGGGAGAGGAATCCCGAGAGGTCCCCTAGCAACTCGCATGGGGACTGGCCTTTCCTGAGGCCACCAGAGCGGGTCCCTGAGGTCCCCGTCGTAACTCGAGAAGACCTGCCGCAACTCGAGAAAATCCAGGAGTTTCTCCCCTCCAGGCGAGATGAGGCCCATTTCCGCTGAGGCGTCTCGAGGCTGATCACACCTCCCCTCTGGAACTTCGAAAGGGTCCTTCACACCCTTGGTGCAAATCAAGAAGTTCCCCGACCTAGCCGTCTCCACTCGAGAGGAATCACGAGGGTCCCGCCCACATCCAGAGGAGCCCCGTTTCCGCCTCGTAGCTCGAGATGAGGGATGCTTTCCCTGCTTCGTCGGGAAAGAGTTCCCGGCGTTCCCGTCGCATCTCAAGAGGAGGCCCTCTCAACAGGAACGGCGAGAGGAACTCCAGGGTCGTGCCACCATTCCAAGAGTCCCCCAGATGTCTCAGTCCATTCCAGAGGAACCTCTTTTCCCTTCACCGGCTCGTCTTTCACGCCGAGGATCGACTCACACCAAGGTGGCACGTGGCACAGCCCTGTGGGAAAGCCTCGTGGGAAAGCCTCGAGGGACAGCCTCGAGGGAAAGCCACAGATCCCTTGATCCACGTGACAGGAAGCGTGACACTACTGCTGCAGCTCGGGAGGAAAGCGCACGTGCATGCCCCCACTCGAGACGAGGCCTGACTCCCCTGGGGAGACGCACAAGCACCCCAAGATCCATGGCAACACTGCAGAGGAATCCTCAGGTTCCGGCCCCGACTCCACACAAGGACTGAGGCCCCGGCATGGACGGGAGAGGAATCCCGAGAGGTCCCCTAGCAACTCGCATGGGGACTGGCCTTTCCTGAGGCCACCAGAGCGGGTCCCTGAGGTCCCCGTCGTAACTCGAGAAGACCTGCCGCAACTCGAGAAAATCCAGGAGGTTCTCCCCTCCAGGCGAGATGAGGCCCATTTCCGCTGAGGCATCTCGAGGCTGATCACACCTCCCCTCTGGAACTTCGAAAGGGTCCTTCACACCCTTCGTGCAAATCAAGATGTTCCCCGACATACCCCACTCCACTCGAGAGGAATCACGAGGGTCCCGCCCACATCCAGAGGAGCCCCGTTTCCGCCTCGTAGCTCGAGATGAGGGATCCTTTCCCTGCTTCGTCGGGAAAGAGTTCCCGGCGTTCCCGTCGCATCTCAAGAGGAGGCCCTCTCAACAGGAACGGCGAGAGGTACTCCAGGGTCGTGCCACCATTCCAGGAGTCCCCCAGATGTCTCAGTCCATTCCAGAGGAACCTCTTTTCCCTTCACCGGCTCGTCTTTCACGCCGAGGATCGACTCACACCAAGGTGGCACGTGGCACAGCCCTGTGGGAAAGCCTCGTGGGAAAGCCTCGAGGGACAGCCTCGAGGGAAAGCCACAGATCCCTTGATCCACGTGACAGGAAGCGTGACACTACTGCTGCAGCTCGGGAGGAAAGCGCACGTGCATGCCCCCACTCGGGACGAGGCCTGACTCCCCTGGGGAGACTCAGAAGCACCCCAAGGTCCATGGCAACACTGGAGAGGAATCCTCAGGTTCCAGCCCCGACTCCACACAAGGACTGAGGCCCCGGCATGTACGGGAGAGGAATCCCGAGAGGTCCCCTAGCAACTCGCATGGGGACTGGCCTTTCCTGAGGCCACCAGAGCGGGTCCCTGAGGTCCCCGTCGTAACTCGAGAAGACCTGCCGCAACTCGAGAAAATCCAGGAGGTTCTCCCCTCCAGGCGAGATGAGGCCCATTTCCGCTGAGGCGTCTCGAGCCTGGTCACACCTCACCTCTGTAACTTTGAAAGGGTCCTTCACACCCTTGGTGCAAATCAAGAAGTTCCCCGACATACCCGTCTCCACTCGAGAGGAGTCACGAGGGTCCCGCCCACATCCAGAGGAGCCCCGTTTCCGCCTCGTAGCTCGAGATGAGGGATCCTTTCCCTGCTTCGTCGGGAAAGAGTTCCCGGCGTTCCCGTCGCACCTCAAGAGGAGGCCCTCTCAACAGGAACGGCGAGAGGTACTCCAGGGTCGTACCACCATTCCAAGAGTCCCCCAGATGTCTCAGTCCATTCCAGAGGAACCTCTTTTCCCTTCACCGGCTCGTCTTTCATGCCGAGGATCGACTCACACCAAGGTGGCACGTGGCACAGCCCTGTGGGAAAGCCTCGTGGGAAAGCCTCGAGGGACAGCCTCGAGGGAAAGCCACAGATCCCTTGATCCACGTGACAGGAAGCGTGACACTACTGCTGCAGCTCGGGAAGAAAGCGCACGTGCATGCCCCCACTCGAGACGAGGCCTGACTCCCCTGGGGAGACTCAGAAGCACCCCAAGAGCCATGGCAACACTGGAAAGGTATCCTCAGGTTCCGGCCCCGACTCCACACAAGGACTGAGGCCCCGGCATGGACGGGAGAGGAATCCCGAGAGGTCCCCTAGCAACTCGCATGGGGACTGGCCTTTCCTGAGGCCACCAGAGCGGGTCCCTGAGGTCCCCGTCGTAACTCGAGAAGACCTGCCGCAACTCGAGAAAATCCAGGAGGTTCTCCCCTCCAGGCGAGATGAGGCCCATTTCCGCTGAGGCGTCTCGAGGCTGATCACACCTCACCTCTGGAAATTCGAAAGGGTCCTTCACACCCTTGGTGCAAATCAAGAAGTTCCCTGACATACCCGTCTACACTCGAGAGGAATCACGAGGGTCCCGCCCACATCCAGAGGAGCCCCGTTTCCGCCTCGTAGCTCGAGATGAGGGATCCTTTCCCTGCTTCGTCGGGAAAGAGTTCCCGGCGTTCCCGTCGCATCTCAAGAGGAGGCCCTCTCAACAGGAACGGCGAGAGGAACTCCAGGGTCGTGCCACCATTCCAAGAGTCCCCCAGATGTCTCAGTCCATTCCAGAGGAACCTCTTTTCCCTTCACCGGCTCGTCTTTCACGCCGAGGATCGACTCACACCAAGGTGGCACGTGGCACAGCCCTGTGGGAAAGCCTCGTGGGAAAGCCTCGAGGGACAGCCTCGAGGGAAAGCCACAGATCCCTTGATCCACGTGACAGGAAGCGTGACACTACTGCTGCAGCTCGGGAGGAAAGCGCACGTGCATGCCCCCACTCGAGACGAGGCCTGACTCCCCTGGGGAGACTCAGAAGCACCCCAAGATCCATGGCAACACTGGAGAGGAATCCTCAGGTCCGGCCCCGCCTCCACACAAGGACTGAGGCCCCGGCATGGACGGGAGAGGAATCCCGAGAGGTCCCTTAGCAACTCGCATGGGGACTGGCCTTTCCTGAGGCCACAAGAGCGGGTCCCTGAGGTCCCCGTCGTAACTCGAGAAGACCTGCCGCAACTCGAGAAAATCCAGGAGGTTCTCCCCTCCAGGCGAGATGAGGCCCATTTCCGCTGAGGCGTCTCGAGGCTGATCACACCTCACCTCTGGAACTTCGAAAGGGCCCTTCACACCCTTGGTGCAAATCAAGATGTTCCCCGACATACCCGTCTCCACTCGAGAGGAATCACGAGGGTCCCGCCCACATCCAGAGGAGCCCCGTTTCCGCCTCGTAGCTCGAGATGAGGGATGCTTTCCCTGCTTCGGCGGGAAAGAGTTCCCGGCGTTCCCGTCGCATCTCAAGAGGAGGCCCTCTCAACAGGAACGGCGAGAGGAACTCCAGGGTCGTGCCACCATTCCAAGAGTCCCCCAGATGTCTCAGTCCATTCCAGAGGAACCTCTTTTCCCTTCACCGGCTCGTCTTTCACGCCGAGGATCGACTCACAGCAAGGTGGCACGTGGCACAGCCCTGTGGGAAAGCCTCGTGGGAAAGCCTCGAGGGACAGCCTCGAGGGAAAGCCACAGATCCCTTGATCCACGTGACAGGAAGCGTGACACTACTACTGCAGCTCGGGAGGAAAGCGCACGTGCATGCCCCCACTCGAGACGAGGCCTGACTCCCCTGGGGAGACTCAGAAGCACCCCAAGATCCATGGCAACACTGGAGAGGAATCCTCACGTTCCGGCCCCGACTCCACACAAGGACTGAGGCCCCGGCATGGACGGGAGAGGAATCCCGAGAGGTCCCCTAGCAACTCGCATGGGGACTGGCCTTTCCTGAGGCCACCAGAGCGGGTCCCTGAGGTCCCCGTCGTAACTCGAGAAGACCTGCCGCAACTCGAGAAAATCCAGGAGGTTCTCCCCTCCAGGCGAGATGAGGCCCATTTCCGCTGAGGCGTCTCGAGCCTGATCACACCTCACCTCTGGAACTTCGAAGGGGTCCTTCACACCCTAGGTGCAAATCAAGAAGATCCCCGACATACCCGTCTCCACTCGAGAGGAGTCACGAGGGTCCCGCCCACATCCAGAGGAGCCCCGTTTCCGACTCGTAGCTCGAGATGAGGGATCCTTTCCCTGCTTCGTCGGGAAAGAGTTCCCGGCGTTCCCGTCGCATCTCAAGAGGAGGCCCTCTCAACAGGAACGGCGAGAGGAACTCCAGGGTCGTGCCACCATTCCAAGAGTCCCCCAGATGTCTCAGTCCATTCCAGAGGAACCTCTTTTCCCTTCACCGGCTCGTCTTTCACGGCGAGGATCGACTCACACCAAGGTGGCACGTGGCACAGCCCTGTGGGAAAGCCTCGTGGGAAAGCCTCGAGGGACAGCCTCGAGGGAAAGCCACAGATCCCTTGATCCACGTGACAGGAAGCGTGACACTACTGCTGCAGCTCGGGAGGAAAGCGCACGTGCATGCCCCCATTCGAGACGAGGCCTGACTCCCCTGGGGAGACTCAGAAGCACCCCAAGATACATGGCAACACTGGAGAGGAATCCCCAGGTTCCGGCCCCGACTCCACACAAGGACTGAGGCCCCGGCATACACGGGAGAGGAATCCTGAGAGGTCCCCTAGCAACTCGCATGGGGACTGGCCTTTCCTGAGGCCACCAGAGCGGGTCCCTGAGGTCCCCGTCATAACTCGAGAAGACCTGCCGCAACTCGAGAAAATCCAGGAGGTTCTCCCCTCCAGGCGAGATGAGGCCCATTTCCGCTGAGGCGTCTCGAGCCTGATCACACCTCACCTCTGTAACTTTGAAAGGGTCCTTCACACCCTTGGTGCAAATCAAGAAGTTCCCCGACATACCCGTCTCCACTCGAGAGGAGTCACGAGGGTCCCGCCCACATCCAGAGTAGGCCCGTTTCCGCCTCGTAGCTCGAGATGAGGGATCCTTTCCCTGCTTCGTCGGGAAAGAGTTCCCGGCGTTCCCGTCGCATCTCAAGAGGAGGCCCTCTCAACAGGAACGGCGAGAGGTACTCCAGGGTCGTACCACCATTCCAAGAGTCCCCCAGATGTCTCAGTCCATTCCAGAGGAACCTCTTTTCCCTTCACCGGCTCGTCTTTCATGCCGAGGATCGACTCACACCAAGGTGGCACGTGGCACAGCCCTGTGGGAAAGCCTCGTGGGAAAGCCTCGAGGGACAGCCTCGAGGGAAAGCCACAGATCCCTTGATCCATGTGACAGGAAGCGTGACACTACTGCTGCAGCTCGGGAAGAAAGCGAACGTGCATGCCCCCACTCGAGACGAGGCCTGACTCCCCTGGGGAGACTCAGAAGCACCCCAAGATCCATGGCAACACTGGAAAGGTATCCTCAGGTTCCGGCCCCGACTCCACACAAGGACTGAGGCCCCGGCATGGACGGGAGAGGAATCCAGAGAGGTCCCCTAGCAACTCGCATGGGGACTGGCCTTTCCTGAGGCCACCAGAGCGGGTCCCTGAGGTCCCCGTCGTAACTAGAGAAGACCTGCCGCAACTCTAGAAAATCCAGGAGGTTCTCCCCTCCAGGCGAGATGAGGCCCATTTCCGCTGAGGCGTCTCGAGGCTGATCACACCTCACCTCTGGAAATTCGAAAGGGTCCTTCACACCTTTGGTGCAAATCAAGAAGTTCCCTGACATACCCGTCTCCACTCGAGAGGAATCACGAGGGTCCCGCCCACATCCAGAGGAGCCCCGTTTCCGCCTCGTAGCTCGAGATGAGGGATCCTTTCCCTGCTTCGTCGGGAAAGAGTTCCCGGCGTTCCCGTCGCATCTCAAGAGGAGGCCCTCTCAACAGGAACGGCGAGAGGAACTCCAGGGTCGTGCCACCATTCCAAGAGTCCCCCAGATGTCTCAGTCCATTCCAGAGGAACCTCTTTTCCCTTCACCGGCTCGTCTTTCACGCCGAGGTTCGACTCACACCAAGGTGGCACGTGGCACAGCCCTGTGGGAAAGCCTCGTGGGAAAGCCTCGAGGGACAGCCTCGAGGGAAAGCCACCGATCCCTTGATCCACGTGACAGGAAGCGTGACACTACTGCTGCAGCTCGGGAGGAAAGCGCACGTGCATGCCCCCACTCGAGACGAGGCCTGACTCCCCTGGGGAGACTCAGAAGCACCCCAAGATCCATGGCAACACTGGAGAGGAATCCTCAGGTCCGGCCCCGCCTCCACACAAGGACTGAGGCCCCGGCATGGACGGGATAGGAATCCCGAGAGGTCACCTAGCAACTCGCCTGGGGACTGGCCTTTCCTGAGGCCACCAGAGCGGGTCCCTAAGGTCCCCATCGTAACTCGAGAAGACCTGCCGCAACTCGAGAAAATCCAGGAGGTTCTCCCCTCCAGGCGAGATGAGGCCCATTTCCGCTGAGGCGTCTCGAGGCTGATCACACCTCACCTCTGGAACTTTGAAAGGGTCCTTCACACCCTTGGTGCAAATCAAGAAGTTCCCCGACATACCCGTCTCCACTCGAGAGGAATCACGAGGGTCCCGCCCACATCCAGAGGAGCCCCGTTTCTGCCTCGTAGCTCGAGATGAGGGATCCTTTCCCTGCTTCGTCGGGAAAGAGTTCCCGGCCTTCCCGTCGCATCTCAAGAGGAGGCCCTCTCAACAGGAACGGCGAGAGGAACTCCAGGGTCGTGCCACCATTCCAAGAGTCCCCCAGATGTCTCAGTCCATTCCAGAGGAACCTCTTTTCCCTTCACCGGCTCGTCTTTCACGCCGAGGATCGACTCACACCAAGGTGGCACGTGGCACAGCCCTGCGGGAAAGCCTCGTGGGAAAGCCTCGAGGGACAGCCTCGAGGGAAAGCCACAGATCCCTTGATCCACGTGACAGGAAGCGTGACACTACTGCTGCAGCTCGGGAGGAAAGCGCACGTGCATGCCCCCACTCGGGACGAGGCCTGACTCCCCTGGGGAGACTCAGAAGCACCCCAAGATCCATGGCAACACTGGAGAGGAATCCTCAGGTTCCGGCCCCGACTCCACACAAGGACTGAGGCTCCGGCATGGACGGGAGAGGAATCCCGAGAGGTCCCCTAGCAACTCGCATGGGGACTGGCCTTTCCTCAGGCCACCAGAGCGGGTCCCTGAGGTCCCCGTCGTAACTCGAGAAGACCTGCCGCAACTCGAGAAAATCCAGGAGGTTCTCCCCTCCAGGCGAGATGAGGCCCATTTCCGCTGAGGCGTCTCGAGGCTGATCACACCTCACCTCTGGAACTTCGAAAGGGTCCTTCACACCCTTGGTGCAAATCAAGAAGTTCCCTGACATACCCGTCTCCACTCGAGAGGAATCACGAGGGTCCCGCCCACATCCAGAGGAGCCCCGTTTCCGCCTCGTAGCTCGAGATGAGGGATCCTTTCCCTGCTTCGTCGGGAAAGAGTTCCCGGCGTTCCCGTCGCATCTCAAGAGGAGGCCCTCTCAACAGGAACGGCGAGAGGAACTCCAGGGTCGTGCCACCATTCCAAGAGTCCCCCAGATGTCTCAGTCCATTCCAGAGGAACCTCTTTTCCCTTCACCGGCTCGTCTTTCACGCCGAGGATCGACTCACACCAAGGTGGCTCGTGGCACAGCCCTGTGGGAAAGCCTCGTGGGAAAGCCTCGAGGGACAGCCTCGAGGGAAAGCCACAGATCCCTTGATCCACGTGACAGGAAGCGTGACACTACTGCTGCAGCTCGGGAGGAAAGCGCGCGTGCATGCCCCCACTCGGGACGAGGCCTGACTCCCCTGGGGAGACTCAGAAGCACCCCAAGATCCATGGCAACACTGGAGAGGAATCCTCAGGTTCCGGCCCCGACTCCACACAAGGACTGAGGCCCCGGCATGGACGGGAGAGGAATCCCGAGAGGTCCCCTAGCAACTCGCATGGGGACTGGCCTTTCCTGAGGCCACCAGAGCGGGTCCCTGAGGTCCCCGTCGTAACTCGAGAAAACCTGCCGCAACTCGAAAAAATCCAGGAGGTTCTCCCCTCCAGGCGAGATGAGGCCCATTTCCGCTGAGGCGTCTCGAGGCTGATCACACCTCACCTCTGGAACTTCGAAAGGGTCCTTCACACCCTTGGTGCAAATCAAGAAGTTCCCCGACATACACGTCTCCACTCGAGAGGAGTCACGAGGGTCCCGCCCACATCCAGAGGAGCCCCGTTTCCGACTCGTAGCTCGAGATGAGGGATCCTTTCCCTGCTTCGTCGGGAAAGAGTTCCCGGCGTTCCCGTCGCATCTCAAGAGGAGGCCCTCTCAACAGGAACGGCGAGAGGAACTCCAGGGTCGTGCCACCATTCCAAGAGTCCCCCAGATGTCTCAGTCCATTCCAGAGGAACCTCTTTTCCCTTCACCGGCTCGTCTTTCACGGCGAGGATCGACTCACACCAAGGTGGCACGTGGCACAGCCCTGTGGGAAAGCCTCGTGGGAAAGCCTCGAGGGACAGCCTCGAGGGAAAGCCACAGATCCCTTGATCCACGTGACAGGAAGCGTGACACTACTGCTGCAGCTCGGGAGGAAAGCGCACGTGCATGCCCCCATTCGAGACGAGGCCTGACTCCCCTGGGGAGACTCAGAAGCACCCCAAGATACATGGCAACACTGGAGAGGAATCCCCAGGTTCCGGCCCCGACTCCACACAAGGACTGAGGCCCCGGCATACACGGGAGAGGAATCCTGAGAGGTCCCCTAGCAACTCGCATGGGGACTGGCCTTTCCTGAGGCCACCAGAGCGGGTCCCTGAGGTCCCCGTCGTAACTCGAGAAGACCTGCCGCAACTCGAGAAAATCCAGGAGGTTCTCCCCTCCAGGCGAGATGAGGCCCATTTCCGCTGAGGCGTCTCGAGCCTGATCACACCTCACCTCTGTAACTTTGAAAGGGTCCTTCACACCCTTGGTGCAAATCAAGAAGTTCCCCGACATACCCGTCTCCACTCGAGAGGAGTCACGAGGGTCCCGCCCACATCCAGAGTAGGCCCGTTTCCGCCTCGTAGCTCGAGATGAGGGATCCTTTCCCTGCTTCGTCGGGAAAGAGTTCCCGGCGTTCCCGTCGCATCTCAAGAGGAGGCCCTCTCAACAGGAACGGCGAGAGGTACTCCA
Organism: Budorcas taxicolor; assembly: GCF_023091745.1. Lineage (NCBI taxonomy): Eukaryota > Metazoa > Chordata > Mammalia > Artiodactyla > Bovidae > Budorcas > Budorcas taxicolor. The sequence goes on from NW_026291535.1 coordinate 114,923, forward strand.
GGGTCGTACCACCATTCCAAGAGTCCCCCAGATGTCTCAGTCCATTCCAGAGGAACCTCTTTTCCCTTCACCGGCTCGTCTTTCATGCCGAGGATCGACTCACACCAAGGTGGCACGTGGCACAGCCCTGTGGGAAAGCCTCGTGGGAAAGCCTCGAGGGACAGCCTCGAGGGAAAGCCACAGATCCCTTGATCCATGTGACAGGAAGCGTGACACTACTGCTGCAGCTCGGGAAGAAAGCGAACGTGCATGCCCCCACTCGAGACGAGGCCTGACTCCCCTGGGGAGACTCAGAAGCACCCCAAGATCCATGGCAACACTGGAAAGGTATCCTCAGGTTCCGGCCCCGACTCCACACAAGGACTGAGGCCCCGGCATGGACGGGAGAGGAATCCAGAGAGGTCCCCTAGCAACTCGCATGGGGACTGGCCTTTCCTGAGGCCACCAGAGCGGGTCCCTGAGGTCCCCGTCGTAACTAGAGAAGACCTGCCGCAACTCTAGAAAATCCAGGAGGTTCTCCCCTCCAGGCGAGATGAGGCCCATTTCCGCTGAGGCGTCTCGAGGCTGATCACACCTCACCTCTGGAAATTCGAAAGGGTCCTTCACATCTTTGGTGCAAATCAAGAAGTTCCCTGACATACCCGTCTCCAATCGAGAGGAATCACGAGGGTCCCGCCCACATCCAGAGGAGCCCCGTTTCCGCCTCGTAGCTCGAGATGAGGGATCCTTTCCCTGCTTCGTCGGGAAAGAGTTCCCGGCGTTCCCGTCGCATCTCAAGAGGAGGCCCTCTCAACAGGAACGGCGAGAGGAACTCCAGGGTCGTGCCACCATTCCAAGAGTCCCCCAGATGTCTCAGTCCATTCCAGAGGAACCTCTTTTCCCTTCACCGGCTCGTCTTTCACGCCGAGGTTCGACTCACACCAAGGTGGCACGTGGCACAGCCCTGTGGGAAAGCCTCGTGGGAAAGCCTCGAGGGACAGCCTCGAGGGAAAGCCACCGATCCCTTGATCCACGTGACAGGAAGCGTGACACTACTGCTGCAGCTCGGGAGGAAAGCGCACGTGCATGCCCCCACTCGAGACGAGGCCTGACTCCCCTGGGGAGACTCAGAAGCACCCCAAGATCCATGGCAACACTGGAGAGGAATCCTCAGGTCCGGCCCCGCCTCCACACAAGGACTGAGGCCCCGGCATGGACGGGATAGGAATCCCGAGAGGTCACCTAGCAACTCGCCTGGGGACTGGCCTTTCCTGAGGCCACCAGAGCGGGTCCCTAAGGTCCCCATCGTAACTCGAGAAGACCTGCCACAACTCGAGAAAATCCAGGAGGTTCTCCCCTCCAGGCGAGATGAGGCCCATTTCCGCTGAGGCGTCTCGAGGCTGATCACACCTCACCTCTGGAACTTTGAAAGGGTCCTTCACACCCTTGGTGCAAATCAAGAAGTTCCCCGACATACCCGTCTCCACTCGAGAGGAATCACGAGGGTCCCGCCCACATCCAGAGGAGCCCCGTTTCTGCCTCGTAGCTCGAGATGAGGGATCCTTTCCCTGCTTCGTCGGGAAAGAGTTCCCGGCCTTCCCGTCGCATCTCAAGAGGAGGCCCTCTCAACAGGAACGGCGAGAGGAACTCCAGGGTCGTGCCACCATTCCAAGAGTCCCCCAGATGTCTCAGTCCATTCCAGAGGAACCTCTTTTCCCTTCACCGGCTCGTCTTTCACGCCGAGGATCGACTCACACCAAGGTGGCACGTGGCACAGCCCTGCGGGAAAGCCTCGTGGGAAAGCCTCGAGGGACAGCCTCGAGGGAAAGCCACAGATCCCTTGATCCACGTGACAGGAAGCGTGACACTACTGCTGCAGCTCGGGAGGAAAGCGCACGTGCATGCCCCCACTCGGGACGAGGCCTGACTCCCCTGGGGAGACTCAGAAGCACCCCAAGATCCATGGCAACACTGGAGAGGAATCCTCAGGTTCCGGCCCCGACTCCACACAAGGACTGAGGCTCCGGCATGGACGGGAGAGGAATCCCGAGAGGTCCCCTAGCAACTCGCATGGGGACTGGCCTTTCCTCAGGCCACCAGAGCGGGTCCCTGAGGTCCCCGTCGTAACTCGAGAAGACCTGCCGCAACTCGAGAAAATCCAGGAGGTTCTCCCCTCCAGGCGAGATGAGGCCCATTTCCGCTGAGGCGTCTCGAGGCTGATCACACCTCACCTCTGGAACTTCGAAAGGGTCCTTCACACCCTTGGTGCAAATCAAGAAGTTCCCTGACATACCCGTCTCCACTCGAGAGGAATCACGAGGGTCCCGCCCACATCCAGAGGAGCCCCGTTTCCGCCTCGTAGCTCGAGATGAGGGATCCTTTCCCTGCTTCGTCGGGAAAGAGTTCCCGGCGTTCCCGTCGCATCTCAAGAGGAGGCCCTCTCAACAGGAACGGCGAGAGGAACTCCAGGGTCGTGCCACCATTCCAAGAGTCCCCCAGATGTCTCAGTCCATTCCAGAGGAACCTCTTTTCCCTTCACCGGCTCGTCTTTCACGCCGAGGATCGACTCACACCAAGGTGGCTCGTGGCACAGCCCTGTGGGAAAGCCTCGTGGGAAAGCCTCGAGGGACAGCCTCGAGGGAAAGCCACAGATCCCTTGATCCACGTGACAGGAAGCGTGACACTACTGCTGCAGCTCGGGAGGAAAGCGCGCGTGCATGCCCCCACTCGGGACGAGGCCTGACTCCCCTGGGGAGACTCAGAAGCACCCCAAGATCCATGGCAACACTGGAGAGGAATCCTCAGGTTCCGGCCTCGACTCCACACAAGGACTGAGGCCCCGGCATGGACGGGAGAGGAATCCCGAGAGGTCCCCTAGCAACTCGCATGGGGACTGGCCTTTCCTGAGGCCACCAGAGCGGGTCCCTGAGGTCCCCGTCGTAACTCGAGAAAACCTGCCGCAACTCGAAAAAATCCAGGAGGTTCTCCCCTCCAGGCGAGATGAGGCCCATTTCCGCTGAGGCGTCTCGAGGCTGATCACACCTCACCTCTGGAACTTCGAAAGGGTCCTTCACACCCTTGGTGCAAATCAAGAAGTTCCCCGACATACACGTCTCCACTCGAGAGGAGTCACGAGGGTCCCGCCCACATCCAGAGGAGCCCCGTTTCCGACTCGTAGCTCGAGATGAGGGATCCTTTCCCTGCTTCGTCGGGAAAGAGTTCCCGGCGTTCCCGTCGCATCTCAAGAGGAGGCCCTCTCAACAGGAACGGCGAGAGGAACTCCAGGGTCGTGCCACCATTCCAAGAGTCCCCCAGATGTCTCAGTCCATTCCAGAGGAACCTCTTTTCCCTTCACCGGCTCGTCTTTCACGCCGAGGATCGACTCACACCAAGGTGGCACGTGGCACAGCCCTGTGGGAAAGCCTCGTGGGAAAGCCTCGAGGGACAGCCTCGAGGGAAAGCCACAGATCCCTTGATCCACGTGACAGGAAGCGTGACACTACTGCTGCAGCTCGGGAGGAAAGCGCACGTGCATGCCCCCACTCGAGACGAGGCCTGACTCCCCTGGGGAGACTCAGAAGCACCCCAAGATACATGGCAACACTGGAGAGGAATCCCCAGGTTCCGGCCCCGACTCCACACAAGGACTGAGGCCCCGGCATGGACGGGAGAGGAATCCTGAGAGGTCCCCTAGCAACTCGCATGGGGACTGGCCTTTCCTGAGGCCACCAGAGCGCGTCCCTGAGGTCCCCGTCGTAACTCGAGAAGACCTGCTGCAACTCGAGAAAATCCAGGAGGTTCTCCCCTCCAGGCGTGATGAGGCCCATTTCCGCTGAGGGGTCTCGAGGCTGATCACACCTCCCCTCTGGAACTTCGAAAGGGTCCTTCACACCCTTGGTGCAAATCAAGAAGTTCCCCGACATACCCGTCTCCACTCGAGAGGAATCACGAGGGTCCCGCCCACATCCAGAGGAGCCCCGTTTCCGCCTCGTAGCTCGAGATGAGGGATCCTTTCCCTGCTTCGTCGGGAAAGAGTTCCCGGCGTTCCCGTCGCATCTCAAGAGGAGGCCCTCTCAACAGGAACGGCGAGAGGAACTCCAGGGTCGTGCCACCATTCCAAGAGTCCCCCAAGATGTCTCAGTCCATTCCAGAGGAAACTCTTTTCCCTTCACCGGCTCGTCTTTCACGCCGAGGATCGACTCACACCAAGGTGGCACGTGGCACAGCCCTGTGGGAAAGCCTCGTGGGAAAGCCTCGAGGGACAGCCTCGAGGGAAAGCCACAGATCCCTTGATCCACGTGACAGGAAGCGTGACACTACTGCTGCAGCTCGGGAGGAAAGCGCACGTGCATGCCCCCACTCGGGACGAGGCCTGACTCCCCTGGGGAGACTCAGAAGCACCCCAAGATCCATGGCAACACTGGAGAGGAATCCTCAGGTTCCGGCCCCGACTCCACACAAGGACTGAGGCCCCGGCATGGACGGGAGAGGAATCCCGAGAGGTCCCCTAGCAACTCGCATGGGGACTGGCCTTTCCTGAGGCCACCAGAGCGGGTCCCTGAGGTCCCCGTCGTAACTCGAGAAGACCTGCCGCAACTCGAGAAAATCCAGGAGGTTCTCCCCTCCAGGCGAGATGAGGCCCATTTCCGCTGAGGCCTCTCGAGGCTGATCACACCTCACCTCTGGAATTTCGAAAGGGTCCTTCACACCCTTGGTGCAAATCAAGAAGTTCCCTGACATACCCGTCTCCACTCGAGAGGAATCACGAGGGTCCCGCCCACATCCAGAGGAGCCCCGTTTCCGCCTCGTAGCTCGAGATGAGGGATCCTTTCCCTGCTTCGTCAGGAAAGAGTTCCCGGCGTTCCCGTCGCATCTCAAGAGGAGGCCCTCTCAACAGGAACGGCGAGAGGAACTCCAGGGTCGTGCCACCATTCCAAGAGTCCCCCAGATGTCTCAGTCCATTCCAGAGGAACCTCTTTTCCCTTCACCGGCTCGTCTTTCACGCCGAGGATCGACTCACACCAAGGTGGCTCGTGGCACAGCCCTGTGGGAAAGCCTCGTGGGAAAGCCTCGAGGGACAGCCTCGAGGGAAAGCCACAGATCCCTTGATCCACGTGACAGGAAGCGTGACACTACTGCTGCAGCTCGGGAGGAAAGCGCACGTGCATGCCCCCACTCGGGACGAGGCCTGACTCCCCTGGGGAGACTCAGAAGCACCCCAAGATCCATGGCAACACTGGAGAGGAATCCTCAGGTTCCGGCCCCGACTCCACACAAGGACTGAGGCCCCGGCATGGACGGGAGAGGAATCCCGAGAGGTCCCCTAGCAACTCGCATGGGGACTGGCCTTTCCTGAGGCCACCAGAGCGGGTCCCTGAGGTCCCCGTCGTAACTCGAGAAAACCTGCCGCAACTCGAAAAAATACAGGAGGTTCTCCCCTCCAGGCGAGATGAGGCCCATTTCCGCTGAGGCGTCTCGAGGCTGATCACACCTCACCTCTGGAACTTCGAAAGGGTCCTTCACACCCTTGGTGCAAATCAAGAAGTTCCCCGACATACACGTCTCCACTCGAGAGGAGTCACGAGGGTCCCGCCCACATCCAGAGGAGCCCCGTTTCCGACTCGTAGCTCGAGATGAGGGATCCTTTCCCTGCTTCGTCGGGAAAGAGTTCCCGGCGTTCCCGTCGCATCTCAAGAGGAGGCCCTCTCAACAGGAACGGCGAGAGGAACTCCAGGGTCGTGCCACCATTCCAAGAGTCCCCCAGATGTCTCAGTCCATTCCAGAGGAACCTCTTTTCCCTTCACCGGCTCGTCTTTCACGCCGAGGATCGACTCACACCAAGGTGGCACGTGGCACAGCCCGGCGGGAAAGCCTCGTGGGAAAGCCTCGAGGGACAGCCTCGAGGGAAAGCCACAGATCCCTTGATCCACGTGACAGGAAGCGTGACACTACTGCTGCAGCTCGGGAGGAAAGCGCACGTGCATGCCCCCACTCGAGACGAGGCCTGACTCCCCTGGGGAGACTCAGAAGCACCCCAAGATCCATGGCAACACTGGAGAGGAATCCTCAGTTTCCGGCCCCGACTCCACACAAGGACTGAGGCCCCGGCATGGACGGGAGAGGAATCCCGAGAGGTCCCCTAGCACCTCGCATGGGGACTGGCCTTTCCTGAGGCCACCAGAGCGGGTCCCTGATGTCCCCGTCGTAACTCGAGAAGACCTGCTGCAACTCGAGAAAATCCAGGAGGTTCTCCCCTCCAGGCGAGATGAGGCCCATTTCCGCTGAGGCGTCTCGAGCCTGATCACACCTCCCCTCTGGAACTTCGAAAGGGTCCTTCACTCCCTTGGTGCAAATCTAGAAGTTCCCCGACATACCCGTCTCCACTCGAGAGGAATCACGAGGGTCCCGCCCACATCCAGAGGAGCCCCATTTCCGCCTCGTAGCTCGAGATGAGGGATCCTTTCCCTGCTTCATCGGGAAAGAGTTCCCGGCGTTCCCGTCGCATCTCAAGAGGAGGCCCTCTCAACAGGAACGGCGAGAGGAACTCCAGGGTCGTGCCACCATTCCAAGAGTCCCCCAGATGTCTCAGTCCATTCCAGAGGAACCTCTTTTCCCTTCACCGGCTCGTCTTTCACGCCGAGGATCGACTCACACCAAGGTGGCACGTGGCACAGCCCTGTGGGAAAGCCTCGTGGGAAAGCCTCGAGGGACAGCCTCGAGGGAAAGCCACAGATCCCTTGATCCACGTGACAGGAAGCGTGACACTACTGCTGCAGCTCGGGAGGAAAGCGCACGTGCATGCCCCCACTCGAGACGAGGCCTGACTCCCCTGGGGAGACTCAGAAGCACCCCAAGATCCATGGCAACACTGGAAAGGTATCCTCAGGTTCCGGCCCCGACTCCACACAAGGACTGAGGCCCCGGCATGGACGGGAGAGGAATCCAGAGAGGTCCCCTAGCAACTCGCATGGGGACTGGCCTTTCATGAGGCCACCAGAGCGGGTCCCTGAGGTACCCGTCATAACTCGAAAAGACCTGCCGCAACTCGAGAAAATCCAGGAGGTTCTCCCCTCCAGGCGAGATGAGGCCCATTTCCGCTGAGGCGTCTCGAGGCTGATCACACCTCACCTCTGGAACTTCGAAAGGGTCCTTCACACCCTTGGTGCAAATCAAGAAGTTCCCTGACATACCCGTCTCCACTCGAGAGGAATCACGAGGGTCCCGCCCACATCCAGAGGAGCCCCGTTTCCGCCTCGTAGCTCGAGATGAGGGATCCTTTCCCAGCTTCGTCGGGAAAGAGTTCCCAGCGTTCCCGTCGCATCTCAAGAGGAGGCCCTCTCAACAGGAACGGCGAGAGGAACTCCAGGGTCGTGCCACCATTCCAAGAGTCCCCCAGATGTCTCAGTCCATTCCAGAGGAACCTCTTTTCCCTTCACCGGCTCGTCTTTCACGCCGAGGATCGACTCACACCAAGGTGGCACGTGGCACAGCCCTGTGGGAAAGCCTCGTGGGAAAGCCTCGAGGGACAGCCTCGAGGGAAAGCCACAGATCCCATGATCCACGTGACAGGAAGCGTGACACTACTGCTGCAGCTCGGGAGGAAAGCGCACGTGCATGCCCCCACTCGGGACGAGGCCTGACTCCCCTGGGGAGACTCAGAAGCACCCCAAGATCCATGGCAACACTGGAGAGGAATCCTCAGGTTCCGGCCCCGACTCCACACAAGGACTGAGGCCCCGGCATGGACGGGAGAGGAATCCCGAGAGGTCCCCTAGCAACTCGCATGGGGACTGGCCTTTCCTGAGGCCACCAGAGCGGGTCCCTGAGGTCCCCGTCGTAACTCGAGAAGACCTGCCGCAACTCGAGAAAATCCAGGAGGTTCTCCCCTCCAGGCGAGATGAGGCCCATTTCCGCTGAGGCGTCTCGAGGCTGATCACACCTCACCTCTGGAACTTCGAAAGGGTCCTTCACACCCTTGGTGCAAATCAAGAAGTTCCCCGACATACCCGTCTCCACTCGAGAGGAGTCACGAGGGTCCCGCCCACATCCAGAGGAGCCCCGTTTCCGACTCGTAGCTCGAGATGAGGGATCCTTTCCCTGCTTCGTCGGGAACGAGTTCCCGGCGTTCCCGTCGCATCTCAAGAGGAGGCCCTCTCAACAGGAACGGCGAGAGGAACTCCAGGGTCGTGCCACCATTCCAAGAGTCCCCCAGATGTCTCAGTCCATTCCAGAGGAACCTCTTTTCCCTTCACCGGCTCGTCTTTCACGCCGAGGATCGACTCACACCAAGGTGGCACGTGGCACAGCCCTGTGGGTAAGCCTCGTGGGAAAGCCTCGAGGGACAGCCTCGAGGGAAAGCCACAGATCCCTTGATCCACGTGACAGGAAGCGTGACACTACTGCTGCAGCTCGGGAGGAAAGCGCACGTGCATGCCCCCACTCGAGACGAGGCCTGACTCCCCTGGGGAGACTCAGAAGCACCCCAAGATACATGGCAACACTGGAGAGGAATCCCCAGGTTCCGGCCCCGACTCCACACAAGGACTGAGGCCCCGGCATGGACGGGAGAGGAATCCTGAGAGGTCCCCTAGCAACTCGCATGGGGACTGGCCTTTCCTGAGGCCACCAGAGCGCGTCCCTGAGGTCCCCGTCGTAACTCGAGAAGACCTGCCGCAACTGGAGAAAATCCAGGAGGTTCTCCCCTCCAGGCGTGATGAGGCCCATTTCCGCTGAGGGGTCTCGAGGCTGATCACACCTCCCCTCTGGAACTTCGAAAGGGTCCTTCACACCCTTGGTGCAAATCAAGAAGTTCCCCGACATACCCGTCTCCACTCGAGAGGAATCACGAGGGTCCCGCCCACATCCAGAGGAGCCCCGTTTCCGCCTCGTAGCTCGAGATGAGGGATCCTTTCCCTGCTTCGTCGGGAAAGAGTTCCCGGCGTTCCCGTCGCATCTCAAGAGGAGGCCCTCTCAACAGGAACGGCGAGAGGAACTCCAGGGTCGTGCCACCATTCCAAGAGTCCCCCAGATGTCTCAGTCCATTCCAGAGGAAACTCTTTTCCCTTCACCGGCTCGTCTTTCACGCCGAGGATCGACTCACACCAAGGTGGCACGTGGCACAGCCCTGTGGGAAAGCCTCGTGGGAAAGCCTCGAGGGACAGCCTCGAGGGAAAGCCACAGATCCCTTGATCCACGTGACAGGAAGCGTGACACTACTGCTGCAGCTCGGGAGGAAAGCGCACGTGCATGCCCCCACTCGGGACGAGGCCTGACTCCCCTGGGGAGACTCAGAAGCACCCCAAGATCCATGGCAACACTGGAGAGGAATCCTCAGGTTCCGGCCCCGACTCCACACAAGGACTGAGGCCCCGGCATGGACGGGAGAGGAATCCCGAGAGGTCCCCTAGCAACTCGCATGGGGACTGGCCTTTCCTGAGGCCACCAGAGCGGGTCCCTGAGGTCCCCGTCGTAACTCGAGAAGACCTGCCGCAACTCGAGAAAATCCAGGAGGTTCTCCCCTCCAGGCGAGATGAGGCCCATTTCCGCTGAGGCGTCTCGAGCCTGATCACACCTCACCTCTGTAACTTCGAAAGGGTCCTTCACACCCTTGGTGCAAATCAAGAAGTTCCCCGACATACCCGTCTCCACTCGAGAGGAATCACGAGGGTCCCGCCCACATCCAGAGTAGCCCCGTTTCCGCCTCGTAGCTCGAGATGAGGGATCCTTTCCCTGCTTCGTCGGGAAAGAGTTCCCGGCGTTCCCGTCGCATCTCAAGAGGAGGCCCTCTCAACAGGAACGGCGAGAGGTACTCCAGGGTCGTACCACCATTCCAAGAGTCCCCCAGAGGTCTCAGTCCATTCCAGAGGAACCTCTTTTCCCTTCATCGGCTCGTCTTTCATGCCGAGGATCAACTCACACCAAGGTGGCACGTGGCACAGCCCTGTGGGAAAGCCTCGTGGGATAGCCTCGAGGGACAGCCTCGAGGGAAAGCCACAGATCCCTTGATCCACGTGACAGGAAGCGTGACACTACTGCTGCAGCTCGGGAAGAAAGCGCACGTGCATGCCCACACACGAGACGAGGCCTGACTCCCCTGGGGAGACTCAGAAGCACCCCAAGATCCATGGCAACACTGGAAAGGTATCCTCAGGTTCCGGCCCCGACTCCACACAAGGACTGAGGCCCCGGCATGGACGGGAGAGGAATCCAGAGAGGTCCCCTAACAACTCGCATGGGGACTGGCCTTTCCTGAGGCCACCAGAGCGGGTCCCTGAGGTCCCCGTCGTAACTCGAGAAGACCTGCCGCAACTCGAGAAAATCCAGGAGGTTCTCCCCTCCAGGCGAGATGAGGCCCATTTCCGCTGAGGCGTCTCGAGGCTGATCACACCTCACCTCTGGAACTTCGAAAGGGTCCTTCACACCCTTGGTGCAAATCAAGAAGTTCCCCGACATACCCGTCTCCACTCGAGAGGAGTCACGAGGGTCCCGCCCACATCCAGAGGAGCCCCGTTTCCGACTCGTAGCTCGAGATGAGGGATCCTTTCCCTGCTTCGTCGGGAAAGATTTCCCGGCGTTCCCGTCGCATCTCAAGAGGAGGCCCTCTCAACAGGAACGGCGAGAGGAACTCCAGGGTCGTGCCACCATTCCAAGAGTCCCCCAGATGTCTCAGTCCATTCCAGAGGAACCTCTTTTCCCTTCACCGGCTCGTCTTTCACGCCGAGGATCGACTCACACCAAGGTGGCACGTGGCACAGCCCTGTGGGAAAGCCTCGTGGGAAAGCCTCGAGGGACAGCCTCGAGGGAAAGCCACAGATCCCTTGATCCACGTGACAGGAAGCGTGACACTACTGCTGCAGCTCGGGAGGAAAGCGCACGTGCATGCGCCCACTCGAGACGAGGCCTGACTCCCCTGGGGAGACTCAGAAGCACCCCAAGATCCATGGCAACACTGGAAAGGTATCCTCAGGTTCCGGCCCCGACTCCACACAAGGACTGAGGCCCCGGCATGGACGGGAGAGGAATCCAGAGAGGTCACCTAGCAACTCGCATGGGGACTGGCCTTTCCTGAGGCCACCAGAGCGGGTCCCTGAGGTCCCCGTCATAACTCGAGAAGACCTGCCGCAACTCGAGAAAATCCAGGAGGTTCTCCCCTCCAGGCGAGATGAGGCCCATTTCCGCTGAGGCGTCTCGAGGCTGATCACACCTCACCTCTGGAACTTCGAAAGGGTCCTTCACACCCTTGGTGCAAATCAAGAAGTTCCCTGACATACCCGTCTCCACTCGAGAGGAATCACGAGGGTCCCGCCCACATCCAGAGGAGCCCCGTTTCCGCCTCGTAGCTCGAGATGAGGGATCCTTTCCCTGCTTCGTCGGGAAAGAGTTCCCGGCGTTCCCGTCGCATCTCAAGAGGAGGCCCTCTCAACAGGAACGGCGAGAGGAACTCCAGGGTCGTGCCACCATTCCAAGAGTCCCCCAGATGTCTCAGTCCATTCCAGAGGAACCTCTTTTCCCTTCACCGGCTCGTCTTTCACGCCGAGGATCGACTCACACCAAGGTGGCACGTGGCACAGCCCTGTGGGTAAGCCTCGTGGGAAAGCCTCGAGGGACAGCCTCGAGGGAAAGCCACAGATCCCTTGATCCACGTGACAGGAAGCGTGACACTACTGCTGCAGCTCGGGAGGAAAGCGCACGTGCATGCCCCCACTCGAGACGAGGCCTGACTCCCCTGGGGAGACTCAGAAGCACCCCAAGATACATGGCAACACTGGAGAGGAATCCCCAGGTTCCGGCCCCGACTCCACACAAGGACTGAGGCCCCGGCATGGACGGGAGAGGAATCCTGAGAGGACCCCTAGCAACTCGCATGGGGACTGGGCTTTCCTGAGGCCACCAGAGCGCATCCCTGAGGTCCCCGTCGTAACTCGAGAAGACCTGCTGCAACTCGAGAAAATCCAGGAGGTTCTCCCCTCCAGGCGTGATGAGGCCCATTTCCGCTGAGGGGTCTCGAGGCTGATCACACCTCCCCTCTGGAACTTCGAAAGGGTCCTTCACACCCTTGGTGCAAATCAAGAAGTTCCCCGACATACCCGTCTCCACTCGAGAGGAATCACGAGGGTCGCCCCCACATCCAGAGGAGCCCCGTTTCTGCCTCGTAGCTCGAGATGAGGGATCCTTTCCCTGCTTCGTCGGGAAAGAGTTCCCGGCGTTCCCGTCGCATCTCAAGAGGAGGCCCTCTCAACAGGAACGGCGAGAGGAACTCCAGGGTCGTGCCACCATTCCAAGAGTCCCCCAGATGTCTCAGTCCATTCCAGAGGAAACTCTTTTCCCTTCACCGGCTCGTCTTTCACGCCGAGGATCGACTCACACTAAGGTGGCACGTGGCACAGCCCTGTGGGAAAGCCTCGTGGAAAGCCTCGAGGGAAAGCCTCGAGGGAAAGCCACAGATCCCTTGATCCACGTGACAGGAAGCGTGACACTACTGCTGCAGCTCGGGAGGAAAGCGCACGTGCATGCCCCCACTCGGGACGAGGCCTGACTCCCCTGGGGAGACTCAGAAGCACCCCAAGATCCATGGCAACACTGGAGAGGAATCCTCAGGTTCTGGCCCCGACTCCACACAAGGACTGAGGCCCCGGCATGGACGGGAGAGGAATCCCGAGAGGTCCCCTAGCAACTCGCATGGGGACTGGCCTTTCCTGAGGCCACCAGAGCGGGTCCCTGAGGTCCCCGTCGTAACTCGAGAAGACCTGCCGCAACTCGAGAAAATCCAGGAGGTTCTCCCCTCCAGGCGAGATGAGGCCCATTTCCGCTGAGGCGTCTCGAGGCTGATCACACCTCACCTCTGGAACTTCGAAAGGGTCCTTCACACCCTTGGTGCAAATCAAGAAGTTCCCCGACATACCCGTCTCCACTCGAGAGGAGTCACGAGGGTCCCGCCCACATCCAGAGGAGCCCCGTTTCCGACTCGTAGCTCGAGATGAGGGATCCTTTCCCTGCTTCGTCGGGAACGAGTTCCCGGCGTTCCCGTCGCATCTCAAGAGGAGGCCCTCTCAACAGGAACGGCGAGAGGAACTCCAGGGTCGTGCCACCATTCCAAGAGTCCCCCAGATGTCTCAGTCCATTCCAGAGGAACCTCTTTTCCCTTCACCGGCTCGTCTTTCACGCCGAGGATCGACTCACACCAAGGTGGCACGTGGCACAGCCCTGTGGGAAAGCCTCGTGGGAAAGCCTCGAGGGACAGCCTCGAGGGAAAGCCACAGATCCCTTGATCCACGTGACAGGAAGCGTGACACTACTGCTGCAGCTCGGGAGGAAAGCGCACGTGCATGCCCCCACTCGAGACGAGGCCTGACTCCCCTGGGGAGACTCAGAAGCACCCCAAGATACATGGTAACACTGGAGAGGAATCCCCAGGTTCCGGCCCCGACTCCACACAAGGACTGAGGCCCCGGCATGGACGGGAGAGGAATCCTGAGAGGTCCCCTAGCAACTCGCATGGGGACTGGCCTTTCCTGAGGCCACCAGAGCGCGTCCCTGAGGTCCCCGTCGTAACTCGAGAAGACCTGCCGCAACTCGAGAAAATCCAGGAGGTTCTCCCCTCCAGGCGTGATGAGGCCCATTTCCGCTGAGGGGTCTCGAGGCTGATCACACCTCCCCTCTGGAACTTCGAAAGGGTCCTTCACACCCTTGGTGCAAATCAAGAAGTTCCCCGACATACCCGTCTCCACTCGAGAGGAATCACGAGGGTCCCGCCCACATCCAGAGGAGCCCCGTTTCCGCCTCGTAGCTCGAGATGAGGGATCCTTTCCCTGCTTCGTCGGGAAAGAGTTCCCGGCGTTCCCGTCGCATCTCAAGAGGAGGCCCTCTCAACAGGAACGGCGAGAGGAACTCCAGGGTCGTGCCACCATTCCAAGAGTCCCCCAGATGTCTCAGTCCATTCCAGAGGAAACTCTTTTCCCTTCACCGGCTCGTCTTTCACGCCGAGGATCGACTCACACCAAGGTGGCACGTGGCACAGCCCTGTGGGAAAGCCTCGTGGGAAAGCCTCGAGGGACAGCCTCGAGGGAAAGCCACAGATCCCTTGATCCACGTGACAGGAAGCGTGACACTACTGCTGCAGCTCGGGAGGAAAGCGCACGTGCATGCCCCCACTCGGGACGAGGCCTGACTCCCCTGGGGAGACTCAGAAGCACCCCAAGATCCATGGCAACACTGGAGAGGAATCCTCAGGTTCCGGCCCCGACTCCACACAAGGACTGAGGCCCCGGCATGGACGGGAGAGGAATCCCGAGAGGTCCCCTAGCAACTCGCATGGGGACTGGCCTTTCCTGAGGCCACCAGAGCGGGTCCCTGAGGTCCCCGTCGTAACTCGAGAAGACCTGCCGCAACTCGAGAAAATCCAGGAGGTTCTCCCCTCCAGGCGAGATGAGGCCCATTTCCGCTGAGGCGTCTCGAGCCTGATCACACCTCACCTCTGTAACTTCGTAAGGGTCCTTCACACCCTTGGTGCAAATCAAGAAGTTCCCCGACATACCCGTCTCCACTCGAGAGGAATCACGAGGGTCCCGCCCACATCCAGAGTAGCCCCGTTTCCGCCTCGTAGCTCGAGATGAGGGATCCTTTCCCTGCTTCGTCGGGAAAGAGTTCCCGGCGTTCCCGTCGCATCTCAAGAGGAGGCCCTCTCAACAGGAACGGCGAGAGGTACTCCAGGGTCGTACCACCATTCCAAGAGTCCCCCAGAGGTCTCAGTCCATTCCAGAGGAACCTCTTTTCCCTTCACCGGCTCGTCTTTCATGCCGAGGATCGACTCACACCAAGGTGGCACGTGGCACAGCCCTGTGGGAAAGCCTCGTGGGATAGCCTCGAGGGACAGCCTCGAGGGAAAGCCACAGATCCCTTGATCCACGTGACAGGAAGCGTGACACTACTGCTGCAGCTCGGGAAGAAAGCGCACGTGCATGCCCACACACGAGACGAGGCCTGACTCCCCTGGGGAGACTCAGAAGCACCCCAAGATCCATGGCAACACTGGAAAGGTATCCTCAGGTTCCGGCCCCGACTCCACACAAGGACTGAGGCCCCGGCATGGATGGGAGAGGAATCCAGAGAGGTCCCCTAACAACTCGCATGGGGACTGGCCTTTCCTGAGGCCACCAGAGCGGGTCCCTGAGGTCCCCGTCGTAACTCGAGAAGACCTGCCGCAACTCGAGAAAATCCAGGAGGTTCTCCCCTCCAGGCGAGATGAGGCCCATTTCCGCTGAGGCGTCTCGAGGCTGATCACACCTCACCTCTGGAACTTCGAAAGGGTCCTTCACACCCTTGGTGCAAATCAAGAAGTTCCCCGACATACCCGTCTCCACTCGAGAGGAGTCACGAGGGTCCCGCCCACATCCAGAGGAGCCCCGTTTCCGACTCGTAGCTCGAGATGAGGGATCCTTTCCCTGCTTCGTCGGGAAAGATTTCCCGGCGTTCCCGTCGCATCTCAAGAGGAGGCCCTCTCAACAGGAACGGCGAGAGGAACTCCAGGGTCGTGCCACCATTCCAAGAGTCCCCCAGATGTCTCAGTCCATTCCAGAGGAACCTCTTTTCCCTTCACCGGCTCGTCTTTCACGCCGAGGATCGACTCACACCAAGGTGGCACGTGGCACAGCCCTGTGGGAAAGCCTCGTGGGAAAGCCTCGAGGGACAGCCTCGAGGGAAAGCCACAGATCCCTTGATCCACGTGACAGGAAGCGTGACACTACTGCTGCAGCTCGGGAGGAAAGCGCACGTGCATGCGCCCACTCGAGACGAGGCCTGACTCCCCTGGGGAGACTCAGAAGCACCCCAAGATCCATGGCAACACTGGAAAGGTATCCTCAGGTTCCGGCCCCGACTCCACACAAGGACTGAGGCCCCGGCATGGACGGGAGAGGAATCCAGAGAGGTCACCTAGCAACTCGCATGGGGACTGGCCTTTCCTGAGGCCACCAGAGCGGGTCCCTGAGGTCCCCGTCATAACTGGAGAAGACCTGCCGCAATTCGAGAAAATCCAGGAGCTTCTCCCCTCCAGGCGAAATGAGGCCCATTTCCGCTGAGGCGTCTCGAGGCTGATCACACCTCACCTCTGGAACTTCGAAAGGGTCCTTCACACCCTTGGTGCAAATCAAGAAGTTCCCTGACATACCCGTCTCCACTCGAGAGGAATCACGAGGGTCCCGCCCACATCCAGAGGAGCCCCGTTTCCGCCTCGTAGCTCGAGATGAGGGATCCTTTCCCTGCTTCGTCGGGAAAGAGTTCCCGGCGTTCCCGTCGCATCTCAAGAGGAGGCCCTCTCAACAGGAACGGCGAGAGGAACTCCAGGGTCGTGCCACCATTCCAAGAGTCCCCCAGATGTCTCAGTCCATTCCAGAGGAACCTCTTTTCCCTTCACCGGCTCGTCTTTCACGCCGAGGATCGACTCACACCAAGGTGGCACGTGGCACAGCCCTGTGGGTAAGCCTCGTGGAAAAGCCTCGAGGGACAGCCTCGAGGGAAAGCCACAGATCCCTTGATCCACGTGACAGGAAGCGTGACACTACTGCTGCAGCTCGGGAGGAAAGCGCACGTGCATGCCCCCACTCGAGACGAGGCCTGACTCCCCTGGGGAGACTCAGAAGCACCCCAAGATACATGGCAACACTGGAGAGGAATCCCCAGGTTCCGGCCCCGACTCCACACAAGGACTGAGGCCCCGGCATGGACGGGAGAGGAATCCTGAGAGGTCCCCTAGCAACTCGCATGGGGACTGGGCTTTCCTGAGGCCACCAGAGCGCATCCCTGAGGTCCCCGTCGTAACTCGAGAAGACCTGCTGCAACTCGAGAAAATCCAGGAGGTTCTCCCCTCCAGGCGTGATGAGGCCCATTTCCGCTGAGGGGTCTCGAGGCTGATCACACCTCCCCTCTGGAACTTCGAAAGGGTCCTTCACACCCTTGGTGCAAATCAAGAAGTTCCCCGACATACCCGTCTCCACTCGAGAGGAATCACGAGGGTCGCCCCCACATCCAGAGGAGCCCCGTTTCTGCCTCGTAGCTCGAGATGAGGGATCCTTTCCCTGCTTCGTCGGGAAAGAGTTCCCGGCGTTCCCGTCGCATCTCAAGAGGAGGCCCTCTCAACAGGAACGGCGAGAGGAACTCCAGGGTCGTGCCACCATTCCAAGAGTCCCCCAGATGTCTCAGTCCATTCCAGAGGAAACTCTTTTCCCTTCACCGGCTCGTCTTTCACGCCGAGGATCGACTCACACTAAGGTGGCACGTGGCACAGCCCTGTGGGAAAGCCTCGTGGAAAGCCTCGAGGGAAAGCCTCGAGGGAAAGCCACAGATCCCTTGATCCACGTGACAGGAAGCGTGACACTACTGCTGCAGCTCGGGAGGAAAGCGCACGTGCATGCCCCCACTCGGGACGAGGCCTGACTCCCCTGGGGGGCCTCAGAAGCACCCCAAGATCCATGGCAACACTGGAGAGGAATCCTCAGTTTCCGGCCCCGATTCCACACAAGGACTGAGGCCCCGGCATGGACGGGAGAGGAATCCCGAGAGGTCCCCTAGCAACTCGCATGGGGACTGGCCTTTCCTGAGGCCACCAGAGCGGGTCCCTGAGGTCCCCGTCGTAACTCGAGAAGACCTGCCGCAACTGGAGAAAATCCAGGAGGTTCTCCCCTCCAGGCGAGATGAGGCCCATTTCCGCTGAGGCGTCTCGAGGCTGATCACACCTCCCCTCTGGAACTTCGAAAGGGTCCTTCACACCCTTGGTGCAAATCAAGATGTTCTCCGACATACCCCACTCCACTCGAGAGGAGTCACGAGGGTCCCGCCCACATCCAGAGGAGCCCCGTTTCCGACTCGTAGCTCGAGATGAGGGATCCTTTCCCTGCTTCGTCGGGAAAGATTTCCCGGCGTTCCCGTCGCATCTCAAGAGGAGGCCCTCTCAACAGGAACGGCGAGAGGAACTCCAGGGTCGTGCCACCATTCCAAGAGTCCCCCAGATGTCTCAGTCCATTCCAGAGGAACCTCTTTTCCCTTCACCGGCTCGTCTTTCACGCCGAGGATCGACTCACACCAAGGTGGCACGTGGCACAGCCCTGTGGGAAAGCCTCGTGGGAAAGCCTCGAGGGACAGCCTCGAGGGAAAGCCACAGATCCCTTGATCCACGTGACAGGAAGCGTGACACTACTGCTGCAGCTCGGGAGGAAAGCGCACGTGCATGCCCCCACTCGAGACGAGGCCTGACTCCCCTGGGGAGACTCAGAAGCACCCCAAGATACATGGCAACACTGGAGAGGAATCCCCAGGTTCCGGCCCCGACTCCACACAAGGACTGAGGCCCCGGCATGGCATGGACGGGAGAGGAATCCTGAGAGGTCCCCTAGCAACTCGCATGGGACTGGCCTTTCCTGAGGCCACCAGAGCGCATCCCTGAGGTCCCCGTCGTAACTCGAGAAGACCTGCTGCAACTCGAGAAAATCCAGGAGGTTCTCCCCTCCAGGCGTGATGAGGCCCATTTCCGCTGAGGGTCTCGAGGCTGATCACACCTCCCCTCTGGAACTTCGAAAGGGTCCTTCACACCCTTGGTGCAAATCAAGAAGTTCCCCGACATACCCGTCTCCACTCGAGAGGAATCACGAGGGTCGCCCCCACATCCAGAGGAGCCCCGTTTCTGCCTCGTAGCTCGAGATGAGGGATCCTTTCCCTGCTTCGTCGGGAAAGAGTTCCCGGCGTTCCCGTCGCATCTCAAGAGGAGGCCCTCTCAACAGGAACGGCGAGAGGAACTCCAGGGTCGTGCCACCATTCCAAGAGTCCCCCAGATGTCTCAGTCCATTCCAGAGGAAACTCTTTTCCCTTCACCGGCTCGTCTTTCACGCCGAGGATAGACTCACACCAAGGTGGCACGTGGCACAGCCCTGTGGGAAAGCCTCGTGGGAAAGCCTCGAGGGACAGCCTCGAGGGAAAGCCACAGATCCCTTGATCCACGTGACAGGAAGCGTGACACTACTGCTGCAGCTCGGGAGGAAAGCGCACGTGCATGCCCCCACTCGGGACGAGGTCTGACTCCCCTGGGGAGACTCAGAAGCACCCCAAGATCCATGGCAACACTGGAGAGGAATCCTCAGTTTCCGGCCCCGACTCCACACAAGGACTGAGGCCCCGGCATGGACGGGAGAGGAATCCCGAGAGGTCCCCTAGCACCTCGCATGGGACTGGCCTTTCCTGAGGCCACCAGAGCGGGTCCCTGATGTCCCCGTCGTAACTCGAGAAGACCTGCTGCAACTCGAGAAAATCCAGGAGGTTCTCCCCTCCAGGCGAGATGAGGCCCATTTCCGCTGAGGCGTCTCGAGCCTGATCACACCTCCCCTCTGGAACTTCGAAAGGGTCCTTCACTCCCTTGGTGCAAATCAAGAAGTTCCCCGACATACCCGTCTCCACTCGAGAGGAATCACGAGGGTCCCGCCCACATCCAGAGGAGCCCCATTTCCGCCTCGTAGCTCGAGATGAGGGATCCTTTCCCTGCTTCATCGGGAAAGAGTTCCCGGCGTTCCCGTCGCATCTCAAGAGGAGGCCCTCTCAACAGGAACGGCGAGAGGAACTCCAGGGTCGTGCCACCATTCCAAGAGTCCCCCAGATGTCTCAGTCCATTCCAGAGGAACCTCTTTTCCCTTCACCGGCTCGTCTTTCACGCCGAGGATCGACTCACACCAAGGTGGCACGTGGCACAGCCCTGTGGGAAAGCCTCGTGGGAAAGCCTCGAGGGACAGCCACGAGGGAAAGCCACAGATCCCTTGATCCACGTGACAGGAAGCGTGACACTACTGCTGCAGCTCGGGAGGAAAGCGCACGTGCATGCCCCCACTCGAGACGAGGCCTGACTCCCCTGGGGAGACTCAGAAGCACCCCAAGATCCATGGCAACACTGGAAAGGTATCCTCAGGTTCCGGCCCCGACTCCACACAAGGACTGAGGCCCCGGCATGGACGGGAGAGGAATCCAGAGAGGTCACCTAGCAACTCGCATGGGGACTGGCCTTTCATGAGGCCACCAGAGCGGGTCCCTGAGGTACCCGTCATAACTCGAGAAGACCTGCCGCAACTCGAGAAAATCCAGGAGGTTCTCCCCTCCAGGCGAGATGAGGCCCATTTCCGCTGAGGCGTCTCGAGGCTGATCACACCTCACCTCTGGAACTTCGAAAGGGTCCTTCACACCCTTGGTGCAAATCAAGAAGTTCCCTGACATACCCGTCTCCACTCGAGAGGAATCACGAGGGTCCCGCCCACATCCAGAGGAGCCCCGTTTCCACCTCGTAGCTCGAGATGAGGGATCCTTTCCCAGCTTCGTCGGAAAGAGTTCCCAGCGTTCCCGTCGCATCTCAAGAGGAGGCCCTCTCAACAGGAACGGCGAGAGGAACTCCAGGGTCGTGCCACCATTCCAAGAGTCCCCCAGATGTCTCAGTCCATTCCAGAGGAACCTCTTTTCCCTTCACCGGCTCGTCTTTCACGCCGAGGATCGACTCACACCAAGGTGGCACGTGGCACAGCCCTGTGGGAAAGCCTCGTGGGAAAGCCTCGAGGGACAGCCTCGAGGGAAAGCCACAGATCCCATGATCCACGTGACAGGAAGCGTGACACTACTGCTGCAGCTCGGAAGGAAAGCGCACGTGCATGCCCCCACTCGGGACGAGGCCTGACTCCCCTGGTGAGACTCAGAAGCACCCCAAGATCCATGGCAACACTGGAGAGGAATCCTCAGGTTCCGGCCCCGACTCCACACAAGGACTGAGGCCGCAGCATGGACGGGAGAGGAATCCCGAGAGGTCCCCTAGCAACTCGCATGGGGACTGGCCTTTCCTGAGGCCACCAGAGCGGGTCCCTGAGGTCCCCGTCGTAACTCGAGAAGACCTGCCGCAACTCGAGAAAATCCAGGAGGTTCTCCCCTCCAGGCGAGATGAGGCCCATTTCCGCTGAGGCGTCTCGAGGCTGATCACACCTCACCTCTGGAACTTCGAAAGGGTCCTTCACACCCTTGGTGCAAATCAAGAAGTTCCCCGACATACCCGTCTCCACTCGAGAGGAGTCACGAGGGTCCCGCCCACATCCAGAGGAGCCCCGTTTCCGACTCGTAGCTCGAGATGAGGGATCCTTTCCCTGCTTCGTCGGGAACGAGTTCCCGGCGTTCCCGTCGCATCTCAAGAGGAGGCCCTCTCAACAGGAACGGCGAGAGGAACTCCAGGGTCGTGCCACCATTCCAAGAGTCCCCCAGATGTCTCAGTCCATTCCAGAGGAACCTCTTTTCCCTTCACCGGCTCGTCTTTCACGCCGAGGATCGACTCACACCAAGGTGGCACGTGGCACAGCCCTGTGGAAAGCCTCGTGGGAAAGCCTCGAGGGACAGCCTCGAGGGAAAGCCACAGATCCCTTGATCCACGTGACAGGAAGCGTGACACTACTGCTGCAGCTCGGGAGGAAAGCGCACGTGCATGCCCCCACTCGAGACGAGGCCTGACTCCCCTGGGGAGACTCAGAAGCACCCCAAGATACATGGCAACACTGGAGAGGAATCCCCAGTTTCCGGCCCCGACTCCACACAAGGACTGAGGCCCCGGCATGGACGGGAGAGGAATCCTGAGAGGTCCCCTAGCAACTCGCATGGGGACTGGCCTTTCCTGAGGCCACAAGAGCGCGTCCCTGAGGTCCCCGTCGTAACTCGAGAAGACCTGCTGCAACTCGAGAAAATCCAGGAGGTTCTCCCCTCCAGGTGTGATGAGGCCCATTTCCGCTGAGGGGTCTCGAGGCTGATCACACCTCCCCTCTGGAACTTCGAAAGGGTCCTTCACACCCTTGGTGCAAATCAAGAAGTTCCCCGACATACCCGTCTCCACTCGAGAGGAATCACGAGGGTCCCGCCCACATCCAGAGGAGCCCCGTTTCCGCCTCGTAGCTCGAGATGAGGGATCCTTTCCCTGCTTCGTCGGGAGAGAGTTCCCGGCGTTCCCGTCGCATCTCAAGAGGAGGCCCTCTCAACAGGAACGGCGAGAGGAACTCCAGGGTCGTGCCACCATTCCAAGAGTCCCCCAGATGTCTCAGTCCATTCCAGAGGAAACTCTTTTCCCTTCACCGGCTCGTCTTTCACGCCGAGGATCGACTCACACCAAGGTGGCACGTGGCACAGCCCTGTGGGAAAGCCTCCTGGGAAAGCCTCGAGGGACAGCCTCGAGGGAAAGCCACAGATCCCTTGATCCACGTGACAGGAAGCGTGACACTACTGCTGCAGCTCGGGAGGAAAGCGCACGTGCATGCCCCCACTCGGGACGAGGCCTGACTCCCCTGGGGAGACTCAGAAGCACCCCAAGATCCATGGCAACACTGGAGAGGAATCCTCAGGTTCCGGCCCCGACTCCACACAAGGACTGAGGCCCCGGCATGGACGGGAGAGGAATCCCGAGAGGTCCCCTAGCAACTCGCATGGGGACTGGCCTTTCCTGAGGCCACCAGAGCGGGTCCCTGAGGTCCCCGTCGTAACTCGAGAAGACCTGCCGCAACTCGAGAAAATCCAGGAGGTTCTCCCCTCCAGGCGAGATGAGGCCCATTTCCGCTGAGGCGTCTCGAGCCTGATCACACCTCACCTCTGTAACTTCGAAAGGGTCCTTCACACCCTTGGTGCAAATCAAGAAGTTCCCCGACATACCCGTCTCCACTCGAGAGGAATCACGAGGGTCCCGCCCACATCCAGAGTAGCCCCGTTTCCGCCTCGTAGCTCGAGATGAGGGATCCTTTCCCTGCTTCGTCGGGAAAGAGTTCCCGGCGTTCCCGTCGCATCTCAAGAGGAGGCCCTCTCAACAGGAACGGCGAGAGGTACTCCAGGGTCGTACCACCATTCCAAGAGTCCCCCAGAGGTCTCAGTCCATTCCAGAGGAACCTCTTTTCCCTTCACCGGCTCGTCTTTCATGCCGAGGATCGACTCACACCAAGGTGGCACGTGGCACAGCCCTGTGGGAAAGCCTCGTGGGATAGCCTCGAGGGACAGCCTCGAGGGAAAGCCACAGATCCCTTGATCCACGTGACAGGAAGCGTGACACTACTGCTGCAGCTCGGGAAGAAAGCGCACGTGCATGCCCACACACGAGACGAGGCCTGACTCCCCTGGGGAGACTCAGAAGCACCCCAAGATCCATGGCAACACTGGAAAGGTATCCTCAGGTTCCGGCCCCGACTCCACACAAGGACTGAGGCCCCGGCATGGACGGGAGAGGAATCCAGAGAGGTCCCCTAACAACTCGCATGGGGACTGGCCTTTCCTGAGGCCACCAGAGCGGGTCCCTGAGGTCCCCGTCGTAACTCGAGAAGACCTGCCGCAACTCGAGAAAATCCAGGAGGTTCTCCCCTCCAGGCGAGATGAGGCCCATTTCCGCTGAGGCCTCTCGAGGCTGATCACACCTCACCTCTGGAACTTCGAAAGGGTCCTTCACACCCTTGGTGCAAATCAAGAAGTTCCCTGACATACCCGTCTCCACTCGAGAGGAATCACGAGGGTCCCGCCCACATCCAGAGGAGCCCCGTTTCCGCCTCGTAGCTCGAGATGAGGGATCCTTTCCCTGCTTCGTCGGGAAAGAGTTCCCGGCGTTCCCGTCGCATCTCAAGAGGAGGCCCTCTCAACAGGAACGGCGAGAGGAACTCCAGGGTCGTGCCACCATTCCAAGAGTCCCCCAGATGTCTCAGTCCATTCCAGAGGAACCTCTTTTCCCTTCACCGGCTCGTCTTTCACGCCGAGGATCGACTCACACCAAGGTGGCTCGTGGCACAGCCCTGTGGGAAAGCCTCGTGGGAAAGCCTCGAGGGACAGCCTCGAGGGAAAGCCACAGATCCCTTGATCCACGTGACAGGAAGCGTGACACTACTGCTGCAGCTCGGGAGGAAAGCGCACGTGCATGCCCCCACTCGGGACGAGGCCTGACTCCCCTGGGGAGACTCAGAAGCACCCCAAGATCCATGGCAACACTGGAGAGGAATCCTCAGGTTCCGGCCCTGACTCCACACAAGGACTGAGGCCCCGGCATGGACGGGAGAGGAATCCCGAGAGGTCCCCTAGCACCTCGCATGGGGACTGGCCTTTCCTGAGGCCACCAGAGCGGGTCCCTGATGTCCCCGTCGTAACTCGAGAAGACCTGCTGCAACTCGAGAAAATCCAGGAGGTTCTCCCCTCCAGGCGAGATGAGGCCCATTTCCGCTGAGGCGTCTCGAGCCTGATCACACCTCCCCTCTGGAACTTCGAAAGGGTCCTTCACTCCCTTGGTGCAAATCCAGAAGTTCCCCGACATACCCGTCTCCACTCGAGAGGAATCACGAGGGTCCCGCCCACATCCAGAGGAGCCCCATTTCCGCCTCGTAGCTCGAGATGAGGGATCCTTTCCCTGCTTCATCGGGAAAGAGTTCCCAGCGTTCCCGTCGCATCTCAAGAGGAGGCCCTCTCAACAGGAACGGCGAGAGGAACTCCAGGGTCGTGCCACCATTCCAAGAGTCCCCCAGATGTCTCAGTCCATTCCAGAGGAACCTCTTTTCCCTTCACCGGCTCGTCTTTCACGCCGAGGATCGACTCACACCAAGGTGGCACGTGGCACAGCACTGTGGGAAAGCCTCGTGGGAAAGCCTCGAGGGACAGCCTCGAGGGAAAGCCACAGATCCCTTGATCCACGTGACAGGAAGCGTGACACTACTGCTGCAGCTCGGGAGGAAAGCGCACGTGCATGCCCCCACTCGAGACGAGGCCTGACTCCCCTGGGGAGACTCAGAAGCACCCCAAGATCCATGGCAACACTGGAAAGGTATCCTCAGGTTCCGGCCCCGACTCCACACAAGGACTGAGGCCCCGGCATGGACGGGAGAGGAATCCAGAGAGGTCACCTAGCAACTCGCATGGGGACTGGCCTTTCCTGAGGCCACCAGAGCGGGTCCCTGAGGTCCCCGTCGTAACTCGAAAAGACCTGCCGCAACTCGAGAAAATCCAGGAGGTTCTCCCCTCCAGGCGAGATGAGGCCCATTTCCGCTGAGGCGTCTCGAGGCTGATCACACCTCCCCTCTGGAACTTCGAAAGGGTCCTTCACACCCTTGGTGCAAATCAAGAAGTTCCCCGACATACCCGTCTCCACTCGAGAGGAGTCACGAGGGTCCCGCCCACATCCAGAGGAGCCCCGTTTCCGACTCGTAGCTCGAGATGAGGGATCCTTTCCCTGCTTCGTCGGGAACGAGTTCCCGGCGTTCCCGTCGCATCTCAAGAGGAGGCCCTCTCAACAGGAACGGCGAGAGGAACTCCAGGGTCGTGCCACCATTCCAAGAGTCCCCCAGATGTCTCAGTCCATTCCAGAGGAACCTCTTTTCCCTTCACCGGCTCGTCTTTCACGCCGAGGATCGACTCACACCAAGGTGGCACGTGGCACAGCCCTGTGGGAAAGCCTCGTGGGAAAGCCTCGAGGGACAGCCTCGAGGGAAAGCCACAGATCCCTTGATCCACGTGACAGGAAGCGTGACACTACTGCTGCAGCTCGGGAGGAAAGCGCACGTGCATGCCCCCACTCGAGACGAGGCCTGACTCCCCTGGGGAGACTCAGAAGCACCCCAAGATACATGGCAACACTGGAGAGGAATCCCCAGGTTCCGGCCCCGACTCCACACAAGGACTGAGGCCCCGGCATGGACGGGAGAGGAATCCTGAGAGGTCCCCTAGCAACTCGCATGGGGACTGGCCTTTCCTGAGGCCACAAGAGCGCGTCCCTGAGGTCCCCGTCGTAACTCGAGAAGACCTGCCGCAACTCGAGAAAATCCAGGAGGTTCTCCCCTCCAGGTGTGATGAGGCCCATTTCCGCTGAGGGGTCTCGAGGCTGATCACACCTCCCCTCTGGAACTTCGAAAGGGTCCTTCACACCCTTGGTGCAAATCAAGAAGTTCCCCGACATACCCGTCTCCACTCGAGAGGAATCACGAGGGTCCCGCCCACATCCAGAGGAGCCCCGTTTCCGCCTCGTAGCTCGAGATGAGGGATCCTTTCCCTGCTTCGTCGGGAGAGAGTTCCCGGCGTTCCCGTCGCATCTCAAGAGGAGGCCCTCTCAACAGGAACGGCGAGAGGAACTCCAGGGTCGTGCCACCATTCCAAGAGTCCCCCAGATGTCTCAGTCCATTCCAGAGGAAACTCTTTTCCCTTCACCGGCTCGTCTTTCACGCCGAGGATCGACTCACACCAAGGTGGCACGTGGCACAGCCCTGTGGGAAAGCCTCCTGGGAAAGCCTCGAGGGACAGCCTCGAGGGAAAGCCACAGATCCCTTGATCCACGTGACAGGAAGCGTGACACTACTGCTGCAGCTCGGGAGGAAAGCGCACGTGCATGCCCCCACTCGGGACGAGGCCTGACTCCCCTGGGGAGACTCAGAAGCACCCCAAGATCCATGGCAACACTGGAGAGGAATCCTCAGGTTCCGGCCCCGACTCCACACAAGGACTGAGGCCCCGGCATGGACGGGAGAGGAATCCCGAGAGGTCCCCTAGCAACTCGCATGGGGACTGGCCTTTCCTGAGGCCACCAGAGCGGGTCCCTGAGGTCCCCGTCATAACTCGAGAAGACCTGCCGCAACTCGAGAAAATCCAGGAGGTTCTCCCCTCGAGGCGAGATGAGGCCCATTTCCGCTGAGGCGTCTCGAGCCTGATCACACCTCACCTCTGTAACTTCGAAAGGGTCCTTCACACCCTTGGTGCAAATCAAGAAGTTCCCCGACATACCCGTCTCCACTCGAGAGGAATCACGAGGGTCCCGCCCACATCCAGAGTAGCCCCGTTTCCGCCTCGTAGCTCGAGATGAGGGATCCTTTCCCTGCTTCGTCGGGAAAGAGTTCCCGGCGTTCCCGTCGCATCTCAAGAGGAGGCCCTCTCAACAGGAACGGCGAGAGGTACTCCAGGGTCGTACCACCATTCCAAGAGTCCCCCAGAGGTCTCAGTCCATTCCAGAGGAACCTCTTTTCCCTTCACCGGCTCGTCTTTCATGCCGAGGATCGACTCACACCAAGGTGGCACGTGGCACAGCCCTGTGGGAAAGCCTCGTGGGATAGCCTCGAGGGACAGCCTCGAGGGAAAGCCACAGATCCCTTGATCCACGTGACAGGAAGCGTGACACTACTGCTGCAGCTCGGGAAGAAAGCGCACGTGCATGCCCACACACGAGACGAGGCCTGACTCCCCTGGGGAGACTCAGAAGCACCCCAAGATCCATGGCAACACTGGAAAGGTATCCTCAGGTTCCGGCCCCGACTCCACACAAGGACTGAGGCCCCGGCATGGACGGGAGAGGAATCCAGAGAGGTCCCCTAACAACTCGCATGGGGACTGGCCTTTCCTGAGGCCACCAGAGCGGGTCCCTGAGGTCCCCGTCGTAACTCGAGAAGACCTGCCGCAACTCGAGAAAATCCAGGAGGTTCTCCCCTCCAGGCGAGATGAGGCCCATTTCCGCTGAGGCCTCTCGAGGCTGATCACACCTCACCTCTGGAACTTCGAAAGGGTCCTTCACACCCTTGGTGCAAATCAAGAAGTTCCCTGACATACCCGTCTCCACTCGAGAGGAATCACGAGGGTCCCGCCCACATCCAGAGGAGCCCCGTTTCCGCCTCGTAGCTCGAGATGAGGGATCCTTTCCCTGCTTCGTCGGGAAAGAGTTCCCGGCGTTCCCGTCGCATCTCAAGAGGAGGCCCTCTCAACAGGAACGGCGAGAGGAACTCCAGGGTCGTGCCACCATTCCAAGAGTCCCCCAGATGTCTCAGTCCATTCCAGAGGAACCTCTTTTCCCTTCACCGGCTCGTCTTTCACGCCGAGGATCGACTCACACCAAGGTGGCTCGTGGCACAGCCCTGTGGGAAAGCCTCGTGGGAAAGCCTCGAGGGACAGCCTCGAGGGAAAGCCACAGATCCCTTGATCCACGTGACAGGAAGCGTGACACTACTGCTGCAGCTCGGGAGGAAAGCGCACGTGCATGCCCCCACTCGGGACGAGGCCTGACTCCCCTGGGGAGACTCAGAAGCACCCCAAGATCCATGGCAACACTGGAGAGGAATCCTCAGGTTCCGGCCCTGACTCCACACAAGGACTGAGGCCCCGGCATGGACGGGAGAGGAATCCCGAGAGGTCCCCTAGCACCTCGCATGGGGACTGGCCTTTCCTGAGGCCACCAGAGCGGGTCCCTGATGTCCCCGTCGTAACTCGAGAAGACCTGCTGCAACTCGAGAAAATCCAGGAGGTTCTCCCCTCCAGGCGAGATGAGGCCCATTTCCGCTGAGGCGTCTCGAGCCTGATCACACCTCCCCTCTGGAACTTCGAAAGGGTCCTTCACACCCTTGGTGCAAATCCAGAAGTTACCCGACATACCCGTCTCCACTCGAGAGGAATCACGAGGGTCCCGCCCACATCCAGAGGAGCCCCATTTCCGCCTCGTAGCTCGAGATGAGGGATCCTTTCCCTGCTTCATCGGGAAAGAGTTCCCGGCGTTCCCGTCGCATCTCAAGAGGAGGCCCTCTCAACAGGAACGGCGAGAGGAACTCCAGGGTCGTGCCACCATTCCAAGAGTCCCCCAGATGTCTCAGTCCATTCCAGAGGAACCTCTTTTCCCTTCACCGGCTCGTCTTTCACGCCGAGGATCGACTCACACCAAGGTGGCACGTGGCACAGCCCTGTGGGAAAGCCTCGTGGGAAAGCCTCGAGGGACAGCCTCGAGGGAAAGCCACAGATCCCTTGATCCACGTGACAGGAAGCGTGACACTACTGCTGCAGCTCGGGAGGAAAGCGCACGTGCATGCCCCCACTCGAGACGAGGCCTGACTCCCCTGGGGAGACTCAGAAGCACCCCAAGATCCATGGCAACACTGGAAAGGTATCCTCAGGTTCCGGCCCCGACTCCACACAAGGACTGAGGCCCCGGCATGGACGGGAGAGGAATCCAGAGAGGTCACCTAGCAACTCGCATGGGGACTGGCCTTTCATGAGGCCACCAGAGCGGGTCCCTGAGGTACCCGTCATAACTCGAGAAGACCTGCCGCAACTCGAGAAAATCCAGGAGGTTCTCCCCTCCAGGCGAGATGAGGCCCATTTCCGCTGAGGCGTCTCGAGGCTGATCACACCTCACCTCTGGAACTTCGAAAGGGTCCTTCACACCCTTGGTGCAAATCAAGAAGTTCCCTGACATACCCGTCTCCACTCGAGAGGAATCACGAGGGTCCCGCCCACATCCAGAGGAGCCCCGTTTCCACCTCGTAGCTCGAGATGAGGGATCCTTTCCCAGCTTCGTCGGGAAAGAGTTCCCAGCGTTCCCGTCGCATCTCAAGAGGAGGCCCTCTCAACAGGAACGGCGAGAGGAACTCAAGGGTCGTGCCACCATTCCAAGAGTCCCCCAGATGTCTCAGTCCATTCCAGAGGAACCTCTTTTCCCTTCACCGGCTCGTCTTTCACGCCGAGGATCGACTCACACCAAGGTGGCACGTGGCACAGCCCTGTGGGAAAGCCTCGTGGGAAAGCCTCGAGGGACAGCCTCGAGGGAAAGCCACAGATCCCATGATCCACGTGACAGGAAGCGTGACACTACTGCTGCAGCTCGGGAGGAAAGCGCACGTGCATGCCCCCACTCGGGACGAGGCCTGACTCCCCTGGGGAGACTCAGAAGCACCCCAAGATCCATGGCAACACTGGAGAGGAATCCTCAGGTTCCGGCCCCGACTCCACACAAGGACTGAGGCCCCGGCATGGACGGGAGAGGAATCCCGAGAGGTCCCCTAGCAACTCGCATGGGGACTGGCCTTTCCTGAGGCCACCAGAGCGGGTCCCTGAGGTCCCCGTCGTAACTCGAGAAGACCTGCCGCAACTCGAGAAAATCCAGGAGGTTCTCCCCTCCAGGCGAGATGAGGCCCATTTCCGCTGAGGCGTCTCGAGGCTGATCACACCTCACCTCTGGAACTTCGAAAGGGTCCTTCACACCCTTGGTGCAAATCAAGAAGTTCCCCGACATACCCGTCTCCACTCGAGAGGAGTCACGAGGGTCCCGCCCACATCCAGAGGAGCCCCGTTTCCGACTCGTAGCTCGAGATGAGGGATCCTTTCCCTGCTTCGTCGGGAACGAGTTCCCGGCGTTCCCGTCGCATCTCAAGAGGAGGCCCTCTCAACAGGAACGGCGAGAGGAACTCCAGGGTCGTGCCACCATTCCAAGAGTCCCCCAGATGTCTCAGTCCATTCCAGAGGAACCTCTTTTCCCTTCACCGGCTCGTCTTTCACGCCGAGGATCGACTCACACCAAGGTGGCACGTGGCACAGCCCTGTGGGAAAGCCTCGTGGGAAAGCCTCGAGGGACAGCCTCGAGGGAAAGCCACAGATCCCTTGATCCACGTGACAGGAAGCGTGACACTACTGCTGCAGCTCGGGAGGAAAGCGCACGTGCATGCCCCCACTCGAGACGAGGCCTGACTCCCCTGGGGAGACTCAGAAGCACCCCAAGATACATGGCAACACTGGAGAGGAATCCCCAGGTTCCGGCCCCGACTCCACACAAGGACTGAGGCCCCGGCATGGACGGGAGAGGAATCCTGAGAGGTCCCCTAGCAACTCGCATGGGGACTGGCCTTTCCTGAGGCCACAAGAGCGCGTCCCTGAGGTCCCCGTCGTAACTCGAGAAGACCTGCCGCAACTCGAGAAAATCCAGGAGGTTCTCCCCTCCAGGCGTGATGAGGCCCATTTCCGCTGAGGGGTCTCGAGGCTGATCACACCTCCCCTCTGGAACTTCGAAAGGGTCCTTCACACCCTTGGTGCAAATCAAGAAGTTCCCCGACATACCCGTCTCCACTCGAGAGGAATCACGAGGGTCCCGCCCACATCCAGAGGAGCCCCGTTTCCGCCTCGTAGCTCGAGATGAGGGATCCTTTCCCTGCTTCGTCGGGAGAGAGTTCCCGGCGTTCCCGTCGCATCTCAAGAGGAGGCCCTCTCAACAGGAACGGCGAGAGGAACTCCAGGGTCGTGCCACCATTCCAAGAGTCCCCCAGATGTCTCAGTCCATTCCAGAGGAAACTCTTTTCCCTTCACCGGCTCGTCTTTCACGCCGAGGATCGACTCACACCAAGGTGGCACGTGGCACAGCCCTGTGGGAAAGCCTCGTGGGAAAGCCTCGAGGGACAGCCTCGAGGGAAAGCCACAGATCCCTTGATCCACGTGACAGGAAGCGTGACACTACTGCTGCAGCTCGGGAGGAAAGCGCACGTGCATGCCCCCACTCGGGACGAGGCCTGACTCCCCTGGGGAGACTCAGAAGCACCCCAAGATCCATGGCAACACTGGAGAGGAATCCTCAGGTTCCGGCCCCGACTCCACACAAGGACTGAGGCCCCGGCATGGACGGGAGAGGAATCCCGAGAGGTCCCCTAGCAACTCGCATGGGGACTGGCCTTTCCTGAGGCCACCAGAGCGGGTCCCTGAGGTCCCCGTCGTAACTCGAGAAGACCTGCCGCAACTCGAGAAAATCCAGGAGGTTCTCCCCTCCAGGCGAGATGAGGCCCATTTCCGCTGAGGCGTCTCGAGCCTGATCACACCTCACCTCTGTAACTTCGAAAGGGTCCTTCACACCCTTGGTGCAAATCAAGAAGTTCCCCGACATACCCGTCTCCACTCGAGAGGAATCACGAGGGTCCCGCCCACATCCAGAGTAGCCCCGTTTCCGCCTCGTAGCTCGAGATGAGGGATCCTTTCCCTGCTTCGTCGGGAAAGAGTTCCCGGCGTTCCCGTCGCATCTCAAGAGGAGGCCCTCTCAACAGGAACGGCGAGAGGTACTCCAGGGTCGTACCACCATTCCAAGAGTCCCCCAGAGGTCTCAGTCCATTCCAGAGGAACCTCTTTTCCCTTCACCGGCTCGTCTTTCATGCCGAGGATCGACTCACACCAAGGTGGCACGTGGCACAGCCCTGTGGGAAAGCCTCGTGGGATAGCCTCGAGGGACAGCCTCGAGGGAAAGCCACAGATCCCTTGATCCACGTGACAGGAAGCGTGACACTACTGCTGCAGCTCGGGAAGAAAGCGCACGTGCATGCCCACACACGAGACGAGGCCTGACTCCCCTGGGGAGACTCAGAAGCACCCCAAGATCCATGGCAACACTGGAAAGGTATCCTCAGGTTCCGGCCCCGACTCCACACAAGGACTGAGGCCCCGGCATGGACGGGAGAGGAATCCAGAGAGGTCCCCTAACAACTCGCATGGGGACTGGCCTTTCCTGAGGCCACCAGAGCGGGTCCCTGAGGTCCCCGTCGTAACTCGAGAAGACCTGCCGCAACTCGAGAAAATCCAGGAGGTTCTCCCCTCCAGGCGAGATGAGGCCCATTTCCGCTGAGGCCTCTCGAGGCTGATCACACCTCACCTCTGGAACTTCGAAAGGGTCCTTCACACCCTTGGTGCAAATCGAGAAGTTCCCTGACATACCCGTCTCCACTCGAGAGGAATCACGAGGGTCCCGCCCACATCCAGAGGAGCCCCGTTTCCGCCTCGTAGCTCGAGATGAGGGATCCTTTCCCTGCTTCGTCGGGAAAGAGTTCCCGGCGTTCCCGTCGCATCTCAAGAGGAGGCCCTCTCAACAGGAACGGCGAGAGGAACTCCAGGGTCGTGCCACCATTCCAAGAGTCCCCCAGATGTCTCAGTCCATTCCAGAGGAACCTCTTTTCCCTTCACCGGCTCGTCTTTCACGCCGAGGATCGACTCACACCAAGGTGGCTCGTGGCACAGCCCTGTGGGAAAGCCTCGTGGGAAAGCCTCGAGGGACAGCCTCGAGGGAAAGCCACAGATCCCTTGATCCACGTGACAGGAAGCGTGACACTACTGCTGCAGCTCGGGAGGAAAGCGCACGTGCATGCCCCCACTCGGGACGAGGCCTGACTCCCCTGGGGAGACTCAGAAGCACCCCAAGATCCATGGCAACACTGGAGAGGAATCCTCAGGTTCCGGCCCTGACTCCACACAAGGACTGAGGCCCCGGCATGGACGGGAGAGGAATCCCGAGAGGTCCCCTAGCAACTCGCATGGGGACTGGCCTTTCCTGAGGCCACCAGAGCGGGTCCCTGATGTCCCCGTCGTAACTCGAGAAGACCTGCTGCAACTCGAGAAAATCCAGGAGGTTCTCCCCTCCAGGCGAGATGAGGCCCATTTCCGCTGAGGCGTCTCGAGCCTGATCACACCTCCCCTCTGGAACTTCGAAAGGGTCCTTCACTCCCTTGGTGCAAATCCAGAAGTTCCCCGACATACCCGTCTCCACTCGAGAGGAATCACGAGGGTCCCGCCCACATCCAGAGGAGCCCCATTTCCGCCTCGTAGCTCGAGATGAGGGATCCTTTCCCTGCTTCATCGGGAAAGAGTTCCCGGCGTTCCCGTCGCATCTCAAGAGGAGGCCCTCTCAACAGGAACGGCGAGAGGAACTCCAGGGTCGTGCCACCATTCCAAGAGTCCCCCAGATGTCTCAGTCCATTCCAGAGGAACCTCTTTTCCCTTCACCGGCTCGTCTTTCACGCCGAGGATCGACTCACACCAAGGTGGCACGTGGCACAGCCCTGTGGGAAAGCCTCGTGGGAAAGCCTCGAGGGACAGCCTCGAGGGAAAGCCACAGATCCCTTGATCCACGTGACAGGAAGCGTGACACTACTGCTGCAGCTCGGGAGGAAAGTGCACGTGCATGCCCCCACTCGAGACGAGGCCTGACTCCCCTGGGGAGACTCAGAAGCACCCCAAGATCCATGGCAACACTGGAAAGGTATCCTCAGGTTCCGGCCCCCGACTCCACACAAGGACTGAGGCCCCGGCATGGACGGGAGAGGAATCCAGAGAGGTCACCTAGCAACTCGCATGGGGACTGGCCTTTCATGAGGCCACCAGAGCGGGTCCCTGAGGTACCCGTCATAACTCGAGAAGACCTGCCGCAACTCGAGAAAATCCAGGAGGTTCTCCCCTCCAGGCGAGATGAGGCCCATTTCCGCTGAGGCGTCTCGAGGCTGATCACACCTCACCTCTGGAACTTCGAAAGGGTCCTTCACACCCTTGGTGCAAATCAAGAAGTTCCCTGACATACCCGTCTCCACTCGAGAGGAATCACGAGGGTCCCGCCCACATCCAGAGGAGCCCCGTTTCCACCTCGTAGCTCGAGATGAGGGATCCTTTCCCAGCTTCGTCGGGAAAGAGTTCCCAGCGTTCCCGTCGCATCTCAAGAGGAGGCCCTCTCAACAGGAACGGCGAGAGGAACTCCAGGGTCGTGCCACCATTCCAAGAGTCCCCCAGATGTCTCAGTCCATTCCAGAGGAACCTCTTTTCCCTTCACCGGCTCGTCTTTCACGCCGAGGATCGACTCACACCAAGGTGGCACGTGGCACAGCCCTGTGGGAAAGCCTCGTGGGAAAGCCTCGAGGGACAGCCTCGAGGGAAAGCCACAGATCCCATGATCCACGTGACAGGAAGCGTGACACTACTGCTGCAGCTCGGGAGGAAAGCGCACGTGCATGCCCCCACTCGGGACGAGGCCTGACTCCCCTGGGGAGACTCAGAAGCACCCCAAGATCCATGGCAACACTGGAGAGGAATCCTCAGGTTCCGGCCCCGACTCCACACAAGGACTGAGGCCCCGGCATGGACGGGAGAGGAATCCCGAGAGGTCCCCTAGCAACTCGCATGGGGACTGGCCTTTCCTGAGGCCACCAGAGCGGGTCCCTGAGGTCCCCGTCGTAACTCGAGAAGACCTGCCGCAACTGGAGAAAATCCAGGAGGTTCTCCCCTCCAGGCGAGATGAGGCCCATTTCCGCTGAGGCGTCTCGAGGCTGATCACACCTCCCCTCTGGAACTTCGAAAGGGTCCTTCACACCCTTGGTGCAAATCAAGATGTTCTCCGACATACCCCACTCCACTCGAGAGGAGTCACGAGGGTCCCGCCCACATCCAGAGTAGCCCCGTTTCCGCCTCGTAGCTCGAGATGAGGGATCCTTTCCCTGCTTCGTCGGGAAAGAGTTCCCGGCGTTCCCGTCGCATCTCAAGAGGAGGCCCTCTCAACAGGAACGGCGAGAGGTACTCCAGGGTCGTACCACCATTCCAAGAGTCCCCCAGATGTCTCAGTCCATTCCAGAGGAACCTCTTTTCCCTTCACCGGCTCGTCTTTCATGCCGAGGATCGACTCACACCAATGTGGCACGTGGCACAGCCCTGTGGGAAAGCCTCGTGGGAAAGCCTCGAGGGACAGCCTCGAGGGAAAGCCACAGATCCCTTGATCCACGTGACAGGAAGCGTGACACTACTGCTGCAGCTCGGGAGGAAAGCGCACGTGCATGCCCCCACTCGAGACGAGGCCTGACTCCCCTGGGGAGACTCAGAAGCACCCCAAGATACATGGCAACACTGGAGAGGAATCCCCAGGTTCCGGCCCCGACTCCACACAAGGACTGAGGCCCCGGCATGGACGGGAGAGGAATCCTGAGAGGTCCCCTAGCAACTCGCATGGGGACTGGCCTTTCCTGAGGCCACCAGAGCGCATCCCTGAGGTCCCCGTCGTAACTCGAGAAGACCTGCTGCAACTCGAGAAAATCCAGGAGGTTCTCCCCTCCAGGCGTGATGAGGCCCATTTCCGCTGAGGGGTCTCGAGGCTGATCACACCTCCCCTCTGGAACTTCGAAAGGGTCCTTCACACCCTTGGTGCAAATCAAGAAGTTCCCCGACATACCCGTCTCCACTCGAGAGGAATCACGAGGGTCGCCCCCACATCCAGAGGAGCCCCGTTTCTGCCTCGTAGCCTGAGATGAGGGATCCTTTCCCTGCTTCGTCGGGAAAGAGTTCCCGGCGTTCCCGTCGCATCTCAAGAGGAGGCCCTCTCAACAGGAACGGCGAGAGGAACTCCAGGGTCGTGCCACCATTCCAAGAGTCCCCCAGATGTCTCAGTCCATTCCAGAGGAAACTCTTTTCCCTTCACCGGCTCGTCTTTCACGCCGAGGATCGACTCACACTAAGGTGGCACGTGGCACAGCCCTGTGGGAAAGCCTCGTGGAAAGCCTCGAGGGACAGCCTCGAGGGAAAGCCACAGATCCCTTGATCCACGTGACAGGAAGCGTGACACTACTGCTGCAGCTCGGGAGGAAAGCGCACGTGCATGCCCCCACTCGGGACGAGGCCTGAGTCCCCTGGGGAGACTCAGAAGCACCCCAAGATCCATGGCAACACTGAAGAGGAATCCTCAGTTTCCGGCCCCGACTCCACACAAGGACTGAGGCCCCGGCATGGACGGGAGAGGAATCCCGAGAGGTCCCCTAGCAACTCGCATGGGGACTGGCCTTTCCTGAGGCCACCAGAGCGGGTCCCTGAGGTCCCCGTCGTAACTCGAGAAGACCTGCCGCAACTCGAGAAAATCCAGGAGGTTCTCCCCTCCAGGCGAGATGAGGCCCATTTCCGCTGAGGCGTCTCGAGCCTGATCACACCTCACCTCTGTAACTTTGAAAGGGTCCTTCACACCCTTGGTGCAAATCAAGAAATTCCCCGACATACCCGTCTCCACTCGAGAGGAATCACGAGGGTCCCGCCCACATCCAGAGTAGCCCCGTTTCCGCCTCGTAGCTCGAGATGAGGGATCCTTTCCCTGCTTCGTCGGGAAAGAGTTCCCGGCGTTCCCGTCGCATCTCAAGAGGAGGCCCTCTCAACAGGAACGGCGAGAGGTACTCCAGGGTCGTACCACCATTCCAAGAGTCCCCCAGATGTCTCAGTCCATTCCAGAGGAACCTCTTTTCCCTTCACCGGCTCGTCTTTCATGCCGAGGATCGACTCACACCAATGTGGCACGTGGCACAGCCCTGTGGGAAAGCCTCGTGGGAAAGCCTCGAGGGACAGCCTCGAGGGAAAGCCACAGATCCCTTGATCCACGTGACAGGAACCGTGACACTACTGCTGCAGCTCGGGAAGAAAGCGCACGTGCATGCCCACACTCGAGACGAGGCCTGACTCCCCTGGGGAGACTCAGAAGCACCCCAAGATCCATGGCAACACTGGAAAGGTATCCTCAGGTTCCGACCCCGACTCCACACAAGGACTGAGGCCCCGGCATGGACGGGAGAGGAATCCAGAGAGGTCACCTAGCAACTCGCATGGGGACTGGCCTTTCCTGAGGCCACCAGAGCGGGTCCCTGAGGTCCCCGTCGTAACTCGAGAAGACCTGCCGCAACTCGAGAAAATCCAGGAGGTTCTCCCCTCCAGGCGAGATGAGGCCCATTTCCGCTGAGGCGTCTCGAGGCTGATCACACCTCACCTCTGGAACTTCGAAAGGGTCCTTCACACCCTTGGTGCAATCAAGAAGTTCCCCGACATACCCGTCTCCACTCGAGAGGAGTCACGAGGGTCCCGCCCACATCCAGAGGAGCCCCGTTTCCGCCTCGTAGCTCGAGATGAGGGATCCTTTCCCTGCTTCGTCGGGAACGAGTTCCCGGCGTTCCCGTCGCATCTCAAGAGGAGGCCCTCTCAACAGGAACGGCGAGAGGAACTCCAGGGTCGTGCCACCATTCCAAGAGTCCCCCAGATGTCTCAGTCCATTCCAGAGGAAACTCTTTTCCCTTCACCGGCTCGTCTTTCACGCCGAGGATCGACTCACACCAAGGTGGCACGTGGCACAGCCCTGTGGGAAAGCCTCGTGGGAAAGCCTCGAGGGACAGCCTCGAGGGAAAGCCACAGATCCCTTGATCCACGTGACAGGAAGCGTGACACTAGTGCTGCAGCTCGGGAGGAAAGCGCACGTGCATGCCCCCACTCGGGACGAGGCCTGACTCCCCTGGGGAGACTCAGAAGCACCCCAAGATCCATGGCAACACTGGAGAGGAATCCTCAGGTTCCGGCCCCGACTCCACACAAGGACTGAGGCCCCGGCATGGACGGGAGAGGAATCCCGAGAGGTCCCCTAGCAACTCGCATGGGGACTGGCCTTTCCTGAGGCCACCAGAGCGGGTCCCTGAGGTCCCCGTCGTAACTCGAGAAGACCTGCCGCAACTCGAGAAAATCCAGGAGGTTCTCCCCTCCAGGCGAGATGAGGCCCATTTCCGCTGAGGCGTCTCGAGGCTGATCACACCACACCTCTGTAACTTTGAAAGGGTCCTTCACACCCTTGGTGCAAATCAAGAAGTTCCCCGACATACCCGTCTCCACTCGAGAGGAATCACGAGGGTCCCGCCCACATCCAGAGTAGCCCCGTTTCCGCCTCGTAGCTTGAGATGAGGGATCCTTTCCCTGCTTCGTCGGGAAAGAGTTCCCGGCGTTCCCGTCGCATCTCAAGAGGAGGCCCTCTCAACAGGAACGGCGAGAGGTACTCCAGGGTCGTACCACCATTCCAAGAGTCCCCCAGATGTCTCAGTCCATTCCAGAGGAACCTCTTTTCCCTTCACCGGCTCGTCTTTCATGCCGAGGATCGACTCACACCAAGGTGGCACGTGGCACAGCCCTGTGGGAAAGCCTCGTGGGAAAGCCTCGAGGGACAGCCTCGAGGGAAAGCCACAGATCCCTTGATCCACGTGACAGGAAGCGTGACACTACTGCTGCAGCTCGGGAAGAAAGCGCACGTGCATGCCCACACTCGAGACGAGGCCTGACTCCCCTGGGGAGACTCAGAAGCACCCCAAGATCCATGGCAACACTGGAAAGGTATCCTCAGGTTCCGGCCCCGACTCCACACAAGGACTGAGGCCCCGGCATGGACGGGAGAGGAATCCAGAGAGGTCACCTAGCAACTCGCATGGGGACTGGCCTTTCCTGAGGCCACCAGAGCGGGTCCCTGAGGTCCCCGTCGTAACTCGAGAAGACCTGCCGCAACTCGAGAAAATCCAGGAGGTTCTCCCCTCCAGGCGAGATGAGGCCCATTTCCGCTGAGGCGTCTCGAGGCTGATCACACCTCACCTCTGGAACTTCGAAAGGGTCCTTCACACCCTTGGTGCAAATCAAGAAGTTCTCTGACATACCCGTCTCCACTCGAGAGGAATCACGAGGGTCCCGCCCACATCCAGAGGAGCCCCGTTTCCGCCTCGTAGCTCGAGATGAGGGATCCTTTCCCTGCTTCGTCGGGAAAGAGTTCCCGGCCTTCCCGTCGCATGTCAAGAGGAGGCCGTCTCAACAGGAACGGCGAGAGGAACTCCAGGGTCGTGCCACCATTCCAAGAGTGCCCCAGATGTCTCAGTCCATTCCAGAGGAACCTCTTTTCCCTTCACCGGCTCGTCTTTCACGCCGAGGATCGACTCACACCAAGGTGGCACGTGACACAGCCCTGTGGGAAAGCCTCGTGGGAAAGCCTCGAGGGACAGCCACGAGGGAAAGCAACAGATCCCTTGATCCACGTGACAGGAAGCGTGACACTACTGCTGCAGCTCGGGAGGAAAGCGCACGTGCATGCCCCCACTCGAGACGAGGCCTGACTCCCCTGGGGAGACTCAGAAGCACCCCAAGATCCATGGCAACACTGGAGAGGAATCCTCAGGTCCGGCCCCGCCTCCACACAAGGACTGAGGCCCCGGCATGGACGGGAGAGGAATCCCGAGAGGTCCCCTAGCAACTCGCATGGGGACTGGCCTTTCCTGAGGCCACCAGAGCGGGTCCCTAAGGTCCCCATCGTAACTCGAGAAGACCTGCCGCAACTCGAGAAAATCCAGGAGGTTCTCCCCTCCAGGCGAGATGAGGCCCATTTCCGCTGAGGCGTCTCGAGGCTGATCACACCTCACCTCTGGAACTTCGAAAGGGTCCTTCACACCCTTGGTGCAAATCAAGAAGTTCCCCGACATACCCGTCTCCACTCGAGAGGAATCACGAGGGTCCCGCCCACATCCAGAGGAGCCCCGTTTCCGCCTCGTAGCTCGAGATGAGGGATCCTTTCCCTGCTTCGTCGGGAAAGAGTTCCCGGCGTTCCCGTCGCATGTCAAGAGGAGGCCGTCTCAACAGGAACGGCGAGAGGAACTCCAGGGTCGTGCCACCATTCCAAGAGTCCCCCAGATGTCTCAGTCCATTCCAGAGGAACCTCTTTTCCCTTCACCGGCTCGTCTTTCACGCCGAGGATCGACTCACACCAAGGTGGCACGTGGCACAGCCCTGTGGGAAAGCCTCGTGGGAAAGCCTCGAGGGACAGCCTCGAGGGAAAGCCACAGATCCCTTGATCCACGTGACAGGAAGCGTGACAATACTGCTGCAGCTCGGGAGGAAAGCGCACGTGCATGCCCCCACTCGAGACGAGGCCTGACTCCCCTGGGGAGACTCAGAAGCACCCCAAGATCCATGGCAACACTGGAAAGGTATCCTCAGGTTCCGGCCCCGACTCCACACAAGGACTGAGGCCCCGGCATGGACGGGAGAGTAATCCAGAGAGGTCACCTAGCAACTCGCATGGGGACTGGCCTTTCCTGAGGCCACCAGAGCGGGTCCCTGAGGTCCCCGTCGTAACTCGAGAAGACCTGCCGCAACTCGAGAAAATCCAGGAGGTTCTCCCCTCCAGGCGAGATGAGGCCCATTTCCGCTGAGGCGTCTCGAGGCTGATCACACGTCCCCTCTGGAACTTCGAAAGGGTCCTTCACACCCTTGGTGCAAATCAAGAAGTTCCCTGACATACCCGTCTCCACTCGAGAGGAATCACGAGGGTCCCGCCCACATCCAGAGGAGCCCCGTTTCCGCCTCGTAGCTCGAGATGAGGGATCCTTTCCCTGCTTCGTCGGGAAAGAGTTCCCGGCGTTCCCGTCGCATCTCAAGAGGAGGGCCTCTCAACAGGAATGGCGAGAGGAACTCCAGGGTCGTGCCACCATTCCAAGAGTCCCCCAGATGTCTCACTCCATTCCAGAGGAACCTCTTTTCCCTTCACCGGCTCGTCTTTCACGCCGAGGATCGACTCACACCAAGGTGGCACGTGGCACAGCCCTGTGGGAAAGCCTCGTGGGAAAGCCTCGAGGGACAGCCTCGAGGGAAAGCCACAGATCCCTTGATCCACGTGACAGGAAGCGTGACACTACTGCTGCAGCTCGGGAGGAAAGCGCACGTGCATGCCCCCACTCGAGACGAGGCCTGACTC
This sequence comes from Budorcas taxicolor, assembly GCF_023091745.1. Classification (NCBI taxonomy): domain Eukaryota; kingdom Metazoa; phylum Chordata; class Mammalia; order Artiodactyla; family Bovidae; genus Budorcas; species Budorcas taxicolor. Next base: position 155,997 of record NW_026291535.1, read on the forward strand.
CCCTGGGGAGACTCAGAAGCACCCCAAGATCCATGGCAACACTGGAGAGGAATCCTCAGGTTCCGGCCCCGACTCCACACAAGGACTGAGGCCCCGGCATGGACGGGAGAGGAATCCCGAGAGGTCCCATAGCAACTCGCATGGGAACTGGCCTTTCCTGAGGCCACCAGAGCGGGTCCCTGAGGTCCCCGTCGTAACTCAAGAAGACCTGCCGCAACTCGAGAAAATCCAGGAGGTTCTCCCCTCCAGGCGAGATGAGGCCCATTTCCGCTGAGGCGTCTCGAGGCTGATCACACCTCCCCTCTGGAACTTCGAAAGGGTCCTTCACACCCTTGGTGCAAATCAAGAAGTTCCCCGACCTAGCCGTCTCCACTCGAGAGGAATCACGAGGGTCCCGCCCACATCGAGAGGAGCCCCGTTTCCGGCTCGTAGCTCGAGATGAGGGATCCTTTCCCTGCTTCGTCGGGAAAGAGTTCCCGGCCTTCCCGTCGCATCTCAAGAGGAGGCCCTCTCAACAGGAACGGCGAGAGGAACTCCAGGGTCGTGCCACCATTCCAAGAGTCCCCCAGATGTCTCAGTCCATTCCAGAGGAACCTCTTCTCCCTTCACCGGCTCGTCTTTCACGCCGAGGATCGAATCACACCAAGGTGGCACGTGGCACAGCCCTGTGGGAAAGCCTCATGGGAAAGCCTCGAGGGACAGCCTCGAGGGAAAGCCACAGATCCCTTGATCCACGTGACAGGAAGCGTGACACTACTGCTGCAGCTCGGGAGGAAAGCGCACGTGCATGCCCCCATTCGAGACGAGGCCTGACTCCCCTGGGGAGACTCAGAAGCACCCCAAGATCCATGGCAACACTGGAGAGGAATCCTCAGGTTCCGGCCCCGACTCCACACAAGGACTGAGGCCCCGGCATGGACGGGAGAGGAATCCCGAGAGGTCCCCTAGTAACTCGCATGGGGACTGGCCTTTCCTGAGGCCACCAGAGCGGGTCCCTGAGGTCCCCGTCGTAACTCGAAAAGACCTGCCGCACCTGGAGAAAATCCAGGAGGTTCTCCCCTCCAGGCGAGATGAGGCCCATTTCCGCTGAGGCGTCTCGAGGCTGATCACACCTCCCCTCTGTAACTTTGAAAGGGTCCTTCACACCCTTGGTGCAAATCAAGAAGTTCCCCGACATACCCGTCTCCACTCGAGAGGAATCACGAGGGTCCCGACCACATCCAGAGTAGCCCCGTTTCCGCCTCGTAGCTCGAGATGAGGGATCCTTTCCCTGCTTCGTCGGGAAAGAGTTCCCGGCGTTCCCGTCGCATCTCAAGAGGAGGCCCTCTCAACAGGAACGGCGAGAGGAACTCCAGGGTCGTGCCACCATTCCAAGAGTCCCCCAGATGTCTCAGTCCATTCCAGAGGAACCTCTTTTCCCTTCACCGGCTCGTCTTTCACGCCGAGGATCGACTCACACCAAGGTGGCACGTGGCACAGCCCTTGGGAAAGCCTCGTGGGAAAGCCTCGAGGGACAGCCTCGAGGGAAAGCCGCAGATCCCTTGATCCACGTGACAGGAAGCGTGACACTACTGCTGCAGCTCGGGAGGAAAGCGCACGTGCCTGCCCCCACTCGAGACGAGGCGTGACTCCCCTGGGGAGACTCAGAAGCACCCCAAGATCCATGGCAACACTGGAGAGCAATCCTCAGGTTCCGGCCCCGACTCCACACAAGGACTGAGGCCCCGGCATGGACGGGAGAGGAATCCCGAGAGGTCCCCTAGCAACTCGCTTGGGGACTGGCCTTTCCTGAGGCCACCAGAGCGGGTCCCTGAGGTCCCCGTCGTAACTCGAGAAGACCTGCCGCAACTCGAGAAAATCCAGGAGGTTCTCCCCTCCAGGCGAGATGAGGCCCATTTCCGCTGAGGCGTCTCGAGGCTGATCACACCTCACCTCTGGAACTTTGAAAGGGTCCTTCACACCCTTGGTGCAAATCAAGAAGTTCCCGACATACCCGTCTCCACTCGAGAGGAATCACGAGGGTCCCGCCCACCTCCAGAGGAGCCCCGTTTCCGCCTCGTAGCTCGACATGAGGGATCCTTTCCCTGCTTCGTCGGGAAAGAGTTCCCGGCGTTCCCGTCGCATCTCAAGAGGAGGCCCTCTCAACAGGAACGGCGAGAGGAACTCCAGGGTCGTGCCACCATTCCAAGAGTCCCCCAGATGTCTCAGTCCATTCCAGAGGAACCTCTTTTCCCTTCACCGGCTCGTCTTTCACGCCGAGGATCGACTCATACGAAGGTGGCACGTGGCACAGCCCTGTGGGAAAGCCTCGTGGGAAAGCCTCGAGGGACAGCCTCGAGGGAAAGCCACAGATCCCTTGATCCACGTGACAGGAAGCGTGACACTACTGCTGCAGCTCGGGAGGAAAGCGCACGTGCATGCCCCCACTCGAGACGAGGCCTGACTCCCCTGGGGAGACTCAGAAGCACCCCAAGATCCATGGCAACACTGGAGAGGAATCCTCAGGTTCCGGCCCCGACTCCACACAAGGACTGAGTCCCCGGCATGGACGGGAGAGGAATCCCGAGAGGTCCCCTAGCAACTCGCATGGGGACTGACCTTTCCTGAGGCCACCAGAGCGGGTCCCTGAGGTCCCCGTCGTAACTCGAGAAGACCTGCCGCAACTCGAGAAAATCCAGGAGGTTCTCCCCTCCAGGCGAGATGAGGCCCATTTCCGCTGAGGCGTCTCGAGGCTGATCACACCTCACCTCTGGAACTTCGAAAGGGTCCTTCACACCCTTGGTGCAAATCAAGAAGTTCCCCGACCTAGCCGTCTCCACTCGAGAGGAATCACGAGGGTCCCGCCCACATCCAGAGGAGCCCCGTTTCCGCCTCGTAGCTCGAGATGAGGGATCCTTTCCCTGCTTCGTCGGGAAAGAGTTCCCGGCGTTCCCGTCGCATGTCAAGAGGAGGCCCTCTCAACAGGAACGGCGAGAGGAACTCCAGGGTCGTGCCACCATTCCAAGAGTCCCCCAGATGTCTCAGTCCATTCCAGAGGAACCTCTTTTCCCTTCACCGGCTCGTCTTTCATGCCGAGGATCGACTCACACCAAAGTGGCACGTGGCACAGCCCTGTGGGAAAGCCTCGTGGGAAAGCCTCGAGGGACAGCCTCGAGGGAAAGCCACAGATGCCTTGATCCAAGTGACAGGAAGCGTGACACTACTGCTGCAGCTTGGGAGGAAAGCGCACGTGCATGCCCCCACTCGAGACGAGGCCTGACTCCCCTGGGGAGACTCAGAAGCACCCCAAGATCCATGGCAACACTGGAGAGGAATCCTCAGGTTCCGGCCCCGACTCCACACAAGGACTGAGGCCCCGGCATGGACGGGAGAGGAATCCCGAGAGGTCCCCTAGCAACTCGCATGGGGACTGGCCTTTCCTGAGGCCACCAGAGCGGGTTCCTGAGGTCCCCGTCGTAACTCGAGAAGACCTGCCAGAACTCGAGAAAATCCAGGAGGTTCTCCCCTCCAGGCGAGATGAGGCCCATTTCCGCTGAGGCGTCTCGAGCCTGATCACACCTCACCTCTGGAACTTCGAAAGGGTCCTTCACACCCTTGGTGCAAATCAAGAAGTTCCCCGACATACCCGTCTCCACTCGAGAGGAATCACGAGGGTCCCGCGCACATCCAGAGGAGCCCCGTTTCCGCCTCGTAGCTCGAGATGAGGGATCCTTTCCCTGCTTCGTCGGGAAAGAGTTCCCGGCGTTCCCGTCGCATCTCAAGAGGAGGCCCTCTCAACAGGAACGGCGAGAGGAACTCCAGGGTCGTGCCACCATTCCAAGAGTCCCCCAGATGTCTCAGTCCATTTCAGAGGAACCTCTCTTCCCTTCACCGGCTCGTCTTTCACGCCGAGGATCCACTCACACCAAGGTGGCACGTGGCACAGCCCTGTGGGAAAGCCTCGTGGGAAAGCCTCAAGGGACAGCCTCGAGGGAAAGCCACAGATGCCTTGATCCACGTGACAGGAAGCGTGACACTACTGCTGCAGCTCGGGAGGAAAGCGCACGTGCATGCCCCCACTCGAGACGAGGCCTGACTCCCCTGGGGAGACTCAGAAGCACCCCAAGATCCATGGCAACACTGGAGAGGAATCCTCAGGTTCCGGCCCCGACTCCACACAAGGACTGAGGCCCCGGCATGGACGGGAGAGGAATCCCGAGAGGTCCCTTAGCAACTCTCATGGGGACTGGCCTTTCCTGAGGCCACCAGAGCGGGTCCCTGAGGTCCCCGTCGTAACTCGAGAAGACCTGCCGCAACTGGAGAATATCCAGGAGGTTCTCCCCTCCAGGCGAGATGAGGCCCATTTCCGCTGAGGCATCTCGAGGCTGATCACACCTCACCTCTGGAACTTCGAAAGGGTCCTTCACACCCTTGGTGCAAATCAAGAAGTTCCCCGACATTCCCGTCTCCACTCGAGAGGAATCACGAGGGTCCCGCGCACATCCAGAGGAGCCCCGTTTCCGCCTCGTAGCTCGAGATGAGGGATCCTTTCCCTGCTTCGTCGGGAAAGAGTTCCCGGCGTTCCCGTCGCATCTCAAGAGGAGGCCCTCTCAACAGGAACGGCGAGAGGAACTCCAGGGTCGTGCCACCATTCCAAGAGTCCCCCAGATGTCTCAGTCCATTTCAGAGGAACCTCTCTTCCCTTCACCGGCTCGTCTTTCACGCCGAGGATCGACTCACACCAAGGTGGCACGTGGCACAGCCCTGTGGGAAAGCCTCGTGGGAAAGCCTCGAGGGACAGCCTCGAGGGAAAGCCACAGATGCCTTGATCCACGTGACAGGAAGCCTGACACTACTGCTGCAGCTCGGGAGGAAAGCGCACGTGCATGCCCCCACTCGAGACGAGGCCTGACTCCCCTGGGGAGACTCAGAAGCACCCCAAGATCCATGGCAACACTGGAGAGGAATCCTCAGGTTCTGGCCCCGACTCCACACAAGGACTGAGGCCCCGGCATGGACGGGAGAGGAATCCCGAGAGGTCCCCTAGCAACTCGCATGGGGACTGGCCTTTCCTGAGGCCACCAGAGCGGGTCCCTGAGGTCCCCGTCGTAACTCGAGAAGACCTGCCGCAACTCGAGAAAATCCAGGAGGTTCTCCCCTCCAGGCGAGATGAGGCCCATTTCCGCTGAGGCGTCTCGAGTCTGATCACACCTCCCCTCTGGAACTTTGAAAGGGTCCTTCACACCCTTGGTGCAAATCAAGAAGTTCCCCGACATACCCGTCTCCACTCGAGAGGAATCACGAGGGTCCCGCCCACCTCCAGAGGAGCCCCGTTTCCGCCTCGTAGCTCGAGATGAGGGATCCTTTCCCTGCTTCGTCGGGAAAGAGTTCCCGGCGTTCCCGTCGCATCTCAAGAGGAGGCCCTCTCAACAGGAACGGCGAGAGGAACTCCAGGGTCGTGCCACCATTCCAAGAGTCCCCCAGATGTCTCAGTCCATTCCAGAGGAACCTCTTTTCCCTTAACCGGCTCGTCTTTCACGCCGAGGATCCACTCACACCAAGGTGGCACGTGGCACAGCCCTGTGGGAAAGCCTCGTGGGAAAGCCTCGAGGGACAGCCTCGAGGGAAAGCCACAGATGCCTTGATCCACGTGACAGGAAGCGTGACACTACTGCTGCAGCTCGGGAGGAAAGCGCACGTGCATGCCCCCACTAGAGACGAGGCCTGACTCCCTTGGGGAGACTCAGAAGCACCCCAAGATCCATGGCAACACTGGAGAGGAATCCTCAGGTTCCGGCCCCGACTCCACACAAGGACTGAGGCCCCGGCATGGACGGGAGAGGAATCCCGAGAGGTCCCCTAGCAACTCGCATGGGGACTGGCCTTTCCTGAGGCCACCAGAGCGGGTCCCTGAGGTCCCCGTCGTAACTCGAGAAGACCTGCCGCAACTCGAGAAAATCCAGGAGGTTCTCCCCTCCAGGCGAGATGAGGCCCATTTCCGCTGAGGCGTCTCAAGGCTGATCACACCTACCCTCTGGAACTTCGAAAGGGTCCTTCACACCCTTGGTGCAAATCAAGAAGTTCCCCGACATACCCGTCTCCACTCGAGAGGAATCACGAGGGTCCCGGCCACCTCCAGAGGAGCCCCGTTTCCGCCTCGTAGCTCGAGATGAGGGATCCTTTCCCTGCTTCGTCGGGAAAGAGTTCCCGGCGTTCCCGTCGCATCTCAAGAGGAGGCCCTCTCAACAGGAACGGCGAGAGGAACTCCAGGGTCGTGCCACCATTCCAAGAGTCCCCCAGATGTCTCAGTCCATTCCAGAGGAACCTCTTTTCCCTTCACCGGCTCGTCTTTCACGCCGAGGATCGACACACACCAAGGTGGCACGTGGCACAGCCCTGTGGGAAAGCCTCGTGGGAAAGCCTCGAGGGACAGCCTCGAGGGAAAGCCACAGATCCCTTGATCCACGTGACAGGAAGCGTGACACTACTGCTGCAGCTCGGGAGGAAAGCGCACGTGCATGCCCCCACTCGAGACGAGGCCTGACTCCCCTGGGGAGACTCAGAAGCACCCCAAGATCCATGGCAACACTGGAGAGGAATCCTCAGGTTCCGGCCCCGACTCCACACAAGGACTGAGTCCCCGGCATGGACGGGAGAGGAATCCCGAGAGGTCCCCTAGCAACTCGCATGAGGACTGACCTTTCCTGAGGCCACCAGAGCGGGTCCCTGAGGTCCCCGTCGTAACTCGAGAAGACCTGCCGCAACTCGAGAAAATCCAGGAGGTTCTCCCCTCCAGGCGAGATGAGGCCCATTTCCGCTGAGGCGTCTCGAGGTTGATCACACCTCACCTCTGGAACTTCGAAAGGGTCCTTCACACCCTTGGTGCAAATCAAGAAGTTCCCCGACCTAGCCGTCTCCACTCGAGAGGAATCACGAGGGTCCCGCCCACATCCAGAGGAGCCCCGTTTCCGCCTCGTAGCTCGAGATGAGGGATCCTTTCCCTGCTTCGTCGGGAAAGAGTTCCCGGCGTTCCCGTCGCATCTCAAGAGGAGGCCCTCTCAACAGGAACGGCGAGAGGAACTCCAGGGTCGTGCCACCATTCCAAGAGTCCCCCAGATGTCTCAGTCCATTCCAGAGGAACCTCTTTTCCCTTCACCGGCTCGTCTTTCATGCCGAGGATCGACTCACACCAAGGTGGCACGTGGCACAGCCCTGTGGGAAAGCCTCGTGGGAAAGCCTCGAGGGACAGCCTCGAGGGAAAGCCACAGATGCCTTGATCCACGTGACAGTAAGCGTGACACTACTGCTGCAGCTTGGGAGGAAAGCGCACGTGCATGCCCCCACTCGAGACGAGGCCTGACTCCCCTGGGGAGACTCAGAAGCACCCCAAGATCCATGGCAACACTGGAGAGGAATCCTCAGGTTCCGGCCCCGACTCCACACAAGGACTGAGGCCCCGGCATGGACGGGAGAGGAATCCCGAGAGGTCCCCTAGCAACTCGCATGGGGACTGGCCTTTCCTGAGGCCACCAGAGCGGGTTCCTGAGGTCCCCGTCGTAACTCGAGAAGACCTGCCAGAACTCGAGAAAATCCAGGAGGTTCTCCCCTCCAGGCGAGATGAGGCCCATTTCCGCTGAGGCTTCTCCAGGCTGATCACACCTCCCCTCTGTAACTTTGAAAGGGTCCTTCACACCCTTGGTGCAAATCAAGAAGTTCCCCGACATACCCGTCTCCACTCGAGAGGAATCACGAGGGTCCCGCCCACCTCCAAAGGAGCCCCGTTTCCGCCTCGTAGCTCGAGATGAGGGATCCTTTCCCTGCTTCGTCGGGAAAGAGTTCCCGGCGTTCCCGTCGCATCTCAAGAGGAGGCCCTCTCAACAGGAACGGCGAGAGGAACTCCAGGGTCGTGCCACCATTCCAAGAGTCCCCCAGATGTCTCAGTCCATTCCAGAGGAACCTCTTTTCCATTCACCGGCTCGTCTTTCACGCCGAGGATCGACTCACACCAAGGTGGCACGTGGCACAGCCCTGTGGGAAAGCCTCGTGGGAAAGCCTCGAGGGACAGCCTCGAGGGAAAGCCACAGATCCCTTGATCCACGTGACAGGAAGCGTGACACTACTGCTGCAGCTCGGGAGGAAAGCGCACGTGCATGCCCCCACTCGAGACGAGGCCTGACTCCCCTGGGGAGACTCAGAAGCACCCCAAGATCCATGGCAACACTGGAGAGGAATCCTCAGGTTCCAGCCGCGAATCCACACAAGGACTGAGGCCCCGGCATGGACGGGAGAGGAATCCCGAGGGGTCCCCTAGCAACTCGCATGGGGACTGGCCTTTCCTGAGGCCACCAGAGCGGGTCCCTGAGGTCCCCGTCGTAAATCGAGAAGACCTGACGCAACTTGAGAAAATCCAGGAGGTTCTCCCCTCCAGGCGAGATGAGGCCCATTTCCGCTGAGGCGTCTCGAGGCTGATCACACCTCCCCTCTGGAACTTCGAAAGGGTCCTTCACACCCTTGGTGCAAATCAAGAAGTTCCCCGACATACCCGTCTCCACTCGAGAGGAATCACGAGGGTCCCGCGCACATCCAGAGGAGCCCCGTTTCCGCCTCGTAGCTCGAGATGAGGGATCCTTTCCCTGCTTCGTCGGGAAAGAGTTCCCGGCGTTCCCGTCGCATCTCAAGAGGAGGCCCTCTCAACAGGAACGGCGAGAGGAACTCCAGGGTCGTGCCACCATTCCAAGAGTCCCCCAGATGTCTCAGTCCATTCCAGAGGAACCTCTCTTCCCTTCACCGGCTCGTCTTTCACGCCGAGGATCGACTCACACCAAGGTGGCACGTGGCACAGCCCTGTGGGAAAGCCTCGTGGGAAAGCCTCGAGGGACAGCCTCGAGGGAAAGCCACAGATCCCTTGATCCACGTGACAGGAAGCGTGACACTACTGCTGCAGCTCGGGAGGAAAGCGCACGTGCATGCCCCCACTCGAGACGAGGCCTGACTCCCCTGGGGAGACTCAGAAGCACCCCAAGATCCATGGCAACACTGGAGAGGAATCCTCAGGTTCCGGCCCCGACTCCACACAAGGACTGAGTCCCCGGCATGGACGGGAGAGGAATCCCGAGAGGTCCCCTAGCAACTCGCATGAGGACTGACCTTTCCTGAGGCCACCAGAGCGGGTCCCTGAGGTCCCCGTCGTAACTCGAGAAGACCTGCCGCAACTCGAGAAAATCCAGGAGGTTCTCCCCTCCAGGCGAGATGAGGCCCATTTCCGCTGAGGCGTCTCGAGGTTGATCACACCTCACCTCTGGAACTTCGAAAGGGTCCTTCACACCCTTGGTGCAAATCAAGAAGTTCCCCGACCTAGCCGTCTCCACTCGAGAGGAATCACGAGGGTCCCGCCCACATCCAGAGGAGCCCCGTTTCCGCCTCGTAGCTCGAGATGAGGGATCCTTTCCCTGCTTCGTCGGGAAAGAGTTCCCGGCGTTCCCGTCGCATCTCAAGAGGAGGCCCTCTCAACAGGAACGGCGAGAGGAACTCCAGGGTCGTGCCACCATTCCAAGAGTCCCCCAGATGTCTCAGTCCATTCCAGAGGAACCTCTTTTCCCTTCACCGGCTCGTCTTTCATGCCGAGGATCGACTCACACCAAGGTGGCACGTGGCACAGCCCTGTGGGAAAGCCTCGTGGGAAAGCCTCGAGGGACAGCCTCGAGGGAAAGCCACAGATGCCTTGATCCACGTGACAGTAAGCGTGACACTACTGCTGCAGCTTGGGAGGAAAGCGCACGTGCATGCCCCCACTCGAGACGAGGCCTGACTCCCCTGGGGAGACTCAGAAGCACCCCAAGATCCATGGCAACACTGGAGAGGAATCCTCAGGTTCCGGCCCCGACTCCACACAAGGACTGAGGCCCCGGCATGGACGGGAGAGGAATCCCGAGAGGTCCCCTAGCAACTCGCATGGGGACTGGCCTTTCCTGAGGCCACCAGAGCGGGTTCCTGAGGTCCCCGTCGTAACTCGAGAAGACCTGCCAGAACTCGAGAAAATCCAGGAGGTTCTCCCCTCCAGGCGAGATGAGGCCCATTTCCGCTGAGGCTTCTCCAGGCTGATCACACCTCCCCTCTGTAACTTTGAAAGGGTCCTTCACACCCTTGGTGCAAATCAAGAAGTTCCCCGACATACCCGTCTCCACTCGAGAGGAATCACGAGGGTCCCGCCCACCTCCAAAGGAGCCCCGTTTCCGCCTCGTAGCTCGAGATGAGGGATCCTTTCCCTGCTTCGTCGGGAAAGAGTTCCCGGCGTTCCCGTCGCATCTCAAGAGGAGGCCCTCTCAACAGGAACGGCGAGAGGAACTCCAGGGTCGTGCCACCATTCCAAGAGTCCCCCAGATGTCTCAGTCCATTCCAGAGGAACCTCTTTTCCATTCACCGGCTCGTCTTTCACGCCGAGGATCGACTCACACCAAGGTGGCACGTGGCACAGCCCTGTGGGAAAGCCTCGTGGGAAAGCCTCGAGGGACAGCCTCGAGGGAAAGCCACAGATCCCTTGATCCACGTGACAGGAAGCGTGACACTACTGCTGCAGCTCGGGAGGAAAGCGCACGTGCATGCCCCCACTCGAGACGAGGCCTGACTCCCCTGGGGAGACTCAGAAGCACCCCAAGATCCATGGCAACACTGGAGAGGAATCCTCAGGTTCCGGCCCCGACTCCACACAAGGACTGAGGCCCCGGCATGGACGGGAGAGGAATCCCGAGAGGTCCCCTAGCAACTCGCATGGGGACTGGCCTTTCCTGAGGCCACCAGAGTGGGTCCCTGAGGTCCCCGTCGTAACTCGAGAAGACCTGCCGCAACTCGAGAAAATCCAGGAGGTTCTCCCCTCCAGGCGAGATGAGGCCCATTTCCGCTGAGGCGTCTCGAGCCTGATCACACCTCACCTCTGGAACTTCGAAAGGGTCCTTCACACCCTTGGTGCAAATCAAGAAGTTCCCCGACATACCCGTCTCCACTCGAGAGGAATCACGAGGGTCCCGCGCACATCCAGAGGAGCCCCGTTTCCGCCTCGTAGCTCGAGATGAGGGATCCTTTCCCTGCTTCGTCGGGAAAGAGTTCCCGGCGTTCCCGTCGCATCTCAAGAGGAGGCCCTCTCAACAGGAACGGCGAGAGGAACTCCAGGGTCGTGCCACCATTCCAAGAGTCCCCCAGATGTCTCAGTCCATTTCAGAGGAACCTCTCTTCCCTTCACCGGCTCGTCTTTCACGCCGAGGATCGACTCACACCAAGGTGGCACGTGGCACAGCCCTGTGGGAAAGCCTCGTGGGAAAGCCTCGAGGGACAGCCTCGAGGGAAAGCCACAGATGCCTTGATCCACGTGACAGGAAGCGTGACACTACTGCTGCAGCTCGGGAGGAAAGCGCACGTGCATGCCCCCACTCGAGACGAGGCCTGACTCCCCTGGGGAGACTCAGAAGCACCCCAAGATCCATGGCAACACTGGAGAGGAATCCTCAGGTTCCGGCCCCGACTCCACACAAGGACTGAGGCCCCGGCATGGACGGGAGAGGAATCCCGAGAGGTCCCCTAGGAACTCGCATGGGGACTGGCCTTTCCTGAGGCCAGCAGAGCGGGTCCCTGAGGTCCCCGTCGTAACTCGAGAAGACCTGCCGCAACTCGAGAAAATCCAGGAGGTTCTCCCCTCCAGGCGAGATGAGGCCCATTTCCGCTGAGGCGTCTCGAGGCTGATCACACCTCCCCTCTGGAACTTCGAAAGGGTCCTTCACACCCTTGGTGCAAATCAAGAAGTTCCCCGACATACCCGTCTCCACTCGAGAGGAATCACGAGGGTCCCGCCCACATCCAGAGGAGCCCCGTTTCCGCCTCGTAGCTCGAGATGAGGGATCCTTTCCCTGCTTCGTCGGGAAAGAGTTCCCGGCGTTCCCGTCGCATCTCAAGAGGAGGCCCTCTCAACAGGAACGGCGAGAGGAACTCCAGGGTCGTGCCACCATTCCAAGAGTCCCCCAGATGTCTCAGTCCATTTCAGAGGAACCTCTCTTCCCTTCACCGGCTCGTCTTTCACGCCGAGGATCGACTCACACCAAGGTGGCACGTGGCACAGCCCTGTGGGAAATCCTCGTGGGAAAGCCTCGAGGGACAGCCTCGAGGGAAAGCCACAGATCCCTTGATTCACGTGACAGGAAGAGTGATACTACTGCTGCAGCTCGGGAGGAAAGCGCACGTGCATGCCTCAACTCGAGACGATCCCTGACTCCCTTGGGGAGACTCAGAAGCACCCCAAGATCCATGGCAACACTGGAGAGGAATCCTCAGGTTCCGGCCCCGACTCCACACAAGGACTGAGGCCCCGGCATTGACGGGAGAGGAATCCCGAGAGGTCCCCTAGCAACTCGCATGGGGACTGGCCTTTCCTGAGGCCACCAGAGCGGGTCCCTGAGGTCCCCGTCGTAACTCGAGAAGACCTGCCGCAACTCGAGAAAATCCAGGAGGTTCTCCCCTCCAGGCGAGATGAGGCCCATTTCCGCTGAGGCGACTCGAGGCTGATCACACGTCCCCTCTGGAACTTCGAAAGGGTCCTTCACACCCTTGGTGCAAATCAAGAAGTTCCCCGACATACCCGTCTCCACTCGAGAGGAATCACGAGGGTCCCGCCCACCTCCAGAGGAGCCCCGTTTCCGCCTCGTAGCTCGAGATGAAGGATCCTTTCTCTGCTTCGTCGGGAAAGAGTTCCCGGCGTTCCCATCGCATCTCAAGAGGAGGCCCTCTCAACAGGAACGGCGAGAGGAACTGCAGGGTCGTGCCAATATTCCAAGAGTCCCCCAGATGTCTCAGTCCATTCCAGAGGAACCTCTTTTCCCTTCACCGGCTCGTCTTTCACGCCGAGGATCGACTCACACCAAGGTGGCACGTGGCACAGCCCTGTGGGAAAGCCTCGTGGGAAAGCCTCGAGGGACAGCCTCGAGGGAAAGCCACATATCCCTTGATCCAAGTGACAGGAAGCGTGACACTACTGCTGCAGCTCGGGAGGAAAGCGCACGTGCATGCCCCCACTCGAGACGAGGCCTGACTCCCCTGGGGAGACTCAGAAGCACCCCAAGATCCATGGCAACACTGGAGAGGAATCCTCAGGTTCCGGCCCCGACTCCACACAAGGACTGAGGCCCCGGCATGGACGGGAGAGGAATCCCGAGAGGTCCCCTAGGAACTCGCATGGGGACTGGCCTTTCCTGAGGCCACCAGAGCGGGTCCCTGAGGTCCCCGTCGTAACTCGAGAAGACCTGCCGCAACTCGAGAAAATCCAGGAGGTTCTCCCCTCCAGGCGAGATGAGGCCCATTTCCGCTGAGGCGTCTCGAGGCTGATCACACCTCACCTCTGGAACTTCGAAAGGGTCCTTCACACCCTTGGTGCAAATCAAGAAGTTCCCCGACATACCCGTCTCCACTCGAGAGGAATCACGAGGGTCCCGCCCACATCCAGAGGAGCCCCGTTTCCGCCTCGTAGCTCGAGATGAGGGATCCTTTCCCTGCTTCGTCGGGAAAGAGTTCCCGGCGTTCCCGTCGCATCTCAAGAGGAGGCCCTCTCAACAGGAACGGCGAGAGGAACTCCAGGGTCGTGCCACCATTCCAAGAGTCCCCCAGATGTCTCAGTCCATTTCAGAGGAACCTCTCTTCCCTTCACCGGCTCGTCTTTCACGCCGAGGATCGACTCACACCAAGGTGGCACGTGGCACAGCCCTGTGGGAAAGCCTCGTGGGAAAGCCTCGAGGGACAGCCTCGAGGGAAAGCCACAGATCCCTTGATTCACGTGACAGGAAGAGTGATACTACTGCTGCAGCTCGGGAGGAAAGCGCACGTGCATGCCTCAACTCGAGACGAGGCCTGACTCCCTTGGGGAGACTCAGAAGCACCCCAAGATCCATGGCAACACTGGAGAGGAATCCTCAGGTTCCGGCCCCGACTCCACACAAGGACTGAGGCCCCGGCATTGACGGGAGAGGAATCCCGAGAGGTCCCCTAGCAACTCGCATGGGGACTGGCCTTTCCTGAGGCCACCAGAGCGGGTCCCTGAGGTCCCCGTCGTAACTCGAGAAGACCTGCCGCAACTCGAGAAAATCCAGGAGGTTCTCCCCTCCAGGCGAGATGAGGCCCATTTCCGCTGAGGCGTCTCGAGGCTGATCACACGTCCCCTCTGGAACTTCGAAAGGGTCCTTCACACCCTTGGTGCAAATCAAGAAGTTCCCCGACCTAGCCGTCTCCACTCGAGAGGAATCACGAGGGTCCCGCCCACCTCCAGAGGAGCCCCGTTTCCGCCTCGTAGCTCGAGATGAGGGATCCTTTCCCTGCTTCGTCGGGAAAGAGTTCCCGGCGTTCCCGTCGCATCTCAAGAGGAGGCCCTCTCAACAGGAACGGCGAGAGGAACTCCAGGGTCGTGCCACCATTCCAAGAGACCCCCAGATATCTCAGTCCATTAAAGAGGAACCTTTTTCCCTTCACCGGCTCGTCTTTCACGCCGAGGATCGACTCACACCAAGGTGGCACGTGGCACAGCCCTGTGGGAAAGCCTCGTGGGAAAGCCTCCAGGGACAGCCTCGAGGGAAAGCCACAGATGCCTTGATCCACGTGACAGGAAGCGTGACACTACTGCTGCAGCTCGGGAGGAAAGCGCACGTGCATGCCCCCACTCGAGACGAGGCCTGACTCCCCTGGGGAGACTCAGAAGCACCCCAAGATCCATGGCAACACTGGAGAGGAATCCTCAGGTTCCGGCCCCGACTCCACACAAGGACTGAGGCCCCGGCATGGACGGGAGAGGAATCCCGAGAGGTCCCCTAGCAACTCGCATGGGGACTGGCCTTTCCTGAGGCCACCAGAGCGGGTCCCTGAGGTCCCCGTCGTAACTCGAGAAGACCTGCCGCAACTCTAGAAAATCCAGGAGGTTCTCCCCTCCAGGCGAGATGAGGCCCATTTCCGCTGAGGCGTCTCGAGGCTGATCACACCTCCCCTCTGGAACTTCGAAAGGGTCCTTCACACCCTTGGTGCAAATCAAGAAGTTCCCCGACATACCCGTCTCCACTCGAGAGGAATCACGAGGGTCCCGCCCACATCCAGAGGAGCCCCGTTTCCGCCTCGTAGCTCGAGATGAGGGATCCTTTCCCTGCTTCGTCGGGAAAGAGTTCCCGGCGTTCCCGTCGCATCTCAAGAGGAGGCCCTCTCAACAGGAACGGCGAGAGGAACTCCAGGGTCGTGCCACCATTCCAAGAGTCCCCCAGATGTCTCAGTCCATTTCAGAGGAACCTCTCTTCCCTTCACCGGCTCGTCTTTCACGCCGAGGATCGACTCACACCAAGGTGGCACGTGGCACAGCCCTGTGGGAAATCCTCGTGGGAAAGCCTCGAGGGACAGCCTCGAGGGAAAGCCACAGATCCCTTGATTCACGTGACAGGAAGAGTGATACTACTGCTGCAGCTCGGGAGGAAAGCGCACGTGCATGCCTCAACTCGAGACGATCCCTGACTCCCTTGGGGAGACTCAGAAGCACCCCAAGATCCATGGCAACACTGGAGAGGAATCCTCAGGTTCCGGCCCCGACTCCACACAAGGACTGAGGCCCCGGCATTGACGGGAGAGGAATCCCGAGAGGTCCCCTAGCAACTCGCATGGGGACTGGCCTTTCCTGAGGCCACCAGAGCGGGTCCCTGAGGTCCCCGTCGTAACTCGAGAAGACCTGCCGCAACTCGAGAAAATCCAGGAGGTTCTCCCCTCCAGGCGAGATGAGGCCCATTTCCGCTGAGGCGTCTCGAGGCTGATCACACGTCCCCTCTGGAACTTCGAAAGGGTCCTTCACACCCTTGGTGCAAATCAAGAAGTTCCCCGACATACCCGTCTCCACTCGAGAGGAATCACGAGGGTCCCGCCCACCTCCAGAGGAGCCCCGTTTCCGCCTCGTAGCTCGAGATGAAGGATCCTTTCTCTGCTTCGTCGGGAAAGAGTTCCCGGCGTTCCCATCGCATCTCAAGAGGAGGCCCTCTCAACAGGAACGGCGAGAGGAACTGCAGGGTCGTGCCAATATTCCAAGAGTCCCCCAGATGTCTCAGTCCATTCCAGAGGAACCTCTTTTCCCTTCACCGGCTCGTCTTTCACGCCGAGGATCGACTCACACCAAGGTGGCACGTGGCACAGCCCTGTGGGAAAGCCTCGTGGGAAAGCCTCGAGGGACAGCCTCGAGGGAAAGCCACATATCCCTTGATCCAAGTGACAGGAAGCGTGACACTACTGCTGCAGCTCGGGAGGAAAGCGCACGTGCATGCCCCCACTCGAGACGAGGCCTGACTCCCCTGGGGAGACTCAGAAGCACCCCAAGATCCATGGCAACACTGGAGAGGAATCCTCAGGTTCCGGCCCCGACTCCACACAAGGACTGAGGCCCCGGCATGGACGGGAGAGGAATCCCGAGAGGTCCCCTAGGAACTCGCATGGGGACTGGCCTTTCCTGAGGCCACCAGAGCGGGTCCCTGAGGTCCCCGTCGTAACTCGAGAAGACCTGCCGCAACTCGAGAAAATCCAGGAGGTTCTCCCCTCCAGGCGAGATGAGGCCCATTTCCGCTGAGGCGTCTCGAGGCTGATCACACCTCACCTCTGGAACTTCGAAAGGGTCCTTCACACCCTTGGTGCAAATCAAGAAGTTCCCCGACATACCCGTCTCCACTCGAGAGGAATCACGAGGGTCCCGCCCACATCCAGAGGAGCCCCGTTTCCGCCTCGTAGCTCGAGATGAGGGATCCTTTCCCTGCTTCGTCGGGAAAGAGTTCCCGGCGTTCCCGTCGCATCTCAAGAGGAGGCCCTCTCAACAGGAACGGCGAGAGGAACTCCAGGGTCGTGCCACCATTCCAAGAGTCCCCCAGATGTCTCAGTCCATTTCAGAGGAACCTCTCTTCCCTTCACCGGCTCGTCTTTCACGCCGAGGATCGACTCACACCAAGGTGGCACGTGGCACAGCCCTGTGGGAAAGCCTCGTGGGAAAGCCTCGAGGGACAGCCTCGAGGGAAAGCCACAGATCCCTTGATTCACGTGACAGGAAGAGTGATACTACTGCTGCAGCTCGGGAGGAAAGCGCACGTGCATGCCTCAACTCGAGACGAGGCCTGACTCCCTTGGGGAGACTCAGAAGCACCCCAAGATCCATGGCAACACTGGAGAGGAATCCTCAGGTTCCGGCCCCGACTCCACACAAGGACTGAGGCCCCGGCATTGACGGGAGAGGAATCCCGAGAGGTCCCCTAGCAACTCGCATGGGGACTGGCCTTTCCTGAGGCCACCAGAGCGGGTCCCTGAGGTCCCCGTCGTAACTCGAGAAGACCTGCCGCAACTCGAGAAAATCCAGGAGGTTCTCCCCTCCAGGCGAGATGAGGCCCATTTCCGCTGAGGCGTCTCGAGGCTGATCACACGTCCCCTCTGGAACTTCGAAAGGGTCCTTCACACCCTTGGTGCAAATCAAGAAGTTCCCCGACCTAGCCGTCTCCACTCGAGAGGAATCACGAGGGTCCCGCCCACCTCCAGAGGAGCCCCGTTTCCGCCTCGTAGCTCGAGATGAGGGATCCTTTCCCTGCTTCGTCGGGAAAGAGTTCCCGGCGTTCCCGTCGCATCTCAAGAGGAGGCCCTCTCAACAGGAACGGCGAGAGGAACTCCAGGGTCGTGCCACCATTCCAAGAGACCCCCAGATATCTCAGTCCATTAAAGAGGAACCTTTTTCCCTTCACCGGCTCGTCTTTCACGCCGAGGATCGACTCACACCAAGGTGGCACGTGGCACAGCCCTGTGGGAAAGCCTCGTGGGAAAGCCTCCAGGGACAGCCTCGAGGGAAAGCCACAGATGCCTTGATCCACGTGACAGGAAGCGTGACACTACTGCTGCAGCTCGGGAGGAAAGCGCACGTGCATGCCCCCACTCGAGACGAGGCCTGACTCCCCTGGGGAGACTCAGAAGCACCCCAAGATCCATGGCAACACTGGAGAGGAATCCTCAGGTTCCGGCCCCGACTCCACACAAGGACTGAGGCCCCGGCATGGACGGGAGAGGAATCCCGAGAGGTCCCCTAGCAACTCGCATGGGGACTGGCCTTTCCTGAGGCCACCAGAGCGGGTCCCTGAGGTCCCCGTCGTAACTCGAGAAGACCTGCCGCAACTCTAGAAAATCCAGGAGGTTCTCCCCTCCAGGCGAGATGAGGCCCATTTCCGCTGAGGCGTCTCGAGGCTGATCACACCTCCCCTCTGGAACTTCGAAAGGGTCCTTCACACCCTTGGTGCAAATCAAGAAGTTCCCCGACATACCCGTCTCCACTCGAGAGGAATCACGAGGGTCCCGCCCACATCCAGAGGAGCCCCGTTTCCGCCTCGTAGCTCGAGATGAGGGATCCTTTCCCTGCTTCGTCGGGAAAGAGTTCCCGGCGTTCCCGTCGCATCTCAAGAGGAGGCCCTCTCAACAGGAACGGCGAGAGGAACTCCAGGGTCGTGCCACCATTCCAAGAGTCCCCCAGATGTCTCAGTCCATTTCAGAGGAACCTCTCTTCCCTTCACCGGCTCGTCTTTCACGCCGAGGATCGACTCACACCAAGGTGGCACGTGGCACAGCCCTGTGGGAAATCCTCGTGGGAAAGCCTCGAGGGACAGCCTCGAGGGAAAGCCACAGATCCCTTGATTCACGTGACAGGAAGAGTGATACTACTGCTGCAGCTCGGGAGGAAAGCGCACGTGCATGCCTCAACTCGAGACGATCCCTGACTCCCTTGGGGAGACTCAGAAGCACCCCAAGATCCATGGCAACACTGGAGAGGAATCCTCAGGTTCCGGCCCCGACTCCACACAAGGACTGAGGCCCCGGCATTGACGGGAGAGGAATCCCGAGAGGTCCCCTAGCAACTCGCATGGGGACTGGCCTTTCCTGAGGCCACCAGAGCGGGTCCCTGAGGTCCCCGTCGTAACTCGAGAAGACCTGCCGCAACTCGAGAAAATCCAGGAGGTTCTCCCCTCCAGGCGAGATGAGGCCCATTTCCGCTGAGGCGTCTCGAGGCTGATCACACGTCCCCTCTGGAACTTCGAAAGGGTCCTTCACACCCTTGGTGCAAATCAAGAAGTTCCCCGACATACCCGTCTCCACTCGAGAGGAATCACGAGGGTCCCGCCCACCTCCAGAGGAGCCCCGTTTCCGCCTCGTAGCTCGAGATGAAGGATCCTTTCTCTGCTTCGTCGGGAAAGAGTTCCCGGCGTTCCCATCGCATCTCAAGAGGAGGCCCTCTCAACAGGAACGGCGAGAGGAACTGCAGGGTCGTGCCAATATTCCAAGAGTCCCCCAGATGTCTCAGTCCATTCCAGAGGAACCTCTTTTCCCTTCACCGGCTCGTCTTTCACGCCGAGGATCGACTCACACCAAGGTGGCACGTGGCACAGCCCTGTGGGAAAGCCTCGTGGGAAAGCCTCGAGGGACAGCCTCGAGGGAAAGCCACATATCCCTTGATCCAAGTGACAGGAAGCGTGACACTACTGCTGCAGCTCGGGAGGAAAGCGCACGTGCATGCCCCCACTCGAGACGAGGCCTGACTCCCCTGGGGAGACTCAGAAGCACCCCAAGATCCATGGCAACACTGGAGAGGAATCCTCAGGTTCCGGCCCCGACTCCACACAAGGACTGAGGCCCCGGCATGGACGGGAGAGGAATCCCGAGAGGTCCCCTAGGAACTCGCATGGGGACTGGCCTTTCCTGAGGCCACCAGAGCGGGTCCCTGAGGTCCCCGTCGTAACTCGAGAAGACCTGCCGCAACTCGAGAAAATCCAGGAGGTTCTCCCCTCCAGGCGAGATGAGGCCCATTTCCGCTGAGGCGTCTCGAGGCTGATCACACCTCACCTCTGGAACTTCGAAAGGGTCCTTCACACCCTTGGTGCAAATCAAGAAGTTCCCCGACATACCCGTCTCCACTCGAGAGGAATCACGAGGGTCCCGCCCACATCCAGAGGAGCCCCGTTTCCGCCTCGTAGCTCGAGATGAGGGATCCTTTCCCTGCTTCGTCGGGAAAGAGTTCCCGGCGTTCCCGTCGCATCTCAAGAGGAGGCCCTCTCAACAGGAACGGCGAGAGGAACTCCAGGGTCGTGCCACCATTCCAAGAGTCCCCCAGATGTCTCAGTCCATTTCAGAGGAACCTCTCTTCCCTTCACCGGCTCGTCTTTCACGCCGAGGATCGACTCACACCAAGGTGGCACGTGGCACAGCCCTGTGGGAAAGCCTCGTGGGAAAGCCTCGAGGGACAGCCTCGAGGGAAAGCCACAGATCCCTTGATTCACGTGACAGGAAGAGTGATACTACTGCTGCAGCTCGGGAGGAAAGCGCACGTGCATGCCTCAACTCGAGACGAGGCCTGACTCCCTTGGGGAGACTCAGAAGCACCCCAAGATCCATGGCAACACTGGAGAGGAATCCTCAGGTTCCGGCCCCGACTCCACACAAGGACTGAGGCCCCGGCATTGACGGGAGAGGAATCCCGAGAGGTCCCCTAGCAACTCGCATGGGGACTGGCCTTTCCTGAGGCCACCAGAGCGGGTCCCTGAGGTCCCCGTCGTAACTCGAGAAGACCTGCCGCAACTCGAGAAAATCCAGGAGGTTCTCCCCTCCAGGCGAGATGAGGCCCATTTCCGCTGAGGCGTCTCGAGGCTGATCACACGTCCCCTCTGGAACTTCGAAAGGGTCCTTCACACCCTTGGTGCAAATCAAGAAGTTCCCCGACCTAGCCGTCTCCACTCGAGAGGAATCACGAGGGTCCCGCCCACCTCCAGAGGAGCCCCGTTTCCGCCTCGTAGCTCGAGATGAGGGATCCTTTCCCTGCTTCGTCGGGAAAGAGTTCCCGGCGTTCCCGTCGCATCTCAAGAGGAGGCCCTCTCAACAGGAACGGCGAGAGGAACTCCAGGGTCGTGCCACCATTCCAAGAGACCCCCAGATATCTCAGTCCATTAAAGAGGAACCTTTTTCCCTTCACCGGCTCGTCTTTCACGCCGAGGATCGACTCACACCAAGGTGGCACGTGGCACAGCCCTGTGGGAAAGCCTCGTGGGAAAGCCTCCAGGGACAGCCTCGAGGGAAAGCCACAGATGCCTTGATCCACGTGACAGGAAGCGTGACACTACTGCTGCAGCTCGGGAGGAAAGCGCACGTGCATGCCCCCACTCGAGACGAGGCCTGACTCCCCTGGGGAGACTCAGAAGCACCCCAAGATCCATGGCAACACTGGAGAGGAATCCTCAGGTTCCGGCCCCGACTCCACACAAGGACTGAGGCCCCGGCATGGACGGGAGAGGAATCCCGAGAGGTCCCCTAGCAACTCGCATGGGGACTGGCCTTTCCTGAGGCCACCAGAGCGGGTCCCTGAGGTCCCCGTCGTAACTCGAGAAGACCTGCCGCAACTCTAGAAAATCCAGGAGGTTCTCCCCTCCAGGCGAGATTAGGCCCATTTCCGCTGAGGCGTCTCGAGGCTGATCACACCTCCCCTCTGGAACTTCGAAAGGGTCCTTCACACCCTTGGTGCAAATCAAGAAGTTCCCCGACATACCCGTCTCCACTCGAGAGGAATCACGAGGGTCCCGCCCACATCCAGAGGAGCCCCGTTTCGGCCTCGTAGCTCGAGATGAGGGATCCTTTCCCTGCTTCGTCGGGAAAGAGTTCCTGGCGTTCCCGTCGCCTCTCAAGAGGAGGCCCTCTCAACAGGAACGGCGAGAGGAACTCCAGGGTCGTGCCACCATTCCAAGAGTCCCCCAGATGTCTCAGTCCATTCCAGAGGAACCTCTTTTCCCTTCACCGGCTCGTCTTTCACGCCGAGGATCGACTCACACCAAGGTGGCACGTGGCACAGCCCTGATGGAAAGCCTCGTGGGAAAGCATCGAGGGACAGCCTCGAGGGAAAGCCACAGATCCCTTGATCCAAGTGACAGGAAGCGTGACACTACTGCTGCAGCTCGGGAGGAAAGCGCACGTGCATGCCCCCACTCGAGACGAGGCCTGACTCCCCTGGGGAGACTCAGAAGCACCCCAAGATCCATGGCAACACTGGAGAGGAATCCTCAGGTTCCGGCCCCGACTCCACACAAGGACTGAGGCCCCGGCATGGACGGGAGAGGAATCCCGAGAGGTCCCCTAGGAACTCGCATGGGGACTGGCCTTTCCTGAGGCCACCAGAGCGGGTCCCTGAGGTCCCCGTCGTAACTCGAGAAGACCTGCCGCAACTCGACAAAATCCAGGAGGTTCTCCCCTCCAGGCGAGATGAGGCCCATTTCCGCTGAGGCGTCTCGAGGCTGATCACACCTCACCTCTGGAACTTCGAAAGGGTCCTTCACACCCTTGGTGCAAATCATGAAGTTCCCCGACATACCCGTCTCCACTCGAGAGGAATCACGAGGGTCCCGCCCACATCCAGAGGAGCCCCGTTTCCGCCTCGTAGCTCGAGATGAGGGATCCTTTCCCTGCTTCGTCGGGAAAGAGTTCCCGGCGTTCCCGTCGCATCTCAAGAGGAGGCCCTCTCAACAGGAACGGCGAGAGGAACTCCAGGGTCGTGCCACCATTCCAAGAGTCCCCCAGATGTCTCAGTCCATTTCAGAGGAACCTCTCTTCCCTTCACCGGCTCGTCTTTCACGCCGAGGATCGACTCACACCAAGGTGGCACGTGGCACAGCCCTGTGGGAAAGCCTCCTGGGAAAGCCTCGAGGGACAGCCTCGAGGGAAAGCCACAGATCCGTTGATTCACGTGACAGGAAGAGTGATACTACTGCTGCAGCTCGGGAGAAAAGCGCACGTGCATGCCTCAACTCGAGACGAGGCCTGACTCCCTTGGGGAGACTCAGAAGCACCCCAAGATACATGGCAACACTGGAGAGGAATCCTCAGGTTCTGGCCCCGACTCCACACAAGGACTGAGGCCCCGGCATGGACGGGAGAGGAATCCCGAGAGGTCCCCTAGCAACTCGCATGGGGACTGGCCTTTCCTGAGGCCACCAGAGCGGGTCCCTGAGGTCCCCGTCGTAACTCGAGAAGACCTGCCGCAACTCGAGAAAATCCAGGAGGTTCTCCCCTCCAGGCGAGATGAGGCCCATTTCCGCTGAGGCGTCTCGAGGCTGATCACACGTCCCCTCTGGAACTTCGAAAGGGTCCTTCACACCCTTGGTGCAAATCAAGAAGTTCCCCGACCTAGCCGTCTCCACTCGAGAGGAATCACGAGGGTCCCGCCCACCTCCAGAGGAGCCCCGTTTCCGCCTCGTAGCTCGAGATGAGGGATCCTTTCCCTGCTTCGTCGGGAAAGAGTTCCCGGCGTTCCCGTCGCATCTCAAGAGGAGGCCCTCTCAACAGGAACGGCGAGAGGAACTCCAGGGTCGTGCCACCATTCCAAGAGTCCCCCAGATGTCTCAGTCCATTCCAGAGGAACCTCTTTTCCCTTCACCGGCTCGTCTTTCACGCCGAGGATCCACTCACACCAAGGTGGCACGTGGCACAGCCCTGTGGGAAAGCCTCGTGGGAAAGCCTCGAGGGACAGCCTCGAGGGAAAGCCACAGATGCCTTGATCCACGTGACAGGAAGCGTGACACTACTGCTGCAGCTCGGGAGGAAAGCGCACGTGCATGCCCCCACTCGAGACGAGGCCTGACTCCCCTGGGGAGACTCAGAAGCACCCCAAGATCCATGGCAACACTGGAGAGGAATCCTCAGGTTCCGGCCCCGACTCCACACAAGGACTGAGGCCCCGGCATGGACGGGAGAGGAATCCCGAGAGGTCCCCTAGCAACTCGCATGGGGACTGGCCTTTCCTGAGGCCACCAGAACGGGTCCCTGAGGTCCCCGTCGTAACTCGAGAAGACCTGCCGCAACTCTAGAAAATCCAGGAGGTTCTCCCCTCCAGGCGAGATGAGGCCCATTTCCGCTGAGGCGTCTCGAGTCTGATCACACCTCCCCTCTGGAACTTCGAAAGGGTCCTTCACACCCTTGGTGCAAATCAAGAAGTTCCCCGACATACCCGTCTCCACTCGAGAGGAATCACGAGGGTCCCGCCCACATCCAGAGGAGCCCCGTTTCCGCCTCGTAGCTCGAGATGAGGGATCCTTTCCCTGCTTCGTCGGGAAAGAGTTCCTGGCGTTCCCGTCGCCTCTCAAGAGGAGGCCCTCTCAACAGGAACGGCGAGAGGAACTCCAGGGTCGTGCCACCATTCCAAGAGTCCCCCAGATGTCTCAGTCCATTCCAGAGGAACCTCTTTTCCCTTCACCGGCTCGTCTTTCACGCCGAGGATCGACTCACACCAAGGTGGCACGTGGCACAGCCCTGATGGAAAGCCTCGTGGGAAAGCATCGAGGGACAGCCTCGAGGGAAAGCCACAGATCCCTTGATCCAAGTGACAGGAAGCGTGACACTACTGCTGCAGCTCGGGAGGAAAGCGCACGTGCATGCCCCCACTCGAGACGAGGCCTGACTCCCCTGGGGAGACTCAGAAGCACCCCAAGATCCATGGCAACACTGGAGAGGAATCCTCAGGTTCCGGCCCCGACTCCACACAAGGACTGAGGCCCCGGCATGGACGGGAGAGGAATCCCGAGAGGTCCCCTAGGAACTCGCATGGGGACTGGCCTTTCCTGAGGCCACCAGAGCGGGTCCCTGAGGTCCCCGTCGTAACTCGAGAAGACCTGCCGCAACTCGACAAAATCCAGGAGGTTCTCCCCTCCAGGCGAGTTGAGGCCCATTTCCGCTGAGGCGTCTCGAGGCTGATCACACCTCACCTCTGGAACTTCGAAAGGGTCCTTCACACCCTTGGTGCAAATCATGAAGTTCCCCGACATACCCGTCTCCACTCGAGAGGAATCACGAGGGTCCCGCCCACATCCAGAGGAGCCCCGTTTCCGCCTCGTAGCTCGAGGTGAGGGATCCTTTCCCTGCTTCGTCGGGAAAGAGTTCCCGGCGTTCCCGTCGCATCTCAAGAGGAGGCCCTCTCAACAGGAACGGCGAGAGGAACTCCAGGGTCGTGCCACCATTCCAAGAGTCCCCCAGATGTCTCAGTCCATTTCAGAGGAACCTCTCTTCCCTTCACCGTCTGGTCTTTCACGCCGAGGATCGACTCACACCAAGGTGGCACGTGGCACAGCCCTGTGGGAAAGCCTCGTGGGAAAGCCTCGAGGGACAGCCTCGAGGGAAAGCCACAGATCCCTTGATTCACGTGACAGGAAGAGTGATACTACTGCTGCAGCTCGGGAGGAAAGCGCACGTGCATGCCTCAACTCGAGACGAGGCCTGACTCCCTTGGGGAGACTCAGAAGCACCCCAAGATACATGGCAACACTGGAGAGGAATCCTCAGGTTCCTGCCCCGACTCCACACAAGGACTGAGGCCCCGGCATTGACGGGAGAGGAATCCCGAGAGGTCCCCTAGCAACTCGCATGGGGACTGGCCTTTCCTGAGGCCACCAGAGCGGGTCCCTGAGGTCCCCGTCGTAACTCGAGAAGACCTGCCGCAACTCGAGAAAATCCAGGAGGTTCTCCCCTCCAGGCGAGATGAGGCCCATTTCCGCTGAGGCGTCTCGAGGCTGATCACACGTCCCCTCTGGAACTTCGAAAGGGTCCTTCACACCCTTGGTGCAAATCAAGAAGTTCCCCGACCTAGCCGTCTCCACTCGAGAAGAATCACGAGGGTCCCGCCCACCTCCAGAGGAGCCCCGTTTCCGCCTCGTAGCTCGAGATGAGGGATCCTTTCCCTGCTTCGTCGGGAAAGAGTTCCCGGCGTTCCCGTCGCATCTCAAGAGGAGGCCCTCTCAACAGGATCGGCGAGAGGAACTCCAGGGTCGTGCAACCATTCCAAGAGTCCCCCAGATGTCTCAGTCCATTCCAGAGGAACCTCTTTTCCCTTCACTGTCTCGTATTTCACGCCGAGGATCGACTCACACCAAGGTGGCACGTGGCACAGCCCTGTGGGAAAGCCTCGTGGGAAAGCCTCGAGGGACAGCCTCGAGGGAAAGCCACAGATCCCTTGATCCACGTGACAGAAAGCGTGACACTACTGCTGCAGCTCGGGAGGAAATCGCACGTGCATGCCCCCACTCGAGACGAGGCCTAACTCCCCTGGGGAGGCTCAGAAGCACCCCAAGATCCATGGCAACACTGGAGAGGAATTCTCAGGTTCCGGCCCCGACTCCACACAAGGACTGAGGCCCAGGCATGGACGGGAGAGGAATCCCCAGAGGTCCCCTAGCAACTCGCATGGGGACTGGCCTTTCCTGAGGCCACCAGAGCGGGTCCCTGTGGTCCCCTTCGTAACTCGAGAAGACCTGCCGCAACTAGAGAAAATCAAGGAGGTTCTCCCCTCCAGGCGAGATGAGGACCATTTCCGCTGAGGCGTCTCGAGGCTGATCACACCTCCCCTCTGGAACTTTGAAAGGGTCCTTCACACCCTTGGTGCAAATCAAGAAGTTCCCCGACATACCCGTCTCCACTCGAGAGGAATCACGAGGGTCCCGCCCACATCCAGAGGAGCCCCGTTTCCGCCTCGTAGCTCGAGATGAGGGATCCTTTCCCTGCTTCGTCGGGAATGAGTTCCCGGCGTTCAAGTCGCATCTCAAGAGGAGGCCCTCTCAACAGGAACGGCGAGAGGAACTCCAGGGTCGTGCAACCATTCCAAGAGTCCCCCAGATGTCTCAGTCCATTACAGAGGAACCTCTTTTCCCTTCACCGGCTCGTCTTTCACGCCGAGGATCGACTCACACCAAGGTGGCACGTGGCACAGCCCTGTGGGAAAGCCTCGTGGGAAAGCCTCGAGGGACAGCCTCGAGGGAAAGCCACAGATCCCTTGATCCACGTGACAGAAAGCGTGACACTACTGCTGCAGCTCGGGAGGAAATCGCACGTGCATGCCCCCACTCGAGACGAGGCCTGACTCCCCTGGGGAGTCTCAGAAGCACCCCAAGATCCATGGCAACACTGGAGAGGAATCCTCAGGTTCCGGCCCCGACTCCACACAAGGACTGAGGCCCCGGCATGGACGGGAGAGGTATCGCGAGAGGTCCCCTAGCAACTCGCATGAGGACTGGCCTTTCCTGAGACCACCAGAGCG
The DNA here is from genome assembly GCF_023091745.1 of Budorcas taxicolor. Taxonomy (NCBI): domain Eukaryota; kingdom Metazoa; phylum Chordata; class Mammalia; order Artiodactyla; family Bovidae; genus Budorcas; species Budorcas taxicolor. Next base: position 183,094 of record NW_026291535.1, read on the forward strand.
GGTCCCTGAGGTCCCCGTCTTAACTCGAGAAGACCTGCCGCAACTCGAGAAAATCCAGGAGGTTCTCCCTTCCAGGCGAGATGAGGCCCATTTCCGCTAAGGCGTCTCGAGGCTGATCACACCTCCCCTCTGGAACTTCGAAAGGGTCCTTCACACCCTTGGTGCAAATCAAGAAGTTCCCCGACATACCCGTCTCCACTCGAGAGGAATCACGAGGGTCCCGCCCACATCCAGAGGAGCCCCGTTTCCGCCTCGTAGCTCGAGATGAGGGATCCTTTCCCTGCTTCGTCGGGAAAGAGTTCCCGGCGTTCCCGTCGCATCTCAAGAGGAGGCCCTCTCAACAGGAACGGCGAGAGGAACTCCAGGGTCGTGCCACCATTCCAAGAGTCCCCCAGATGTCTCAGTCCATTCCAGAGGAACCTCTTTTCCCTTCACCGGCTCGTCTTTCACGCCGAGGATCGACTCACACCAAGGTGGCACGTGGCACAGCCCTGTGGGAAAGCCTCGTGGGAAAGCCTCGAAGGACAGCCTCGAGGGAAAGCCACAGATCCCTTGATCCACGTGACAGGAAGCGTGACACTCCTGCTGCAGCTCGGGAGGAAAGCGCACGTGCATGCCCCCACTCGAGACGAGGCCTGACTCCCTTGGAGAGATTCAGAAGCACCCCTAGATCCATGGCAACACTGGAGAGAAATCCTCAGGTTCCGGCCCCGACTCCACACAAGGACTGAGGCCCCGGCATGGACGGGAGAGGAATCCCGAGAGGTCCCCTAGCAACTCGCATGGGGACTGGCCTTTCCTGAGGCCACCAGAGCGGGTCCCTGAGGTCCCCGTCGTAACTCGAGAAGACCTGCCGCAACTCGAGAAAATCCAGGAGGTTCTCCCCTCCAGGCGAGATGAGGCCCATTTCCGCTGAGGCGTCTCGAGGCTGATCACACCTCACCTCTGGAACTTCGAAAGGGTCCTTTACACCCTTGGTGCAAATCAAGAAGTTCCCCAACTTAGCCGTCTCCCCTCGAGAGGAATCACGAGGGTCCCGCCCACATCCAGAGGAGCCCCGTTTCCGCCTCGTAGCTCGGGATGAGGGATCCTTTCCCTGCTTCGTCGGGAAAGAGTTCCCGGCGTTCCCGTCGCATCTCAAGAGGAGGCCCTCTCAACAGGAACGGCGAGAGGAACTCCAGGGTCGTGCCACCATTCCAAGAGTCCCCCAGATGTCTCAGTCCATTCCAGAGGAACCTCTTTTCACTTCACCGGCTCGTCTTTCACGCCGAGGATCGACTCACACCAAGGTGGCACGTGGCACAGCCCTGTGGGAAAGCCTCGTTGGAAAGCCTCGAGGGACAGCCTCGAGGGAAAGCCACAGATCCCTTGATCCACGTGACAGGAAGCGTGACACTACTGCTGCAGCTCGGGAGGAAAGCGCACGTGCATGCCCCCACTCGAGACGAGGCCTGACTCCCCTGGGGAGACTCAGAAGCACCCCAAGATCCATGGCAACACTGGAGAGGAATCCTCAGGTTCCGGCCCCGACTCCACACAAGGACTGAGGCCCCGGCATGGACGGTAGAGGAATCCCGAGAGGTCCCCTAGCAACTCGCATGGGGACTGGCCTTTCCTGAGGCCACCAGAGCGGGTCCCTGAGGTCCCCGTCGTAACTCGAGAAGACCTGCCGCAACTCGAGAAAATCCAGGAGGTTCTCCCCTCCAGGCGAGATGAGGCCCATTTCCGCTGAGGCGTCTCGAGGCTGATCACACCTCCCCTCTGGAACTTGGAAAGGGTCCTTCACACCCTTGGTGCAAATCAAGAAGTTCCCTGACATACCCGTCTCCACTCGGGAGGAATCACGAGGGTCCCGCCCACATCCAGAGGATCCCAGTTTCCGCCTCGTAGCTCGAGATGAGGGATCCTTTCCCTGCTTCGTCGGGAAAGAGTTCCCGGCGTTCCCGTCGCATCTCAAGAGGAGGCCTTCTCAACAGGAACGGCGAGAGGAACTCCAGGGTCGTGCCACCATTCGAAGAGACCCCCATATATCACAGTCCATTAAAGAGGAACCTCTTTTCCCTTCACCGGCTCGTCTTTCACGCCGAGGATCGACTCACACCAATGTGGCACGTGGCACAGCCCTGTGGGAAAGCCTCGTGGGAAAGCCTCGAAGGACAGCCTCGAGGGAAAGCCACAGATCCCTTGATCCAAGTGACAGGAATCGTGACACTCCTGCTGCAGCTCGGGAGGAAAGCGCACGTGCATGCCCCCACTCGAGACGAGGCCTGACTCCCTTCGGGAGACTCAGAAGCACCCCAAGATCCATGGCAACACTGGAGACGAAACCTCAGGTTCCGGCCCCGACTCCACACAAGGACTGAGGCCCCGGCATGGACGGGAGAGGAACCCCGAGAGGTCCCCTAGCAACTCGCATGGGGACTGGCCTTTCCTGAGGCCACCAGAGCGGGTCCCTGAGGTCCCAGTCGTAACTCGAGAAGACCTGCCGCAACTCGAGAAAATCCAGGAGGTTCTCCCCTCCAGGCGAGATGAGGCCCATTTCCGCTGAGGAGTCTCGAGGCTGATCACACCTCCCCTCTGGAACTTCGAAAGGGTCCTTCACACCCTTGGTGCAAGTCAAGAAGTTCCCCGACATACCCGTCTCCACTCGAGAGGAATCACGAGGGTCCCACCCACATCCAGAGGAGCCCCGTGTCCACCTGGTAGCTCGAGATGAGGGATCCTTTCCCTGCTTCGTCGGGAAAGAGTTCCCGGCGTTCCCGTCGCATCTCAAGAGGAGGCCCTCTCAACAGGAACGGCGAGAGGAACTGCAGGGTCGTGCCACCATTCGAAGAGACCCCCAGATATCTCAGTCCATTCCAGAGGAACCTCTTTTCCCTTCACCGGCTCGTTTTTCACGCCGAGGATCGACTCACACCAAGGTGGCACGTGGCACAGCCCTGTGGGAAAGCCTCGTGGGAAAGCCTCGAGGGACAGCCTCGAGGGAAACCCACAGATCCCTTGATCCACGTGACAGGAAGCGTGACACTACTGCTGCAGCTCGGGAGGAAAGCGCACGTGCATGACCCAACTCGAAACGAGGCCTGACTCCCCTCGGGAGACTCAGAAGCACCCCAAGATCCATGGCAACACTGGAGAGGAATCCTCAGGTTCCGGCCCCGACTCCACACAAGGACTGAGGCCCCGGCATGGACGGGAGAGGAATCCCGAGAGGTCCCCTAGCAACTCGCATGGGGACTGGCCTTTTCTGAGGCCACCAGAGCGGGTCCCTGAGGTCCCCGTCGTAACTCGAGAAGACCTGCCGCAACTCGAGAAAATCCAGGAGGTTCTCCCCTCCAGGCGAGATGAGGCCCATTTCCGCTGAGGCGTCTCGAGGCTGATCACACCTCCCCTCTGGAACTTCGAAAGGGTCCTTCACACCCTTGGTGCAAATCAAGAAGTTCCCCGACATACCCGTCTCCACTCGAGAGGAATCACGAGGGTCCCGCCCACATCCGGAGGAGCCCCCTTTCCACCTCGTAGCTCGAGATGAGGGATCCTTTCCCTGCTTCGTCGGGAAAGAGTTCCCGGCTTTCCCGTCGCATCTCAAGAGGAGGCCCTCTCAACAGGAACGGCGAGAGGAACTCCAGGGTCGTGCCACCATTCCAAGAGTCCCCCAGATATCTCAGACCATTCCAGAGGAACATCTTTTCCCTTCACTGTCTCGTATTTCACGCCGAGGATCGACTCACACCAAGGTTGCACGTGGCACAGCCCTGTGGGAAAGCCTCGTATGAAAGCCTCGAGGGACAGCCTCAAGGGAAAGCCACAGATCCCTTTATCCACGTGACAGGAAGCGTGACACTACTGCTGCAGCTCGGGAGGAAAGCGCACGTGCATGCTCCCACGCGAGACGAGGCCTGACTCCCCTGGGGAGACTCAGAAGCACCCCAAGATCCATGGCAACACTGGAGAGGAATCCTCAGGTTACGGCCCCGACTCCACACAAGGACTGAGGCCCCGGCATGGACGGGAGAGGAATCCCGAGAGGTCCCCTAGCAACTCGCATGGGGACTGGCCTTTCCTGAGGCCACCAGAGCGGGTCCCTGAGGTCCCCGTCGTAACTCGAGAAGACCTGCGGCAACTCGAGAAAACCCAGGAGGTACTCCCCTCCAGGCGAGATGAGGCCCATTTCCGCTGAGGCATCTCGAGGCGGATCACACCTCCCCTCTGGAACTTTGAAAGGGTCCTTCACACCCTTGGTGCAAATCAAGAAGTTCCCCGACATACCCGTCTCCACTTGAGAGGAATCACGAGGGTCCCGCCCACATCCAGAGGAGACCCGTTTCCGCCTCGTAGCTCGAGATGAGGGATCCTTTCCCTGCTTCGTCGGGAAAGAGTTCCCGGCGTTCCCGTCGCATCTCAAGAGGAGGCCCTCTCAACAGGAACGGCGAGCGGAACTCCAGGGTCGTGCCACCATTCCAAGAGTCCCCCAGATGTCTCAGTCCATTCCAGAGGAACCTCTTTTCCCTTCACCAGCTCGTCTTTCACCCCGAGGATCGACTCACACCAAGGTGGCACATGGCACAGCCCTGTAGGAAAGCCTCGTGGGAAAGCCTCGAGGGACAGCTTCGAGGGAAAGCCACAGATCCCTTGATCCACGTGACAGGAAGCGTGAAACTACTGCTGCAGCTCGGGAGGAAAGAGCACGTGCATGCCCCCACTCGAGACGAGGCCTGACTCCCCTGGGGAGACTCAGAAGCACCCCAAGATCCATGGCAACACTGGAGAGGAATCCTCAGGTTCCGGCCCCAACTCCACACAAGGACTGAGGCCCCGGCATGGACGGGAGAGGAATCCCGAGAGGTCCCCTAGCAACTCGCATGGGGACTGGCCTTTCCTGAGGCCACCAGAGCGGGTCCCTGAGGTCCCCGTCGTAACTCGAGAAGACCTGCCGCAACTCGAGAAAATCCAGGAGGTTCTCCCCTCCAGGCGAGATGAGGCCCATTTCTGCTGAGGCGTCTCGAGCCTGATCACACCTCCCCTCTGGAACTTCGAAAGGGTCCTTCACACCCTTGGTGCAAATCAAGAAGTTCCCCGACATACCCGTCTCCACTCGAGAGGAATCACGAGGGTCCCGCCCACATCCGGAGGAGCTCCCTTTCCACCTCGTAGCTCGAGATGAGGGATCCTTTCCCTGCTTCGTCGGGAAAGAGTTTCCGGGTTTCCCGTCGCATCTCAAGAGGAGGCCCTCTCAACAGGATCGGCGAGAGGAACTCCAGGGTCGTGCCACCATTCCAAGAGTCCCCCAGATATCTCAGTCCATTCCAGAGGAACCTCTTTTCCCTGCACCGGCTCGTATTTCACGCCGAGGATCGACTCACACCAAGGTGCCACCTGGCACAGCCCTGAGGGGAAGCCTCGTGGGAAAGCCTCGAGGGACAGCCTCGAGGGAAAGCCACAGATCCCTTGATCCACGTGACAGGAAGCGTGACAATACTGCTGCAGCTCGGGAGGAAAGCGCTCGTGCATGCCCCCACTCGAGACGAGGCCTGACTCCCCTGGGGAGACTCAGAAGCACCCCAAGATCCATGGCAACACTGGAGAGGAATCCTCAGGTTCCGGCCCCGACTCCACACAAGGACTGAGGCCCCGGCATGGACGGGAGAGGAATCCCGAGAGGTCCCCTAGCAACTCACATGGGGACTGGCCTTTCCTGAGGCCACCAGAGCGGGTGCCTGAGGTCCCCGTCGTAACTCGAGAAGACCTGCCGCAACTGGAGAAAATCCAGGAGGTTCTCCCCTTCAGGCGAGATGAGGCCCATTTCCGCTGAGGCGTCTCGAGGCTGATCACACCTCACCTCTGTAACTTCGAAAGGGTCCTTCACACCCTTGGTGCAAATCAAGAAGTTCCCCAACTTAGCCGTCTCCCCTCGAGAGGAATCACGAGGGTCCCGCCCACATCCAGAGGAGCCCCGATTCCGTCTCGTACCTCGAGATGAGGGATCCTTTCCCTGCTTCGTCGGGAAAGAGTTCCCGGCGTTGCCGTCGCATCTCAAGAGGAGGCCCTCTCAACAGGAACGGCGAGAGGAACTCCAGGGTCGTGCCACCATTCCAAGAGTCCCCCAGATGTCTCAGTCCATTCCAGAGGAACCTCTTTTCCCTTCACCAGCTCGTCTTTCACGCCGAGGATCGACTCACACCAAGGTGGCACGTGGCACAGCCCTGTGGGAAAGCCTCGTGGGAAAGCCTCGAGGGACAGCCTCGAGGGAAAGCCACAGATCCCTTGATCCACGTGACAGAAAGAGTGACACTACTGCTGCAGCTCGGGACAAAAGCGCACGTGCATGCCCCCACCCGAGACGAGGCCTGACTCCCCTGGTGAGACTCAGAATCACCCCAAGATCCATGGCAACACTGGAGAGGAATCCTCAGGTTCCGGCCCCGACTCCACACAAGGACTGAGGCCCCGGCATGGATGGGAGAGGAATCCCGAGAGGTCCCATAGCAACTCGCATGAGGACTGGCCTTTCCTGAGGCCACCAGAGCTGATCCCTGAGGTCCCCGTCGTAACTCGAGAAGACCTGCCACAACTCGAGAAAATCCAGGAGGTTCTCCCCTCCAGGCGAGATGAGGCCCATTTCCGCTGAGGCGTCTTGAGGCTGATCACACCTCCCCTCTGGAACTTCGAAAGGGTCCTTCACACCCTTGGTGCAAATCAAGAAGTTCCCCGACATACCCGTCTCCACTCGAGAGGAATCACGAGGGTCCCGCCCACATCCAGAGGAGCCCCGTTTCCGCCTCGTAGCTCGAGATGAGGGATCCTTTCCCTGCTTCGTCGGGAAAGAGTTCCCGGCGTTCCCGTCGCATCTCAAGAGGAGGCCCTCTCAACAGGAACGGCGAGAGGAACTCCAGGGTCGTGCCACCATTCCAAGAGTCCCCCAGATGTCTCAGTCCATTCCAGAGGAACCTCTTTTCCCTTCACCGGCTCGTCTTTCACGCCGAGGATCGACTCACACCAAGGTGGCACGTGGCACAGCCCTGTGGGAAAGCCTCGTGGGGAAGCCTCGAGGGACAGCCTCGAGGGAAAGCCACAGATCCCTTGATCCACGTGACAGGAAGCGTGACACTACTGCTGAAGCTCGGGAGGAAAGCGCACGTGCATGCCCCCACTCGAGACGAGGCCTGACTCCCCTGGGGAGACTCAGAAGCACCCCAAGATCCATGGCAACGCTGGAGAGGAATCCTCAGGTTCCGGCCCCGACTCCACACAAGGACTGAGGCCCCGGAATGGACGGGAGAGGAATCCCGAGAGGTCCCCTAGCAACTCGCATGGGGACTGGCCTTTCCTGAGGCCACCAGAGCGGGTCCCTGAGGTCCCCGTCGTAACTCGAGAAGACCAGCCGGACCTCGAGAAAATCCAGGAGGTTCTCCCCTCCAGGCGAGATGAGGCCCATTTCCGCTGAGGCGTCTCGAGGCTGATCACACCTCCCCTCTGGAACTTCGAAAGGGTCCTTCACACCCTTGGTGCAAATCAAGAAGTTCCCCGACCTAGCCGTCTCCACTCGAGAGGAATCACGAGGGTCCCGCCCACATCCAGAGGAGCCCCGTTTCCGCCTCGTAGCTCGAGATGAGAAATCCTTTCCCTGCTTCGTCGGGAAAGAGTTCCCGGCGTTCCCGTCGCATCTCAAGAGGAGGCCCTCTCAACAGGAACAGCGAGAGGAACTCCAGGGTCGTGCCACCATTCCAAGAGTCCACCAGATGTCTCAGTCCATTCCAGAGGAACCTCTTTTCCCTTCACCGGCTCGTCTTTCACGCCGAGGATCGACTCACACCAAGGTGGCACGTGGCACAGCCCTGTGGGAAAGCCTCGTGGGAAAGCCTCGAGGGACAGCCTCGAGGGAAAGCCACAGATCCCTTGATCCACGTGACAGGAAGCGTGACACTACTGCTGCAGCTCGGGAGGAAAGCGCACGTGCATGCCCCCACTCGAGACGAGGCCTGACTCCCCTGGGGAGACTCAGAAGCACCCCAAGATCCATGGCAACGCTGGAGAGGAATCCTCAGGTTACGGCCCCGACTCCACACAAGGACTGAGGCCCCGGCATGGACGGGAGAGGAATCCCGAGAGGTCCCCTAGCAACTCGCATGGGGACTGGCCTTTCCTGAGGCCACCAGAGCGGGTCCCTGAGGTCCCCGTCGTAACTCGAGAAGACCTGCGGCAACTCGAGAAAACCCAGGAGGTTCTCCCCTCCAGGCGAGATGAGGCCCATTTCCGCTGAGGCGTCTCGAGGCTGATCACACCTCCCCTCTGGAACTTTGAAAGGGTCCTTCACACCCTTGGTGCAAATCAAGAAGTTCCCCGACATACCCGTCTCCACTTGAGAGGAATCACGAGGGTCCCGCCCACATCCAGAGGAGCCCCGTTTCCGCCTTGTACCTCGAGATGAGTGATCCTTTCCCTGCTTCGTCGGGAAAGAGTTCCCGGCGTTCCCGTCGCATCTCAAGAGGAGGCCCTCTCAACAGGAACGGCGAGCGGAACTCCAGGGTCGTGCCACCATTCCAAGAGTCCCCCAGATGTCTCAGTCCATTCCAGAGGAAACTCTTTTCCCTTCACCGGCTCGTCTTTCACGCCGAGGATCGACTCACACCAATGTGGCACGTGGCACAGCCCTGTGGGAAAGCCTCGTGGGAAAGCCTCGAAGGACAGCCTCGAGGGAAAGCCACAGATCCCTTGATCCAAGTGACAGGAATCGTGACACTCCTGCTGCAGCTCGGGAGGAAAGCGCACGTGCATGCCCCCACTCGAGACGAGGCCTGACTCCCTTCGGGAGACTCAGAAGCACCCCAAGATCCATGGCAACACTGGAGACGAAACCTCAGGTTCCGGCCCCGACTCCACACAAGGACTGAGGCCCCGGCATGGACGGGAGAGGAATCCCGAGAGGTCCCCTAGCAACTCGCATGGGGACTGGCCTTTCCTGAGGCCACCAGAGCGGGTCCCTGAGGTCCCAGTCGTAACTCGAGAAGACCTGCCGCAACTCGAGAAAATCCAGGAGGTTCTCCCCTCCAGGCGAGATGAGGCCCATTTCCGCTGAGGAGTCTCGAGGCTGATCACACCTCCCCTCTGGAACTTCGAAAGGGTCCTTCACACCCTTGGTGCAAGTCAAGAAGTTCCCCGACATACCCGTCTCCACTCGAGAGGAATCACGAGGGTCCCACCCACATCCAGAGGAGCCCCGTGTCCACCTGGTAGCTCGAGATGAGGGATCCTTTCCCTGCTTCGTCGGGAAAGAGTTCCCGGCGTTCCCGTCGCATCTCAAGAGGAGGCCCTCTCAACAGGAACGGCGAGAGGAACTGCAGGGTCGTGCCACCATTCGAAGAGACCCCCAGATATCTCAGTCCATTCCAGAGGAACCTCTTTTCCCTTCACCGGCTCGTTTTTCACGCCGAGGATCGACTCACACCAAGGTGGCACGTGGCACAGCCCTGTGGGAAAGCCTCGTGGGAAAGCCTCGAGGGACAGCCTCGAGGGAAACCCACAGATCCCTTGATCCACGTGACAGGAAGCGTGACACTACTGCTGCAGCTCGGGAGGAAAGCGCACGTGCATGACCCAACTCGAAACGAGGCCTGACTCCCCTCGGGAGACTCAGAAGCACCCCAAGATCCATGGCAACACTGGAGAGGAATCCTCAGGTTCCGGCCCCGACTCCACACAAGGACTGAGGCCCCGGCATGGACGGGAGAGGAATCCCGAGAGGTCCCCTAGCAACTCGCATGGGGACTGGCCTTTTCTGAGGCCACCAGAGCGGGTCCCTGAGGTCCCCGTCGTAACTCGAGAAGACCTGCCGCAACTCGAGAAAATCCAGGAGGTTCTCCCCTCCAGGCGAGATGAGGCCCATTTCCGCTGAGGCGTCTCGAGGCTGATCACACCTCCCCTCTGGAACTTCGAAAGGGTCCTTCACACCCTTGGTGCAAATCAAGAAGTTCCCCGACATACCCGTCTCCACTCGAGAGGAATCACGAGGGTCCCGCCCACATCCGGAGGAGCCCCCTTTCCACCTCGTAGCTCGAGATGAGGGATCCTTTCCCTGCTTCGTCGGGAAAGAGTTCCCGGCTTTCCCGTCGCATCTCAAGAGGAGGCCCTCTCAACAGGAACGGCGAGAGGAACTCCAGGGTCGTGCCACCATTCCAAGAGTCCCCCAGATATCTCAGACCATTCCAGAGGAACATCTTTTCCCTTCACTGTCTCGTATTTCACGCCGAGGATCGACTCACACCAAGGTTGCACGTGGCACAGCCCTGTGGGAAAGCCTCGTATGAAAGCCTCGAGGGACAGCCTCAAGGGAAAGCCACAGATCCCTTTATCCACGTGACAGGAAGCGTGACACTACTGCTGCAGCTCGGGAGGAAAGCGCACGTGCATGCTCCCACGCGAGACGAGGCCTGACTCCCCTGGGGAGACTCAGAAGCACCCCAAGATCCATGGCAACACTGGAGAGGAATCCTCAGGTTACGGCCCCGACTCCACACAAGGACTGAGGCCCCGGCATGGACGGGAGAGGAATCCCGAGAGGTCCCCTAGCAACTCGCATGGGGACTGGCCTTTCCTGAGGCCACCAGAGCGGGTCCCTGAGGTCCCCGTCGTAACTCGAGAAGACCTGCCGCAACTCGAGAAAATCCAGGAGGTTCTCCCCTCCAGGCGAGATGAGGCCCATTTCTGCTGAGGCGTCTCGAGCCTGATCACACCTCCCCTCTGGAACTTCGAAAGGGTCCTTCACACCCTTGGTGCAAATCAAGAAGTTCCCCGACATACCCGTCTCCACTCGAGAGGAATCACGAGGGTCCCGCCCACATCCGGAGGAGCTCCCTTTCCACCTCGTAGCTCGAGATGAGGGATCCTTTCCCTGCTTCGTCGGGAAAGAGTTTCCGGGTTTCCCGTCGCATCTCAAGAGGAGGCCCTCTCAACAGGATCGGCGAGAGGAACTCCAGGGTCGTGCCACCATTCCAAGAGTCCCCCAGATATCTCAGTCCATTCCAGAGGAACCTCTTTTCCCTGCACCGGCTCGTATTTCACGCCGAGGATCGACTCACACCAAGGTGCCACCTGGCACAGCCCTGAGGGGAAGCCTCGTGGGAAAGCCTCGAGGGACAGCCTCGAGGGAAAGCCACAGATCCCTTGATCCACGTGACAGGAAGCGTGACAATACTGCTGCAGCTCGGGAGGAAAGCGCTCGTGCATGCCCCCACTCGAGACGAGGCCTGACTCCCTTGGGGAGACTCAGAAGCACCCCAAGATCCATGGCAACACTGGAGAGGAATCCTCAGGTTCCGGCCCCGACTCCACACAAGGACTGAGGCCCCGGCATGGACGGGAGAGGAATCCCGAGAGGTCCCCTAGCAACTCACATGGGGACTGGCCTTTCCTGAGGCCACCAGAGCGGGTCCCTGAGGTCCCCGTCGTAACTCGAGAAGACCTGCTGCAACTGGAGAAAATCCAGGAGGTTCTCCCCTTCAGGCGAGATGAGGCCCATTTCCGCTGAGGCGTCTCGAGGCTGATCACACCTCACCTCTGTAACTTCGAAAGGGTCCTTCACACCCTTGGTGCAAATCAAGAAGTTCCCCAACTTAGCCGTCTCCCCTCGAGAGGAATCACGAGGGTCCCGCCCACATCCAGAGGAGCCCCGATTCCGTCTCGTACCTCGAGATGAGGGATCCTTTCCCTGCTTCGTCGGGAAAGAGTTCCCGGCGTTGCCGTCGCATCTCAAGAGGAGGCCCTCTCAACAGGAACGGCGAGAGGAACTCCAGGGTCGTGCCACCATTCCAAGAGTCCCCCAGATGTCTCAGTCCATTCCAGAGGAACCTCTTTTCCCTACACCAGCTCGTCTTTCACGCCGAGGATCGACTCACACCAAGGTGGCACGTGGCACAGCCCTGTGGGAAAGCCTCGTGGGAAAGCCTCGAGGGACAGCCTCGAGGGAAAGCCACAGATCCCTTGATCCACGTGACAGAAAGAGTGACACTACTGCTGCAGCTCGGGACAAAAGCGCACGTGCATGCCCCCACCCGAGACGAGGCCTGACTCCCCTGGTGAGACTCAGAATCACCCCAAGATCCATGGCAACACTGGAGAGGAATCCTCAGGTTCCGGCCCCGACTCCACACAAGGACTGAGGCCCCGGCATGGATGGGAGAGGAATCCCGAGAGGTCCCATAGCAACTCGCATGAGGACTGGCCTTTCCTGAGGCCACCAGAGCTGATCCCTGAGGTCCCCGTCGTAACTCGAGAAGACCTGCCACAACTCGAGAAAATCCAGGAGGTTCTCCCCTCCAGGCGAGATGAGGCCCATTTCCGCTGAGGCGTCTTGAGGCTGATCACACCTCCCCTCTGGAACTTCGAAAGGGTCCTTCACACCCTTGGTGCAAATCAAGAAGTTCCCCGACATACCCGTCTCCACTCGAGAGGAATCACGAGGGTCCCGCCCACATCCAGAGGAGCCCCGTTTCCGCCTCGTAGCTCGAGATGAGGGATCCTTTCCCTGCTTCGTCGGGAAAGAGTTCCCGGCGTTCCCGTCGCATCTCAAGAGGAGGCCCTCTCAACAGGAACGGCGAGAGGAACTCCAGGGTCGTGCCACCATTCCAAGAGTCCCCCAGATGTCTCAGTCCATTCCAGAGGAACCTCTTTTCCCTTCACCGGCTCGTCTTTCACGCCGAGGATCGACTCACACCAAGGTGGCACGTGGCACAGCCCTGTGGGAAAGCCTCGTGGGGAAGCCTCGAGGGACAGCCTCGAGGGAAAGCCACAGATCCCTTGATCCACGTGACAGGAAGCGTGACACTACTGCTGAAGCTCGGGAGGAAAGCGCACGTGCATGCCCCCACTCGAGACGAGGCCTGACTCCCCTGGGGAGACTCAGAAGCACCCCAAGATCCATGGCAACGCTGGAGAGGAATCCTCAGGTTCCGGCCCCGACTCCACACAAGGACTGAGGCCCCGGAATGGACGGGAGAGGAATCCCGAGAGGTCCCCTAGCAACTCGCATGGGGACTGGCCTTTCCTGAGGCCACCAGAGCGGGTCCCTGAGGTCCCCGTCGTAACTCGAGAAGACCAGCCGGACCTCGAGAAAATCCAGGAGGTTCTCCCCTCCAGGCGAGATGAGGCCCATTTCCGCTGAGGCGTCTCGAGGCTGATCACACCTCCCCTCTGGAACTTCGAAAGGGTCCTTCACACCCTTGGTGCAAATCAAGAAGTTCCCCGACCTAGCCGTCTCCACTCGAGAGGAATCACGAGGGTCCCGCCCACATCCAGAGGAGCCCCGTTTCCGCCTCGTAGCTCGAGATGAGAAATCCTTTCCCTGCTTCGTCGGGAAAGAGTTCCCGGCGTTCCCGTCGCATCTCAAGAGGAGGCCCTCTCAACAGGAACAGCGAGAGGAACTCCAGGGTCGTGCCACCATTCCAAGAGTCCACCAGATGTCTCAGTCCATTCCAGAGGAACCTCTTTTCCCTTCACCGGCTCGTCTTTCACGCCGAGGATCGACTCACACCAAGGTGGCACGTGGCACAGCCCTGTGGGAAAGCCTCGTGGGAAAGCCTCGAGGGACAGCCTCGAGGGAAAGCCACAGATCCCTTGATCCACGTGACAGGAAGCGTGACACTACTGCTGCAGCTCGGGAGGAAAGCGCACGTGCATGCCCCCACTCGAGACGAGGCCTGACTCCCCTGGGGAGACTCAGAAGCACCCCAAGATCCATGGCAACGCTGGAGAGGAATCCTCAGGTTACGGCCCCGACTCCACACAAGGACTGAGGCCCCGGCATGGACGGGAGAGGAATCCCGAGAGGTCCCCTAGCAACTCGCATGGGGACTGGCCTTTCCTGAGGCCACCAGAGCGGGTCCCTGAGGTCCCCGTCGTAACTCGAGAAGACCTGCGGCAACTCGAGAAAACCCAGGAGGTTCTCCCCTCCAGGCGAGATGAGGCCCATTTCCGCTGAGGCGTCTCGAGGCTGATCACACCTCCCCTCTGGAACTTTGAAAGGGTCCTTCACACCCTTGGTGCAAATCAAGAAGTTCCCCGACATACCCGTCTCCACTTGAGAGGAATCACGAGGGTCCCGCCCACATCCAGAGGAGCCCCGTTTCCGCCTTGTACCTCGAGATGAGTGATCCTTTCCCTGCTTCGTCGGGAAAGAGTTCCCGGCGTTCCCGTCGCATCTCAAGAGGAGGCCCTCTCAACAGGAACGGCGAGCGGAACTCCAGGGTCGTGCCACCATTCCAAGAGTCCCCCAGATGTCTCAGTCCATTCCAGAGGAAACTCTTTTCCCTTCACCAGCTCGTCTTTCACCCCGAGGATCGACTCACACCAAGGTGGCACATGGCACAGCCCTGTAGGAAAGCCTCGTGGGAAAGCCTCGAGGGACAGCTTCGAGGGAAAGCCACAGATCCCTTGATCCACGTGACAGGAAGCGTGACACTACTGCTGCAGCTCGGGAGGAAAGAGCACGTGCATGCCCCCACTCGAGGCGAGGCCTGACTCCCCTGGGGAGACTCAGAAGCACCCCAAGATCCATGGCAACACTGGAGAGGAATCCTAAGGTTCCGGCCCCAACTCCACACAAGGACTGAGGCCCCGGCATGGACGGGAGAGGAATCCCGAGAGGTCCCCTAGCAACTCGCATGGGGACTGGCCTTTCCTGAGGCCACCAGAGCGGGTCCCTGAGGTCCCCGTCGTAACTCGAGAAGACCTGCCGCAACTCGAGAAAATCCAGGAGGTTCTCCCCTCCAGGCGAGATGAGGCCCATTTCCGCTGAGGCGTCTCGAGGCTGATCACACCTCCCCTCTGGAACTTCGAAAGGGTCCTTCACACCCTTGGTGCAAATCAAGAAGTTCCCCGACATACCCGTCTCCACTCGAGAGGAATCACGAGGGTCCCGCCCACATCCGGAGGAGCCCCCTTTCCACCTCGTAGCTCGAGATGAGGGATCCTTTCCCTGCTTCGTCGGGAAAGATTTTCCGGGTTTCCCGTCGCATCTCAAGAGGAGGCCCTCTCAACAGGATCGGCGAGAGGAACTCCAGGGTCGTGCCACCATACCAAGAGTCCCCCAGATGTCTCAGTCCATTCCAGAGGAACCTCTTTTCCCTTCACCGGCTCGTCTTTCACGCCGAGGATCGACTCACACCAAGGTGGCACGTGGCACAGCCCTGTGGGAAAGCCTCGTGGGAAAGCCTCGAGGGACAGCCTCGAGGGAAAGCCACAGATCCCTTGATCCACGTGACAGGAAGCGTGACACTACTGCTGCAGCTCGGGAGGAAAGCGCACGTGCATGCCCCCACTCGAGACGAGGCCTGACTCCCCTGGGGAGACTCAGAAGCACCCCAAGATCCATGGCAACGCTGGAGAGGAATCCTCAGGTTACGGCCCCGACTCCACACAAGGACTGAGGCCCCGGAATGGACGGGAGAGGAATCCCGAGAGGTCCCCTAGCAACTCGCATGGGGACTGGCCTTTCCTGAGGCCACCAGAGCGGGTCCCTGAGGTCCCCGTCGTAACTCGAGAAGACCAGACGCAACTCGAGAAAATCCAGGAGGTTCTCCCCTCCAGGCGAGATGAGTCCCATTTCCGCTGAGGCGTCTCGAGGCTGATCACACCTCCCCTCTGGAACTTCGAAAGGGTCCTTCACACCCTTGGTGCAAATCAAGAAGTTCCCCGACCTAGCCGTCTCCACTCGAGAGGAATCACGAGGGTCCCGCCCACATCCAGAGGAGCCCCGTTTCCGCCTCGTAGCTCGAGATGAGAAATCCTTTCCCTGCTTCGTCGGGAAAGAGTTCCCGGCGTTCCCGTCGCATCTCAAGAGGAGGCCCTCTCAACAGGAACGGCGAGAGGAACTCCAGGGTCGTGCCACCATTCCAAGAGTCCACCAGATGTCTCAGTCCATTCCAGAGGAACCTCTTTTCCCTTCACCGGCTCGTCTTTCACGCCGAGGATCGACTCACACCAAGGTGGCACGTGGCACAGCCCTGTGGGAAAGCCTCGTGGGGAAGCCTCGAGGGACAGCCTCGAGGGAAAGCCACAGATCCCTTGATCCACGTGACAGGAAGCGTGACACTACTGCTGCAGCTCGGGAGGAAAGCGCACGTGCATGCCCCCACTCGAGACGAGGCCTGACTCCCCTGGGGAGACTCAGAAGCACCCCAAGATCCATGGCAACACTGGAGAGGAATCCTCAGGTTCCGGCCCCGACTCCACACAAGGACTGAGGCCCCGGCATGGACGGGAGAGGAATCCCGAGAGGTCCCCAAGCAACTCGCATGGGGATTGGCCTTTCCTGAGGCCACCAGAGCGGGTCCCTGAGGTCCCCGTCGTAACTCGAGAAGACCTGCCGCACCTCGAGAAAATCCAGGAGGTTCTCCCCTCCAGGCGAGATGAGGCCCATTTCCGCTGAGGCGTCTCGAGGCTGATCACACCTCACCTCTGGAACTTCGAAAGGGTCCTTTACACCCTTGGTGCAAATCAAGAAGTTCCCCAACTTAGCCGTCTCCCCTCGAGAGGAATCACGAGGGTCCCGCCCACATCCGGAGGAGCCCCGATTCCGTCTCGTACCTCGAGATGAGGGATCCTTTCCCTGCTTCGTCGGGAAAGAGTTCCCGGCGTTGCCGTCGCATCTCAAGAGGAGGCCCTCTCAACAGGAACGGCGAGAGGAACTCCAGGGTCGTGCCACCATTCCAAGAGTCACCCAGATGTCTCAGTCCATTCCAGAGGAACCTCTTTTCCCTTCACCAGCTCGTCTTTCACGCCGAGGATCGACTCACACCAAGGTGGCACGTGGCACAGCCCTGTGGGAAAGCCTCGTGTGAAAGCCTCGAGGGACAGCCTCGAGGGAAAGCCACAGATCCCTTGATCCACGTGACAGAAAGAGTGACACTACTGCTGCAGCTCGGGACAAAAGCGCACGTGCATGCCCCCACTCGAGACGAGGCCTGACTCCCCTGGTGAGACTCAGAAGCACCCCAAGATCCATGGCAACACTGGAGAGGAATCCTCAGGTTCCGGCCCCGACTCCACACAAGGACTGAGGCCCCGGCATGGATGGGAGAGGAATCCCGAGAGGTCCCCTAGCAACTCGCATGAGGACTGGCCTTTCCTGAGGCCACCAGAGCTGGTCCCTGAGGTCCCCGTCGTAACTCGAGAAGACCTGCCTCATCTCGAGAAAATCCAGGAGGTTCTCCCCTCCAGGCGAGATGAGGCCCATTTCCGCTGAGGTGTCTCGAGGCTGATCACACCTCCCCTCTGGAACTTCGAAAGGGTCCTTCACACCCTTGGTGCAAATCAAGAAGTTCCCCGACATACCCGTCTCCACTCGAGAGGAATCAGGAGGGTCCAGCCCACATCCAGAGGAGCCCCGTTTCCGCCTCGTAGCTCGAGATGAGGGAACCTTTCCCTGCTTCGTCGGGAAAGAGTTCCCGGCGTTCCCGTCGCATCTCAAGAGGAGGCCCTCTCAACAGGAACGGCGAGAGGAACTCCAGGGTCGTGCCACCATTCCAAGAGTCCCCCAGATGTCTCAGTCCATTCCAGAGGAACCTCTTTTCCCTTCACCGGCTCGTCTTTCACGCCGAGGATCGACTCACACCAAGGTGGCACGTGGCACAGCCCTGTGGGAAAGCCTCGTGGGGAAGCCTCGAGGGACAGCCTCGAGGGAAAGCCACAGATCCCTTGATCCACGTGACAGGAAGCGTGACACTACTGCTGAAGCTCGGGAGGAAAGCGCACGTGCATGCCCCCACTCGAGACGAGGCCTGACTCCCCTGGGGAGACTCAGAAGCACCCCAAGATCCATGGCAACACTGGAGAGGAATCCTCAGGTTCCGGCCCCGACTCCACACAAGGACTGAGGCCCCGGAATGGACGGGAGAGGAATCCCGAGAGGTCCCGTAGCAACTCGCATGGGGAATGGCCTTTCCTGAGGCCACCAGAGCGGGTCCCTGAGGTCCCCGTCGTAACTCGAGAAGACCAGCCGGAACTCGAGAAAATCCAGGAGGTTCTCCCCTCCAGGCGAGATGAGGCCCATTTCCGCTGAGGCGTCTCCAGGCTGATCACACCTCCCCTCTGGAACTTCGAAAGGGTCCTTCACACCCTTGGTGCAAATCAAGAAGTTCCCCGACATACCCGTCTCCACTCGAGAGGAATCACGAGGGTCCCGCCCACATCCAGAGGAGCCCGGTTTCCGCCTCGTAGCTCGAGATGAGAAATCCTTTCCCTGCTTCGTCGGGAAAGAGTTCCCGGCGTTCCCGTCGCATCTCAAGAGGAGGCCCTCTCAACAGGAACGGCGAGAGGAACTCCAGGGTCGTGCCACCATTCCAAGAGTCCCCCAGATGTCTCAGTCCATTCCAGAGGAACCTCTTTTCCCTTCACCGGCTCGTCTTTCATGCCGAGGATCGACTCACACCAAGGTGGCACGTGGCACAGCCCTGTGGGAAAGCCTCGTGGGAAAGCCTCGAGGGACAGCCTCGAGGGAAAGCCACAGATCCCTTGATCCACGTGACAGGAAGCGTGACACTCCTGCTGCAGCTCGGGAGGAAAGCGCACGTGCATGCCCCCACTCGAGACGAGGCCTGACTCCCCTGGGGAGACTCAGAAGCACCCCAAGATCCATGGCAACACTGGAGAGGAATTCTCAGGTTCCGGCCCCAACTCCACACAAGGACTGAGGCCCCGGCATGGACGGGAGAGGAATCCCGAGAGGTCCCCTAGCAACTCGCATGGGGACTGGCCTTTCCTGAGGCCACCAGAGCGGGTCCCTGAGGTCCCCGTCGTAACTCGAGAAGACCTGCCGCAACTCGAGAAAATCCAGGAGGTTCTCCCCTCCAGGCGAGATGAGGCCCATTTCCGCTGAGGCGTCTCGAGGCTGATCACACCTCCCCTCTGGAACTTCGAAAGGGTCCTTCACACCCTTGGTGCAAATCAAGAAGTTCCCCGACATACCCGTCTCCACTCGAGAGGAATCACGAGGGTCCCGCCCACATCCGGAGGAGCCCCCTTTCCACCTCGTAGCTCGAGATGAGGGATCCTTTCCCTGCTTCGTCGGGAAAGAGTTCCCGGGTTTCCCGTCGCATCTCAAGAGGAGGCCCTCTCAACAGGATCGGCGAGAGGAACTCCAGGGTCGTGCCACCATTCCAAGAGTCCCCCAGATATCTCAGTCCATTCCAGAGGAACCTCTTTTCCCTTCACCGGCTCGTATTTCACGCCGAGGATCGACTCACACCAAGGTGGCACGTGGCACAGCCCTGAGGGGAAGCCTCGTGGGAAAGCGTCGAGGGACAGCCTCGAGGGAAAGCCACAGATCCCTTGATCCACGTGACAGGAAGCGTGACACTACTGCTGCAGCTCGGGAGGAAAGCGCACGTGCATGCCCCCACTCGAGACGAGGCCTGACTCCCTTGAGGAGACTCAGAAGCACCCCAAGATCCATGGCAACACTGAAGAGGAATCCTCAGGTTCCGGCCCCGCTCCACACAAGGACTGAGGCCCCGGCATGGACGGGAGAGGAATCCCGAGAGGTCCCCAGCAACTCGCATGGGGACTGGCCTTTCCTGAGGCCACCAGAGCGGGTCCCTGAGGTCCCCGTCGTAACTCGAGAAGACCTGCCGCAACTCGAGAAAATTCAGGAGGTTCTCCCCTCCAGGCGAGATGAGGCCCATTTCCGCTGAGGCGTCTCGAGGCTGATCACACCTCACCTCTGGAACTTCGAAAGGGTCCTTCACACCCTTGGTGCAAATCGAGAAGTTCCCCGACATACCCGTCTCCACTCGGGAGGAATCACGAGGGTCCCGCCCACATCCAGAGGAACCCCGTTTCCGCCTCTTAGCTCGAGATGAGGGAACCTTTCCCTGCTTCGTCGGGAAAGAGTTCCCGGCGTTCCCGTCGCATCTCAAGAGGAGGCCCTCTCAACAGGAACGGCGAGAGGAACTCCAGGGTCGTGCCACCATTCCAAGAGTCCCCCAGATGTCTCAGTCCATTCCAGAGGAACCTCTTTTCCCTTCACCGGCTCGTTTTTCACGCCGAGGATCGACTCACACCAAGGTGGTACGTGGCACAGCCCTGTGGGAAAGCCTCGTGGGAAAGCCTCGAGGGACAGCCACGAGGGAAAGCCACAGATCCCTTGATCCACGTGACAGGAAGCCTGACACTACTGCTGCAGCTCGGGAGGAAACGCACGTGCATGCCCAAACTCGAAACGAGGCCTGACTCCCTTCGGGAGACTCAGAAGCACCCCAAGATCCATGGCAACACTGGAGAGGAATCCTCAGGTTCCGGCCCCGACTCCACACAAGGACTGAGGCCCCGGCATGGACGGGAGAGGAATCCCGAGAGGTCCCCTAGCAACTCGCATGGGGACTGGCCTTTCCTGAGGCCACCAGAGCGGGTCCCTGAGGTCCCCGTCGTAACTCGAGAAGACCTGCCGCAACTCGAGAAAATCCAGGAGGTTCTCCCCTCCGGGCGAGATGAGGCCCATTTCCGCTGAGGCGTCTCGAGGCTGATCACACCTCCCCTCTGGAACTTCGAAAGGGTCCTTCACACCCTTGGTGCAAATCAAGAAGTTCCCCGACATACCCGTCTCCACTCGAGAGGAATCAGGAGGGTCCAGCCCACATCCGGAGGAGCCCCCTTTCCACCTCGTAGCTCGAGATGAGGGATCCTTTCCCTGCTTCGTCGGGAAAGAGTTCCCGGCGTTCCCGTCGCATCTCAAGAGGAGGCCCTCTCAACAGGAACGGCCCGAGGAACTCCAGGGTCGTGCCACCATTCCAAGAGTCCCCCAGATATCTCAGTCCATTCCAGAGGAACCTCTTTTCCCTTCACCGGCTCGTCTTTCACGCCGAGGATCGACTCACACCAAGGTGGCACGTGGCACAGCCCTGTGGGAAAGCCTCGTGGGAAAGCCTCGAGGGACAGCCTCGAGGGAAAGCCACAGATCCCTTGATCCACGTGACAGGAAGCGTGACACTACTGCTGCAGCTCGGGAGGAAAGCGCACGTGCATGCCCCCACTCGAGACGAGGCCTGACTCCCCTGGGGAGACTCAGAAGCACCCCAAGATCCATGGCAACACTGGAGAGGAATCCTCAGGTTCCGGCCCCGACTCCACACAAGGACTGAGGCCCCGGCATGGACGGGAGAGGAATCCCGAGAGGTCCCCTAGCAACTCGCATGGGGACTGGCCTTTCCTGAGGCCACCAGAGCGGGTCCCTGAGGTCCCCGTCGTAACTCGAGAAGACCTGCCGCAACTCGAGAAAATCCAGGAGGTTCTCCCCTCCAGGCGAGATGAGGCCCATTTCCACTGAGGCGTCTCGAGGCTGATCACACCTCCCCTCTGGAACTTCGAAAGGGTCCTTCACACCCTTGGTGCAAATCAAGAAGTTCCCCGACATACCCGTCTCAACTCGAGAGGAATCACGAGGGTCCCGCCCACATCCGGAGAAGCCCCCTTTCCACCTCGTAGCTCGAGATGAGGGATCCTTTCCCTGCTTCGTCGGGAAAGAGTTCCCGGCTTTCCCGTCCCATCTCAAGAGGAGGCCCTCTCAACAGGAACGGCGAGAGGAACTCCAAGGTCGTGCCACCATTCCAAGAGTACCCCAGATATCTCAGTCCATTCCAGAGGAACCTCTTTTCCCTTCACCGGCTCGTCTTTCACGCCGAGGATCGACTCACACCAAGGTGGCACGTGGCACAGCCCTGTGGGAAAGCCTCGTGGGAAAGCCTCGAGGGACAGCCTCGAGGGAAAGCCACAGATCCCTTGATCCACGTGACAGGAAGCCTGACACTACTGCTGCAGCTCGGGAGGAAAGCGCACGTGCATGCCCCCACTCGAGACGAGGCCTGACTCCCCTGGGGAGACTCAGAAGCACCCCAAGATCCATGGCAACGCTGGAGAGGAATCCTCAGGTTACGGCCCCGACTCCACACAAGGACTGAGGCCCCGGAATGGACGGGAGAGGAATCCCGAGAGGTCCCCTAGCAACTCGCATGGGGACTGGCCTTTCCTGAGGCCACCAGAGCGGGTCCCTGAGGTCCCCGTCGTAACTCGAGAAGACCAGACGCAACTCGAGAAAATCCAGGAGGTTCTCCCCTCCAGGCGAGATGAGTCCCATTTCCGCTGAGGCGTCTCGAGGCTGATCACACCTCCCCTCTGGAACTTCGAAAGGGTCCTTCACACCCTTGGTGCAAATCAAGAAGTTCCCCGACCTAGCCGTCTCCACTCGAGAGGAATCACGAGGGTCCCGCCCACATCCAGAGGAGCCCCGTTTCCGCCTCGTAGCTCGAGATGAGAAATCCTTTCCCTGCTTCGTCGGGAAAGAGTTCCCGGCGTTCCCGTCGCATCTCAAGAGGAGGCCCTCTCAACAGGAACGGCGAGAGGAACTCCAGGGTCGTGCCACCATTCCAAGAGTCCACCAGATGTCTCAGTCCATTCCAGAGGAACCTCTTTTCCCTTCACCGGCTCGTCTTTCACGCCGAGGATCGACTCACACCAAGGTGGCACGTGGCACAGCCCTGTGGGAAAGCCTCGTGGGGAAGCCTCGAGGGACAGCCTCGAGGGAAAGCCACAGATCCCTTGATCCACGTGACAGGAAGCGTGACACTACTGCTGCAGCTCGGGAGGAAAGCGCACGTGCATGCCCCCACTCGAGACGAGGCCTGACTCCCCTGGGGAGACTCAGAAGCACCCCAAGATCCATGGCAACACTGGAGAGGAATCCTCAGGTTCCGGCCCCGACTCCACACAAGGACTGAGGCCCCGGCATGGACGGGAGAGGAATCCCGAGAGGTCCCCTAGCAACTCGCATGGGGATTGGCCTTTCCTGAGGCCACCAGAGCGGGTCCCTGAGGTCCCCGTCGTAACTCGAGAAGACCTGCCGCACCTCGAGAAAATCCAGGAGGTTCTCCCCTCCAGGCGAGATGAGGCCCATTTCCGCTGAGGCGTCTCGAGGCTGATCACACCTCACCTCTGGAACTTCGAAAGGGTCCTTTACACCCTTGGTGCAAATCAAGAAGTTCCCCAACTTAGCCGTCTCCCCTCGAGAGGAATCACGAGGGTCCCGCCCACATCCGGAGGAGCCCCGATTCCGTCTCGTACCTCGAGATGAGGGATCCTTTCCCTGCTTCGTCGGGAAAGAGTTCCCGGCGTTGCCGTCGCATCTCAAGAGGAGGCCCTCTCAACAGGAACGGCGAGAGGAACTCCAGGGTCGTGCCACCATTCCAAGAGTCACCCAGATGTCTCAGTCCATTCCAGAGGAACCTCTTTTCCCTTCACCAGCTCGTCTTTCACGCCGAGGATCGACTCACACCAAGGTGGCACGTGGCACAGCCCTGTGGGAAAGCCTCGTGTGAAAGCCTCGAGGGACAGCCTCGAGGGAAAGCCACAGATCCCTTGATCCACGTGACAGAAAGAGTGACACTACTGCTGCAGCTCGGGACAAAAGCGCACGTGCATGCCCCCACTCGAGACGAGGCCTGACTCCCCTGGTGAGACTCAGAAGCACCCCAAGATCCATGGCAACACTGGAGAGGAATCCTCAGGTTCCGGCCCCGACTCCACACAAGGACTGAGGCCCCGGCATGGATGGGAGAGGAATCCCGAGAGGTCCCCTAGCAACTCGCATGAGGACTGGCCTTTCCTGAGGCCACCAGAGCTGGTCCCTGAGGTCCCCGTCGTAACTCGAGAAGACCTGCCTCATCTCGAGAAAATCCAGGAGGTTCTCCCCTCCAGGCGAGATGAGGCCCATTTCCGCTGAGGCTTCTCCAGGCTGATCACACCTCCCCTCTGGAACTTCGAAAGGGTCCTTCACACCCTTGGTGCAAATCAAGAAGTTCCCCGACATACCCGTCTCCACTCGAGAGGAATCAGGAGGGTCCAGCCCACATCCAGAGGAGCCCCGTTTCCGCCTCGTAGCTCGAGATGAGGGAACCTTTCCCTGCTTCGTCGGGAAAGAGTTCCCGGCGTTCCCGTCGCATCTCAAGAGGAGGCCCTCTCAACAGGAACGGCGAGAGGAACTCCAGGGTCGTGCCACCATTCCAAGAGTCCCCCAGATGTCTCAGTCCATTCCAGAGGAACCTCTTTTCCCTTCACCGGCTCGTCTTTCACGCCGAGGATCGACTCACACCAAGGTGGCACGTGGCACAGCCCTGTGGGAAAGCCTCGTGGGGAAGCCTCGAGGGACAGCCTCGAGGGAAAGCCACAGATCCCTTGATCCACGTGACAGGAAGCGTGACACTACTGCTGAAGCTCGGGAGGAAAGCGCACGTGCATGCCCCCACTCGAGACGAGGCCTGACTCCCCTGGGGAGACTCAGAAGCACCCCAAGATCCATGGCAACACTGGAGAGGAATCCTCAGGTTCCGGCCCCGACTCCACACAAGGACTGAGGCCCCGGAATGGACGGGAGAGGAATCCCGAGAGGTCCCGTAGCAACTCGCATGGGGAATGGCCTTTCCTGAGGCCACCAGAGCGGGTCCCTGAGGTCCCCGTCGTAACTCGAGAAGACCAGCCGGAACTCGAGAAAATCCAGGAGGTTCTCCCCTCCAGGCGAGATGAGGCCCATTTCCGCTGAGGCGTCTCCAGGCTGATCACACCTCCCCTCTGGAACTTCGAAAGGGTCCTTCACACCCTTGGTGCAAATCAAGAAGTTCCCCGACATACCCGTCTCCACTCGAGAGGAATCACGAGGGTCCCGCCCACATCCAGAGGAGCCCGGTTTCCGCCTCGTAGCTCGAGATGAGAAATCCTTTCCCTGCTTCGTCGGGAAAGAGTTCCCGGCGTTCCCGTCGCATCTCAAGAGGAGGCCCTCTCAACAGGAACGGCGAGAGGAACTCCAGGGTCGTGCCACCATTCCAAGAGTCCCCCAGATGTCTCAGTCCATTCCAGAGGAACCTCTTTTCCCTTCACCGGCTCGTCTTTCATGCCGAGGATCGACTCACACCAAGGTGGCACGTGGCACAGCCCTGTGGGAAAGCCTCGTGGGAAAGCCTCGAGGGACAGCCTCGAGGGAAAGCCACAGATCCCTTGATCCACGTGACAGGAAGCGTGACACTCCTGCTGCAGCTCGGGAGGAAAGCGCACGTGCATGCCCCCACTCGAGACGAGGCCTGACTCCCCTGGGGAGACTCAGAAGCACCCCAAGATCCATGGCAACACTGGAGAGGAATTCTCAGGTTCCGGCCCCAACTCCACACAAGGACTGAGGCCCCGGCATGGACGGGAGAGGAATCCCGAGAGGTCCCCTAGCAACTCGCATGGGGACTGGCCTTTCCAGAGGCCACCAGAGCGGGTCCCTGAGGTCCCCGTCGTAACTCGAGAAGACCTGCCGCAACTCGAGAAAATCCAGGAGGTTCTCCCCTCCAGGCGAGATGAGGCCCATTTCCGCTGAGGCGTCTCGAGGCTGATCACACCTCCCCTCTGGAACTTCGAAAGGGTCCTTCACACCCTTGGTGCAAATCAAGAAGTTCCCCGACATACCCGTCTCCACTCGAGAGGAATCACGAGGGTCCCGCCCACATCCGGAGGAGCCCCCTTTCCACCTCGTAGCTCGAGATGAGGGATCCTTTCCCTGCTTCGTCGGGAAAGAGTTCCCGGGTTTCCCGTCGCATCTCAAGAGGAGGCCCTCTCAACAGGATCGGCGAGAGGAACTCCAGGGTCGTGCCACCATTCCAAGAGTCCCCCAGATATCTCAGTCCATTCCAGAGGAACCTCTTTTCCCTTCACCGGCTCGTATTTCACGCCGAGGATCGACTCACACCAAGGTGGCACGTGGCACAGCCCTGAGGGGAAGCCTCGTGGGAAAGCGTCGAGGGACAGCCTCGAGGGAAAGCCACAGATCCCTTGATCCACGTGACAGGAAGCGTGACACTACTGCTGCAGCTCGGGAGGAAAGCGCACGTGCATGCCCCCACTCGAGACGAGGCCTGACTCCCTTGAGGAGACTCAGAAGCACCCCAAGATCCATGGCAACACTGAAGAGGAATCCTCAGGTTCCGGCCCCGCTCCACACAAGGACTGAGGCCCCGGCATGGACGGGAGAGGAATCCCGAGAGGTCCCCAGCAACTCGCATGGGGACTGGCCTTTCCTGAGGCCACCAGAGCGGGTCCCTGAGGTCCCCGTCGTAACTCGAGAAGACCTGCCGCAACTCGAGAAAATTCAGGAGGTTCTCCCCTCCAGGCGAGATGAGGCCCATTTCCGCTGAGGCGTCTCGAGGCTGATCACACCTCACCTCTGGAACTTCGAAAGGGTCCTTCACACCCTTGGTGCAAATCGAGAAGTTCCCCGACATACCCGTCTCCACTCGGGAGGAATCACGAGGGTCCCGCCCACATCCAGAGGAACCCCGTTTCCGCCTCTTAGCTCGAGATGAGGGATCCTTTCCCTGCTTCGTCGGGAAAGAGTTCCCGGCGTTCCCGTCGCATCTCAAGAGGAGGCCCTCTCAACAGGAACGGCGAGAGGAACTCCAGGGTCGTGCCACCATTCCAAGAGTCCCCCAGATGTCTCAGTCCATTCCAGAGGAACCTCTTTTCCCTTCACCGGCTCGTTTTTCACGCCGAGGATCGACTCACACCAAGGTGGTACGTGGCACAGCCCTGTGGGAAAGCCTCGTGGGAAAGCCTCGAGGGACAGCCACGAGGGAAAGCCACAGATCCCTTGATCCACGTGACAGGAAGCCTGACACTACTGCTGCAGCTCGGGAGGAAACGCACGTGCATGCCCAAACTCGAAACGAGGCCTGACTCCCTTCGGGAGACTCAGAAGCACCCCAAGATCCATGGCAACACTGGAGAGGAATCCTCAGGTTCCGGCCCCGACTCCACACAAGGACTGAGGCCCCGGCATGGACGGGAGAGGAATCCCGAGAGGTCCCCTAGCAACTCGCATGGGGACTGGCCTTTCCTGAGGCCACCAGAGCGGGTCCCTGAGGTCCCCGTCGTAACTCGAGAAGACCTGCCGCAACTCGAGAAAATCCAGGAGGTTCTCCCCTCCGGGCGAGATGAGGCCCATTTCCGCTGAGGCGTCTCGAGGCTGATCACACCTCCCCTCTGGAACTTCGAAAGGGTCCTTCACACCCTTGGTGCAAATCAAGAAGTTCCCCGACATACCCGTCTCCACTCGAGAGGAATCAGGAGGGTCCAGCCCACATCCGGAGGAGCCCCCTTTCCACCTCGTAGCTCGAGATGAGGGATCCTTTCCCTGCTTCGTCGGGAAAGAGTTCCCGGCGTTCCCGTCGCATCTCAAGAGGAGGCCCTCTCAACAGGAACGGCCCGAGGAACTCCAGGGTCGTGCCACCATTCCAAGAGTCCCCCAGATATCTCAGTCCATTCCAGAGGAACCTCTTTTCCCTTCACCGGCTCGTCTTTCACGCCGAGGATCGACTCACACCAAGGTGGCACGTGGCACAGCCCTGTGGGAAAGCCTCGTGGGAAAGCCTCGAGGGACAGCCTCGAGGGAAAGCCACAGATCCCTTGATCCACGTGACAGGAAGCGTGACACTACTGCTGCAGCTCGGGAGGAAAGCGCACGTGCATGCCCCCACGCGAGACGAGGCCTGACTCCCCTGGGGAGACTCAGAAGCACCCCAAGATCCATGGCAACACTGGAGAGGAATCCTCAGGTTCCGGCCCCGACTCCACACAAGGACTGAGGCCCCGGCATGGACGGGAGAGGAATCCCGAGAGGTCCCCTAGCAACTCGCATGGGGACTGGCCTTTCCTGAGGCCACCAGAGCGGGTCCCTGAGGTCCCCGTCGTAACTCGAGAAGACCTGCCGCAACTCGAGAAAATCCAGGAGGTTCTCCCCTCCAGGCGAGATGAGGCCCATTTCCACTGAGGCGTCTCGAGGCTGATCACACCTCCCCTCTGGAACTTCGAAAGGGTCCTTCACACCCTTGGTGCAAATCAAGAAGTTCCCCGACATACCCGTCTCAACTCGAGAGGAATCACGAGAGTCCCGCCCACATCCGGAGAAGCCCCCTTTCCACCTCGTAGCTCGAGATGAGGGATCCTTTCCCTGCTTCGTCGGGAAAGAGTTCCCGGCTTTCCCGTCCCATCTCAAGAGGAGGCCCTCTCAACAGGAACGGCGAGAGGAACTCCAAGGTCGTGCCACCATTCCAAGAGTACCCCAGATATCTCAGTCCATTCCAGAGGAACCTCTTTTCCCTTCACTGTCTCGTATTTCACGCCGAGGATCGACTCACACCAAGGTGGCAGGTGGCACAGCCCTGTGGGAAAGCCTCGTATGAAAGCCTCGAGGGACAGCCTCGAGGGAAAGCCACAGATCCCTTTATCCACGTGACAGGAAGCGTGACACTACTGCTGCAGCTCGGGAGGAAAGCGCACGTGCATGCCCCCACGCGAGACGAGGCCAGACTCCGCTGGGGAGTCTCAGAAGCACCCCAGAATCCATGGCAACACTGGAGAGGAATCCTCAGGTTTCGGCCCCGACTCCACACAAGGACTGAGGCCCCGGCATGGATGGGAGAGGAATCCCGAGAGGTCCCCTAGCAACTCGCATGGGGACTGGCCTTTCCTGAGGCCACCAGAGCGGGTCCCTGAGGTCCCCGTCGTAACTCGAGAAGACCTGCGGCAACTCGAGAAAATCCAGGAGGTTCTCCCCTCCAGGCGAGACGAGGCCCATTTCCGCTGAGGCGTCTCGAGGCTGATCACACCTCCCCTCTGGAACTTTGAAAGGGTCCTTCACACCCTTGGTGCAAATCAAGAAGTTCCCCGACATACCCGTCTCCACTCGAGAGGAATCACGAGGGTCCCGCCCACATCCAGAGGAGCCCCGTTTCCGCCTCGTAGCTCGAGATGAGGGATCCTTTCCCTGCTTCGTCGGGAAAGAGTTCCCGGCCTTCCCGTCGCATCTCAAGAGGAGGCCCTCTCAACAGGAACGGCGAGAGGAACTCCAGGGTCGTGCCACCATTCCAAGAGTCCCCCAGATGTCTCAGTCCATTCCAGAGGAACCTCTTTTCCCTTCACCGGCTCGTCTTTCACGCCGAGGATCGACTCACACCAAGGTGGCACGTGGCACAGCCCTGTGGGAAAGCCTCGTGGGAAAGCCTCGAGGGACAGCCTCGAGGGAAAGCCACAGATCCCTTGATCCACGTGACAGGAAGCGTGACACTACTGCTGCAGCTCGGGAGGAAAGCGCACGTGCATGCCCCCACGCGAGACGAGGCCTGACTCCCCTGGGGAGACTCAGAAGCACCCCAAGATCCATGGCAACAATGGAGAGGAATCCTCAGGTTCCGGCCCCGACTCCACACAAGGACTGAGGCCCCGGCATGGACGGGAGAGGAATCCCGAGAGGTCCCCTAGCAACTCGCATGGGGACTGGCCTTTCCTGAGGCCACCAGAGCGGGTCCCTGAGGTCCCCGTCGTAACTCGAGAAGACCTGCCGCAACACGAGAAAATCCAGAAGGTTCTCCCCTCCAGGCGAGATGAGGCCCATTTCCACTGAGGCGTCTCGAGGCTGATCACACCTCCCCTCTGGAACTTCGAAAGGGTCCTTCACACCCTTGGTGCAAATCAAGAAGTTCCCCGACATACCCGTCTCAACTCGAGAGGAATCACGAGGGTCCCGCCCACATCCGGAGGAGCCCCCTTTCCACCTCGTAGCTCGAGATGAGGGATCCTTTCCCTGCTTCGTCGGGAAAGAGTTCCCGGCTTTCCCGTCGCATCTCAAGAGGAGGCCCTCTCAACAGGAACGGCGAGAGGAACTCCAAGGTCGTGCCACCATTCCAAGAGTACCCCAGATATCTCAGACCATTCCAGAGGAACCTCTTTTCCCTTCACTGTCTCGTATTTCACGCCGAGGATCGACTCACACCAAGGTGGCACGTGGCACAGCCCTGTGGGAAAGCCTCGTATGAAAGCCTCGAGGGACAGCCTCGAGGGAAAGCCACAGATCCCTTTATCCACGTGACAGGAAGCGTGACACTACTGCTGCAGCTCGGGAGGAAAGCGCACGTGCATGCCCCCACGCGAGACGAGGCCTGACTCCGCTGGGGAGTCTCAGAAGCACCCCAAGATCCATGGCAACACTGGAGAGGAATCCTCAGGTTTCCGCTCCGACTCCACACAAGGACTGAGGCCCCGGCATGGATGGGAGAGGAATCCCGAGAGGTCCCCTAGCAACTCGCATGGGGACTGGCCTTTCCTGAGGCCACCAGAGCGGGTCCCTGAGGTCCCCGTCGTAACTCGAGAAGACCTGCCGCAACTCGACAAAATCCAGCAGGTTCTCCCCTCCAGGTGAGATGAGGCCCATTTCCGCTGAGGCGTCTCGAGGCTGATCACACCTCCCCTCTGGAACTTTGAAAGGGTCCTTCACACCCTTGGTGCAAATCAAGAAGTTCCCCGACATACCCGTCTCCACTTGAGAGGAATCACGAGGGTCCCGCCCACATCCAGAGGAGCCCCGTTTCCGCCTCGTAGCTCGAGATGAGGGATCCTTTCCCTGCTTCGTCGGGAAAGAGTTCCCAGCGTTCCCGTCGCATCTCAAGAGGAGGCCCTCTCAACAGGAACGGCGAGCGGAACTCCAGGGTCGTGCCACCATTCCAAGAGTCCCCCAGATGTCTCAGTCCATTCCAGAGGAACCTCTTTTCCCTTCACCAGCTCGTCTTTCACCCCGAGGATCGACTCACACCAAGGTGGCACATGGCACAGCCCTGTAGGAAAGCCTCGTGGGAAAGCCTCGAGGGACAGCTTCGAGGGAAAGCCACAGATCCCTTGATCCACGTGACAGGAAGCGTGACACTACTGCTGCAGCTCGGGAGGAAAGCGCACGTGCATGCCCCCACTCGAGACGAGGCCTGACTCCCTTGGGGAGACTCAGAAGCACCCCAAGATCCATGGCAACACTGGAGAGGAATCCTCAGGTTCCGGCCCCGCCTCCACACAAGGACTGAGGCCCCGGCATGGACGGGAGAGGAATCCCGAGAGGTCCACTAGCAACTCACATGGGGACTGGCCTTTCCTGAGGCCACCAGAGCGGGTCCCTGAGGTCCCCGTCGTAACTCGAGACGACCTGCCGCAACTGGAGAAAATCCAGGAGGTTCTCCCCTTCAGGCGAGATGAGGCCCATTTCCGCTGAGGCGTCTCGAGGCTGATCACACCTCACCTCTGTAACTTCGAAAGGGTCCTTCACACACTTGGTGCAAATCAACAAGTTCCCCGACCTAGTCGTCTCCACTCGAGAGGAATCACGAGGGTCCCGCCCACATCCAGAGGAGCCCCGTTTCCGCCTCGTAGCTCGAGATGAGGGATCCTTTCCCTGCTTCGTCGGGAAAGAGTTCCCGGCCTTCCCGTCGCATCTCAAGAGGAGGCCCTCTCAACAGGAACGGCGAGAGGAACTCCAGGGTCGTGCCACCATTCCAAGAGTCCCCCAGATGTCTCAGTCCATTCCAGAGGAACCTCTTTTCCCTTCACCGGCTCGTCTTTCACGCCGAGGATCGACTCACAGCAAGGTGGCACGTGGCACAGCCCTGTGGGAAAGCCTCGTGGGAAAGCCTCGAGGGACAGCCTCGAGGGAAAGCCACAGATCCCTTGATCCACGTGACAGGAAGAGTGACACTACTGCTGAAGCTCGGGAGGAAAGCGCACGTGCATGCCCCCACTCGAGACGAGGCCTGACTCCCCTGGGGAGACTCAGAAGCACCCCAAGATCCATGGCAACACTGGAGAGGAATCCTCAGGTTCCGGCCCCGACTCCACACAAGGACTGAGGCCCCGGCATGGACGGGAGAGGAATCCCGAGAGGTCCCCTAGCAACTCGCATGGGGACTGGCCTTTCCTGAGGCCACCAGAGCGGGTCCCTGAGGTCCCCGTCGTAACTCGAGAAGACCTGCCGCAACTCGAGAAAATCCAGTAGGTTCTCCCCTCCAGGCGAGATGAGGCCCATTTCCGCTGAGGCGTCTCGAGGCTGATCACACCTCACCTCTGGAACTTCGAAAGGGTCCTTCACACCCTTGGTGCAAATCAAGAAGTTCCCCGACATACCCGTCTCCACTCGAGAGGAATCACGAGGGTCCCGCCCACATCCAGAGGAGCCCCGTTTCCGCCTCGTAGCTCGAGATGAGAAATCCTTTCCCTGCTTCGTCGGGAAAGAGTTCCCGGCGTTTCCGTCGCATCTCAAGAGGAGGCCCTCTCAACAGGAACGGCGAGAGGAACTCCAGGGTCGTGCCACCATTCCAAGAGTCCCCCAGATGTCTCAGTCCATTCCAGAGGAACCTCTTTTCCCTTCACCGGCTCGTCTTTCACGCCGAGGATTGATTCACACCAAGGTGGCACGTGGCACAGCCCTGTGGGAAAGCCTCATGGGAAAGCCTCGAGGGACAGCCTCGAGGGAAAGCCACAGATCCCTTGATCCACGTGACAGGAAGCGTGACACTACTGCTGCAGCTCGGGAGGAAAGCACACGTGCATGCCCCCACTCGAGACGAGGCCTGACTCCCCTGGGGAGACTCAGAAGCACCCCAAGATCCATGGCAACGCTGGAGAGGAATCCTCAGGTTCCGGCCCCGACTCCACACAAGGACTGAGGCCCCAGAATGGACGGGAGAGGAATCCCGAGAGGTCCCCTAGCAACTCGCATGGGGACTGGCCTTTCCTGAGGCCACCAGAGCGGGTCCCTGAGGTCCCCGTCGTAACTCGAGAAGACCTGCCGCAACTCGAGAAAATCCAGGAGGTTCTCCCCTCCAGGCGAGATGAGGCCCATTTCCGCTGAGGCGTCTCGAGGCTGATCACACCTCACTTCTGGAACTTCGAAAGGGTCCTTCACACACTTGGTGCAAATCAAGAAGTTCCCCGACCTAGCCGTCTCCACTCGAGAGGAATCACGAGGGTCCCGCCCACATCCAGAGGAGCCCCGTTTCCGCCTCGTAGTTCGAGATGAGGGATCCTTTCCCTGCTTCGTCGGGAAAGAGTTCCCGGCGTTCCCGTCGCATCTCAAGAGGAGGCCCTCTCAACAGGAACGGCGAGAGGAACTCCAGGGTCGTGCCACCATTCCAAGAGTCCCCCAGATGTCTCAGTCCATTCCAGAGGAACCTCTTTTCCCTTCACCGGCTCGTCTTTCACGCCGAGGATCGACTCACACCAAGGTGGCACGTGGCACAGCCCTGTGGGAAAGCCTCGTGGGAAAGCCTCGAGGGACAGCCTCGAGGGAAAGCCACAGATCCCTTGATCCACGTGACAGGAAGCGTGACACTACTGCTGCAGCTCGGGAGGAAAGCGCACGTGCATGCCCCCACTCGAGACGAGGCCTGACTCCCCTAGGGAGACTCAGAAGCACCCCAAGATCCATGGCAACACTTGAGAGGAATCCTCAGGTTCCGGGCCCGACTCCACACAAGGACTGAGGCCCCGGCATGGACGGGAGAGGAATCCCGAGAGGTCCCCTAGCAACTCGCATGGGGACTGGCCTTTCCTGAGGCCACCAGAGCGGGTCCCTGAGGTCCCAGTCGTAACTCGAGAAGACCTGCCGCAACTCGAGAAAATCCAGGAGGTTCTCCCCTCCAGGCGAGATGAGGCCCATTTCCGCTGAGGCGTCTCGAGCCTGATCACACCTCACCTCTGGAACTTCGAAAGGGTCCTTTACACCCTTGGTGCAAATCAAGAAGTTCCCCACCTTAGCCGTCTCCCCTCGAGAGGAATCACGAGGGTCCCGCCCACATCCAGAGGAGCCCCGTTTCCGCCTCGTAGCTCGAGATGAGGGATCCTTTCCCTGCTTCGTCGGGAAAGAGTTCCCGGCGTTGCCGTCGCATCTCAAGAGGAGGCCCTCTCAACAGGAACGGCGAGAGGAACTCCAGGGTCGTGCCACCATTCCAAGAGTCCCCCAGATGTCTCAGTCCATTCCAGAGGAACCTCTTTTCCCTTCACCGGCTCGTCTTTCACGCCGAGGATCGACTCACACCAAGGTGGCACGTGGCACAGCCCTGTGGGAAAGCCTCGTGGGAAAGCCTCGAGTGACAGCCTCGAGGGAAAGCCACAGATCCCTTGATCCACGTGACATGAAGCGTGACACTACTGCTGCAGCTCGGGAGGAAAGCGCACGTGCATTCCCCCACTCGAGACGAGGCCTGACTCCCCTGGGGAGACTCAGAAGCACCCCAAGATCCATGGCAACGCTGGAGAGGAATCCTCAGGTTCCGGCCCCGACTCCACACACGGACTGAGGCCCCGGCATGGACGGGAGAGGAATCCCGAGAGGTCCCCTAGCAACTCGCATGGGGACTGGCCTTTCCTGAGGCCACCAGAGCGGGTCCCTGAGGTCCCCGTCGTAACTCGAGAAGACCTGCCGCAACTCGAGAAAATCCAGGAGGTTCTCCCCTCCAGGCGAGATGAGGCCCATTTCCGATGAGGCGTCTCGAGGCTGATCACACCTCACCTCTGGAACTTCGAAAGGGTCCTTCACACCCTTGGTGCAAATCAAGAAGTTCCCCGACCTAGCCGTCTCCACTCGAGAGGAATCACGAGGGTCCAGCCCACATCCAGAGGAGCCCCGTTTCCGCCTCGTAGCTCGAGATGAGGGATCCTTTCCCTGCTTCGGCGGGAAAGAGTTCCCGGCGTTCCCGTCGCATCTCAAGAGGAGGCCCTCTCAACAGGAACGGCGAGAGGAACTCCAGGGTCGTGCCACCATTCCAAGAGTCCCCCAGATGTCTCAGTCCATTCCAGAGGAACCTCTTTTCCCTTCCCCGGCTCGTCTTTCACGCCGAGGATCGACTCACACCAAGGTGGCACGTGGCACAGCCCTGTGGGAAAGCCTCGTGGGAAAGCCTCGAGGGACAGCCTCGAGGGAAAGCCACAGATCCCTTGATCCACGTGACAGGAAGCGTGACACTACTGCTGCAGCTCGGGAGGAAAGCGCCCGTGCATGCCCCCACACGAGACGAGGCCTGACTCCCCTGGGGAGACTCAGAAGCACCCCAAGATCCATGGCAACACTGGAGAGGAATCCTTAGGTTCCGGCCCCGACTCCACACAAGGACTGAGGCCCCAGCATGGACGGGAGAGGAATCCCGAGAGGTCCCCTAGCAACTCGCATGGGGACTGGCCTTTCCTGAGGCCACCAGAGCGGGTCCCTGACGTCCCCTTCGTAACTCGAGAAGACCTGCCACAACTCGAGAAAATCCAGGAGGTTCTACCCTCCAGGCGAGATGAGGCCCATTTCCGCTGAGGCGTCTCGAGGCTGATCACACCTCCCCTCTGGAACTTTGAAAGGGTCCTTCACACCCTTGGTGCAAATCAAGAAGTTCCCCGACATACCCGTCTCCACTCGAGAGGAATCACGAGGGTCCCGCCCACATCCAGAGAAGCCCCGTTTCCGCCTCGTAGCTCGAGATGAGGGATCCTTTCCCTGCTTCGTCGGGAAAGAGTTCCCGGCGTTCCCGTCGCACCTCAAGAGGAGGCCCTCTCAACAGGAACGGCGAGCGGAACTCCAGGGTCGTGCCACCATTCCAAGAGTCCCCCAGATGTCTCAGTCCATTCCAGAGGAACCTCTTTTCCCTTCACCAGCTCGTCTTTCACCCCGAGGATCGACTCACACCAAGGTGGCACATGGCACAGCCCTGTAGGAAAGCCTCGTGGGAAAGCCTCGAGGGACAGCTTCGAGGGAAAGCCACAGATCCCTTGATCCACGTGACAGGAAGCGTGACACTACTGCTGCAGCTCGGGAGGAAAGCGCACGTGCATGCCCCCACTCGAGACGAGGCCTGACTCCCTTGGGGAGACTCAGAAGCACCCCAAGATCCATGGCAACACTGGAGAGGAATCCTCAGGTTCCGGCCCCGCCTCCACACAAGGACTGAGGCCCCGGCATGGACGGGAGAGGAATCCCGAGAGGTCCACTAGCAACTCACATGGGGACTGGCCTTTCCTGAGGCCACCAGAGCGGGTCCCTGAGGTCCCCGTCGTAACTCGAGAAGACCTGCCGCAACTGGAGAAAATCCAGGAGGTTCTCCCCTTCAGGCGAGATGAGGCCCATTTCCGCTGAGGCGTCTCGAGGCTGATCACACCTCACCTCTGTAACTTCGAAAGGGTCCTTCACACACTTGGTGCAAATCAACAAGTTCCCCGACCTAGTCGTCTCCACTCGAGAGGAATCACGAGGGTCCCGCCCACATCCAGAGGAGCCCCGTTTCCGCCTCGTAGCTCGAGATGAGGGATCCTTTCCCTGCTTCGTCGGGAAAGAGTTCCCGGCCTTCCCGTCGCATCTCAAGAGGAGGCCCTCTCAACAGGAACGGCGAGAGGAACTCCAGGGTCGTGCCACCATTCCAAGAGTCCCCCGAATGTCTCAGTCCATTCCAGAGGAACCTCTTTTCCCTTCACCGGCTCGTCTTTCACGCCGAGGATCGACTCACACCAAGGTGGCACGTGGCACAGCCCTGTGGGAAAGCCTCGTGGGAAAGCCTCGAGGGACAGCCTCGAGGGAAAGCCACAGATCCCTTGATCCACGTGACAGGAAGCGTGACACTACTGCTGAAGCTCGGGAGGAAAGCGCACGTGCATGCCCCCACTCGAGACGAGGCCTGACTCCCCTGGGGAGACTCAGAAGCACCCCAAGATCCATGGCAACACTGGAGAGGAATCCTCAGGTTCCGGCCCCGACTCCACACAAGGACTGAGGCCCCGGCATGGACGGGAGAGGAATCCCGAGGGGTCCCCTAGCAACTCGCATGGGGACTGGCCTTTCCTGAGGCCACCAGAGCGGGTCCCTGAGGTCCCCGTCGTAACTCGAGAAGACCTGCCGCAACTCGAGAAAATCCAGTAGGTTCTCCCCTCCAGGCGAGATGAGGCCCATTTCCGCTGAGGCGTCTCGAGGCTAATCACACCTCACCTCTGGAACTTCGAAAGGGTCCTTCACACCCTTGGTGCAAATCAAGAAGTTCCCCGACATACCCGTCTCCACTCGAGAGGAATCACGAGGGTCCCGCCCACATCCAGAGGAGCCCCGTTTCCGCCTCGTAGCTCGAGATGAGAAATCCTTTCCCTGCTTCGTCGGGAAAGAGTTCCCGGCGTTTCCGTCGCATCTCAAGAGGAGGCCCTCTCAACAGGAACGGCGAGAGGAACTCCAGGGTCGTGCCACCATTCCAAGAGTCCCCCAGATGTCTCAGTCCATTCCAGAGGAACCTCTTTTCCCTTCACCGGCTCGTCTTTCACGCCGAGGATTGACTCACACCAAGGTGGCACGTGGCACAGCCCTGTGGGAAAGCCTCATGGAAAGCCTCGAGGGACAGCCTCGAGGGAAAGCCACAGATCCCTTGATCCACGTGACAGGAAGCGTGACACTACTGCTGCAGCTCGGGAGGAAAGCGCACGTGCATGCCCCCACTCGAGACGAGGCCTGACTCCCCTGGGGAGACTCAGAAGCACCCCAAGATCCATGGCAACGCTGGAGAGGAATCCTCAGGTTCCGGCCCCGAGTCCACACAAGGACTGAGGCCCCAGAATGGACGGGAGAGGAATCCCGAGAGGTCCCCTAGCAACTCGCATGGGGACTGGCCTTTCCTGAGGCCACCAGAGCGGGTCCCTGAGGTCCCCGTCGTAACTCGAGAAGACCTGCCGCAACTCGAGAAAATCCAGGAGGTTCTCCCCTCCAGGCGAGATGAGGCCCATTTCCACTGAGGCGTCTCGAGGCTGATCACACCTCACCTCTGGAACTTCGAAAGGGTCCTTCACACCCTTGGTGCAAATCAAGAAGTTCCCCGACCTAGCCGTCTCCACTCGAGAGGAATCACGAGGGTCCCGCCCACATCCAGAGGAGCCC
This sequence comes from Budorcas taxicolor, assembly GCF_023091745.1. Lineage (NCBI taxonomy): Eukaryota > Metazoa > Chordata > Mammalia > Artiodactyla > Bovidae > Budorcas > Budorcas taxicolor. The sequence goes on from NW_026291535.1 coordinate 220,865, forward strand.
CGTTTCCGCCTCGTAGTTCGAGATGAGGGATCCTTTCCCTGCTTCGTCGGGAAAGAGTTCCCGGCGTTCCCGTCGCATCTCAAGAGGAGGCCCTCTCAACAGGAACGGCGAGAGGAACTCCAGGGTCGTGCCACCATTCCAAGAGTCCCCCAGATGTCTCAGTCCATTCCAGAGGAACCTCTTTTCCCTTCACCGGCTCGTCTTTCACGCCGAGGATCGACTCACACCAAGGTGGCACGTGGCACAGCCCTGTGGGAAAGCCTCGTGGGAAAGCCTCGAGGGACAGCCTCGAGGGAAAGCCACAGATCCCTTGATCCACGTGACAGGAAGCGTGACACTACTGCTGCAGCTCGGGAGGAAAGCGCACGTGCATGCCCCCACTCGAGACGAGGCCTGACTCCCCTAGGGAGACTCAGAAGCACCCCAAGATCCATGGCAACACTTGAGAGGAATCCTCAGGTTCCGGGCCCGACTCCACACAAGGACTGAGGCCCCGGCATGGACGGGAGAGGAATCCCGAGAGGTCCCCTAGCAACTCGCATGGGGACTGGCATTTTCCTGAGGCCACCAGAGCGGGTCCCTGAGGTCCCAGTCGTAACTCGAGAAGACCTGCCGCAACTCGAGAAAATCCAGGAGGTTCTCCCCTCCAGGCGAGATGAGGCCCATTTCCGCTGAGGCGTCTCGAGCCTGATCACACCTCACCTCTGGAACTTCGAAAGGGTCCTTTACACCCTTGGTGCAAATCAAGAAGTTCCCCACCTTAGCCGTCTCCCCTCGAGAGGAATCACGAGGGTCCCGCCCGCATCCAGAGGAGCCCCGTTTCCGCCTCGTAGCTCGAGATGAGGGATCCTTTCCCTGCTTCGTCGGGAAAGAGTTCCCGGCGTTGCCGTCGCATCTCAAGAGGAGGCCCTCTCAACAGGAACGGCGAGAGGAACTCCAGGGTCGTGCCACCATTCCAAGAGTCCCCCAGATGTCTCAGTCCATTCCAGAGGAACCTCTTTTCCCTTCACCGGCTCGTCTTTCACGCCGAGGATCCACTCACACCAAGGTGGCACGTGGCACAGCCCTGTGGGAAAGCCTCGTGGGAAAGCCTCGAGTGACAGCCTCGAGGGAAAGCCACAGATCCCTTGATCCACGTGACATGAAGCGTGACACTACTGCTGCAGCTCGGGAGGAAAGCGCACGTGCATTCCCCCACTCGAGACGAGGCCTGACTCCCCTGGGGAGACTCAGAAGCACCCCAAGATCCATGGCAACGCTGGAGAGGAATCCTCAGGTTCCGGCCCCGACTCCACACACGGACTGAGGCCCCGGCATGGACGGGAGAGGAATCCCGAGAGGTCCCCTAGCAACTCGCATGGGGACTGGCCTTTCCTGAGGCCACCAGAGCGGGTCCCTGAGGTCCCCGTCGTAACTCGAGAAGACCTGCCGCAACTCGAGAAAATCCAGGAGGTTCTCCCCTCCAGGCGAGATGAGGCCCATTTCCGCTGAGGCGTCTCGAGGCTGATCACACCTCACCTCTGGAACTTCGAAAGGGTCCTTCACACCCTTGGTGCAAATCAAGAAGTTCCCCGACCTAGCCGTCTCCACTCGAGAGGAATCACGAGGGTCCAGCCCACATCCAGAGGAGCCCCGTTTCTGCCTCGTAGCTCGAGATGAGGGATCCTTTCCCTGCTTCGGCGGGAAAGAGTTCCCGGCGTTCCCGTCGCATCTCAAGAGGAGGCCCTCTCAACAGGAACGGCGAGAGGAACTCCAGGGTCGTGCCACCATTCCAAGAGTCCCCCAGATGTCTCAGTCCATTCCAGAGGAACCTCTTTTCCCTTCCCCGGCTCGCCTTTCACGCCGAGGATCGACTCACACCAAGGTGGCACGTGGCACAGCCCTGTGGGAAAGCCTCGTGGGAAAGCCTCGAGGGACAGCCTCGAGGGAAAGCCACAGATCCCTTGATCCACGTGACAGGAAGCGTGACACTACTGCTGCAGCTCGGGAGGAAAGCGCACGTGCATGCCCCCACACGAGACGAGGCCTGACTCCCCTGGGGAGACTCAGAAGCACCCCAAGATCCATGGCAACACTGGAGAGGAATCCTTAGGTTCCGGCCCCGACTCCACACAAGGACTGAGGCCCCAGCATGGACGGGAGAGGAATCCCGAGAGGTCCCCTAGCAACTCGCATGGGGACTGGCCTTTCCTGAGGCCACCAGAGCGGGTCCCTGACGTCCCCTTCGTAACTCGAGAAGACCTGCCACAACTCGAGAAAATCCAGGAGGTTCTACCCTCCAGGCGAGATGAGGCCCATTTCCGCTGAGGCGTCTCGAGGCTGATCACACCTCCCCTCTGGAACTTTGAAAGGGTCCTTCACACCCTTGGTGCAAATCAAGAAGTTCCCCGACATACCCGTCTCCACTCGAGAGGAATCACGAGGGTCCCGCCCACATCCAGAGAAGCCCCGTTTCCGCCTCGTAGCTCGAGATGAGGGATCCTTTCCCTGCTTCGTCGGGAAAGAGTTCCCGGCGTTCCCGTCGCACCTCAAGAGGAGGCCCTCTCAACAGGAACGGTGAGAGGAACTCCAGGGTCGTGCCACCATTCCAAGAGGGCCCCAGATGTCTCAGTCCATTCCAGAGGAACCTCTTTTCCCTTCACCGGCTCGTCTTTCACGCCGAGGATCGACTCACACCAAGGTGGCACGTGGCACAGCCCTGTGGGAAGCCTCGTGGGAAAGCCTCGAGGGACAGCTTCGAGGGAAAGCCACAGATCCCTTGATCCACGTGACAGGAAGCGTGACACTACTGCTGCAGCTCGGGAGGAAAGCGCACGTGCATGCCCCCACTCGAGTCGAGGCCTGACTCCCCTGGGGAGACTCAGAAGCACCCCAAGATCCATGGCAACACTGGAGAGGTATCCTCAGGTTCCGGCCTCGACTCCACACAAGGACTGAGGCCCCGGCATGGACGGGAGAGGAATCCCGAGAGGTCCCCTAGCAACTCGCATGGGGACTGGCCTTTCCTGAGGCCACCAGAGCGGGTCCCTGAGGTCCCAGTCGTAACTCGAGAAAACCTGCCGCAACTCGAGAAAATCCAGGAGGTTCTTCCCTCCAGGCGAGATGAGGCCCATTTCCGCTGAGGCGTCTCGAGGCTGATCACACCTCACCTCTGGAACTTCGAAAGGGTCCTTCACACCCTTGGTGCAAATCAAGAAGTTCCCCGACCTAGCCGTCTCCACTCGAGAGGAATCACGAGGGTCCAGCCCACATCCAGAGGAGCCCCGTTTCCGCCTCGTAGTTCGAGATGAGGGATCCTTTCCCTGCTTCGTCGGGAAAGAGTTCCCGGCGTTTCCGTCGCATCTCAAGAGGAGGCCCTCTCAACAGGAACGGCGAGAGGAACTCCAGGGTCGTGCCACCATTCCAAGAGTCCCCCAGATGTCTCAGTCCATTCCAGAGGAACCTCTTTTCCCTTCCCCGGCTCGTCTTTCACGCCGAGGATCGACTCACACCAAGGTGGCACGTGGCACAGCCCTGTGGGAAAGCCTCGTGGGAAAGCCTCGAGGGACAGCCTCGAGGGAAAGCCACAGATCCCTTGATCCACGTGACAGGAAGCGTGACACTACTGCTGCAGCTCGGAAGGAAAGCGCACGTGCATGCCCCCACTCGAGACGAGGCCTAACTCCCCTGGGGAGACTCAGAAGCACCCCAAGATCCATGGCAACACTGGAGAGGAATTCTCAGGTTCCGGCCCCGACTCCACACAGGGACTGAGGCCCAGGCATGGACGGGAGAGGAATCCCGAGACGTCCCCTATCAACTCGCATGGGGACTGACCTTTCCTGAGGCCACCAGAGCGGGTCCCTGTGGTCCCCGTCGTAACTCGAGAAGACCTGCTGCAACTCGAGAAAATCCAGGAGGTTCTCCCCTCCAGGCGAGATGAGGCCCATTTCCGCTGAGGCGTCTCGAGGCTGATCACACCTCACCTCTGGAACTTCGAAAGGGTCCTTCACACCCTTGGTGCAAATCAAGAAGTTCCCCGACATACCCGTGTCCACTCGAGAGGAATCACGAGGGTCCCGCCCACATCCAGAGGAGCCCCGTTTCCGCCTCGTAGTTCGAGATGAGGGATCCTTTCCCTGCTTCGTCGGGAAAGAGTTCCCGGCCTTCCCGTCGCATCTCAAGAGGAGGCCCTCTCAACAGGAACGGCGAGAGGAACTCCAGGGTCGTGCCACCATTCCAAGAGTCCCCCAGATGTCTCAGTCCATTCCAGAGGAACCTCTTTTCCCTTCCCCGGCTCGTCTTTCACGCCGAGGATCGACTCACACCAAGGTGGCACGTGGCACAGCCCTGTGGGAAAGCCTCGTGGGAAAGCCTCGAGGGACAGCCTCGAGGGAAAGCCACAGATCCCTTGATCCACGTGACAGGAAGCGTGACACTACTGCTGCAGCTCGGAAGGAAAGCGCACGTGCATGCCCCCACTCGAGACGAGGCCTAACTCCCCTGGGGAGACTCAGAAGCACCCCAAGATCCATGGCAACACTGGAGAGGAATTCTCAGGTTCCGGCCCCGACTCCACACAGGGACTGAGGCCCAGGCATGGACGGGAGAGGAATCCCGAGACGTCCCCTAGCAACTCGCATGGGGACTGACCTTTCCTGAGGCCACCAGAGCGGGTCCCTGTGGTCCCCGTCGTAACTCGAGAAGACCTGCTGCAACTCGAGAAAATCCAGGAGGTTCTCCCCTCCAGGCGAGATGAGGCCCATTTCTGCTGAGGCGTCTCGAGGCTGATCACACCTCACCTCTGGAACTTCGAAAGGGTCCTTCACACCCTTGGTGCAAATCAAGAAGTTCCCCGACATACCCGTGTCCACTCGAGAGGAATCACGAGGGTCCCGCCCACATCCAGAGGAGCCCCGTTTCCACCTCGTAGCTCGAGATCAGGGATCCTTTCCCTGCTTCGTCGGGAAAGAGTTCCCGGCGTTCCCGTCGCATCTCAAGAGGAGGCCCTCTCAACAGGAACGGCGAGAGGAACTCCAGGGTCGTGCCACCATTCCAAGAGTCCCCCAGATGTCTCAGTCCATTCCAGAGGAACCTCTTTTCCCTTCACCGGCTCGTCTTTCACGCCGAGGATCGACTCACACCAAGGTGGCACGTGGCTCAGCCCTGTGGGAAAGCCTCGTGGGAAAGCCTCGAGGGACAGCCTCGAGGGAAAGCCACAGATCCCTTGTTCCACGTGACAGGAATCGTGACACTACTGCTGCAGCTCGGGAGGAAAGCTCACGTGCAAGCCCCCACTCGAGACGAGGCCTGACTCCCCTGGGGAGACTCAGAAGCACCCCAAGATCCATGGCAACACTGGAGAGGAATCCTCAGGTACCGGCCCCGACTCCACACAAGGATTGAGCCTCCGGCATGGACGGGAGAAGAATCCCGAGAGGTCCCCTAGCAACTCGCATGGGGACTGGCCTTTCCTGAGGCCACCAGAACGGGTCCCTGAGGTCCCCGTCGTAACTCGAGAAGACCTGCCGCAACTCGAGAAAATCCAGGAGGTTCTCCCCTCCAGGCGAGATGAGGCCCATTTCCGCTGAGGCGTCTCCAGGCTGATCACACCTCCCCTCTGGAACTTCGAAAGGGTCCTTCACACCCTTGGTGCAAATCAAGAAGTTCCCCGACATACCCGTCTCCACTCGAGAGGAATCATGAGGGTCCCGCCCACACTCAGAGGAGCCCCGTTTCCGCCTCGTAGCTCGAGATGAGGGATCCTTTCCCTGCTTCGTCGGGAAAGAGTTCCCGGCGTTCCCGTCGCATCTCAAGAGGAGGCCCTCTCAACAGGAACGGCGAGAGGAACTGCAGGGTCGTGCCACCATTCCAAGAGTCCCCCAGATGTCTCAGTCCATTCCAGAGGAACCTCTTTTCCCTTCCCCGGCTCGTCTTTCACGCCGAGGATCGACTCACACCAAGGTGGCACGTGGCACAGCCCTGTGGGAAAGCCTCATGGGAAAGCCTCGAGGGACAGCCTCGAGGGAAAGCCACAGATCCCTTGATCCACGTGACAGGAAGCGTGACACTATTGCTGCAGCTCGGGAGGAAAGCGCACGTGCATGCCCCCACTCGAGACGAGGCCTAACTCCCCTGGGGAGACTCAGAAGCACCCCAAGATCCATGGCAACACTGGAGAGGAATCCTCAGGTTCCGGCCCCGACTCCACACAAGGACTGAGGCGCAGGCATGGACGGGAGAGGAATCCCGAGAGGTCCCCTAGCAACTCGCATGGGGACTGGCCTTTCCTGAGGCCACCAGAGCGGGTCCCTGTGGTCCCCGTCGTAACTCGAGAAGACCTGCTGCAACTCGAGAAAATCCAGGAGGTTCTCCCGTCCAGGCGAGATGAGGCCCATTTCCGCTGAGGCGTCTCGAGGCTGATCACACCTCACCTCTGGAACTTCGAAAGGGTCCTTCACACCCTTGGTGCAAATCAAGAAGTTCCCCGACATACCCGTCTCCACTCGAGAGGAATCACGAGGGTCCCGCCCACATCCAGAGGAGCCCCGTTTCCGCCTTGTAGCTCGAGATCCGGGATCCTTTCCCTGCTTCGTCGGGAAAGAGTTCCCGGCGTTCCCGTCGCATCTGAAGAGGAGGCCCTCTCAACAGGAACGGCGAGAGGAACTCCAGGGTCGTGCCACCATTCCAAGAGTCCCCCAGATGTCTCAGTCCATTCTAGAGGAACCTCTTTTCCCTTCACCGGCTCGTCTTTCACGCCGAGGATCGACTCACACCAAGGTGGCACGTGGCACAGCCCTGTGGGTAAGCCTCGTGGGAAAGCCTCGAGGGACAGCCTCGAGGAAAAGCCACAGATCCCTTGATCCACGTGACAGGAAGCGTGACACTACTGCTGCAGCTCGGGAGGAAAGCGCACTTGCATACCTCCACTCGAGACGAGGCCTGACTCCCCTGGGGAGACTCAGAAGCACCCCAAGATCCATGGCAACACTGGAGAGGAATCCTCAGGTTCCGGCCCCGACTCCACACAAGGACTGAGGCCCCGGCATGGACGGGAGAGTAATCCCGAGAGGTCCCCTAGCAACTCGCATGGGGACTGGCCTTTCCTGAGGCCACCAGAGCGGGTCCCTGAGGTCCCAGTCGTAACTCGAGAAGACCTGCCGCAACTCGAGAAAATCCAGGAGGTTCTCCCCTCCAGGCGAGATGAGGCCCATTTCCACTGAGGCGTCTCGAGGCTGATCACACCTCACCTCTGGAACTTCGAAAGGGTCCTTCACACTCTTGGTGCAAATCAAGAAGTTCCCCGACCTAGCCGTCTCCACTCGAGAGGAATCACGATGGTCCCGCCCACATCCAGAGGAGCCCCGTTTCCGCCTCGTAGCTCGAGATCAGGGATCCTTTCCCTGCTTCGTCGGGAAAGAGTTCCCTGCGTTCCCGTCGCATCTCAAGAGGAGGCCCTCTCAACAGGAACGGCGAGAGGAACTCCAGGGTCGTGCCACCATTCCAAGAGTCCCCCAGATGTCTCAGTCCATTCCAGAGGAACCTCTTTTCCCTTCACCAGCTCGTCTTTCACGCCGAGGATCGACTCACACCAAGGTGGCACGTGGCACAGCCCTGTGGGAAAGCCTCGTGGGAAAGCCTCGAGGGACAGCCTCGAGGGAAAGCCACAGATCCCTTGATCCACGTGACAGGAAGCGTGACACTACTGCTGCAGCTCGGGAGGAAAGCGCACGTGCATGCCCCCACTCGAGACGAGGCCTGACTCCCCTGGGGAGACTCAGAAGCACCCCAAGATCCATGGCAACACTGGAGAGGAATCCTCAGGTTCCGGCCCCGACTCCACACAAGGACTGAGGCCCCGGCATGGACGGGAGAGGAATCCCGAGGGGTCCCCTAGCAACTCGCATGGGGACTGGCCTTTCCTGAGTCCACCAGAGCGGGTCCCTGAGGTCCCCGTCGTAACTCGAGAAGACCTGCCACAACTCGAGAAAATCCAGGAGGTTCTCCCCTCCAGGCGAGATGAGGCCCATTTTCGCTGAGGCGTCTCGAGGCTGATCACACCTCATCTCTGGAACTTCGAAATGGTCCTTCACACCCTTGGTGCAAATCAAGAAGTTCCCCAACTTAGCCGTCTCCACTCGAGAGGAATCACGATGGTCCCGCGCACATCCAGAGGAGCCCCGTTTCCGCCTGGTAGCTCGAGATGAGGGATCCTTTCCCTGCTTCGTCGGGAAAGAGTTCCCGGCGTTCCCGTCGCATCTCAAGAGGAGGCCCTCTCAACAGGAACGGCGAGAGGAACTCCAGGGTCGTGCCACCATTCCAAGAGTCCACCAGATGTCTCAGTCCATTCCAGAGGAACCTCTTTTCCCTTCACCGGCTCGTCCTTCACGCCGAGGATCAACTCACACCAAGGTGGCACGTGGCACAGTCCTGTGGGAAAGCCTCGTGGGAAAGCCTCGAGGGACAGCCTCGAGGGAAAGCCACAGATCCCTTGATCCACGTGACAGGAAGCGTGACACTACTGCTGCAGCTCGGGAGGAAAGCGCACGTGCATGCCCCCACTCGAGACGAGGCCTGACTCCCCTGGGGAGACTCAGAAGCACCCCAAGATCCATGGCAACACTGGAGAGGAATTCTCAGGTTCCGGCCCCGACTCCACACAAGGACTGAGGCCCTGGCATGGACGGGAGAGGAATCCCGAGAGGTCCCCTAGCAACTCGCATGGGGACTGGCCTTTCCTGAGGCCACCAGAGCGGGTCCCTGTGGTCCCCGTCGTAACTCGATAGGACCTGCCGCAACTCGAGAAAATCCAGGAGGTTCTCCCCTCCAGGCGAGATGAGGCCCATTTCCGCTGAGGCGTCTCGAGGCTGATCACACCTCACCTCTGGAACTTCGTAAGGGTCCTTCACACCCTTGGTGCAAATCAAGAAGTTCCCCGACATGCCCGTCTCCACTCGAGAGGAATCACGAGGGTCCCGCCCACATCCAGAGGAGCCCCGTTTCCGCCTCGTAGCTCGAGATGAGGGATCCTTTCCCTGCTTCGTCGGGAAAGAGTTCCCGGCGTTCCCGTCGCATCTCAAGAGGAGGCCCTCTCAACAGGAACGGCGAGAGGAACTCCAGGGTCGTGCCACCATTCCAAGAGTCCCCCAGATGTCTCAGTCCATTCCAGAGGAACCTCTTTTCCCTACACCGGCTCGTCTTTCACGCCGAGGATCGACTCACACCAAGGTGGCACGTGGCACAGCCCTGTGGGAAAGCCTCGTGGGAAAGCCTCGAGGGACAGCCTCGAGGGAAAGCCACAGATCCCTTGATCCACGTGATAGGAAGCGTGACACTACTGCTGCAGCTCGGGAGGAAAGCGCACGTGCATGCCCCCACTCGAGACGAGGCCTGACAACCCTGGGGAGACTCAGAAGCACCCCAAGATCCATGGCAACACTGGAGAGGAATCCTCAGGTTCTGGCCCCGACTCCACACAAGGACTGAGGCCCCGGCATGGACGGGAGAGGAATCCCGAGAGGTCCCCTAGCAACTCGCATGGGGACTGGCCTTTCCTGAGGCCACAAGAGCGGGTCCCTGAGGTCCCCGTCGTAACTCGATAGGACCTGCTGCAACTCGAGAAAATCCAGGAGGTTCTCCACTCCAGGCGAGATGAGGCCCATTTCCGCTGAGGCGTCTCGAGGCTGATCACACCTCACCTCTGGAACTTCGTAAGGGTCCTTCACACCCTTGGTGCAAATCAAGAAGTTCCCCGACATACCCGTCTCCACTCGAGAGGAATCACGAGGGTCCCGCCCACATCTATAGGAGCCCCGTTTCCGCCTCGTAGCTCGAGATGAGGGATCCTTTCCCTGCTTCGTCGGGAAAGAGTTCCCGGCGTTCCCGTCGCATCTCAAGAGGAGGCCCTCTCAACAGGAACGGCGAGAGGAACTCCAGGGTCGTGCAACCATTCCAAGAGTCCCCCAGATGTCTCAGTCCATTCCAGAGGAACCTCTTTTCCCTACACCGGCTCGTCTTTCACGCCGAGGATCGACTCACACCAAGGTGGCACGTGGCACAGCCCTGTGGGAAAGCCTCGTGGGAAAGCCTCGAGGGACAGCCTCGAGGGAAAGCCACAGATCCCTTGATCCACGTGACAGGAAGCGTGACACTACTGCTGCAGCTCGGGAGGAAAGCGCACGTGCATGCCCCCACTCGAGACGAGGCCTGACTCCCCTGGGGAGACTCAGAAGCACCCCAAGATCCATGGCAACACTGGAGAGGAATCCTCAGGTTCTGGCCCCGACTCCACACAAGGACTGAGGCCCCGGCATGGACGGGAGAGGAATCCCGAGAGGTCCCCTAGCAACTCGCATGGGGACTGGCCTTTCCTGAGGCCACAAGAGCGGGTCCCTGAGGTCCCCGTCGTAACTCGAGAAGACCTGCCGCAACTCGAGAAAATCCAGGAGGTTCTCCCCTCCAGGCGAGATGAGGCCCATTTCCGCTGAGGCGTCTCCAGGCTGATCACACCTCACCTCTGGAACTTCGAAAGGGTCCTTCACAACCTTGGTGCAAATCAAGAAGTTCCCCAACTTAGCCGTCTCCAGTCGAGAGGAATCACGAGGGTCTCGCCCACATCCAGAGGAGCCCCGTTTCCGCCTCGTAACTCGAGATGAGGGATCCTTTCACTGCTTAGTCGGGAAAGAGTTCCCGGCGTTCCCGTAGCATCTCAAGAGGAGGCCCTCTCAACAGGAACGGCGAGAGTAACTCCAGGGTCGTGCCACCATTCCAAGAGTCCCCCAGATGTCTCAGTCCATTCCAGAGGAACCTCTTTTCCCTTCACCGGCTCGTCTTTCACGCCGAGGTTCGACTCACACCAAGGTGGCACGTGGCACAGCCCTGTGGGAAAGCCTCGTGGGAAAGCCTCGAGGGACAGCCTCGAGGGAAAGCCACAGATTCCTTGATCCACGTGACAGGAAGCGTGACACTACTGCTGCAACTCGGGAGGAAAGCGCACGTGCATGCCCCCACTCGAGACGAGGCCTAACTCCCCTGGGGAGACTCAGAAGCACCCCAAGATCCATGGCAGCACTGGAGAGGAATTCTCAGGTTCCGGCCCCGACTCCACACAGGGACTGAGGCCCAGGCATGGACGGGAGAGGAATCCCGAGAGGTCCCCTAGCAACTCGCATGGGGACTGGCCTTTCCTGAGGCCACAAGAGCGGGTCCCTGAGGTCCCCGTCGTAACTCGAGAAGACCTGCCGCAACTCGAGAAAATCCAGGAGGTTCTCCACTCCAGGCGAGATGAGGCCCATTTCCGCTGAGGCGTCTCCAGGCTGATCACACCTCACCTCTGGAACTTCGAAAGGCTCCTTCACACCCTTGGTGCAAATCAAGAAGTTCCCCGACATACCCGTCTCCACTCGAGGGGAATCACGAGGGTCCCGCCCACATCCAGAGGAGCCCCGTTTCCGCCTCGTAGCTCGAGATCAGGGATCCTTTCCCTGCTTCGTCGGGAAAGAGTTCCCGGCGTTCCCGTCGCATCTCAAGAGGAGGCCCTCTCAACAGGAACGGCGAGAGGAACTCCAGGGTCGTGCCACCATTCCAAGAGTCCCCCAGATGTCTCAGTCCATTCTAGAGGAACCTCTTTTCCCTTTACCGGCTCGTCTTTCACGCCGAGGATCGACTCACACCAAGGTGGCACGTGGCACAGCCCTGTGGGAAAGCCTCGTGGGAAAGCCTCGAGGGACAGCCTCGAGGGAAAGCCACAGATCCCTTGATCCACGTGACAGGAAGCGTGACACTACTGCTGCAGCTCGGGAGGAAAGCGCACGTGCATGCCCCCACTCGAGACGAGGCCTGACTCCCCTTGGGAGACTCAGAAGCACCCCAAGATCCATGGCAACACTGGAGAGGAATCCTCAGGTTCCGGCCCCGACTCCACACAAGGACTGAGGCCCCGGCATGGACGGGAGAGGAATCCCGAGAGGTCCCCTAGCAACTCGCATGGGGACTGGCCTTTCCTGAGGCCACCAGAGCGGGTCCCTGAGGTCCCCGTCGTAACTCGAGAGGACCTGCCGCAACTCGAGAAAATCCAGGAGGTTCTCCCCTCCAGGCGAGATGAGGCCCATTTCCGCTGAGGCGTCTCCAGGCTGATCACACCTCACCTGTGGAACTTCGAAAGGGTCCTTCACACCCTTGGTGCAAATCAAGAAGTTCCCCGACATACCCGTCTCCACTCGAGAGGAATCACGAGGGTCCCGCCCACATCCAGAGGAGCCCCGTTTCGGCCTCGTAGCTCGAGATGAGGGATCCTTTCCCTGCTTCGTCGGGAAAGAGTTCCCGGCGTTCCCGTCGCATCTCAAGAGGAGGCCCTCTCAACAGGAACGGCGAGAGGAACTCCAGGGTCGTGCCACCATTCCAAGAGTCCCCCAGATGTCTCAGTCCATTCTAGAGGAACCTCTTTTCCCTTCACCGGCTCGTCTTTCACGCCGAGGATCGACTCACACCAAGGTGGCACGTGGCACAGCCCTGTGGGAAAGCCTCGTGGGAAAGCCTCGAGGGACAGCCTCGAGGGAAAGCCACAGATCCCTTGATCCACGTGACAGGAAGCGTGACACTACTGCTGCAGCTCGGGAGGAAAGCGCACGTGCATGCCCCCACTCGAGACGAGGCCTGACTCCCCTGGGGAGACTCAGAAGCACCCCAAGATCCATGGCAACACTGGAGAGGAATCCTCAGGTTCCGGCCCCTACTCCACACAAGGACTGAGGCCCCGGCATGGAAGGGAGAGGAATCCCGAGAGGTCCCCTAGCAACTCGCATGGGGACTGGCCTTTCCTGAGGCCACAAGAGCGGGTCCCTGAGGTCCCCGTCGTAACTCGAGAAGACCTGCCGCAACTCGAGAAAATCCAGGAGGTTCTCCCCTCCAGGCGAGATGAGGCCCATTTCCGCTGAGGCGTCTCGAGGCTGATCACACCTCACCTCTGGAACTTCGAATGGGTCCTTCACACCCTTGGTGCAAATCAAGAAGTTCCCCAACTTAGCCGTCTCCACTCGAGAGGAATCAAGAGGGTCTCGCCCACATCCAGAGGAGCCCCGTTTCCGCCTCGTAACTCGAGATGAGGGATCCTTTCCCTGCTTCGTCGGGAAAGAGTTCCCGGCGTTCCCGTCGCATCTCAAGAGGAGGCCCTCTCAACAGGAACGGCGAGAGGAACTCCAGGGTCGTGCCACCATTCCAAGAGTCCCCCAGATGTCTCAGTCCATTCCAGAGGAACCTCTTTTCCCTTCACCGGCTCGTCTTTCACGCCGAGGATCGACTCACACCAAGGTGGCACGTGGCACAGCCCTGTGGGAAAGCCTCGTGGGAAAGCCTCGAGGGACAGCCTCGAGGGAAAGCCACAGATCCCTTGATCCACGTGACAGGAAGCGTGACACTACTGCTGCAGCTCGGGAGGAAAGCGCACGTGCATGCCCCCACTCGAGACGAGGCCTAACTCCCCTGGGGAGACTCAGAAGCACCCCAAGATCCATGGCAACACTGGAGAGGAATTCTCAGGTTCCGGCCCCGACTCCACACAGGGACTGAGGCCCAGGCATGGACGGGAGAGGAATCCCGAGAGGTCCCCTAGCAACTCGCATGGGGACTGACCTTTCCTGAGGCCACCAGAGCGGGTCCCTGTGGTCCCCGTCGTAACTCGAGAAGACCTGCTGCAACTCGAGAAAATCCAGGAGGTTCTCCCCTCCAGGCGAGATGAGGCCCATTTCTGCTGAGGCGTCTCGAGGCTGATCACACCTCACCTCTGGAACTTCGAAAGGGTCCTTCACACCCTTGGTGCAAATCAAGAAGTTCCCCGACATACCCGTGTCCACTCGAGAGGAATCACGAGGGTCCCGCCCTCATCCAGAGGAGCCTCGTTTCCGCCTCATAGCTCGAGATCAGGGATCCTTTCCCTGCTTCGTCGGGAAAGAGTTCCCGGCGTTCCCGTCGCATCTCAAGAGGAGGCCCTCTCAACAGGAACGGCGAGAGGAACTCCAGGGTCGTGCCACCATTCCAAGAGTCCCCCAGATTTCTCAGTCCATTCCAGAGGAACCTCTTTTCCCTTCACCGGCTCGTCTTTCACGCCGTGGATCGACTCACACCAAGGTGGCACGTGGCACAGCCCTGTGGGAAAGCCTCGTGGGAAAGCCTCGAGGGACAGCCTCGAGGGAAAGCCACAGATCCCTTGATCCACGTGACAGGAAGCGTGACACTACTGTTGCAGCTCGGGGGAAAGCGCACGTGCATGCCCCCACTCGAGACGAGGCCTGACTCCCCTGGGGAGACTCAGAAGCACCCCAAGATCAATGGCAACACTGGAGAGGAATCCTCAGGTTCCGGCCCCGACTCCACACAAGGACTGAGGCCCCGGCATGGACGGGAGAGGAATCCCGAGAGGTCCCCTAGCAACTCGCATGGGGACTGGCCTTTCCTGAGGCCACCAGAGCGGGTCCCTGAGGTCCCCGTCGTAACTCGATAGGACCTGCCGCAACTCGAGAAAATCCAGGAGGTTCTCCACTCCAGGCGAGATGAGGCCCATTTCCGCTGAGGCGTCTCCAGGCTGATCACACCTCACCTCTGGAACTTCGAAAGGCTCCTTCACACCCTTGGTGCAAATCAAGAAGTTCCCCGACATACCCGTCTCCACTCGAGGGGAATCACGAGGGTCCCGCCCACATCCAGAGGAGCCCCGTTTCCGCCTCGTAGCTCGAGATCAGGGATCCTTTCCCTGCTTCGTCGGGAAAGAGTTCCCGGCGTTCCCGTCGCATCTCAAGAGGAGGCCCTCTCAACAGGAACGGCGAGAGGAACTCCAGGGTCGTGCCACCATTCCAAGAGTCCCCCAGATGTCTCAGTCCATTCTAGAGGAACCTCTTTTCCCTTCACCGGCTCGTCTTTCACGCCGAGGATCGACTCACACCAAGGTGGCACGTGGCACAGCCCTGTGGGAAAGCCTCGTGGGAAAGCCTCGAGGGACAGCCTCGAGGGAAAGCCACAGATCCCTTGATCCACGTGACAGGAAGCGTGACACTACTGCTGCAGCTCGGGAGGAAAGCGCACGTGCATGCCCCCACTCGAGACGAGGCCTGACTCCCCTTGGGAGACTCAGAAGCACCCCAAGATCCATGGCAACACTGGAGAGGAATCCTCAGGTTCCGGCCCCGACTCCACACAAGGACTGAGGCCCCGGCATGGACGGGAGAGGAATCCCGAGAGGTCCCCTAGCAACTCGCATGGGGACTGGCCTTTCCTGAGGCCACCAGAGCGGGTCCCTGAGGTCCCCGTCGTAACTCGAGAGGACCTGCCGCAACTCGAGAAAATCCAGGAGGTTCTCCCCTCCAGGCGAGATGAGGCCCATTTCCGCTGAGGCGTCTCCAGGCTGATCACACCTCACCTGTGGAACTTCGAAAGGGTCCTTCACACCCTTGGTGCAAATCAAGAAGTTCCCCGACATACCCGTCTCCACTCGAGAGGAATCACGAGGGTCCCGCCCACATCCAGAGGAGCCCCGTTTCGGCCTCGTAGCTCGAGATGAGGGATCCTTTCCCTGCTTCGTCGGGAAAGAGTTCCCGGCGTTCCCGTCGCATCTCAAGAGGAGGCCCTCTCAACAGGAACGGCGAGAGGAACTCCAGGGTCGTGCCACCATTCCAAGAGTCCCCCAGATGTCTCAGTCCATTCTAGAGGAACCTCTTTTCCCTTCACCGGCTCGTCTTTCACGCCGAGGATCGACTCACACCAAGGTGGCACGTGGCACAGCCCTGTGGGAAAGCCTCGTGGGAAAGCCTCGAGGGACAGCCTCGAGGGAAAGCCACAGATCCCTTGATCCACGTGACAGGAAGCGTGACACTACTGCTGCAGCTCGGGAGGAAAGCGCACGTGCATGCCCCCACTCGAGACGAGGCCTGACTCCCCTGGGGAGACTCAGTAGCACCCCAAGATCCATGGCAACACTGGAGAGGAATCCTCAGGTTCCGGCCCCTACTCCACACAAGGACTGAGGCCCCGGCATGGAAGGGAGAGGAATCCCGAGAGGTCCCCTAGCAACTCGCATGGGGACTGGCCTTTCCTGAGGCCACAAGAGCGGGTCCCTGAGGTCCCCGTCGTAACTCGAGAAGACCTGCCGCAACTCGAGAAAATCCAGGAGGTTCTCCCCTCCAGGCGAGATGAGGCCCATTTCCGCTGAGGCGTCTCGAGGCTGATCACACCTCACCTCTGGAACTTCGAATGGGTCCTTCACACCCTTGGTGCAAATCAAGAAGTTCCCCAACTTAGCCGTCTCCACTCGAGAGGAATCAAGAGGGTCTCGCCCACATCCAGAGGAGCCCCGTTTCCGCCTCGTAACTCGAGATGAGGGATCCTTTCCCTGCTTCGTCGGGAAAGAGTTCCCGGCGTTCCCGTCGCATCTCAAGAGGAGGCCCTCTCAACAGGAACGGCGAGAGGAACTCCAGGGTCGTGCCACCATTCCAAGAGTCCCCCAGATGTCTCAGTCCATTCCAGAGGAACCTCTTTTCCCTTCACCGGCTCGTCTTTCACGCCGAGGATCGACTCACACCAAGGTGGCACGTGGCACAGCCCTGTGGGAAAGCCTCGTGGGAAAGCCTCGAGGGACAGCCTCGAGGGAAAGCCACAGATCCCTTGATCCACGTGACAGGAAGCGTGACACTACTGCTGCAGCTCGGGAGGAAAGCGCACGTGCATGCCCCCACTCGAGACGAGGCCTAACTCCCCTGGGGAGACTCAGAAGCACCCCAAGATCCATGGCAACACTGGAGAGGAATTCTCAGGTTCCGGCCCCGACTCCACACAGGGACTGAGGCCCAGGCATGGACGGGAGAGGAATCCCGAGAGGTCCCCTAGCAACTCGCATGGGGACTGACCTTTCCTGAGGCCACCAGAGCGGGTCCCTGTGGTCCCCGTCGTAACTCGAGAAGACCTGCTGCAACTCGAGAAAATCCAGGAGGTTCTCCCCTCCAGGCGAGATGAGGCCCATTTCTGCTGAGGCGTCTCGAGGCTGATCACACCTCACCTCTGGAACTTCGAAAGGGTCCTTCACACCCTTGGTGCAAATCAAGAAGTTCCCCGACATACCCGTGTCCACTCGAGAGGAATCACGAGGGTCCCGCCCTCATCCAGAGGAGCCTCGTTTCCGCCTCATAGCTCGAGATCAGGGATCCTTTCCCTGCTTCGTCGGGAAAGAGTTCCCGGCGTTCCCGTCGCATCTCAAGAGGAGGCCCTCTCAACAGGAACGGCGAGAGGAACTCCAGGGTCGTGCCACCATTCCAAGAGTCCCCCAGATTTCTCAGTCCATTCCAGAGGAACCTCTTTTCCCTTCACCGGCTCGTCTTTCACGCCGTGGATCGACTCACACCAAGGTGGCACGTGGCACAGCCCTGTGGGAAAGCCTCGTGGGAAAGCCTCGAGGGACAGCCTCGAGGGAAAGCCACAGATCCCTTGATCCACGTGACAGGAAGCGTGACACTACTGTTGCAGCTCGGGGGAAAGCGCACGTGCATGCCCCCACTCGAGACGAGGCCTGACTCCCCTGGGGAGACTCAGAAGCACCCCAAGATCAATGGCAACACTGGAGAGGAATCCTCAGGTTCCGGCCCCGACTCCACACAAGGACTGAGGCCCCGGCATGGACGGGAGAGGAATCCCGAGAGGTCCCCTAGCAACTCGCATGGGGACTGGCCTTTCCTGAGGCCACCAGAGCGGGTCCCTGAGGTCCCCGTCGTAACTCGAGAAGACCTGCCACAACTCGAGAAAATCGAGGAGGTTCTCCCCTCCAGGCGAGATGAGGCCCATTTCCGCTGAGGCGTCTCCAGGCTGATCACACCTCACCTGTGGAACTTCGAAAGGGTCCTTCACACCCTTGGTGCAAATCAAGAAGTTCCCCGACCTAGCCGTCTCCACTCGAGAGGAATCACGAGGGTCCCGCCCACATCCAGAGGAGCCCCGTTTCCGCCTCGTAGCTCGAGATGAGGGATCCTTTCCCTGCTTCGTCGGGAAAGAGTTCCCGGCGTTCCCGTCGCATCTCAAGAGGAGGCCCTCTCAACAGGAACGGCGAGAGGAACTCCAGGGTCGTGCCACCATTCCAAGAGTCCCCCAGATGTCTCAGTCCATTCCAGAGGAACCTCTTTTCCCTTCACCGGCTCGTCTTTCACGCCGAGGATCGACTCACACCAAGGTGGCACGTGGCACAGCCCTGTGGGAAAGCCTCGTGGGAAAGCCTCGAGGGACAGCCTCGAGGGAAAGCCACAGATCCCTTGATCCACGTGACAGGAAGCGTGACACTACTGCTGCAGCTCGGGAGGAAAGCGCACGTGCATGCCCCCACTCGAGACGAGGCCTAACTCCCCTGGGGAGACTCAGAAGCACCCTAAGATCCATGGCAACACTGGAGAGGAATTCTCAGGTTCCGGCCCCGACTCCACACAGGGACTGAGGCCCAGGCATGGACGGGAGAGGAATCCCGAGAGGTCCCCTAGCAACTCGCATGGGGACTGACATTTCCTGAGGCCACCAGAGCGGGTCCCTGTGGTCCCCGTCGTAACTCGAGAAGACCTGCCGCAACTCGAGAAAATCCAGGAGGTTCTCCCCTCCAGGCGAGATGAGGCCCATTTCTGCTGAGGCGTCTCGAGGCTGATCACACCTCACCTCTGGAACTTCGAAAGGGTCCTTCACACCCTTGGTGCAAATCAAGAAGTTCCCCGACATACCCGTGTCCACTCGAGAGGAATCACGAGGGTCCCGCCCTCATCCAGAGGAGCCTCGTTTCCGCCTCATAGCTCGAGATCAGGGATCCTTTCCCTGCTTCGTCGGGAAAGAGTTCCCGGCGTTCCCGTCGCATCTCAAGAGGAGGCCCTCTCAACAGGAACGGCGAGAGGAACTCCAGGGTCGTGCCACCATTCCAAGAGTCCCCCAGATTTCTCAGTCCATTCCAGAGGAACCTCTTTTCCCTTCACCGGCTCGTCTTTCACGCCGTGGATCGACTCACACCAAGGTGGCACGTGGCACAGCCCTGTGGGAAAGCCTCGTGGGAAAGCCTCGAGGGACAGCCTCGAGGTAAAGCCACAGATCCCTTGATCCACGTGACAGGAAGCGTGACACTACTGTTGCAGCTCGGGAGGAAAGCGCACGTGCATGCCCCCACTCGAGACGAGGCCTGACTCCCCTGGGGAGACTCAGAAGCACCCCAAGATCCATGGCAACACTGGAGAGGAATCCTCAGGTTCCGGCCCCGACTCCACACAAGGACTGAGGCCCCGGCATGGACGGGAGAGGAATCCCGAGAGGTCCCCTAGCAACTCGCATGGGGACTGGCCTTTCCTGAGGCCACCAGAGCGGGTCCCTGAGGTCCCCGTCGTAACTCGAGAAGACCTGCCACAACTCGAGAAAATCGAGGAGGTTCTCCCCTCCAGGCGAGATGAGGCCCATTTCCGCTGAGGCGTCTCCAGGCTGATCACACCTCACCTGTGGAACTTCGAAAGGGTCCTTCACACCCTTGGTGCAAATCAAGAAGTTCCCCGACCTAGCCGTCTCCACTCGAGAGGAATCACGAGGGTCCCGCCCACATCCAGAGGAGCCCCGTTTCCGCCTCGTAGCTCGAGATGAGGGATCCTTTCCCTGCTTCGTCGGGAAAGAGTTCCCGGCGTTCCCGTCGCATCTCAAGAGGAGGCCCTCTCAACAGGAACGGCGAGAGGAACTCCAGGGTCGTGCCACCATTCCAATAGTCCCCCAGATGTCTCAGTCCATTCCAGAGGAACCTCTTTTCCCTTCACCGGCTCGTCTTTCACGCCGAGGATCGACTCACACCAAGGTGGCACGTGGCACAGCCCTGTGGGAAAGCCTCGTGGGAAAGCCTCGAGGGACAGCCTCGAGGGAAAGCCACAGATCCCTTGATCCACGTGACAGGAAGCGTGACACTACTGCTGCAGCTCGGGAGGAAAGCGCACGTGCATGCCCCCACTCGAGACGAGGCCTAACTCCCCTGGGGAGACTCAGAAGCACCCCAAGATCCATGGCAACACTGGAGAGGAATTCTCAGGTTCCGGCCCCGACTCCACACAAGGACTGAGGCCCAGGCACGGACGGGAGTGGAATCCCGAGAGGTCCCCTAGCAACTCGCATGGGGACTGGCCTTTCCTGAGGCCACAAGAGCGGGTCCCTGAGGTCCCCGTCGTAACTCGAGAAGACCTGCCGCAACTCGAGAAAATCCAGGAGGTTCTCCCCTCCAGGCGAGATGAGGCCCATTTCCGCTGAGGCGTCTCCAGGCTGATCACACCTCACCTCTGGAACTTCGAAAGGCTCCTTCACACCCTTGGTGCAAATCAAGAAGTTCCCCGACATACCCGTCTCCACTCGAGGGGAATCACGAGGGTCCCGCCCACATCCAGAGGAGCCCCGTTTCCGCCTCGTAGCTCGAGATGAGGGATCCTTTCCCTGCTTCGTCGGGAAAGAGTTCCCGGCGTTCCCGTCGCATCTCAAGAGGAGGCCCTCTCAACAGGAACGGCGAGAGGAACTCCAGGGTCGTGCCACCATTCCAAGAGTCCCCCAGATGTCTCAGTCCATTCTAGAGGAACCTCTTTTCCCTTCACCGGCTCGTCTTTCACGCCGAGGATCGACTCACACCAAGGTGGCACGTGGCACAGCCCTGTGGGAAAGCCTCGTGGGAAAGCCTCGAGGGACAGCCTCGAGGGAAAGCCACAGATCCCTTGATCCACGTGACAGGAAGCGTGACACTACTGCTGCAGCTCGGGAGGAAAGCGCACGTGCATGCCCCCACTCGAGACGAGGCCTGACTCCCCTTGGGAGACTCAGAAGCACCCCAAGATCCATGGCAACACTGGAGAGGAATCCTCAGGTTCCGGCCCCGACTCCACACAAGGACTGAGGCCCCGGCATGGACGGGAGAGGAATCCCGAGAGGTCCCCTAGCAACTCGCATGGGGACTGGCCTTTCCTGAGGCCACCAGAGCGGGTCCCTGAGTTCCCCGTCGTAACTCGAGAGGACCTGCCGCAACTCGAGAAAATCCAGGAGGTTCTCCCCTCCAGGCGAGATGAGGCCCATTTCCGCTGAGGCGTCTCCAGGCTGATCACACCTCACCTGTGGAACTTCGAAAGGGTCCTTCACACCCTTGGTGCAAATCAAGAAGTTCCCCGACATACCCGTCTCCACTCGAGAGGAATCACGAGGGTCCCGCCCACATCCAGAGGAGCCCCGTTTCCGCCTCGTAGCTCGAGATGAGGGATCCTTTCCCTGCTTCGTCGGGAAAGAGTTCCCGGCGTTCCCGTCGCATCTCAAGAGGAGGCCCTCTCAACAGGAACGGCGAGAGGAACTCCAGGGTCGTGCAACCATTCCAAGAGTCCCCCAGATGTCTCAGTCCATTCCAGAGGAACCTCTTTTCCCTTCACCGGCTCGGCTTTCACACCGAGGATCGAGTCACACCAAGGTGGCAGGTGGCACAGCCCTGTGGGAAAGCCTCGTGGGAAAGCCTCGAGGGACAGCCTCGAGGGAAAGCCACAGATTCCTTGATCCACGTGACAGGAAGCGTGACACTACTGCTGCAGCTCGGGAGGAAAGCGCACGTGCATGCCCCCACTCGAGACGAGGCCTGACTCCCCTGGGAGACTCAGAAGCACCCCAAGATCCATGGCAACACTGGAGAGGAATCCTCAGGTTCCGGCCCCGACTCCACACAAGGACTGAGGCCCCGGCATGGACGGGAGAGGAATCCCGAGAGGTCCCCTAGCAACTCGCCTGGGGACTGGCCTTTCCTGAGGCCACAAGAGCGGGTCCCTGAGGTCCCCGTTGTAACACGAGAAGACCTGCCGCAACTCGAGAAAATCCAGGAGGTTCTCCCCTCCAGGCGAGATGAGGCCCATTTCCGCTGAGGCGTCTCCAGGCTGATCACACCTCACCTCTGGAACTTCGAAAGGGTCCTTCACACCCTTGGTGCAAATCAAGAAGTTCCCCAACTTAGCCGTCTCCACTCGAGAGGAATCACGAGGGTCTCGCTCACATCCAGAGGAGCCCCGTTTCCGCCTCGTAACTCGAGATGAGGGATCCTTTCCCTGCTTCGTCGGGAAAGAGTTCCCGGCGTTCCCGTCGCATCTCAAGAGGAGGCCCTCTCAACAGGAACGGCGAGAGGAACTCCAGGGTCGTGCCACCATTCCAAGAGTCCCCCAGATGTCTCAGTCCATTCCAGAGGAACCTCTTTTCCCTTCACTGGCTCGTCTTTCACGCTGAGGATCGACTCACACCAAGGTGGCACGTGGCACAGCCCTGTGGGAAAGCCTCGTGGGAAAGCCTCGAGGGACAGCCTCGAGGGAAAGCCACAGATCCCTTGATCCACGTGACAGGAAGCGTGACACTACTGCTGCAGCTCGGGAGGAAAGCGCACGTGCATGCCCCCACTCGAGACGAGGCCTGACTCCCCTGGGGAGACTCAGAAGCACCCCAAGATCCATGGCAACACTGGAGAGGAATCCTCAGGTTCCGGCCCCGACTCCACACAAGGACTGAGGCCCCGGCATGGACGGGAGAGGAATCCCGAGAGGTCCCCTAGCAATTCGCATGGGGACTGGCCTTTCCTGAGGCCACCAGAGCGGGTCCCAGAGGTCCCCGTCGTAACTCGAGAGGACCTGCCGCAACTCGAGAAAATCCAGGAGGTTCTCCCCTCCAGGCGAGATGAGGCCCATTTCCGCTGAGGCGTCTCGAGGCTGATCACACCTCACCTCTGGAACTTCGAAAGGGTCCTTCACACCCTTGGTGGAAATCAAGAAGTTCCCCGACATACCCGTCTCCACTCGAGAGGAATCACGAGGGTCCCGCCCACATCCAGAGGAGCCCCGTTTCCGCCTCGTAGCTCGAGATGAGGGATCCTTTCCCTGCTTCGTCGGGAAAGAGTTCCCGGCGTTCCCGTCGCATCTCAAGAGGAGGCCCTCTCAACAGGAACGGCGAGAGGGACTCCAGGGTCGTGCAACCATTCCAAGAGTGCCCCAGATGTCTCAGTCCATTCCAGAGGAACCTCTTTTCCCTTCACCGGCTCGTCTTTCATGCCGAGGATCGACTCACACCAAGGTGGCACGTGGCACAGCCCTGTGGGAAAGCCTCGTGGGAAAGCCTCGAGGGACAGCCTCGAGGGAAAGCCACAGATCCATTGATCCACGTGACAGGAAGCGTGACACTACTGCTGCAGCTCGGGAGGAATGCGCACGTGCATGCCCCCACACGAGACGAGGCCTGACTCCCCTGGGGAGACTCACAAGCACCCCAAGATCCATGGCAACACTGCAGAGGAATCCTCAGGTTCCGGCCCCGACTCCACAAAAGGACTGAGGCCCCGGCATGGACGGGAGAGGAATCCCGAGAGGTCCCCTAGCAACTCGCATGGGGACTGGCCTTTCCTGAGGCCACCAGAGCGGGTCCCTGAGGTCCCCGTCGTAACTCGAGAAGACCTGCCGCAACTCGAGAAAATCCAGGAGGTTCTCCCCTCCAGGCGAGATGAGGCCCATTTCCGCTGAGGCGTCTCCAGGCTGATCACACCTCACCTCTGGAACTTCGAAAGGGTCCTTCACACCCTTGGTGCAAATCAAGAAGTTCCCCGACATACCCGTCTCCACTCGAGAGGAATCACGAGGGTCCCGCCCACATCCAGAGGAGCCCCGTTTCGGCCTCGTAGCTCGAGATGAGGGATCCTTTCCCTGCTTCGTCGGGAAAGAGTTCCCGGCGTTCCCGTCGCATCTCAAGAGGAGGCCCTCTCAACAGGAACGGCGAGAGGAATTCCAGGGTCGTGCCACCATTCCAAGAGTCCCCCAGATGTCTCAGTCCATTCTAGAGGAACCTCTTTTCCCTTCACCGGCTCGTCTTTAACGCCGAGGATCGACTCACACCAAGGTGGCACGTGGCACAGCCCTGTGGGAAAGCCTCGTGGGAAAGCCTCGAGGGACAGCCTCGAGGGAAAGCCACAGATCCCTTGATCCACGTGACAGGAAGCGTGACACTACTGCTGCAGCTCGGGAGGAAAGCGCACGTGCATGCCCCCACTCGAGACGAGGCCTGACTCCCCTGGGGAGACTCAGAAGCACCCCAAGATCCATGGCAACACTGGAGAGGAATCCTCAGGTTCCGGCCCCGACTCCACACAAGGACTGAGGCCCCGGCATGGACGGGAGAGGAATCCCGAGAGGTCCCCTAGCAACTCGCATGGGGACTGGCCTTTCCTGAGGCCACCAGAGCGGGTCCCTGAGGTCCCCGTCGTAACTCGAGAAGACCTGCCGCAACTCGAGAAAATCCAGGAGGTTCTCCCCTCCAGGCGAGATGAGGCCCATTTCCGCTGAGGCGTCTCGAGGCTGATCACACCTCACCTCTGGAACTTCGAAAGGGTCCTTCACACCCTTGGTGCAAATCAAGAAGTTCCCCGACATACCCGTCTCCACTCGAGAGGAATCACGAGGGTCCCGCCCACATCCAGAGGAGCCCCGTTTCCGCCTCGTAGCTCGAGATGAGGGATCCTTTCCCTGCTTCGTCGGGAAAGAGTTCCCGGCGTTCCCGTCGCATCTCAAGAGGAGGCCCTCTCAACAGGAACGGCGAGAGGAACTCCAGGGTCGTGCCACCATTCCAAGAGTCCCCCAGATGTCTCAGTCCATTTCAGAGGAACCTCTCTTCCCTTCACCGGCTCGTCTTTCACGCCGAGGATCGACTCACACCAAGGTGGCACGTGGCACAGCCCTGTGGGAAAGCCTCGTGGGAAAGCCTCGAGGGACAGCCTCGAGGGAAAGCCACAGATCCCTTGATTCACGTGACAGGAAGAGTGATACTACTGCTGCAGCTCGGGAGGAAAGCGCACGTGCATGCCTCAACTCGAGACGAGGCCTGACTCCCTTGGGGAGACTCAGAAGCACCCCAAGATCCATGGCAACACTGGAGAGGAATCCTCAGGTTCCGGCCCCGACTCCACACAAGGACTGAGGCCCCGGCATGGACGGGAGAGGAATCCCGAGAGGTCCCCTAGCAACTCGCATGGGGACTGGCCTTTCCTGAGGCCACCAGAGCGGGTCCCTGAGGTCCCCGTCGTAACTCGAGAAGACCTGCCGCAACTCGAGAAAATCCAGGAGGTTCTCCCCTCCAGGCGAGATGAGGCCCATTTCCGCTGAGGCGTCTCGAGGCTGATCACACGTCCCCTCTGGAACTTCGAAAGGGTCCTTCACACCCTTGGTGCAAATCAAGAAGTTCCCCGACCTAGCCGTCTCCACTCGAGAGGAATCACGAGGGTCCCGCCCACCTCCAGAGGAGCCCCGTTTCTGCCTCGTAGCTCGAGATGAGGGATCCTTTCCCTGCTTCGTCGGGAAAGAGTTCCCGGCGTTCCCGTCGCATCTCAAGAGGAGGCCCTCTCAACAGGAACGGCGAGAGGAACTCCAGGGTCGTGCCACCATTCCAAGAGACCCCCAGATATCTCAGTCCATTAAAGAGGAACCTTTTTCCCTTCACCGGCTCGTCTTTCACGCCGAGGATCGACTCACACCAAGGTGGCACGTGGCACAGCCCTGTGGGAAAGCCTCGTGGGAAAGCCTCCAGGGACAGCCTCGAGGGAAAGCCACAGATGCCTTGATCCACGTGACAGGAAGCGTGACACTACTGCTGCAGCTCGGGAGGAAAGCGCACGTGCATGCCCCCACTCGAGACGAGGCCTGACTCCCCTGGGGAGACTCAGAAGCACCCCAAGATCCATGGCAACACTGGAGAGGAATCCTCAGGTTCCGGCCCCGACTCCACACAAGGACTGAGGCCCCGGCATGGACGGGAGAGGAATCCCGAGAGGTCCCCTAGCAACTCGCATGGGGACTGGCCTTTCCTGAGGCCACCAGAGCGGGTCCCTGAGGTCCCCGTCGTAACTCGAGAAGACCTGCCGCAACTCGACAAAATCCAGGAGGTTCTCCCCTCCAGGCGAGATGAGGCCCATTTCCGCTGAGGCGTCTCGAGGCTGATCACACGTCCCCTCTGGAACTTCGAAAGGGTCCTTCACACCCTTGGTGCAAATCAAGAAGTTCCCCGACCTAGCCGTCTCCACTCGAGAGGAATCACGAGGGTCCCGCCCACCTCCAGAGGAGCCCCGTTTCCGCCTCGTAGCTCGAGATGAGGGATCCTTTCCCTGCTTCGTCGGGAAAGAGTTCCCGGCGTTCCCGTCGCATCTCAAGAGGAGGCCCTCTCAACAGGAACGGCGAGAGGAACTCCAGGGTCGTGCCACCATTCCAAGAGTCCCCCAGATGTCTCAGTCCATTCCAGAGGAACCTCTTTTCCCTTCACCGGGTCGTCTTTCACGCCGAGGATCCACTCACACCAAGGTGGCACGTGGCACAGCCCTGTGGGAAAGCCTCGTGGGAAAGCCTCGAGGGACAGCCTCGAGGGAAAGCCACAGATGCCTTGATCCACGTGACAGGAAGCGTGACACTACTGCTGCAGCTCGGGAGGAAAGCGCACGTGCATGCCCCCACTCGAGACGAGGCCTGACTCCCCTGGGGAGACTCAGAAGCACCCCAAGATCCATGGCAACACTGGAGAGGAATCCTCAGGTTCCGGCCCCGACTCCACACAAGGACTGAGGCCCCGGCATGGACGGGAGAGGAATCCCGAGAGGTCCCCTAGCAACTCGCATGGGGACTGGCCTTTCCTGAGGCCACCAGAGCGGGTCCCTGAGGTCCCCGTCGTAACTCGAGAAGACCTGCCGCAACTCTAGAAAATCCAGGAGGTTCTCCCCTCCAGGCGAGATGAGGCCCATTTCCGCTGAGGCGTCTCGAGTCTGATCACACCTCCCCTCTGGAACTTCGAAAGGGTCCTTCACACCCTTGGTGCAAATCAAGAAGTTCCCCGACATACCCGTCTCCACTCGAGAGGAATCACGAGGGTCCCGCCCACATCCAGAGGAGCCCCGTTTCCGCCTCGTAGCTCGAGATGAGGGATCCTTTCCCTGCTTCGTCGGGAAAGAGTTCCTGGCGTTCCCGTCGCCTCTCAAGAGGAGGCCCTCTCAACAGGAACGGCGAGAGGAACTCCAGGGTCGTGCCACCATTCCAAGAGTCCCCCAGATGTCTCAGTCCATTCCAGAGGAACCTCTTTTCCCTTCACCGGCTCGTCTTTCACGCCGAGGATCGACTCACACCAAGGTGGCACGTGGCACAGCCCTGATGGAAAGCCTCGTGGGAAAGCATCGAGGGACAGCCTCGAGGGAAAGCCACAGATCCCTTGTTCCAAGTGACAGGAAGCGTGACACTACTGCTGCAGCTCGGGAGGAAAGCGCACGTGCATGCCCCCACTCGAGACGAGGCCTGACTCCCCTGGGGAGACTCAGAAGCACCCCAAGATCCATGGCAACACTGGAGAGGAATCCTCAGGTTCCGGCCCCGACTCCACACAAGGACTGAGGCCCCGGCATGGACGGGAGAGGAATCCCGAGAGGTCCCCTAGGAACTCGCATGGGGACTGGCCTTTCCTGAGGCCACCAGAGCGGGTCCCTGAGGTCCCCGTCGTAACTCGAGAAGACCTGCCGCAACTCGACAAAATCCAGGAGGTTCTCCCCTCCAGGCGAGTTGAGGCCCATTTCCGCTGAGGCGTCTCGAGGCTGATCACACCTCACCTCTGGAACTTCGAAAGGGTCCTTCACACCCTTGGTGCAAATCATGAAGTTCCCCGACATACCCGTCTCCACTCGAGAGGAATCACGAGGGTCCCGCCCACATCCAGAGGAGCCCCGTTTCCGCCTCGTAGCTCGAGATGAGGGATCCTTTCCCTGCTTCGTCGGGAAAGAGTTCCCGGCGTTCCCGTCGCATCTCAAGAGGAGGCCCTCTCAACAGGAACGGCGAGAGGAACTCCAGGGTCGTGCCACCATTCCAAGAGTCCCCCAGATGTCTCAGTCCATTTCAGAGGAACCTCTCTTCCCTTCACCGGCTGGTCTTTCACGCCGAGGATCGACTCACACCAAGGTGGCACGTGGCACAGCCCTGTGGGAAAGCCTCGTGGGAAAGCCTCGAGGGACAGCCTCGAGGGAAAGCCACAGATCCCTTGATTCACGTGACAGGAAGAGTGATACTACTGCTGCAGCTCGGGAGGAAAGCGCACGTGCATGCCTCAACTCGAGACGAGGCCTGACTCCCTTAGGGAGACTCAGAAGCACCCCAAGATACATGGCAACACTGGAGAGGAATCCTCAAGTTCCTGCCCCGACTCCACACAAGGACTGAGGCCCCGGCATTGACGGGAGAGGAATCCCGAGAGGTCCCCTAGCAACTCGCATGGGGACTGGCCTTTCCTGAGGCCACCAGAGCGGGTCCCTGAGGTCCCCGTCGTAACTCGAGAAGACCTGCCGCAACTCGAGAAAATCCAGGAGGTTCTCCCCTCCAGGCGAGATGAGGCCCATTTCCGCTGAGGCGTCTCGAGGCTGATCACACGTCCCCTCTGGAACTTCGAAAGGGTCCTTCACACCCTTGGTGCAAATCAAGAAGTTCCCCGACCTAGCCGTCTCCACTCGAGAAGAATCACGAGGGTCCCGCCCACCTCCAGAGGAGCCCCGTTTCCGCCTCGTAGCTCGAGATGAGGGATCCTTTCCCTGCTTCGTCGGGAAAGAGTTCCTGGCGTTCCCGTCGCATCTCAAGAGGAGGCCCTCTCAACAGGAACGGCGAGAGGAACTCCAGGGTCGTGCCACCATTCCAAGAGTCCCCCAGATGTCTCAGTCCATTCCAGAGGAACCTCTTTTCCCTTCACCGGCTCGTCTTTCACGCCGAGGATCCACTCACACCAAGGTGGCACGTGGCACAGCCCTGTGGGAAAGCCTCGTGGGAAAGCCTCGAGGGACAGCCTCGAGAGAAAGCCACAGATGCCTTGATCCACGTGACAGGAAGCGTGACACTACTGCTGCAGCTCGGGAGGAAAGCGCACGTGCATGCCCCCACTCGAGACGAGGCCTGACTCCCCTGGGGAGACTCAGAAGCACCCCAAGATCCATGGCAACACTGGAGAGGAATCCTCAGGTTCCGGCCCCGACTCCACACAAGGACTGAGGCCCCGGCATGGACGGGAGAGGAATCCCGAGAGGTCCCCTAGCAACTCGCATGGGGACTGGCCTTTCCTGAGGCCACCAGAGCGGGTCCCTGAGGTCCCCGTCGTAACTCGAGAAGACCTGCCGCAACTCGAGAAAATCCAGGAGGTTCTCCCCTCCAGGCGAGATGAGGCCCATTTCCGCTGAGGCGTCTCGAGGCTGATCACACCTCCCCTCTGGAACTTCGAAAGGGTCCTTCACACCCTTGGTGCAAATCAAGAAGTTCCCCGACATACCCGTCTCCACTCGAGAGGAATCACGAGGGTCCCGCCCACATCCAGAGGAGCCCCGTTTCCGCCTCGTAGCTCGAGATGAGGGATCCTTTCCCTGCTTCGTCGGGAAAGAGTTCCTGGCGTTCCCGTCGCATCTCAAGAGGAGGCCCTCTCAACAGGAACGGCGAGAGGAACTCCAGGGTCGTGCCACCATTCCAAGAGTCCCCCAGATGTCTCAGTCCATTCCAGAGGAACCCCTTTTCCCTTCACCGGCTCGTCTTTCACGCCGAGGATCGACTCACACCAAGGTGGCACGTGGCACAGCCCTGTTGGAAAGCCTCGTGGGAAAGCATCGAGGGACAGCCTCGAGGGAAATCCACAGATCCCTTGATCCAAGTGACAGGAAGCGTGACACTACTGCTGCAGCTCGGGAGGAAAGCGCACGTGCATGCCCCCACTCGAAACGAGGCCTGACTCCCCTGGGGAGACTCAGAAGCACCCCAAGATCCATGGCAACACTGGAGAGGAATCCTCAGGTTCCGGCCCCGACTCCACACAAGGACTGAGGAACCGGCATGGACGGGAGAGGAATCCCGAGAGGTCCCCTAGCAACTCGCATGGGGACTGGCCTTTCCTGAGGCCACCAGAGCGGGTCCCTGAGGTCCCCGTCGTAACTCGAGAAGACTTCCCGCAACTCGAGAAAATCCAGGAGGTTCTCCCCTCCAGGCGAGATGAGGCCCATTTCCGCTGAGGCGTCTCGAGGCTGATCACACCTCCCCTCTGGAACTTCGAAAGGGTCCTTCACACCCTTGGTGCAAATCAAGAAGTTCCCCGACATACCCGTCTCCACTCGAGAGGAATCACGAGGGTCCCGCCCACATCCAGAGGAGCCCCGTTTCCGCCTCGTAGCTCGAGATGAGGGATCCTTTCCCTGCTTCGTCGGGAAAGAGTTCCCGGCGTTCCCGTCGCATCTCAAGAGGAGGCCCTCTCAACAGGAACGGCGAGAGGAACTCCAGGGTCGTGCCACCATTCCAAGAGACCCCCAGATATCTCAGTCCATTAAAGAGGAACCTTTTTCCCTTCACCGGCTCGTCTTTCACGCCGAGGATCGACTCACACCAAGGTGGCACGTGGCACAGCCCTGTGGGAAAGCCTCGTGGGAAAGCCTCGAGGGACAGCCTCGAGGGAAAGCCACAGATCCCTTGATCCACGTGACAGGAAGCGTGACACTACTGCTGCAGCTCGGGAGGAAAGCGCACGTGCATGCCCCCACTCGAGACGACGCCTGACTCCCCTGGGGAGACTCAGAAGCACCCCAAGATCCATGGCAACACTGGAGAGGAATTCTCAGGTTCCGGCCCCGACTCCAAACAAGGACTGAGGCCCCGGCATGGACGGGAGAGGAATCCCGAGAGGTCCCCTAGCAACTCGCATGGGGACTGGCCTTTCCTGAGGCCACCAGAGCGGGTCCCTGAGGTCCCCGTCGTAACTCGAGAAGACCTGCCGCAACTCGAGATAATCCAGGAGGTTCTCCCCTCCAGGCGAGATGAGGCCCATTTCCGCTGAGGCGTCTCGAGGCTGATCACACCTCACCTCTGGAACTTCGAAAGGCTCCTTCACACCCTTGCTGCAAATCAAGAAGTTCCCCCACCTAGCCGTCTCCACTCGAGAGGAATCACGAGGGTCCCGCCCACATCCAGAGGAGCCCCGTTTCCGCCTCGTAGCTCGAGATGAGGGATCCTTTCCCTGCTTCGTCGGGAAAGAGTTCCCGGCGTTCCCGTCGCATCTCAAGAGGAGGCCCTCTCAACAGGATCGGCGAGAGGAACTCCAGGGTCGTGCAACCATTCCAAGAGTCCCCCAGATGTCTCAGTCCATTCCAGAGGAACCTCTTTTCCCTTCACCGGCTCGTCTTTCACGCCGAGGATCGACACACACCAAGGTGGCACGTGGCACAGCCCTGTGGGAAAGCCTCGTGGGAAAGCCTCGAGGGACAGCCTCGAGGGAAAGCCACAGATCCCTTGATCCACGTGACAGAAAGCGTGACACTACTGCTGCAGCTCGGGAGGAAATCGCACGTGCATGCCCCCACTCGAGACGAGGCCTAACTCCCCTGGGGAGACTCAGAAGCACCCCAAGATCCATGGCAACACTGGAGAGGAATTCTCAGGTTCCGGCCCCGACTCCACACAAGGACTGAGGCCCAGGCATGGACGGGAGAGGAATCCCCAGAGGTCCCCTAGCAACTCGCATGGGGACTGGCCTTTCCTGAGGCCACCAGAGCGGGTCCCTGTGGTCCCCTTCGTAACTCGAGAAGACCTGCCGCAACTAGAGAAAATCCAGGAGGTTCTCCCCTCCAGGCGAGATGAGGACCATTTCCGCTGAGGCGTCTCGAGGCTGATCACACCTCCCCTCTGGAACTTTGAAAGGGTCCTTCACACCCTTAGTGCAAATCAAGAAGTTCCCCGACATACCCGTCTCCACTCGAGAGGAATCACGAGGGTCCCGCCCACATCCAGAGGAGCCCCGTTTCCGCCTCGTAGCTCGAGATGAGGGATCCTTTCCCTGCTTCGTCGGGAATGAGTTCCCGGCGTTCAAGTCGCATCTCAAGAGGAGGCCCTCTCAACAGGAACGGCGAGAGGAACTCCAGGGTCGTGCAACCATTCCAAGAGTCCCCCAGATGTCTCAGTCCATTACAGAGGAACCTCTTTTCCCTTCACCGGCTCGTCTTTCACGCCGAGGATCGACTCACACCAAGGTGGCACGTGGCACAGCCCTGTGGGAAAGCCTCGTGGGAAAGCCTCGAGGGACAGCCTCGAGGGAAAGCCACAGATCCCTTGATCCACGTGACAGAAAGCGTGACACTACTGCTGCAGCTCGGGAGGAAATCGCACGTGCATGCCCCCACTCGAGACGAGGCCTGACTCCCCTGGGGAGTCTCAGAAGCACCCCAAGATCCATGGCAACACTGGAGAGGAATCCTCAGGTTCCGGCCCCGACTCCACACAAGGACTGAGGCCCCGGCATGGACGGGAGAGGTATCGCGAGAGGTCCCCTAGCAACTCGCATGAGGACTGGCCTTTCCTGAGACCACCAGAGCGGGTCCCTGAGGTCCCCGTCTTAACTCGAGAAGACCTGCCGCAACTCGAGAAAATCCAGGAGGTTCTCCCCTCCAGGCGAGATGAGGCCCATTTCCGCTAAGGCGTCTCGAGGCTGATCACACCTCCCCTCTGGAACTTCGAAAGGGTCCTTCACACCCTTGGTGCAAATCAAGAAGTTCCCCGACATACCCGTCTCCACTCGAGAGGAATCACGAGGGTCCCGCCCACATCCAGAGGAGCCCCGTTTCCGCCTCGTAGCTCGAGATGAGGGATCCTTTCCCTGCTTCGTCGGGAAAGAGTTCCCGGCGTTCCCGTCGCATCTCAAGAGGAGGCCCTCTCAACAGGAACGGCGAGAGGAACTCCAGGGTCGTGCCACCATTCCAAGAGTCCCCCAGATGTCTCAGTCCATTCCAGAGGAACCTGTTTTCCCTTCACCGGCTCGTCTTTCACGCCGAGGATCGACTCACACCAAGGTGGCACGTGGCACAGCCCTGTGGGAAAGCCTCGTGGGAAAGCCTCGAAGGACAGCCTCGAGGGAAAGCCACAGATCCCTTGATCCACGTGACAGGAAGCGTGACACTCCTGCTGCAGCTCGGGAGGAAAGCGCACGTGCATGCCCCCACTCGAGACGAGGCCTGACTCCCTTGGAGAGATTCAGAAGCACCCCTAGA
Organism: Budorcas taxicolor; assembly: GCF_023091745.1. Taxonomy (NCBI): domain Eukaryota; kingdom Metazoa; phylum Chordata; class Mammalia; order Artiodactyla; family Bovidae; genus Budorcas; species Budorcas taxicolor. Next base: position 253,929 of record NW_026291535.1, read on the forward strand.
TCCATGGCAACACTGGAGAGAAATCCTCAGGTTCCGGCCCCGACTCCACACAAGGACTGAGGCCCCGGCATGGACGGGAGAGGAATCCCGAGAGGTCCCCTAGCAACTCGCATGGGGACTGGCCTTTCCTGAGGCCACCAGAGCGGGTCCCTGAGGTCCCCGTCGTAACTCGAGAAGACCTGCCGCAACTCGAGAAAATCCAGGAGGTTCTCCCCTCCAGGCGAGATGAGGCCCTTTTCCGCTGAGGCGTCTCGAGGCTGATCACACCTCACCTCTGGAACTTCGAAAGGGTCCTTTACACCCTTGGTGCAAATCAAGAAGTTCCCCAACTTAGCCGTCTCCCCTCGAGAGGAATCACGAGGGTCCCGCCCACATCCAGAGGAGCCCCGTTTCCGCCTCGTAGCTCGGGATGAGGGATCCTTTCCCTGCTTCGTCGGGAAAGAGTTCCCGGCGTTCCCGTCGCATCTCAAGAGGAGGCCCTCTCAACAGGAACGGCGAGAGGAACTCCAGGGTCGTGCCACCATTCCAAGAGTCCCCCAGATGTCTCAGTCCATTCCAGAGGAACCTCTTTTCACTTCACCGGCTCGTCTTTCACGCCGAGGATCGACTCACACCAAGGTGGCACGTGGCACAGCCCTGTGGGAAAGCCTCGTTGGAAAGCCTCGAGGGACAGCCTCGAGGGAAAGCCACAGATCCCTTGATCCACGTGACAGGAAGCGTGACACTACTGCTGCAGCTCGGGAGGAAAGCGCACGTGCATGCCCCCACTCGAGACGAGGCCTGACTCCCCTGGGGAGACTCAGAAGCACCCCAAGATCCATGGCAACACTGGAGAGGAATCCTCAGGTTCCGGCCCCGACTCCACACAAGGACTGAGGCCCCGGCATGGACGGTAGAGGAATCCCGAGAGGTCCCCTAGCAACTCGCATGGGGACTGGCCTTTCCTGAGGCCACCAGAGCGGGTCCCTGAGGTCCCCGTCGTAACTCGAGAAGACCTGCCGCAACTCGAGAAAATCCAGGAGGTTCTCCCCTCCAGGCGAGATGAGGCCCATTTCCGCTGAGGCGTCTCGAGGCTGATCACACCTCCCCTCTGGAACTTGGAAAGGGTCCTTCACACCCTTGGTGCAAATCAAGAAGTTCCCTGACATACCCGTCTCCACTCGGGAGGAATCACGAGGGTCCCGCCCACATCCAGAGGATCCCAGTTTCCGCCTCGTAGCTCGAGATGAGGGATCCTTTCCCTGCTTCGTCGGGAAAGAGTTCCCGGCGTTCCCGTCGCATCTCAAGAGGAGGCCTTCTCAACAGGAACGGCGAGAGGAACTCCAGGGTCGTGCCACCATTCGAAGAGACCCCCAGATATCACAGTCCATTAAAGAGGAACCTCTTTTCCCTTCACCGGCTCGTCTTTCACGCCGAGGATCGACTCACACCAATGTGGCACGTGGCACAGCCCTGTGGGAAAGCCTCGTGGGAAAGCCTCGAAGGACAGCCTCGAGGGAAAGCCACAGATCCCTTGATCCAAGTGACAGGAATCGTGACACTCCTGCTGCAGCTCGGGAGGAAAGCGCACGTGCATGCCCCCACTCGAGACGAGGCCTGACTCCCTTGGGGAGACTCAGAAGCACCCCAAGATCCATGGCAACACTGGAGACGAAACCTCAGGTTCCGGCCCCGACTCCACACAAGGACTGAGGCCCCGGCATGGACGGGAGAGGAATCCCGAGAGGTCCCCTAGCAACTCGCATGGGGACTGGCCTTTCCTGAGGCCACCAGAGCGGGTCCCTGAGGTCCCAGTCGTAACTCGAGAAGACCTGCCGCAACTCGAGAAAATCCAGGAGGTTCTCCCCTCCAGGCGAGATGAGGCCCATTTCCGCTGAGGAGTCTCGAGGCTGATCACACCTCCCCTCTGGAACTTCGAAAGGGTCCTTCACACCCTTGGTGCAAGTCAAGAAGTTCCCCGACATACCCGTCTCCACTCGAGAGGAATCACGAGGGTCCCACCCACATCCAGAGGAGCCCCGTTTCCACCTGGTAGCTCGAGATGAGGGATCCTTTCCCTGCTTCGTCGGGAAAGAGTTCCCGGCGTTCCCGTCGCATCTCAAGAGGAGGCCCTCTCAACAGGAACGGCGAGAGGAACTGCAGGGTCGTGCCACCATTCGAAGAGACCCCCAGATATCTCAGTCCATTCCAGAGGAACCTCTTTTCCCTTCACCGGCTCGTTTTTCACGCCGAGGATCGACTCACAACAAGGTGGCACGTGGCACAGCCCTGTGGGAAAGCCTCGTGGGAAAGCCTCGAGGGACAGCCTCGAGGGAAACCCACAGATCCCTTGATCCACGTGACAGGAAGCGTGACACTACTGCTGCAGCTCGGGAGGAAAGCGCACGTGCATGACCCAACTCGAAACGAGGCCTGACTCCCCTCGGGAGACTCAGAAGCACCCCAAGATCCATGGCAACACTGGAGAGGAATCCTCAGGTTCCGGCCCCGACTCCACACAAGGACTGAGGCCCCGGCATGGACGGGAGAGGAATCCCGAGAGGTCCCCTAGCAACTCGCATGGGGACTGGCCTTTTCTGAGGCCACCAGAGCGGGTCCCTGAGGTCCCCGTCGTAACTCGAGAAGACCTGCCGCAACTCGAGAAAATCCAGGAGGTTCTCCCCTCCAGGCGAGATGAGGCCCTTTTCCGCTGAGGCGTCTCGAGGCTGATCACACCTCCCCTCTGGAACTTCGAAAGGGTCCTTCACACCCTTGGTGCAAATCAAGAAGTTCCCCGACATACCCGTCTCCACTCGAGAGGAATCACGAGGGTCCCGCCCACATCCGGAGGAGCCCCCTTTCCACCTCGTAGCTCGAGATGAGGGATCCTTTCCCTGCTTCGTCGGGAAAGAGTTCCCGGCTTTCCCGTCGCATCTCAAGAGGAGGCCCTCTCAACAGGAACGGCGAGAGGAACTCCAGGGTCGTGCCACCATTCCAAGAGTCCCCCAGATATCTCAGACCATTCCAGAGGAACATCTTTTCCCTTCACTGTCTCGTATTTCACGCCGAGGATCGACTCACACCAAGGTGGCACGTGGCACAGCCCTGTGGGAAAGCCTCGTATGAAAGCCTCGAGGGACAGCCTCAAGGGAAAGCCACAGATCCCTTTATCCACGTGACAGGAAGCGTGACACTACTGCTGCAGCTCGGGAGGAAAGCGCACGTGCATGCTCCCACGCGAGACGAGGCCTGACTCCCCTGGGGAGACTCAGAAGCACCCCAAGATCCATGGCAACACTGGAGAGGAATCCTCAGGTTACGGCCCCGACTCCACACAAGGACTGAGGCCCCGGCATGGACGGGAGAGGAATCCCGAGAGGTCCCCTAGCAACTCGCATGGGGACTGGCCTTTCCTGAGGCCACCAGAGCGGGTCCCTGAGGTCCCCGTCGTAACTCGAGAAGACCTGCGGCAACTCGAGAAAACCCAGGAGGTACTCCCCTCCAGGCGAGATGAGGCCCATTTCCGCTGAGGCATCTCGAGGCGGATCACACCTCCCCTCTGGAACTTTGAAAGGGTCCTTCACACCCTTGGTGCAAATCAAGAAGTTCCCCGACATACCCGTCTCCACTTGAGAGGAATCACGAGGGTCCCGCCCACATCCAGAGGAGACCCGTTTCCGCCTCGTAGCTCGAGATGAGGGATCCTTTCCCTGCTTCGTTGGGAAAGAGTTCCCGGCGTTCCCGTCGCATCTCAAGAGGAGGCCCTCTCAACAGGAACGGCGAGCGGAACTCCAGGGTCGTGCCACCATTCCAAGAGTCCCCCAGATGTCTCAGTCCATTCCAGAGGAACCTCTTTTCCCTTCACCAGCTCGTCTTTCACCCCGAGGATCGACTCACACCAAGGTGGCACATGGCACAGCCCTGTAGGAAAGCCTCGTGGGAAAGCCTCGAGGGACAGCTTCGAGGGAAAGCCACAGATCCCTTGATCCACGTGACAGGAAGCGTGAAACTACTGCTGCAGCTCGGGAGGAAAGAGCACGTGCATGCCCCCACTCGAGACGAGGCCTGACTCCCCTGGGGAGACTCAGAAGCACCCCAAGATCCATGGCAACACTGGAGAGGAATCCTCAGGTTCCGGCCCCAACTCCACACAAGGACTGAGGCCCCGGCATGGACGGGAGAGGAATCCCGAGAGGTCCCCTAGCAACTCGCATGGGGACTGGCCTTTCCTGAGGCCACCAGAGCGGGTCCCTGAGGTCCCCGTCGTAACTCGAGAAGACCTGCCGCAACTCGAGAAAATCCAGGAGGTTCTCCCCTCCAGGCGAGATGAGGCCCATTTCTGCTGAGGCGTCTCGAGCCTGATCACACCTCCCCTCTGGAACTTCGAAAGGGTCCTTCACACCCTTGGTGCAAATCAAGAAGTTCCCCGACATACCCGTCTCCACTCGAGAGGAATCACGAGGGTCCCGCCCACATCCGGAGGAGCTCCCTTTCCACCTCGTAGCTCGAGATGAGGGATCCTTTCCCTGCTTCGTCGGGAAAGAGTTTCCGGGTTTCCCGTCGCATCTCAAGAGGAGGCCCTCTCAACAGGATCGGCGAGAGGAACTCCAGGGTCGTGCCACCATTCCAAGAGTCCCCCAGATATCTCAGTCCATTCCAGAGGAACCTCTTTTCCCTGCACCGGCTCGTATTTCACGCCGAGGATCGACTCACACCAAGGTGCCACCTGGCACAGCCCTGAGGGGAAGCCTCGTGGGAAAGCCTCGAGGGACAGCCTCGAGGGAAAGCCACAGATCCCTTGATCCACGTGACAGGAAGCGTGACACTACTGCTGCAGCTCGGGAGGAAAGCGCTCGTGCATGCCCCCACTCGAGACGAGGCCTGACTCCCTTGGGGAGACTCAGAAGCACCCCAAGATCCATGGCAACACTGGAGAGGAATCCTCAGGTTCCGGCCCCGACTCCACACAAGGACTGAGGCCCCGGCATGGACGGGAGAGGAATCCCGAGAGGTCCCCTAGCAACTCACATGGGGACTGGCCTTTCCTGAGGCCACCAGAGCGGGTCCCTGAGGTCCCCGTCGTAACTCGAGAAGACCTGCCGCAACTGGAGAAAATCCAGGAGGTTCTCCCCTTCAGGCGAGATGAGGCCCATTTCCGCTGAGGCGTCTCGAGGCTGATCACACCTCACCTCTGGAACTTCGAAAGGGTCCTTCACACCCTTGGTGCAAATCAAGAAGTTCCCCCACCTAGCCGTCTCCACTCGAGAGGAATCACGAGGGTCCCGCCCACATCCAGAAGAGCCCCGTTTCCGCCTCGTAGCTCGAGATGAGGGATCCTTTCCCTGCTTCGTCGGGAAAGAGTTCCCGGCGTTCCCGTCGCATCTCAAGAGGAGGCCCTCTCAACAGGAACGGCGAGAGGAACTCCAGGGTCGTGCCACCATTCCAAGAGTCCCCCAGATGTCTCAGTCCATTCCAGAGGAACCTCTTTTCCCTTCACCGGCTCGTCTTTCACGCCGAGGATCGACTCACACCAAGGTGGCACGTGGCACAGCCCTGTGGGAAAGCCTCGTGGGGAAGCCTCGAGGGACAGCCTCGAGGGAAAGCCACAGATCCCTTGATCCACGTGACAGGAAGCGTGACACTACTGCTGAAGCTCGGGAGGAAAGCGCACGTGCATGCCCCCACTCGAGACGAGGCCTGACTCCCCTGGGGAGACTCAGAAGCACCCCAAGATCCATGGCAACGCTGGAGAGGAATCCTCAGGTTCCGGCCCCGACTCCACACAAGGACTGAGGCCCCGGAATGGACGGGAGAGGAATCCCGAGAGGTCCCCTAGCAACTCGCATGGGGACTGGCCTTTCCTGAGGCCACCAGAGCGGGTCCCTGAGGTCCCCGTCGTAACTCGAGAAGACCAGCCGGAACTCGAGAAAATCCAGGAGGTTCTCCCCTCCAGGCGAGATGAGGCCCATTTCCGCTGAGGCGTCTCGAGGCTGATCACACCTCCCCTCTGGAACTTCGAAAGGGTCCTTCACACCCTTGGTGCAAATCAAGAAGTTCCCCGACCTAGCCGTCTCCACTCGAGAGGAATCACGAGGGTCCCGCCCACATCCAGAGGAGCCCCGTTTCCGCCTCGTAGCTCGAGATGAGGGATCCTTTCCCTGCTTCGTTGGGAAAGAGTTCCCGGCGTTCCCGTCGCATCTCAAGAGGAGGCCCTCTCAACAGGAACGGCGAGAGGAACTCCAGGGTCGTGCCACCATTCCAAGAGTCCCCCAGATGTCTCAGTCCATTCCAGAGGAACCTCTTTTCCCTTCACCGGCTCGTCTTTCACGCCGAGGATCGACTCACACCAAGGTGGCACGTGGCACAGCCCTGTGGGAAAGCCTCGTGGGAAAGCATCGAGGGACAGCCTCGAGGGAAAGCCACAGATCCCTTGATCCACGTGACAGGAAGCGTGACACTAGTGCTGCAGCTCGGGAGGAAAGCGCACGTGCATGCCCCCACTCGAGACGCGGCCTGACTCCCCTAGGGAGACTCAGAAGCACCCCAAGATCCATGGCAACACTGGAGAGGAATCCTCAGGTTCCGGCCCCGACTCCACACAAGGACTGAGGCCCCGGCACGGACGGGAGAGGAATCCCGAGAGGTCCCCTAGGAACTCGCATGGGGACTGGCCTTTCCTGAGGCCACCAGAGCGGGTCCCTGAGGTCCCAGTCGTAACTCGAGAAGACCTGCCGCAACTCGAGAAAATCCAGGAGGTTCTCCCCTCCAGGCGAGATGAGGCCCATTTCCGCTGAGGCGTCTCGAGGCTGATCACACCTCACCTCTGGAACTTCGAAAGGGTCCTTTACACCCTTGGTGCAAATCAAGAAGTTCCCCAACTTAGCCGTCTCCCCTCGAGAGGAATCACGAGGGTCCCGCCCACATCCAGAGGAGCCCCGATTCCGTCTCGTACCTCGAGATGAGGGATCCTTTCCCTGCTTCGTCGGGAAAGAGTTCCCGGCGTTGCCGTCGCATCTCAAGAGGAGGCCCTCTCAACAGGAACGGCGAGAGGAACTCCAGGGTCGTGCCACCATTCCAAGAGTCCCCCAGATGTCTCAGTCCATTCCAGAGGAACCTCTTTTCCCTTCACCAGCTCGTCTTTCACGCCGAGGATCGACTCACACCAAGGTGGCACGTGGCACAGCCCTGTGGGAAAGCCTCGTGGGAAAGCCTCGAGGGACAGCCTCGAGGGAAAGCCACAGATCCCTTGATCCACGTGACAGAAAGAGTGACACTACTGCTGCAGCTCGGGAGGAAAGCGCACGTGCATGCCCCCACCCGAGACGAGGCCTGACTCCCCTGGTGAGACTCAGAATCACCCCAAGATCCATGGCAACACTGGAGAGGAATCCTCAGGTTCCGGCCCCGACTCCACACAAGGACTGAGGCCCCGGCATGGATGGGAGAGGAATCCCGAGAGGTCCCATAGCAACTCGCATGAGTACTGGCCTTTCCTGAGGCCACCAGAGCTGATCCCTGAGGTCCCCGTCGTAACTCGAGAAGACCTGCCACAACTCGAGAAAATCCAGGAGGTTCTCCCCTCCAGGCGAGATGAGGCCCATTTCCGCTGAGGCGTCTTGAGGCTGATCACACCTCCCCTCCGGAACTTCGAAAGGGTCCTTCACACCCTTGGTGCAAATCAAGAAGTTCCCCGACATACCCGTCTCCACTCGAGAGGAATCACGAGGGTCCCGCCCACATCCAGAGGAGCCCCGTTTCCGCCTCGTAGCTCGAGATGAGGGATCCTTTCCCTGCTTCGTCGGGAAAGAGTTCCCGGCGTTCCCGTCGCATCTCAAGAGGAGGCCCTCTCAACAGGAACGGCGAGAGGAACTCCAGGGTCGTGCCACCATTCCAAGAGTCCCCCAGATGTCTCAGTCCATTCCAGAGGAACCTCTTTTCCCTTCACCGGCTCGTCTTTCACGCCGAGGATCGACTCACACCAAGGTGGCACGTGGCACAGCCCTGTGGGAAAGCCTCGTGGGGAAGCCTCGAGGGACAGCCTCGAGGGAAAGCCACAGATCCCTTGATCCACGTGACAGGAAGCGTGACACTACTGCTGAAGCTCGGGAGGAAAGCGCACGTGCATGCCCCCACTCGAGACGAGGCCTGACTCCCCTGGGGAGACTCAGAAGCACCCCAAGATCCATGGCAACGCTGGAGAGGAATCCTCAGGTTCCGGCCCCGACTCCACACAAGGACTGAGGCCCCGGAATGGACGGGAGAGGAATCCCGAGAGGTCCCCTAGCAACTCGCATGGGGACTGGCCTTTCCTGAGGCCACCAGAGCGGGTCCCTGAGGTCCCCGTCGTAACTCGAGAAGACCAGCCGGAACTCGAGAAAATCCAGGAGGTTCTCCCCTCCAGGCGAGATGAGGCCCATTTCCGCTGAGGCGTCTCGAGGCTGATCACACCTCCCCTCTGGAACTTCGAAAGGGTCCTTCACACCCTTGGTGCAAATCAAGAAGTTCCCCGACCTAGCCGTCTCCACTCGAGAGGAATCACGAGGGTCCCGCCCACATCCAGAGGAGCCCCGTTTCCGCCTCGTAGCTCGAGATGAGAAATCCTTTCCCTGCTTCGTCGGGAAAGAGTTCCCGGCGTTCCCGTCGCATCTCAAGAGGAGGCCCTCTCAACAGGAACGGCGAGAGGAACTCCAGGGTCGTGCCACCATTCCAAGAGTCCCCCAGATGTCTCAGTCCATTCCAGAGGAACCTCTTTTCCCTTCACCGGCTCGTCTTTCACGCCGAGGATCGACTCACACCAAGGTGGCACGTGGCACAGCCCTGTGGGAAAGCCTCGTGGGGAAGCCTCGAGGGACAGCCTCGAGGGAAAGCCACAGATCCCTTGATCCACGTGACAGGAAGCGTGACACTACTGCTGCAGCTCGGGAGGAAAGCGCACGTGCATGCCCCCACTCGAGACGAGGCCTGACTCCCCTGGGGAGACTCAGAAGCACCCCAAGATCCATGGCAACGCTGGAGAGGAATCCTCAGGTTACGGCCCCGACTCCACACAAGGACTGAGGCCCCGGCATGGACGGGAGAGGAATCCCGAGAGGTCCCCTAGCAACTCGCATGGGGACTGGCCTTTCCTGAGGCCACCAGAGCGGGTCCCTGAGGTCCCCGTCGTAACTCGAGAAGACCTGCGGCAACTCGAGAAAACCCAGGAGGTTCTCCCCTCCAGGCGAGATGAGGCCCATTTCCGCTGAGGCGTCTCGAGGCTGATCACACCTCCCCTCTGGAACTTTGAAAGGGTCCTTCACACCCTTGGTGCAAATCAAGAAGTTCCCCGACATACCCGTCTCCACTTGAGAGGAATCACGAGGGTCCCGCCCACATCCAGAGGAGCCCCGTTTCCGCCTTGTAGCTCGAGATGAGTGATCCTTTCCCTGCTTCGTCGGGAAAGAGTTCCCGGCGTTCCCGTCGCATCTCAAGAGGAGGCCCTCTCAACAGGAACGGCGAGCGGAACTCCAGGGTCGTGCCACCATTCCAAGAGTCCCCCAGATGTCTCAGTCCATTCCAGAGGAAACTCTTTTCCCTTCACCAGCTCATCTTTCACCCCGAGGATCGACTCATACCAAGGTGGCACATGGCACAGCCCTGTAGGAAAGCCTCGTGGGAAAGCCTCGAGGGACAGCTTCGAGGGAAAGCCACAGATCCCTTGATCCACGTGACAGGAAGCGTGACACTACTGCTGCAGCTCGGGAGGAAAGAGCACGTGCATGCCCCCACTCGAGGCGAGGCCTGACTCCCCTGGGGAGACTCAGAAGCACCCCAAGATCCATGGCAACACTGGAGAGGAATCCTAAGGTTCCGGCCCCAACTCCACACAAGGACTGAGGCCCCGGCATGGACGGGAGAGGAATCCCGAGAGGTCCCCTAGCAACTCGCATGGGGACTGGCCTTTCCTGAGGCCACCAGAGCGGGTCCCTGAGGTCCCCGTCGTAACTCGAGAAGACCTGCCGCAACTCGAGAAAATCCAGGAGGTTCTCCCCTCCAGGCGAGATGAGGCCCATTTCCGCTGAGGCGTCTCGAGGCTTATCACACCTCCCCTCTGGAACTTCGAAAGGGTCCTTCACACCCTTGGTGCAAATCAAGAAGTTCCCCGACATACCCGTCTCCACTCGAGAGGAATCACGAGGGTCCCGCCCACATCCGGAGGAGCCCCCTTTCCACCTCGTAGCTCGAGATGAGGGATCCTTTCCCTGCTTCGTCGGGAAAGAGTTTCCGGGTTTCCCGTCGCATCTCAAGAGGAGGCCCTCTCAACAGGAACGGCGAGAGGAACTCCAGGGTCGTGCCACCATTCCAAGAGTCCCCCAGATGTCTCAGTCCATTCCAGAGGAACCTCTTTTCCCTTCACCAGCTCGTCTTTCACGCCGAGGATCGACTCACACCAAGGTGGCACGTGGCACAGCCCTGTGGGAAAGCCTCGTGGGAAAGCCTCGAGGGACAGCCTCGAGGGAAAGCCACAGATCCCTTGATCCACGTGACAGAAAGAGTGACACTACTGCTGCAGCTCGGGACAAAAGCGCACGTGCATGCCCCCACCCGAGACGAGGCCTGACTCCCCTGGTGAGACTCAGAATCACCCCAAGATCCATGGCAACACTGGAGAGGAATCCTCAGGTTCCGGCCCCGACTCCACACAAGGACTGAGGCCCCGGCATGGATGGGAGAGGAATCCCGAGAGGTCCCATAGCAACTCGCATGAGTACTGGCCTTTCCTGAGGCCACCAGAGCTGATCCCTGAGGTCCCCGTCGTAACTCGAGAAGACCTGCCACAACTCGAGAAAATCCAGGAGGTTCTCCCCTCCAGGCGAGATGAGGCCCATTTCCGCTGAGGCGTCTTGAGGCTGATCACACCTCCCCTCTGGAACTTCGAAAGGGTCCTTCACACCCTTGGTGCAAATCAAGAAGTTCCCCGACATACCCGTCTCCACTCGAGAGGAATCACGAGGGTCCCGCCCACATCCAGAGGAGCCCCGTTTCCGCCTCGTAGCTCGAGATGAGGGATCCTTTCCCTGCTTCGTCGGGAAAGAGTTCCCGGCGTTCCCGTCGCATCTCAAGAGGAGGCCCTCTCAACAGGAACGGCGAGAGGAACTCCAGGGTCGTGCCACCATTCCAAGAGTCCCCCAGATGTCTCAGTCCATTCCAGAGGAACCTCTTTTCCCTTCACCGGCTCGTCTTTCACGCTGAGGATCGACTCACACCAAGGTGGCACGTGGCACAGCCCTGTGGGAAAGCCTCGTGGGGAAGCCTCGAGGGACAGCCTCGAGGGAAAGCCACAGATCCCTTGATCCACGTGACAGGAAGCGTGACACTACTGCTGAAGCTCGGGAGGAAAGCGCACGTGCATGCCCCCACTCGAGACGAGGCCTGACTCCCCTGGGGAGACTCAGAAGCACCCCAAGATCCATGGCAACGCTGGAGAGGAATCCTCAGGTTCCGGCCCCGACTCCACACAAGGACTGAGGCCCCGGAATGGACGGGAGAGGAATCCCGAGAGGTCCCCTAGCAACTCGCATGGGGACTGGCCTTTCCTGAGGCCACCAGAGCGGGTCCCTGAGGTCCCCGTCGTAACTCGAGAAGACCAGCCGGAACTCGAGAAAATCCAGGAGGTTCTCCCCTCCAGGCGAGATGAGGCCCATTTCCGCTGAGGCGTCTCGAGGCTGATCACACCTCCCCTCTGGAACTTCGAAAGGGTCCTTCACACCCTTGGTGCAAATCAAGAAGTTCCCCGACCTAGCCGTCTCCACTCGAGAGGAATCACGAGGGTCCCGCCCACATCCAGAGGAGCCCCGTTTCCGCCTCGTAGCTCGAGATGAGAAATCCTTTCCCTGCTTCGTCGGGAAAGAGTTCCCGGCGTTCCCGTCGCATCTCAAGAGGAGGCCCTCTCAACAGGATCGGCGTGAGGAACTCCAGGGTCGTGCCACCATACCAAGAGTCCCCCAGATGTCTCAGTCCATTCCAGAGGAACCTCTTTTCCCTTCACCGGCTCGTCTTTCACGCCGAGGATCGACTCACACCAAGGTGGCACGTGGCACAGCCCTGTGGGAAAGCCTCGTGGGAAAGCCTCGAGGGACAGCCTCGAGGGAAAGCCACAGATCCCTTGATCCACGTGACAGGAAGCGTGACACTACTGCTGCAGCTCGGGAGGAAAGCGCACGTGCATGCCCCCACTCGAGACGAGGCCTGACTCCCCTGGGGAGACTCAGAAGCACCCCAAGATCCATGGCAACGCTGGAGAGGAATCCTCAGGTTACGGCCCCGACTCCACACAAGGACTGAGGCCCCGGAATGGACGGGAGAGGAATCCCGAGAGGTCCCCTAGCAACTCGCATGGGGACTGGCCTTTCCTGAGGCCACCAGAGCGGGTCCCTGAGGTCCCCGTCGTAACTCGAGAAGACCAGACGCAACTCGAGAAAATCCAGGAGGTTCTCCCCTCCAGGCGAGATGAGTCCCATTTCCGCTGAGGCGTCTCGAGGCTGATCACACCTCCCCTCTGGAACTTCGAAAGGGTCCTTCACACCCTTGGTGCAAATCAAGAAGTTCCCCGACCTAGCCGTCTCCACTCGAGAGGAATCACGAGGGTCCCGCCCACATCCAGAGGAGCCCCGTTTCCGCCTCGTAGCTCGAGATGAGAAATCCTTTCCCTGCTTCGTCGGGAAAGAGTTCCCGGCGTTCCCGTCGCATCTCAAGAGGAGGCCCTCTCAACAGGAACGGCGAGAGGAACTCCAGGGTCGTGCCACCATTCCAAGAGTCCACCAGATGTCTCAGTCCATTCCAGAGGAACCTCTTTTCCCTTCACCGGCTCGTCTTTCACGCCGAGGATCGACTCACACCAAGGTGGCACGTGGCACAGCCCTGTGGGAAAGCCTCGTGGGGAAGCCTCGAGGGACAGCCTCGAGGGAAAGCCACAGATCCCTTGATCCACGTGACAGGAAGCGTGACACTACTGCTGCAGCTCGGGAGGAAAGCGCACGTGCATGCCCCCACTCGAGACGAGGCCTGACTCCCCTGGGGAGACTCAGAAGCACCCCAAGATCCATGGCAACACTGGAGAGGAATCCTCAGGTTCCGGCCCCGACTCCACACAAGGACTGAGGCCCCGGCATGGACGGGAGAGGAATCCCGAGAGGTCCCCTAGCAACTCGCATGGGGATTGGCCTTTCCTGAGGCCACCAGAGCGGGTCCCTGAGGTCCCCGTCGTAACTCGAGAAGACCTGCCGCACCTCGAGAAAATCCAGGAGGTTCTCCCCTCCAGGCGAGATGCGGCCCATTTCCGCTGAGGCGTCTCGAGGCTGATCACACCTCACCTCTGGAACTTCGAAAGGGTCCTTTACACCCTTGGTGCAAATCAAGAAGTTCCCCAACTTAGCCGTCTCCCCTCGAGAGGAATCACGAGGGTCCCGCCCACATCCGGAGGAGCCCCGATTCCGTCTCGTACCTCGAGATGAGGGATCCTTTCCCTGCTTCGTCGGGAAAGAGTTCCCGGCGTTGCCGTCGCATCTCAAGAGGAGGCCCTCTCAACAGGAACGGCGAGAGGAACTCCAGGGTCGTGCCACCATTCCAAGAGTCACCCAGATGTCTCAGTCCATTCCAGAGGAACCTCTTTTCCCTTCACCAGCTCGTCTTTCACGCCGAGGATCGACTCACACCAAGGTGGCACGTGGCACAGCCCTGTGGGAAAGCCTCGTGTGAAAGCCTCGAGGGACAGCCTCGAGGGAAAGCCACAGATCCCTTGATCCACGTGACAGAAAGAGTGACACTACTGCTGCAGCTCGGGACAAAAGCGCACGTGCATGCCCCCACTCGAGACGAGGCCTGACTCCCCTGGTGAGACTCAGAAGCACCCCAAGATCCATGGCAACACTGGAGAGGAATCCTCAGGTTCCGGCCCCGACTCCACACAAGGACTGAGGCCCCGGCATGGATGGGAGAGGAATCCTGAGAGGTCCCCTAGCAACTCGCATGAGGACTGGCCTTTCCTGAGGCCACCAGAGCTGGTCCCTGAGGTCCCCGTCGTAACTCGAGAAGACCTGCCTCATCTCGAGAAAATCCAGGAGGTTCTCCCCTCCAGGCGAGATGAGGCCCATTTCCGCTGAGGTGTCTCGAGGCTGATCACACCTCCCCTCTGGAACTTCGAAAGGGTCCTTCACACCCTTGGTGCAAATCAAGAAGTTCCCCGACATACCCGTCTCCACTCGAGAGGAATCACGAGGGTCCCGCCCACATCCAGAGGAGCCCCGTTTCCGCCTCGTAGCTCGAGATGAGGGAACCTTTCCCTGCTTCGTCGGGAAAGAGTTCCCGGCGTTCCCGTCGCATCTCAAGAGGAGGCCCTCTCAACAGGAACGGCGAGAGGAACTCCAGGGTCGTGCCACCATTCCAAGAGTCCCCCAGATGTCTCAGTCCATTCCAGAGGAACCTCTTTTCCCTTCACCGGCTCGTCTTTCACGCCGAGGATCGACTCACACCAAGGTGGCACGTGGCACAGCCCTGTGGGAAAGCCTCGTGGGGAAGCCTCGAGGGACAGCCTCGAGGGAAAGCCACAGATCCCTTGATCCACGTGACAGGAAGCGTGACACTACTGCTGAAGCTCGGGAGGAAAGCGCACGTGCATGCCCCCACTCGAGACGAGGTCTGACTCCCCTGGGGAGACTCAGAAGCACCCCAAGATCCATGGCAACGCTGGAGAGGAATCCTCAGGTTCCGGCCCCGACTCCACACAAGGACTGAGGCCCCGGAATGGACGGGAGAGGAATCCCGAGAGGTCCCGTAGCAACTCGCATGGGGACTGGCCTTTCCTGAGGCCACCAGAGCGGGTCCCTGAGGTCCCCGTCGTAACTCGAGAAGACCAGCCGGAACTCGAGAAAATCCAGGAGGTTCTCCCCTCCAGGCGAGATGAGGCCCATTTCCGCTGAGGCGTCTCCAGGCTGATCACACCTCCCCTCTGGAACTTCGAAAGGGTCCTTCACACCCTTGGTGCAAATCAAGAAGTTCCCCGACATACCCGTCTCCACTCGAGAGGAATCACGAGGGTCCCGCCCACATCCAGAGGAGCCCGGTTTCCGCCTCGTAGCTCGAGATGAGAAATCCTTTCCCTGCTTCGTCGGGAAAGAGTTCCCGGCGTTCCCGTCGCATCTCAAGAGGAGGCCCTCTCAACAGGAACGGCGAGAGGAACTCCAGGGTCGTGCCACCATTCCAAGAGTCCCCCAGATGTCTCAGTCCATTCCAGAGGAACCTCTTTTCCCTTCACCGGCTCGTCTTTCATGCCGAGGATCGACTCACACCAAGGTGGCACGTGGCACAGCCCTGTGGGAAAGCCTCGTGGGAAAGCCTCGAGGGACAGCCTCGAGGGAAAGCCACAGATCCCTTGATCCACGTGACAGGAAGCGTGACACTACTGCTGCAGCTCGGGAGGAAAGCGCACGTGCATGCCCCCACTCGAGACGAGGCCTGACTCCCCTGGGGAGACTCAGAAGCACCCCAAGATCCATGGCAACACTGGAGAGGAATTCTCAGGTTCCGGCCCCAACTCCACACAAGGACTGAGGCCCCGGCATGGACGGGAGAGGAATCCCGAGAGGTCCCCTAGCAACTCGCATGGGGACTGGCCTTTCCTGAGGCCACCAGAGCGGGTCCCTGAGGTCCCCGTCGTAACTCGAGAAGACCTGCCGCAACTCGAGAAAATCCAGGAGGTTCTCCCCTCCAGGCGAGATGAGGCCCATTTCCGCTGAGGCGTCTCGAGGCTGATCACACCTCCCCTCTGGAACTTCGAAAGGGTCCTTCACACCCTTGGTGCAAATCAAGAAGTTCCCCGACATACCCGTCTCCACTCGAGAGGAATCACGAGGGTCCCGCCCACATCCGGAGGAGCCCCCTTTCCACCTCGTAGCTCGAGATGAGGGATCCTTTCCCTGCTTCGTCGGGAAAGAGTTCCCGGGTTTCCCGTCGCATCTCAAGAGGAGGCCCTCTCAACAGGATCGGCGAGAGGAACTCCAGGGTCGTGCCACCATTCCAAGAGTCCCCCAGATATCTCAGTCCATTCCAGAGGAACCTCTTTTCCCTTCACCGGCTCGTATTTCACGCCGAGGATCGACTCACACCAAGGTGGCACGTGGCACAGCCCTGAGGGGAAGCCTCGTGGGAAAGCGTCGAGGGACAGCCTCGAGGGAAAGCCACAGATCCCTTGATCCACGTGACAGGAAGCGTGACACTACTGCTGCAGCTCGGGAGGAAAGCGCACGTGCATGCCCCCACTCGAGACGAGGCCTGACTCCCTTGAGGAGACTCAGAAGCACCCCAAGATCCATGGCAACACTGAAGAGGAATCCTCAGGTTCCGGCCCCGCTCCACACAAGGACTGAGGCCCCGGCATGGACGGGAGAGGAATCCCGAGAGGTCCCCAGCAACTCGCATGGGGACTGGCCTTTCCTGAGGCCACCAGAGCGGGTCCCTGAGGTCCCCGTCGTAACTCGAGAAGACCTGCCGCAACTCGAGAAAATTCAGGAGGTTCTCCCCTCCAGGCGAGATGAGGCCCATTTCCGCTGAGGCGTCTCGAGGCTGATCACACCTCACCTCTGGAACTTCGAAAGGGTCCTTCACACCCTTGGTGCAAATCGAGAAGTTCCCCGACATACCCGTCTCCACTCGGGAGGAATCACGAGGGTCCCGCCCACATCCAGAGGAACCCCGTTTCCGCCTCTTAGCTCGAGATGAGTTATCCTTTCCCTGCTTCGTCGGGAAAGAGTTCCCGGCGTTCCCGTCGCATCTCAAGAGGAGGCCCTCTCAACAGGAACGGCGAGAGGAACTCCAGGGTCGTGCCACCATTCCAAGAGTCCCCCAGATGTCTCAGTCCATTCCAGAGGAACCTCTTTTCCCTTCACCGGCTCGTTTTTCACGCCGAGGATCGACTCACACCAAGGTGGTACGTGGCACAGCCCTGTGGGAAAGCCTCGTGGGAAAGCCTCGAGGGACAGCCACGAGGGAAAGCCACAGATCCCTTGATCCACGTGACAGGAAGCCTGACACTACTGCTGCAGCTCGGGAGGAAAGCGCACGTGCATGCCCAAACTCGAAACGAGGCCTGACTCCCTTCGGGAGACTCAGAAGCACCCCAAGATCCATGGCAACACTGGAGAGGAATCCTCAGGTTCCCGCCCCGACTCCACACAAGGACTGAGGCCCCGGCATGGACGGGAGAGGAATCCCGAGAGGTCCCCTAGCAACTCGCATGGGGACTGGCCTTTCCTGAGGCCACCAGAGCGGGTCCCTGAGGTCCCCGTCGTAACTCGAGAAGACCTGCCGCAACTCGAGAAAATCCAGGAGGTTCTCCCCTCCGGGCGAGATGAGGCCCATTTCCGCTGAGGCGTCTCGAGGCTGATCACACCTCCCCTCTGGAACTTCGAAAGGGTCCTTCACACCCTTGGTGCAAATCAAGAAGTTCCCCGACATACCCGTCTCCACTCGAGAGGAATCAGGAGGGTCCAGCCCACATCCGGAGGAGCCCCCTTTCCACCTCGTAGCTCGAGATGAGGGATCCTTTCCCTGCTTCGTCGGGAAAGAGTTCCCGGCGTTCCCGTCGCATCTCAAGAGGAGGCCCTCTCAACAGGAACGGCCCGAGGAACTCCAGGGTCGTGCCACCATTCCAAGAGTCCCCCAGATATCTCAGTCCATTCCAGAGGAACCTCTTTTCCCTTCACCGGCTCGTCTTTCACGCCGAGGATCGACTCACACCAAGGTGGCACGTGGCACAGCCCTGTGGGAAAGCCTCGTGGGAAAGCCTCGAGGGACAGCCTCGAGGGAAAGCCACAGATCCCTTGATCCACGTGACAGGAAGCGTGACACTACTGCTGCAGCTCGGGAGGAAAGCGCACGTGCATGCCCCCACGCGAGACGAGGCCTGACTCCCCTGGGGAGACTCAGAAGCACCCCAAGATCCATGGCAACACTGGAGAGGAATCCTCAGGTTCCGGCCCCGAGTCCACACAAGGACTGAGGCCCCGGCATGGACGGGAGAGGAATCCCGAGAGGTCCCCTAGCAACTCGCATGGGGACTGGCCTTTCCTGAGGCCACCAGAGCGGGTCCCTGAGGTCCCCGTCGTAACTCGAGAAGACCTGCCGCAACTCGAGAAAATCCAGGAGGTTCTCCCCTCCAAGCGAGATGAGGCCCATTTCCACTGAGGCGTCTCGAGGCTGATCACACCTCCCCTCTGGAACTTCGAAAGGGTCCTTCACACCCTTGGTGCAAATCAAGAAGTTCCCCGACATACCCGTCTCAACTCGAGAGGAATCACGAGGGTCCCGCCCACATCCGGAGAAGCCCCCTTTCCACCTCGTAGCTCGAGATGAGGGATCCTTTCCCTGCTTCGTCGGGAAAGAGTTCCCGGCTTTCCCGTCCCATCTCAAGAGGAGGCCCTCTCAACAGGAACGGCGAGAGGAACTCCAAGGTCGTGCCACCATTCCAAGAGTACCCCAGATATCTCAGTCCATTCCAGAGGAACCTCTTTTCCCTTCACTGTCTCGTATTTCACGCCGAGGATCGACTCACACCAAGGTGGCAGGTGGCACAGCCCTGTGGGAAAGCCTCGTATGAAAGCCTCGAGGGACAGCCTCGAGGGAAAGCCACAGATCCCTTTATCCACGTGACAGGAAGCGTGACACTACTGCTGCAGCTCGGGAGGAAAGCGCACGTGCATGCCCCCACGCGAGACGAGGCCTGACTCCGCTGGGGAGTCTCAGAAGCACCCCAGAATCCATGGCAACACTGGAGAGGAATCCTCAGGTTTCGGCCCCGACTCCACACAAGGACTGAGGCCCCGGCATGGATGGGAGAGGAATCCCGAGAGGTCCCCTAGCAACTCGCATGGGGACTGGCCTTTCCTGAGGCCACCAGAGCGGGTCCCTGAGGTCCCCGTCGTAACTCGAGAAGACCTGCGGCAACTCGAGAAAATCCAGGAGGTTCTCCCCTCCAGGCGAGACGAGGCCCATTTCTGCTGAGGCGTCTCGAGGCTGATCACACCTCCCCTCTGGAACTTTGAAAGGGTCTTTCACACCCTTGGTGCAAATCAAGAAGTTCCCCGACATACCCGTCTCCACTTGAGAGGAATCACGAGGGTCCCGCCCACATCCAGAGGAGCCCCGTTTCCGCCTCGTAGCTCGAGATGAGGGATCCTTTCCCTGCTTCGTCGGGAAAGAGTTCCCGGCGTTCCCGTCGCATCTCAAGAGGAGGCCCTCTCAACAGGAACGGCGAGCGGAACTCCAGGGTCGTGCCACCATTCCAAGAGTCCCCCAGATGTCTCAGTCCATTCCAGAGGAACCTCTTTTCCCTTCACCAGCTCATCTTTCACCCCGAGGATCGACTCACACCAAGGTGGCACATGGCACAGCCCTGTAGGAAAGCCTCGTGGGAAAGCCTCGAGGGACAGCTTCGAGGGAAAGCCACAGATCCCTTGATCCACGTGACAGGAAGCGTGACACTACTGCTGCAGCTCGGGAGGAAAGCGCACGTGCATGCCCCCACTCGAGACGAGGCCTGACTCCCTTGGGGAGACTCAGAAGCACCCCAAGATCCATGGCAACACTGGAGAGGAATCCTCAGGTTCCGGCCCCGCCTCCACACAAGGACTGAGGCCCCGGCATGGACGGGAGAGGAATCCCGAGAGGTCCCCTAGCAACTCGCATGGGGACTGGCCTTTCCTGAGGCCACCAGAGCGGGTCCCTGAGGTCCCCGTCGTAACTCGAGAAGACCTGCCGCAACTGGAGAAAATCCAGGAGGTTCTCCCCTTCAGGCGAGATGAGGCCCATTTCCGCTGAGGCGTCTCGAGGCTGATCACACCTCACCTCTGTAACTTCGAAAGGGTCCTTCACAGACTTGGTGCAAATCAAGAAGTTCCCCGACCTAGCCGTCTCCACTCGAGAGGAATCACGAGGGTCCCGCCCACATCCAGAGGAGCCCCGTTTCCGCCTCGTAGCTCGAGATGAGGGATCCTTTCCCTGCTTCGTCGGGAAAGAGTTCCCGGCCTTCCCGTCGCATCTCAAGAGGAGGCCCTCTCAACAGGAACGGCGAGAGGAACTCCAGGGTCGTGCCACCATTCCAAGAGTCCCCCAGATGTCTCAGTCCATTCCAGAGGAACCTCTTTTCCCTTCACCGGCTCGTCTTTCACGCCGAGGATCGACTCACACCAAGGTGGCACGTGGCACAGCCCTGTGGGAAAGCCTCGTGGGAAAGCCTCGAGGGACAGCCTCGAGGGAAAGCCACAGATCCCTTGATCCACGTGACAGGAAGCGTGACACTACTGCTGCAGCTCGGGAGGAAAGCGCACGTGCATGCCCCCACGCGAGACGAGGCCTGACTCCCCTGGGGAGACTCAGAAGCACCCCAAGATCCATGGCAACAATGGAGAGGAATCCTCAGGTTCCGGCCCCGACTCCACACAAGGACTGAGGCCCCGGCATGGACGGGAGAGGAATCCCGAGAGGTCCCCTAGCAACTCGCATGGGGACTGGCCTTTCCTGAGGCCACCAGAGCGGGTCCCTGAGGTCCCCGTCGTAACTCGAGAAGACCTGCCGCAACTCGAGAAAATCCAGAAGGTTCTCCCCTCCAGGCGAGATGAGGCCCATTTCCACTGAGGCGTCTCGAGGCTGATCACACCTCCCCTCTGGAACTTCGAAAGGGTCCTTCACACCCTTGGTGCAAATCAAGAAGTTCCCCGACATACCCGTCTCAACTCGAGAGGAATCACGAGGGTCCCGCCCACATCCGGAGGAGCCCCCTTTCCACCTCGTAGCTCGAGATGAGGGATCCTTTCCCTGCTTCGTCGGGAAAGAGTTCCCGGCTTTCCCGTCGCATCTCAAGAGGAGGCCCTCTCAACAGGAACGGCGAGAGGAACTCCAAGGTCGTGCCACCATTCCAAGAGTACCCCAGATATCTCAGACCATTCCAGAGGAACCTCTTTTCCCTTCACTGTCTCGTATTTCACGCCGAGGATCGACTCACACCAAGGTGGCACGTGGCACAGCCCTGTGGGAAAGCCTCGTATGAAAGCCTCGAGGGACAGCCTCGAGGGAAAGCCACAGATCCCTTTATCCACGTGACAGGAAGCGTGACACTACTGCTGCAGCTCGGGAGGAAAGCGCACGTGCATGCCCCCACGCGAGACGAGGCCTGACTCCGCTGGGGAGTCTCAGAAGCACCCCAAGATCCATGGCAACACTGGAGAGGAATCCTCAGGTTTCCGCTCCGACTCCACACAAGGACTGAGGCCCCGGCATGGATGGGAGAGGAATCCCGAGAGGTCCCCTAGCAACTCGCATGGGGACTGGCCTTTCCTGAGGCCACCAGAGCGGGTCCCTGAGGTCCCCGTCGTAACTCGAGAAGACCTGCGGCAACTCGAGAAAATCCAGGAGGTTCTCCCCTCCAGGCGAGATGAGGCCCATTTCCGCTGAGGCGTCTTGAGGCTGATCACACCTCCCCTCTGGAACTTTGAAAGGGTCCTTCACACCCTTGGTGCAAATCAAGAAGTTCCCCGACATACCCGTCTCCACTTGAGAGGAATCACGAGGGTCCCGCCCACATCCAGAGGAGCCCCGTTTCCGCCTCGTAGCTCGAGATGAGGGATCCTTTCCCTGCTTCGTCGGGAAAGAGTTCCCAGCGTTCCCGTCGCATCTCAAGAGGAGGCCCTCTCAACAGGAACGGCGAGCGGAACTCCAGGGTCGTGCCACCATTCCAAGAGTCCCCCAGATGTCTCAGTCCATTCCAGAGGAACCTCTTTTCCCTTCACCAGCTCGTCTTTCACCCCGAGGATCGACTCACACCAAGGTGGCACATGGCACAGCCCTGTAGGAAAGCCTCGTGGGAAAGCCTCGAGGGACAGCTTCGAGGGAAAGCCACAGATCCCTTGATCCACGTGACAGGAAGCGTGACACTACTGCTGCAGCTCGGGAGGAAAGCGCACGTGCATGCCCCCACTCGAGACGAGGCCTGACTCCCTTGGGGAGACTCAGAAGCACCCCAAGATCCATGGCAACACTGGAGAGGAATCCTCAGGTTCCGGCCCCGCCTCCACACAAGGACTGAGGCCCCGGCATGGACGGGAGAGGAATCCCGAGAGGTCCACTAGCAACTCACATGGGGACTGGCCTTTCCTGAGGCCACCAGAGCGGGTCCCTGAGGTCCCCGTCGTAACTCGAGAAGACCTGCCGCAACTGGAGAAAATCCAGGAGGTTCTCCCCTTCAGGCGAGATGAGGCCCATTTCCGCTGAGGCGTCTCGAGGCTGATCACACCTCCCCTCTGGAACTTCGAAAGGGTCCTTCACACACTTGGTGCAAATCAACAAGTTCCCCGACCTAGTCGTCTCCACTCGAGAGGAATCACGAGGGTCCCGCCCACATCCAGAGGAGCCCCGTTTCCGCCTCGTAGCTCGAGATGAGGGATCCTTTCCCTGCTTCGTCGGGAAAGAGTTCCCGGCCTTCCCGTCGCATCTCAAGAGGAGGCCCTCTCAACAGGAACGGCGAGAGGAACTCCAGGGTCGTGCCACCATTCCAAGAGTCCCCCAGATGTCTCAGTCCATTCCAGAGGAACCTCTTTTCCCTTCACCGGCTCGTCTTTCACGCCGAGGATCGACTCACACCAAGGTGGCACGTGGCACAGCCCTGTGGGAAAGCCTCGTGGGAAAGCCTCGAGGGACAGCCTCGAGGGAAAGCCACAGATCCCTTGATCCACGTGACAGGAAGCGTGACACTACTGCTGAAGCTCGGGAGGAAAGCGCACGTGCATGCCCCCACTCGAGACGAGGCCTGACTCCACTGGGGAGACTCAGAAGCACCCCAAGATCCATGGCAACACTGGAGAGGAATCCTCAGGTTCCGGCCCCGACTCCACACAAGGACTGAGGCCCCGGCATGGACGGGAGAGGAATCCCGAGAGGTCCCCTAGCAACTCGCATGGGGACTGGCCTTTCCTGAGGCCACCAGAGCGGGTCCCTGAGGTCCCCGTCGTAACTCGAGAAGACCTGCCGCAACTCGAGAAAATCCAGTAGGTTCTCCCCTCCAGGCGAGATGAGGCCCATTTCCGCTGAGGCGTCTCGAGGCTGATCACACCTCACCTCTGGAACTTCGAAAGGGTCCTTCACACCCTTGGTGCAAATCAAGAAGTTCCCCGACATACCCGTCTCCACTCGAGAGGAATCACGAGGGTCCCGCCCACATCCAGAGGAGCCCCGTTTCCGCCTCGTAGCTCGAGATGAGAAATCCTTTCCCTGCTTCGTCGGGAAAGAGTTCCCGGCGTTTCCGTCGCATCTCAAGAGGAGGCCCTCTCAACAGGAACGGCGAGAGGAACTCCAGGGTCGTGCCACCATTCCAAGAGTCCCCCAGATGTCTCAGTCCATTCCAGAGGAACCTCTTTTCCCTTCACCGGCTCGTCTTTCACGCCGAGGATTGATTCACACCAAGGTGGCACGTGGCACAGCCCTGTGGGAAAGCCTCATGGGAAAGCCTCGAGGGACAGCCTCGAGGGAAAGCCACAGATCCCTTGATCCACGTGACAGGAAGCGTGACACTACTGCTGCAGCTCGGGAGGAAAGCACACGTGCATGCCCCCACTCGAGACGAGGCCTGACTCCCCTGGGGAGACTCAGAAGCACCCCAAGATCCATGGCAACGCTGGAGAGGAATCCTCAGGTTCCGGCCCCGACTCCACACAAGGACTGAGGCCCCAGAATGGACGGGAGAGGAATCCCGAGAGGTCCCCTAGCAACTCGCATGGGGACTGGCCTTTCCTGAGGCCACCAGAGCGGGTCCCTGAGGTCCCCGTCGTAACTCGAGAAGACCTGCCGCAACTCGAGAAAATCCAGGAGGTTCTCCCCTCCAGGCGAGATGAGGCCCATTTCCGCTGAGGCGTCTCGAGGCTGATCACACCTCACCTCTGGAACTTCGAAAGGGTCCTTCACACCCTTGGTGCAAATCAAGAAGTTCCCCGACCTAGCCGTCTCCACTCGAGAGGAATCACGAGGGTCCCGCCCACATCCAGAGGAGCCCCGTTTCCGCCTCGTAGTTCGAGATGAGGGATCCTTTCCCTGCTTCGTCGGGAAAGAGTTCCCGGCGTTCCCGTCGCACCTCAAGAGGAGGCCCTCTCAACAGGAACGGCGAGCGGAACTCCAGGGTCGTGCCACCATTCCAAGAGTCCCCCAGATGTCTCAGTCCATTCCAGAGGAACCTCTTTTCCCTTCACCAGCTCGTCTTTCACCCCGAGGATCGACTCACACCAAGGTGGCACATGGCACAGCCCTGTAGGAAAGCCTCGTGGGAAAGCCTCGAGGGACAGCTTCGAGGGAAAGCCACAGATCCCTTGATCCACGTGACAGGAAGCGTGACACTACTGCTGCAGCTCGGGAGGAAAGCGCACGTGCATGCCCCCACTCGAGACGAGGCCTGACTCCCTTGGGGAGACTCAGAAGCACCCCAAGATCCATGGCAACACTGGAGAGGAATCCTCAGGTTCCGGCCCCGCCTCCACACAAGGACTGAGGCCCCGGCATGGACGGGAGAGGAATCCCGAGAGGTCCACTAGCAACTCACATGGGGACTGGCCTTTCCTGAGGCCACCAGAGCGGGTCCCTGAGGTCCCCGTCGTAACTCGAGAAGACCTGCCGCAACTGGAGAAAATCCAGGAGGTTCTCCCCTTCAGGCGAGATGAGGCCCATTTCCGCTGAGGCGTCTCGAGGCTGATCACACCTCACCTCTGTAACTTCGAAAGGGTCCTTCACACACTTGGTGCAAATCAACAAGTTCCCCGACCTAGTCGTCTCCACTCGAGAGGAATCACGAGGGTCCCGCCCACATCCAGAGGAGCCCCGTTTCCGCCTCGTAGCTCGAGATGAGGGATCCTTTCCCTGCTTCGTCGGGAAAGAGTTCCCGGCCTTCCCGTCGCATCTCAAGAGGAGGCCCTCTCAACAGGAACGGCGAGAGGAACTCCAGGGTCGTGCCACCATTCCAAGAGTCCCCCAGATGTCTCAGTCCATTCCAGAGGAACCTCTTTTCCCTTCACCGGCTCGTCTTTCACGCCGAGGATCGACTCACACCAAGGTGGCACGTGGCACAGCCCTGTGGGAAAGCCTCGTGGGAAAGCCTCGAGGGACAGCCTCGAGGGAAAGCCACAGATCCCTTGATCCACGTGACAGGAAGCGTGACACTACTGCTGAAGCTCGGGAGGAAAGCGCACGTGCATGCCCCCACTCGAGACGAGGCCTGACTCCCCTGGGGAGACTCAGAAGCACCCCAAGATCCATGGCAACACTGGAGAGGAATCCTCAGGTTCCGGCCCCGACTCCACACAAGGACTGAGGCCCCGGCATGGACGGGAGAGGAATCCCGAGAGGTCCCCTAGCAACTCGCATGGGGACTGGCCTTTCCTGAGGCCACCAGAGCGGGTCCCTGAGGTCCCCGTCGTAACTCGAGAAGACCTGCCGCAACTCGAGAAAATCCAGTAGGTTCTCCCCTCCAGGCGAGATGAGGCCCATTTCCGCTGAGGCGTCTCGAGGCTGATCACACCTCACCTCTGGAACTTCGAAAGGGTCCTTCACACCCTTGGTGCAAATCAAGAAGTTCCCCGACATACCCGTCTCCACTCGAGAGGAATCACGAGGGTCCCGCCCACATCCAGAGGAGCCCCGTTTCCGCCTCGTAGCTCGAGATGAGAAATCCTTTCCCTGCTTCGTCGGGAAAGAGTTCCCGGCGTTTCCGTCGCATCTCAAGAGGAGGCCCTCTCAACAGGAACGGCGAGAGGAACTCCAGGGTCGTGCCACCATTCCAAGAGTCCCCCAGATGTCTCAGTCCATTCCAGAGGAACCTCTTTTCCCTTCACCGGCTCGTCTTTCACGCCGAGGATTGATTCACACCAAGGTGGCACGTGGCACAGCCCTGTGGGAAAGCCTCATGGGAAAGCCTCGAGGGACAGCCTCGAGGGAAAGCCACAGATCCCTTGATCCACGTGACAGGAAGCGTGACACTACTGCTGCAGCTCGGGAGGAAAGCACACGTGCATGCCCCCACTCGAGACGAGGCCTGACTCCCCTGGGGAGACTCAGAAGCACCCCAAGATCCATGGCAACGCTGGAGAGGAATCCTCAGGTTCCGGCCCCGACTCCACACAAGGACTGAGGCCCCAGAATGGACGGGAGAGGAATCCCGAGAGGTCCCCTAGCAACTCGCATGGGGACTGGCCTTTCCTGAGGCCACCAGAGCGGGTCCCTGAGGTCCCCGTCGTAACTCGAGAAGACCTGCCGCAACTCGAGAAAATCCAGGAGGTTCTCCCCTCCAGGCGAGATGAGGCCCATTTCCGCTGAGGCGTCTCGAGGCTGATCACACCTCACCTCTGGAACTTCGAAAGGGTCCTTCACACCCTTGGTGCAAATCAAGAAGTTCCCCGACCTAGCCGTCTCCACTCGAGAGGAATCACGAGGGTCCCGCCCACATCCAGAGGAGCCCCGTTTCCGCCTCGTAGTTCGAGATGAGGGATCCTTTCCCTGCTTCGTCGGGAAAGAGTTCCCGGCGTTCCCGTCGCACCTCAAGAGGAGGCCCTCTCAACAGGAACGGCGAGCGGAACTCCAGGGTCGTGCCACCATTCCAAGAGTCCCCCAGATGTCTCAGTCCATTCCAGAGGAACCTCTTTTCCCTTCACCAGCTCGTCTTTCACCCCGAGGATCGACTCACACCAAGGTGGCACATGGCACAGCCCTGTAGGAAAGCCTCGTGGGAAAGCCTCGAGGGACAGCTTCGAGGGAAAGCCACAGATCCCTTGATCCACGTGACAGGAAGCGTGACACTACTGCTGCAGCTCGGGAGGAAAGCGCACGTGCATGCCCCCACTCGAGACGAGGCCTGACTCCCTTGGGGAGACTCAGAAGCACCCCAAGATCCATGGCAACACTGGAGAGGAATCCTCAGGTTCCGGCCCCGCCTCCACACAAGGACTGAGGCCCCGGCATGGACGGGAGAGGAATCCCGAGAGGTCCACTAGCAACTCACATGGGGACTGGCCTTTCCTGAGGCCACCAGAGCGGGTCCCTGAGGTCCCCGTCGTAACTCGAGAAGACCTGCCGCAACTGGAGAAAATCCAGGAGGTTCTCCCCTTCAGGCGAGATGAGGCCCATTTCCGCTGAGGCGTCTCGAGGCTGATCACACCTCACCTCTGTAACTTCGAAAGGGTCCTTCACACACTTGGTGCAAATCAACAAGTTCCCCGACCTAGTCGTCTCCACTCGAGAGGAATCACGAGGGTCCCGCCCACATCCAGAGGAGCCCCGTTTCCGCCTCGTAGCTCGAGATGAGGGATCCTTTCCCTGCTTCGTCGGGAAAGAGTTCCCGGCCTTCCCGTCGCATCTCAAGAGGAGGCCCTCTCAACAGGAACGGCGAGAGGAACTCCAGGGTCGTGCCACCATTCCAAGAGTCCCCCAGATGTCTCAGTCCATTCCAGAGGAACCTCTTTTCCCTTCACCGGCTCGTCTTTCACGCCGAGGATCGACTCACACCAAGGTGGCACGTGGCACAGCCCTGTGGGAAAGCCTCGTGGGAAAGCCTCGAGGGACAGCCTCGAGGGAAAGCCACAGATCCCTTGATCCACGTGACAGGAAGCGTGACACTACTGCTGCAGCTCGGGAGGAAAGCGCACGTGCATGCCCCCACTCGAGACGAGGCCTGACTCCCCTGGGGAGACTCAGAAGCACCCCAAGATCCATGGCAACACTGGAGAGGAATCCTCAGGTTCCGGCCCCGACTCCACACAAGGACTGAGGCCCCGGCATGGACGGGAGAGGAATCCCGAGAGGTCCCCTAGCAACTCGCATGGGGACTGGCCTTTCCTGAGGCCACCAGAGCGGGTCCCTGAGGTCCCCGTCGTAACTCGAGAAGACCTGCCGCAACTCGAGAAAATCCAGGAGGTTCTCCCCTCCAGGCGAGATGAGGCCCATTTCCGCTGAGGCGTCTCGAGGCTGATCACACCTCACCTCTGGAACTTCGAAAGGGTCCTTCACACCCTTGGTGCAAATCAAGAAGTTCCCCGACCTAGCCGTCTCCACTCGAGAGGAATCACGAGGGTCCAGCCCACATCCAGAGGAGCCCCGTTTCCGCCTCGTAGCTCGAGATGAGGGATCCTTTCCCTGCTTCGGCGGGAAAGAGTTCCCGGCGTTCCTGTCGCATCTCAAGAGGAGGCCCTCTCAACAGGAACGGCGAGAGGAACTCCAGGGTCGTGCCACCATTCCAAGAGTCCCCCAGATGTCTCAGTCCATTCCAGAGGAACCTCTTTTCCCTTCCCCGGCTCGTCTTTCACGCCGAGGATCGACTCACACCAAGGTGGCACGTGGCACAGCCCTGTGGGAAAGCCTCGTGGGAAAGCCTCGAGGGACAGCCTCGAGGGAAAGCCACAGATCCCTTGATCCACGTGACAGGAAGCGTGACACTACTGCTGCAGCTCGGGAGGAAAGCGCCCGTGCATGCCCCCACACGAGACGAGGCCTGACTCCCCTGGGGAGACTCAGAAGCACCCCAAGATCCATGGCAACACTGGAGAGGAATCCTCAGGTTCCGGCCCCGACTCCACACAAGGACTGAGTCCCCGGCATGGACGGGAGAGGAATCCCGAGAGGTCCCCTAGCAACTCGCATGGGGACTGGCCTTTCCTGAGGCCACCAGAGCGGGTCCCTGAGGTCCCCGTCGTAACTCGAGAAGACCTGCCGCAACTCGAGAAAATCCAGTAGGTTCTCCCCTCCAGGCGAGATGAGGCCCATTTCCGCTGAGGCGTCTCGAGGCTAATCACACCTCACCTCTGGAACTTCGAAAGGGTCCTTCACACCCTTGGTGCAAATCAAGAAGTTCCCCGACATACCCGTCTCCACTCGAGAGGAATCACGAGGGTCCCGCCCACATCCAGAGGAGCCCCGTTTCCGCCTCGTAGCTCGAGATGAGAAATCCTTTCCCTGCTTCGTCGGGAAAGAGTTCCCGGCGTTTCCGTCGCATCTCAAGAGGAGGCCCTCTCAACAGGAACGGCGAGAGGAACTCCAGGGTCGTGCCACCATTCCAAGAGTCCCCCAGATGTCTCAGTCCATTCCAGAGGAACCTCTTTTCCCTTCACCGGCTCGTCTTTCACGCCGAGGATTGACTCACACCAAGGTGGCACGTGGCACAGCCCTGTGGGAAAGCCTCATGGGAAAGCCTCGAGGGACAGCCTCGAGGGAAAGCCACAGATCCCTTGATCCACGTGACAGGAAGCGTGACACTACTGCTGCAGCTCGGGAGGAAAGCGCACGTGCATGCCCCCACTCGAGACGAGGCCTGACTCCCCTGGGGAGACTCAGAAGCACCCCAAGATCCATGGCAACGCTGGAGAGGAATCCTCAGGTTCCGGCCCCGACTCCACACAAGGACTGAGGCCCCAGAATGGACGGGAGAGGAATCCCGAGAGGTCCCCTAGCAACTCGCATGGGGACTGGCCTTTCCTGAGGCCACCAGAGCGGGTCCCTGAGGTCCCCGTCGTAACTCGAGAAGACCTGCCGCAACTCGAGAAAATCCAGGAGGTTCTCCCCTCCAGGCGAGATGAGGCCCATTTCCGCTGAGGCGTCTCGAGGCTGATCACACCTCACCTCTGGAACTTCGAAAGGGTCCTTCACACCCTTGGTGCAAATCAAGAAGTTCCCCGACCTAGCCGTCTCCACTCGAGAGGAATCACGAGGGTCCCGCCCACATCCAGAGGAGCCCCGTTTCCGCCTCGTAGTTCGAGATGAGGGATCCTTTCCCTGCTTCGTCGGGAAAGAGTTCCCGGCGTTCCCGTCGCATCTCAAGAGGAGGCCCTCTCAACAGGAACGGCGAGAGGAACTCCAGGGTCGTGCCACCATTCCAAGAGTCCCCCAGATGTCTCAGTCCATTCCAGAGGAACCTCTTTTCCCTTCACCGGCTCGTCTTTCACGCCGAGGATCGACTCACACCAAGGTGGCACGTGGCACAGCCCTGTGGGAAAGCCTCGTGGGAAAGCCTCGAGGGACAGCCTCGAGGGAAAGCCACAGATCCCTTGATCCACGTGACAGGAAGCGTGACACTACTGCTGCAGCTCGGGAGGAAAGCGCACGTGCATGCCCCCACTCGAGACGAGGCCTGACTCCCCTAGGGAGACTCAGAAGCACCCCAAGATCCATGGCAACACTTGAGAGGAATCCTCAGGTTCCGGGCCCGACTCCACACAAGGACTGAGGCCCCGGCATGGACGGGAGAGGAATCCCGAGAGGTCCCCTAGCAACTCGCATGGGGACTGGCCTTTCCTGAGGCCACCAGAGCGGGTCCCTGAGGTCCCAGTCGTAACTCGAGAAGACCTGCCGCAACTCGAGAAAATCCAGGAGGTTCTCCCCTCCAGGCGAGATGAGGCCCATTTCCGCTGAGGCGTCTCGAGCCTGATCACACCTCACCTCTGGAACTTCGAAAGGGTCCTTTACACCCTTGGTGCAAATCAAGAAGTTCCCCACCTTAGCCGTCTCCCCTCGAGAGGAATCACGAGGGTCCCGCCCGCATCCAGAGGAGCCCCGTTTCCGCCTCGTAGCTCGAGATGAGGGATCCTTTCCCTGCTTCGTCGGGAAAGAGTTCCCGGCGTTGCCGTCGCATCTCAAGAGGAGGCCCTCTCAACAGGAACGGCGAGAGGAACTCCAGGGTCGTGCCACCATTCCAAGAGTCCCCCAGATGTCTCAGTCCATTCCAGAGGAACCACTTTTCCCTTCACCGGCTCGTCTTTCACGCCGAGGATCGACTCACACCAAGGTGGCACGTGGCACAGCCCTGTGGGAAAGCCTCGTGGGAAAGCCTCGAGTGACAGCCTCGAGGGAAAGCCACAGATCCCTTGATCCACGTGACATGAAGCGTGACACTACTGCTGCAGCTCGGGAGGAAAGCGCACGTGCATTCCCCCACTCGAGACGAGGCCTGACTCCCCTGGGGAGACTCAGAAGCACCCCAAGATCCATGGCAACGCTGGAGAGGAATCCTCAGGTTCCGGCCCCGACTCCACACACGGACTGAGGCCCCGGCATGGACGGGAGAGGAATCCCGAGAGGTCCCCTAGCAACTCGCATGGGGACTGGCCTTTCCTGAGGCCACCAGAGCGGGTCCCTGAGGTCCCCGTCGTAACTCGAGAAGACCTGCCGCAACTCGAGAAAATCCAGGAGTTTCTCCCCTCCAGGCGAGATGAGGCCCATTTCCGCTGAGGCGTCTCGAGGCTGATCACACCTCACCTCTGGAACTTCGAAAGGGTCCTTCACACCCTTGGTGCAAATCAAGAAGTTCCCCGACCTAGCCGTCTCCACTCGAGAGGAATCACGAGGGTCCAGCCCACATCCAGAGGAGCCCCGTTTCCGCCTCGTAGCTCGAGATGAGGGATCCTTTCCCTGCTTCGGCGGGAAAGAGTTCCCGGCGTTCCCGTCGCATCTCAAGAGGAGGCCCTCTCAACAGGAACGGCGAGAGGAACTCCAGGGTCGTGCCACCATTCCAAGAGTCCCCCAGATGTCTCAGTCCATTCCAGAGGAACCTCTTTTCCCTTCCCCGGCTCGTCTTTCACGCCGAGGATCGACTCACACCAAGGTGGCACGTGGCACAGCCCTGTGGGAAAGCCTCGTGGGAAAGCCTCGAGGGACAGCCTCGAGGGAAAGCCACAGATCCCTTGATCCACGTGACAGGAAGCGTGACACTACTGCTGCAGCTCGGGAGGAAAGCGCACGTGCATGCCCCCACACGAGACGAGGCCTGACTCCCCTGGGGAGACTCAGAAGCACCCCAAGATCCATGGCAACACTGGAGAGGAATCCTTAGGTTCCGGCCCCGACTCCACACAAGGACTGAGGCCCCAGCATGGACGGGAGAGGAATCCCGAGAGGTCCCCTAGCAACTCGCATGGGGACTGGCCTTTCCTGAGGCCACCAGAGCGGGTCCCTGACGTCCCCTTCGTAACTCGAGAAGACCTGCCACAACTCGAGAAAATCCAGGAGGTTCTACCCTCCAGGCGAGATGAGGCCCATTTCCGCTGAGGCGTCTCGAGGCTGATCACACCTCCCCTCTGGAACTTTGAAAGGGTCCTTCACACCCTTGGTGCAAATCAAGAAGTTCCCCGACATACCCGTCTCCACTCGAGAGGAATCACGAGGGTCCCGCCCACATCCAGAGAAGCCCCGTTTCCGCCTCGTAGCTCGAGATGAGGGATCCTTTCCCTGCTTCGTCGGGAAAGAGTTCCCGGCGTTCCCGTCGCACCTCAAGAGGAGGCCCTCTCAACAGGAACGGTGAGAGGAACTCCAGGGTCGTGCCACCATTCCAAGAGGGCCCCAGATGTCTCAGTCCATTCCAGAGGAACCTCTTTTCCCTTCACCGGCTCGTCTTTCACCCCGAGGATCGACTCACACCAAGGTGGCACGTGGCACAGCCCTGTGGGAAGCCTCGTGGGAAAGCCTCGAGGGACAGCTTCGAGGGAAAGCCACAGATCCCTTGATCCACGTGACAGGAAGCGTGACACTACTGCTGCAGCTCGGGAGGAAAGCGCACGTGCATGCCCCCACTCGAGTCGAGGCCTGACTCCCCTGGGGAGACTCAGAAGCACCCCAAGATCCATGGCAACACTGGAGAGGTATCCTCAGGTTCCGGCCTCGACTCCACACAAGGACTGAGGCCCCGGCATGGACGGGAGAGGAATCCCGAGAGGTCCCCTAGCAACTCGCATGGGGACTGGCCTTTCCTGAGGCCACCAGAGCGGGTCCCTGAGGTCCCCGTCGTAACTCGAGAAAACCTGCCGCAACTCGAGAAAATCCAGGAGGTTCTCCCCTCCAGGCGAGATGAGGCCCATTTCCGCTGAGGCGTCTCGAGGCTGATCACACCTCACCTCTGGAACTTCGAAAGGGTCCTTCACACCCTTGGTGCAAATCAAGAAGTTCCCCGACCTAGCCGTCTCCACTCGAGAGGAATCACGAGGGTCCAGCCCACATCCAGAGGAGCCCCGTTTCCGCCTCGTAGTTCGAGATGAGGGATCCTTTCCCTGCTTCGTCGGGAAAGAGTTCCCGGCGTTTCCGTCGCATCTCAAGAGGAGGCCCTCTCAACAGGAACGGCGAGAGGAACTCCAGGGTCGTGCCACCATTCCAAGAGTCCCCCAGATGTCTCAGTCCATTCCAGAGGAACCTCTTTTCCCTTCCCCGGCTCGTCTTTCACGCCGAGGATCGACTCACACCAAGGTGGCACGTGGCACAGCCCTGTGGGAAAGCCTCGTGGGAAAGCCTCGAGGGACAGCCTCGAGGGAAAGCCACAGATCCCTTGATCCACGTGACAGGAAGCGTGACACTACTGCTGCAGCTCGGAAGGAAAGCGCACGTGCATGCCCCCACTCGAGACGAGGCCTAACTCCCCTGGGGAGACTCAGAAGCACCCCAAGATCCATGGCAACACTGGAGAGGAATTCTCAGGTTCCGGCCCCGACTCCACACAGGGACTGAGGCCCAGGCATGGACGGGAGAGGAATCCCGAGACGTCCCCTAGCAACTCGCATGGGGACTGACCTTTCCTGAGGCCACCAGAGCGGGTCCCTGTGGTCCCCGTCGTAACTCGAGAAGACCTGCTGCAACTCGAGAAAATCCAGGAGGTTCTCCCCTCCAGGCGAGATGAGGCCCATTTCCGCTGAGGCGTCTCGAGGCTGATCACACCTCACCTCTGGAACTTCGAAAGGGTCCTTCACACCCTTGGTGCAAATCAAGAAGTTCCCCGACATACCCGTGTCCACTCGAGAGGAATCACGAGGGTCCCGCCCACATCCAGAGGAGCCCCGTTTCCGCCTCGTAGTTCGAGATGAGGGATCCTTTCCCTGCTTCGTCGGGAAAGAGTTCCCGGCCTTCCCGTCGCATCTCAAGAGGAGGCCCTCTCAACAGGAACGGCGAGAGGAACTCCAGGGTCGTGCCACCATTCCAAGAGTCCCCCAGATGTCTCAGTCCATTCCAGAGGAACCTCTTTTCCCTTCCGCGGCTCGTCTTTCACGCCGAGGATCGACTCACACCAAGGTGGCACGTGGCACAGCCCTGTGGGAAAGCCTCGTGGGAAAGCCTCGAGGGACAGCCTCGAGGGAAAGCCACAGATCCCTTGATCCACGTGACAGGAAGCGTGACACTACTGCTGCAGCTCGGAAGGAAAGCGCACGTGCATGCCCCCACTCGAGACGAGGCCTAACTCCCCTGGGGAGACTCAGAAGCACCCCAAGATCCATGGCAACACTGGAGAGGAATTCTCAGGTTCCGGCCCCGACTCCACACAGGGACTGAGGCCCAGGCATGGACGGGAGAGGAATCCCGAGACGTCCCCTAGCAACTCGCATGGGGACTGACCTTTCCTGAGGCCACCAGAGCGGGTCCCTGTGGTCCCCGTCGTAACTCGAGAAGACCTGCTGCAACTCGAGAAAATCCAGGAGGTTCTCCCCTCCAGGCGAGATGAGGCCCATTTCCGCTGAGGCGTCTCGAGGCTGATCACACCTCACCTCTGGAACTTCGAAAGGGTCCTTCACACCCTTGGTGCAAATCAAGAAGTTCCCCGACATACCCGTGTCCACTCGAGAGGAATCACGAGGGTCCCGCCCACATCCAGAGGAGCCACGTTTCCACCTCGTAGCTCGAGATCAGGGATCCTTTCCCTGCTTCGTCGGGAAAGAGTTCCCGGCGTTCCCGTCGCATCTCAAGAGGAGGCCCTCTCAACAGGAACGGCGAGAGGAACTCCAGGGTCGTGCCACCATTCCAAGAGTCCCCCAGATGTCTCAGTCCATTCCAGAGGAACCTCTTTTCCCTTCACCGGCTCGTCTTTCACGCCGAGGATCGACTCACACCAAGGTGGCACGTGGCTCAGCCCTGTGGGAAAGCCTCGTGGGAAAGCCTCGAGGGACAGCCTCGAGGGAAAGCCACAGATCCCTTGTTCCACGTGACAGGAATCGTGACACTACTGCTGCAGCTCGGGAGGAAAGCTCACGTGCAAGCCCCCACTCGAGACGAGGCCTGACTCCCCTGGGGAGACTCAGAAGCACCCCAAGATCCATGGCAACACTGGAGAGGAATCCTCAGGTAACGGCCCCGACTCCACACAAGGATTGAGCCTCCGGCATGGACGGGAGAGGAATCCCGAGAGGTCCCCTAGCAACTCGCATGGGGACTGGCCTTTCCTGAGGCCACCAGAGCGGGTCCCTGAGGTCCCCGTCGTAACTCGAGAAGACCTGCCGCAACTCGAGAAAATCCAGGAGGTTCTCCCCTCCAGGCGAGATGAGGCCCATTTCCGCTGAGGCGTCTCCAGGCTGATCACACCTCCCCTCTGGAACTTCGAAAGGGTCCTTCACACCCTTGGTGCAAATCAAGAAGTTCCCCGACATACCCGTCTCCACTCGAGAGGAATCATGAGGGTCCCGCCCACACTCAGAGGAGCCCCGTTTCCGCCTCGTAGCTCGAGATGAGGGATCCTTTCCCTGCTTCGTCGGGAAAGAGTTCCCGGCGTTCCCGTCGCATCTCAAGAGGAGGCCCTCTCAACAGGAACGGCGAGAGGAACTGCAGGGTCGTGCCACCATTCCAAGAGTCCCCCAGATGTCTCAGTCCATTCCAGAGGAACCTCTTTTCCCTTCCCCGGCTCGTCTTTCACGCCGAGGATCGACTCACACCAAGGTGGCACGTGGCACAGCCCTGTGGGAAAGCCTCATGGGAAAGCCTCGAGGGACAGCCTCGAGGGAAAGCCACAGATCCCTTGATCCACGTGACAGGAAGCGTGACACTATTGCTGCAGCTCGGGAGGAAAGCGCACGTGCATGCCCCCACTCGAGACGAGGCCTAACTCCCCTGGGGAGACTCAGAAGCACCCCAAGATCCATGGCAACACTGGAGAGGAATCCTCAGGTTCCGGCCCCGACTCCACACAAGGACTGAGGCGCAGGCATGGACGGGAGAGGAATCCCGAGAGGTCCCCTAGCAACTCGCATGGGGACTGGCCTTTCCTGAGGCCACCAGAGCGGGTCCCTGTGGTCCCCGTCGTAACTCGAGAAGACCTGCTGCAACGCGAGAAAATCCAGGAGGTTCTCCCCTCCAGGCGAGATGAGGCCCATTTCCGCTGAGGCGTCTCGAGGCTGATCACACCTCACCTCTGGAACTTCGAAAGGGTCCTTCACACCCTTGGTGCAAATCAAGAAGTTCCCCGACATACCCGTCTCCACTCGAGAGGAATCACGAGGGTCCCGCCCACATCCAGAGGAGCCCCGTTTCCGCCTTGTAGCTCGAGATCCGGGATCCTTTCCCTGCTTCGTCGGGAAAGAGTTCCCGGCGTTCCCGTCGCATCTGAAGAGGAGGCCCTCTCAACAGGAACGGCGAGAGGAACTCCAGGGTCGTGCCACCATTCCAAGAGTCCCCCAGATGTCTCAGTCCATTCTAGAGGAACCTCTTTTCCCTTCACCGGCTCGTCTTTCACGCCGAGGATCGACTCACACCAAGGTGGCACGTGGCACAGCCCTGTGGGTAAGCCTCGTGGGAAAGCCTCGAGGGACAGCCTCGAGGAAAAGCCACAGATCCCTTGATCCACGTGACAGGAAGCGTGACACTACTGCTGCAGCTCGGGAGGAAAGCGCACTTGCATACCTCCACTCGAGACGAGGCCTGACTCCCCTGGGGAGACTCAGAAGCACCCCAAGATCCATGGCAACACTGGAGAGGAATCCTCAGGTTCCGGCCCCGACTCCACACAAGGACTGAGGCCCCGGCATGGACGGGAGAGGAATCCCGAGAGGTCCCCTAGCAACTCGCATGGGGACTGGCCTTTCCTGAGGCCACCAGAGCGGGTCCCTGAGGTCCCAGTCGTAACTCGAGAAGACCTGCCGCAACTCGAGAAAATCCAGGAGGTTCTCCCCTCCAGGCGAGATGAGGCCCATTTCCACTGAGGCGTCTCGAGGCTGATCACACCTCACCTCTGGAACTTCGAAAGGGTCCTTCACACTCTTGGTGCAAATCAAGAAGTTCCCCGACCTAGCCGTCTCCACTCGAGAGGAATCACGATGGTCCCGCCCACATCCAGAGGAGCCCCGTTTCCGCCTCGTAGCTCGAGATCAGGGATCCTTTCCCTGCTTCGTCGGGAAAGAGTTCCCTGCGTTCCCGTCGCATCTCAAGAGGAGGCCCTCTCAACAGGAACGGCGAGAGGAACTCCAGGGTCGTGCCACCATTCCAAGAGTCCCCCAGATGTCTCAGTCCATTCCAGAGGAAACTCTTTTCCCTTCACCGGCTCGTCTTTCACGCCGATGATCGACTCACACCAAGGTGGCACGTGGCACAGCCCTGTGGGAAAGCCTCGTGGGAAAGCCTCGAGGGACAGCCTCGAGGGAAAGCCACAGATCCCTTGATCCACGTGACAGGAAGCGTGACACTACTGCTGCAGCTCGGGAGGAAAGCGCACGTGCATGCCCCCACTCGAGACGAGGCCTGACTCCCCTGGGGAGACTCAGAAGCACCCCAAGATCCATGGCAACACTGGAGAGGAATCCTCAGGTTCCGGCCCCGACTCCACACAAGAACTGAGGCCCCGGCATGGACGGGAGAGGAATCCCGAGGGGTCCCCTAGCAACTCGCATGGGGACTGGCCTTTCCTGAGGCCACCAGAGCGGGTCCCTGAGGTCCCCGTCGTAACTCGAGAAGACCTGCCACAACTCGAGAAAATCCAGGAGGTTCTCCCCTCCAGGCGAGATGAGGCCCATTTTCGCTGAGGCGTCTCGAGGCTGATCACACCTCATCTCTGGAACTTCGAAAGGGTCCTTCACACCCTTGGTGCAAATCAAGAAGTTCCCCAACTTAGCCGTCTCCACTCGAGAGGAATCACGATGGTCCCGCGCACATCCAGAGGAGCCCCGTTTCCGCCTGGTAGCTCGAGATGAGGGATCCTTTCCCTGCTTCGTCGGGAAAGAGTTCCCGGCGTTCCCGTCGCATCTCAAGAGGAGGCCCTCTCAACAGGAACGGCGAGAGGAACTCCAGGGTCGTGCCACCATTCCAAGAGTCCACCAGATGTCTCAGTCCATTCCAGAGGAACCTCTTTTCCCTTCACCGGCTCGTCCTTCACGCCGAGGATCGACTCACACCAAGGTGGCACGTGGCACAGTCCTGTGGGAAAGCCTCATGGGAAAGCCTCGAGGGACAGCTTCGAGGGAAAGCCACAGATCCCTTGATCCACGTGACAGGAAGCGTGACACTACTGCTGCAGCTCGGGAGGAAAGCGCACGTGCATGCCCCCACTCGAGACGAGGCCTGACTCCCCTGGGGAGACTCAGAAGCACCCCAAGATCCATGGCAACACTGGAGAGGAATTCTCAGGTTCCGGCCCCGACTCCACACAAGGACTGAGGCCCTGGCATGGACGGGAGAGGAATCCCGAGAGGTCCCCTAGCAACTCGCATGGGGACTGGCCTTTCCTGAGGCCACCAGAGCGGGTCCCTGTGGTCCCCGTCGTAACTCGATAGGACCTGCCGCAACTCGAGAAAATCCAGGAGGTTCTCCCCTCCAGGCGAGATGAGGCCCATTTCCGCTGAGGCGTCTCGAGGCTGATCACACCTCACCTCTGGAACTTCGTAAGGGTCCTTCACACCCTTGGTGCAAATCAAGAAGTTCCCCGACATGCCCGTCTCCACTCGAGAGGAATCACGAGGGTCCCGCCCACATCCAGAGGAGCCCCGTTTCCGCCTCGTAGCTCGAGATGAGGGATCCTTTCCCTGCTTCGTCGGGAAAGAGTTCCCGGCGTTCCCGTCGCATCTCAAGAGGAGGCAGTCTCAACAGGAACGGCGAGAGGAACTCCAGGGTCGTGCAACCATTCCAAGAGTCCCCCAGATGTCTCAGTCCATTCCAGAGGAACCTCTTTCCCTACACCGGCTCGTCTTTCACGCCGAGGATCGACTCACACCAAGGTGGCACGTGGCACAGCCCTGTGGGAAAGCCTCGTGGGAAAGCCTCGAGGGACAGCCTCGAGGGAAAGCCACAGATCCCTTGATCCACGTGATAGGAAGCGTGACACTACTGCTGCAGCTCAGGAGGAAAGCGCACGTGCATGCCCCCACTCGAGACGAGGCCTGACAAACCTGGGGAGACTCAGAAGCACCCCAAGATCCATGGCAACACTGGAGAGGAATCCTCAGGTTCTGGCCCCGACTCCACACAAGGACTGAGGCCCCGGCATGGACGGGAGAGGAATCCCGAGAGGTCCCCTAGCAACTCGCATGGGGACTGGCCTTTCCTGAGGCCACAAGAGCGGGTCCCTGAGGTCCCCGTCGTAACTCGAGAAGACCTGCCGCAACTCGAGAAAATCCAGGAGGTTCTCCCCTCCAGGCGAGATGAGGCCCATTTCCGCTGAGGCGTCTCCAGGCTGATCACACCTCACCTCTGGAACTTCGAAAGGGTCCTTCACAACCTTGGTGCAAATCAAGAAGTTCCCCAACTTAGCCGTCTCCACTCGAGAGGAATCACGAGGGTCTCGCCCACATCCAGAGGAGCCCCGTTTCCGCCTCGTAACTCGAGATGAGGGATCCTTTCACTGCTTAGTCGGGAAAGAGTTCCCGGCGTTCCCGTAGCATCTCAAGAGGAGGCCCTCTCAACAGGAACGGCGAGAGTAACTCCAGGGTCGTGCCACCATTCCAAGAGTCCCCCA
This sequence comes from Budorcas taxicolor, assembly GCF_023091745.1. Lineage (NCBI taxonomy): Eukaryota > Metazoa > Chordata > Mammalia > Artiodactyla > Bovidae > Budorcas > Budorcas taxicolor. Next base: position 293,632 of record NW_026291535.1, read on the forward strand.
GATGTCTCAGTCCATTCCAGAGGAACCTCTTTTCCCTTCACCGGCTCGTCTTTCACGCCGAGGTTCGACTCACACCAAGGTGGCACGTGGCACAACCCTGTGGGAAAGCCTCGTGGGAAAGCCTCGAGGGACAGCCTCGAGGGAAAGCCACAGATTCCTTGATCCACGTGACAGGAAGCGTGACACTACTGCTGCAACACGGGAGGAAAGCGCACGTGCATGCCCCCACTCGAGACGAGGCCTAACTCCCCTGGGGAGACTCAGAAGCACCCCAAGATCCATGGCAACACTGGAGAGGAATTCTCAGGTTCCGGCCCCGACTCCACACAGGGACTGAGGCCCAGGCATGGACGGGAGAGGAATCCCGAGAGGTCCCCTAGCAACTCGCATGGGGACTGACCTTTCCTGAGGCCACCAGAGCGGGTCCCTGTGGTCCCCGTCGTAACTCGAGAAGACCTGCTGCAACTTGAGAAAATCCAGGAGGTTCTCCCCTCCAGGCGAGATGAGGCCCATTTCTGCTGAGGCGTCTCGAGGCTGATCACACCTCACCTCTGGAACTTCGAAAGGGTCCTTCACACCCTTGGTGCAAATCAAGAAGTTCCCCGACATACCCGTCTCCACTCGAGAGGAATCACGAGGGTCCCGCCCACATCCAGAGGAGCCCCGTTTCCGCCTCGTAGCTCGAGATCAGGGATCCTTTCCCTGCTTCGTCGGGAAAGAGTTCCCGGCGTTCGGGTCGCATCTCAAGAGGAGGCCCTCTCAACAGGAACGGCGAGAGGAACTCCAGGGTCGTGCCACCATTCCAAGAGTCCCCCAGATGTCTCAGTCCATTCTAGAGGAACCTCTTTTCCCTTCACCGGCTCGGCTTTCACGCCGAGGATCGAGTCACACCAAGGTGGCAGGTGGCACAGCCCTGTGGGAAAGCCTCGTGGGAAAACCTCGAGGGACAGCCTCGAGGGAAAGCCACAGATTCCTTGATCCACGTGACAGGAAGCGTGACACTACTGCTGCAGCTCGGGAGGAAAGCGCACGTGCATGCCCCCACTCGAGACGAGGCCTGACTCCCCTGGGGAGACTCAGAAGCACCCCAAGATCCATGGCAACACTGGAGAGGAATACTCAGGTTCCGGCCCCGACTCCACACAAGGACTGAGGCCCTGGCATGGACGGGAGAGGAATCCCGAGAGGTCCCCTAGCAACTCTCATGGGGACTGACCTTTCCTGAGGCCACAAGAGCGGGTCCCTGAGGTCCCCGTCGTAACTCGATAGGACCTGCCGCAACTCGAGAAAATCCAGGAGGTTCTCCACTCCAGGCGAGATGAGGCCCATTTCCGCTGAGGCGTCTCGAGGCTGATCACACCTCACCTCTGGAACTTCGTAAGGGTCCTTCACACCCTTGGTGCAAATCAAGAAGTTCCCCGACATACCCGTCTCCACTCGAGAGGAATCACGAGGGTCCCGCCCACATCCAGAGGAGCCCCGTTTCCGCCTCGTAGCTCGAGATGAGGGATCCTTTCCCTGCTTCGTCGGGAAAGAGTTCCCGGCGTTCCCGTCGCATCTCAAGAGGAGGCCCTCTCAACAGGAACGGCGAGAGGAACTCCAGGATCGTGCAACCATTCCAAGAGTCCCCCAGATGTCTCAGTCCATTCCAGAGGAACCTCTTTTCCCTACACCGGCTCGTCTTTCACGCCGAGGATCGACTCTCACCAAGGTGGCACGTGGGACAGCCCTGTGGGAAAGCCTCGTGGGAAAGCCTCGACGGACAGCCTCGAGGGAAAGCCACAGATCCCTTGATCCACGTGACAGGAAGCGTGACACTACTGCTGCAGCTCGGGAGGAAAGCGCACGTGCATGCCCCCACTCGAGACGAGGCCTGACTCCCCTGGGGAGACTCAGAAGCACCCCAAGATCCATGGCAACACTGGAGAGGAATTCTCAGGTTCCGGCCCCGACTCCACACAGGGACTGAGGCCCAGGCATGGACGGGAGAGGAATCCCGAGAGGTCCCCTAGCAACTCGCATGGGGACTGACCTTTCCTGAGGCCACCAGAGCGGGTCCCTGTGGTCCCCGTCGTAACTCGAGAAGACCTGCTGCAACTCGAGAAAATCCAGGAGGTTCTCCCCTCCAGGTGAGATGAGGCCCATTTCTGCTGAGGCGTCTCGAGGCTGATCACACCTCACCTCTGGAACTTCGAAAGGGTCCTTCACACCCTTGGTGCAAATCAAGAAGTTCCCCGACATACCCGTCTCCACTCGAGAGGAATCACGAGGGTCCTGCCCACATCCAGAGGAGCCCCGTTTCCGCCTCGTAGCTCGAGATCAGGGATCCTTTCCCTGCTTCGTCGGGAAAGAGTTCCCGGCGTTCCCGTCGCATCTCAAGAGGAGGCCCTCTCAACAGGAACGGCGAGAGGAACTCCAGGGTCGTGCCACCATTCCAAGAGTCCCCCAGATGTCTCAGTCCATTCTAGAGGAACCTCTTTTCCCTTCACCGGCTCGGCTTTCACGCCGAGGATCGACTCTCACCAAGGTGGCACGTGGGACAGCCCTGTGGGAAAGCCTCGTGGGAAAGCCTCGAGGGACAGCCTCGAGGGAAAGCCACAGATCCCTTGATCCACGTGACAGGAAGCGTGACACTACTGCTGCAGCTCGGGAGGAAAGCGCACGTGCATGCCCCCACTCGAGACGAGGCCTGACTCCCCTGGGGAGACTCAGAAGCACCCCAAGATCCATGGCAACACTGGAGAGGAATTCTCAGGTTCCGGCCCCGACTCCACACAGGGACTGAGGCCCAGGCATGGACGGGAGAGGAATCCCGAGAGGTCCCCTAGCAACTCGCATGGGGACTGACCTTTCCTGAGGCCACCAGAGCGGGTCCCTGTGGTCCCCGTCGTAACTCGAGAAGACCTGCTGCAACTCGAGAAAATCCAGGAGGTTCTCCCCTCCAGGTGAGATGAGGCCCATTTCGGCTGAGGCGTCTCGAGGCTGATCACACCTCACCTCTGGAACTTCGAAAGGGTCCTTCACACCCTTGGTGCAAATCAAGAAGTTCCCCGACATACCCGTCTCCACTCGAGAGGAATCACGAGGGTCCTGCCCACATCCAGAGGAGCCCCGTTTCCGCCTCGTAGCTCGAGATCAGGGATCCTTTCCCTGCTTCGTCGGGAAAGAGTTCCCGGCGTTCCCGTCGCATCTCAAGAGGAGGCCCTCTCAACAGGAACGGCGAGAGGAACTCCAGGGTCGTGCCACCATTCCAAGAGTCCCCCAGATGTCTCAGTCCATTCTAGAGGAACCTCTTTTCCCTTCACCGGCTCGGCTTTCACGCCGAGGATCGAGTCACACCAAGGTGGCAGGTGGCACAGCCCTGTGGGAAAGCCTCGTGGGAAAGCCTCGAGGGACAGCCTCGAGGGAAAGCCACAGATTCCTTGATCCACGTGACAGGAAGCGTGACACTACTGCTGCAGCTCGGGAGGAAAGCGCACGTGCATGCCCCCACTCGAGACGAGGCCTGACTCCCCTGGGAGACTCAGAAGCACCCCAAGATCCATGGCAACACTGGAGAGGAATCCTCAGGTTCCGGCCCCGACTCCACACAAGGACTGAGGCCCCGGCATGGACGGGAGAGGAATCCCGAGAGGTCCCCTAGCAACTCGCATGGGGACTGGCCTTTCCTGAGGCCACCAGAGCGGGTCCCTGAGGTCCCCGTCGTAACTCGAGAGGACCTGCCGCAACTCGAGAAAATCCAGGAGGTTCTCCCCTCCAGGCGAGATGAGGCCCATTTCCGCTGAGGCGTCTCCAGGCTGATCACACCTCACCTGTGGAACTTCGAAAGGGTCCTTCACACCCTTGGTGCAAATCAAGAAGTTCCCCGACCTAGCCGTCTACACTCGAGAGGAATCACGAGGGTCCCGCCAACATCCAGAGGAGCCCCGTTTCCGCCTCGTAGCTCGAGATGAGGGATCCTTTCCCTGCTTCGTCGGGAAAGAGTTCCCGGCGTTCCCGTCGCATCTCAAGAGGAGGCCCTCTCAACAGGAACGGCGAGAGGAACTCCAGGGTCGTGCCACCATTCCAAGAGTCCCCCAGATGTCTCAGTCCATTCCAGAGGAACCTCTTTTCCCTTCACCGGCTCGTCTTTCACGCCGAGGATCGACTCACACCAAGGTGGCACGTGGCACAGCCCTGTGGGAAAGCCTCGTGGGAAAGCCTCGAGGGACAGCCTCGAGGGAAAGCCACAGATCCCTTGATCCACGTGACAGGAAGCGTGACACTACTGCTGCAGCTCGGGAGGAAAGCGCACGTGCATGCCCCCACTCGAGACGAGGCCTGACTCCCCTGGGGAGACTCAGAAGCACCCCAAGATCCATGGCAACACTGGAGAGGAATTCTCAGGTTCCGGCCCCGACTCCACACAAGGACTGAGGCCCAGGCACGGACGGGAGTGGAATCCCGAGAGGTCCCCTAGCAACTCGCATGGGGACTGGCCTTTCCTGAGGCCACAAGAGCGGGTCCCTGAGGTCCCCGTCGTAACTCGAGAAGACCTGCCGCAACTCGAGAAAATCCAGGAGGTTCTCCCCTCCAGGCGAGATGAGGCCCATTTCCGCTGAGGCGTCTCCAGGCTGATCACACCTCACCTCTGGAACTTCGAAAGGCTCCTTCACACCCTTGGTGCAAATCAAGAAGTTCCCCGACATACCCGTCTCCACTCGAGGGGAATCACGAGGGTCCCGCCCACATCCAGAGGAGCCCCGTTTCGGCCTCGTAGCTCGAGATCAGGGATCCTTTCCCTGCTTCGTCGGGAAAGAGTTCCCGGCGTTCCCGTCGCATCTCAAGAGGAGGCCCTCTCAACAGGAACGGCGAGAGGAACTCCAGGGTCGTGCCACCATTCCAAGAGTCCCCAGATGTCTCAGTCCATTCTAGAGGAACCTCTTTTCCCTTCACCGGCTCGTCTTTCACGCCGAGGATCGACTCACACCAAGGTGGCACGTGGCACAGCCCTGTGGGAAAGCCTCGTGGGAAAGCCTCGAGGGACAGCCTCGAGGGAAAGCCACAGATCCCTTGATCCACGTGACAGGAAGCGTGACACTACTGCTGCAGCTCGGGAGGAAAGCGCACGTGCATGCCCCCACTCGAGACGAGGCCTGACTCCCCTGGGGAGACTCAGAAGCACCCCAAGATCCATGGCAACACTGGAGAGGAATCCTCAGGTTCCGGCCCCGACTCCACACAAGGACTGAGGCGCAGGCATGGACGGGAGAGGAATCCCGAGAGGTCCCCTAGCAACTCGCATGGGGACTGGCCTTTCCTGAGGCCACCAGAGCGGGTCCCTGTGGTCCCCGTCGTAACTCGAGAAGACCTGCTGCAACTCGAGAAAATCCAGGAGGTTCTCCCCTCCAGGCGAGATGAGGCCCATTTCCGCTGAGGCGTCTCGAGGCTGATCACACCTCACCTCTGGAACTTCGAAAGGGTCCTTCACACCCTTGGTGCAAATCAAGAAGTTCCCCGACATACCCGTCTCCACTCGAGAGGAATCACGAGGGTCCCGCCCACATCCAGAGGAGCCCCGTTTCCGCCTTGTAGCTCGAGATCCGGGATCCTTTCCCTGCTTCGTCGGGAAAGAGTTCCCGGCGTTCCCGTCGCATCTGAAGAGGAGGCCCTCTCAACAGGAACGGCGAGAGGAACTCCAGGGTCGTGCCACCATTCCAAGAGTCCCCCAGATGTCTCAGTCCATTCTAGAGGAACCTCTTTTCCCTTCACCGGCTCGTCTTTCACGCCGAGGATCGACTCACACCAAGGTGGCACGTGGCACAGCCCTGTGGGTAAGCCTCGTGGGAAAGCCTCGAGGGACAGCCTCGAGGAAAAGCCACAGATCCCTTGATCCACGTGACAGGAAGCGTGACACTACTGCTGCAGCTCGGGAGGAAAGCGCACTTGCATACCTCCACTCGAGACGAGGCCTGACTCCCCTGGGGAGACTCAGAAGCACCCCAAGATCCATGGCAACACTGGAGAGGAATCCTCAGGTTCCGGCCCCGACTCCACACAAGGACTGAGGCCCCGGCATGGACGGGAGAGGAATCCCGAGAGGTCCCCTAGCAACTCGCATGGGGACTGGCCTTTCCTGAGGCCACCAGAGCGGGTCCCTGAGGTCCCAGTCGTAACTCGAGAAGACCTGCCGCAACTCGAGAAAATCCAGGAGGTTCTCCCCTCCAGGCGAGATGAGGCCCATTTCCACTGAGGCGTCTCGAGGCTGATCACACCTCACCTCTGGAACTTCGAAAGGGTCCTTCACACCCTTGGTGCAAATCAAGAAGTTCCCCAACTTAGCCGTCTCCACTCGAGAGGAATCACGATGGTCCCGCGCACATCCAGAGGAGCCCCGTTTCCGCCTGGTAGCTCGAGATGAGGGATCCTTTCCCTGCTTCGTCGGGAAAGAGTTCCCGGCGTTCCCGTCGCATCTCAAGAGGAGGCCCTCTCAACAGGAACGGCGAGAGGAACTCCAGGGTCGTGCCACCATTCCAAGAGTCCACCAGATGTCTCAGTCCATTCCAGAGGAACCTCTTTTCCCTTCACCGGCTCGTCCTTCACGCCGAGGATCGACTCACACCAAGGTGGCACGTGGCACAGTCCTGTGGGAAAGCCTCATGGGAAAGCCTCGAGGGACAGCTTCGAGGGAAAGCCACAGATCCCTTGATCCACGTGACAGGAAGCGTGACACTACTGCTGCAGCTCGGGAGGAAAGCGCACGTGCATGCCCCCACTCGAGACGAGGCCTGACTCCCCTGGGGAGACTCAGAAGCACCCCAAGATCCATGGCAACACTGGAGAGGAATTCTCAGGTTCCGGCCCCGACTCCACACAAGGACTGAGGCCCTGGCATGGACGGGAGAGGAATCCCGAGAGGTCCCCTAGCAACTCGCATGGGGACTGGCCTTTCCTGAGGCCACCAGAGCGGGTCCCTGTGGTCCCCGTCGTAACTCGATAGGACCTGCCGCAACTCGAGAAAATCCAGGAGGTTCTCCCCTCCAGGCGAGATGAGGCCCATTTCCGCTGAGGCGTCTCGAGGCTGATCACACCTCACCTCTGGAACTTCGTAAGGGTCCTTCACACCCTTGGTGCAAATCAAGAAGTTCCCCGACATGCCCGTCTCCACTCGAGAGGAATCACGAGGGTCCCGCCCACATCCAGAGGAGCCCCGTTTCCGCCTCGTAGCTCGAGATGAGGGATCCTTTCCCTGCTTCGTCGGGAAAGAGTTCCCGGCGTTCCCGTCGCATCTCAAGAGGAGGCCCTCTCAACAGGAACGGCGAGAGGAACTCCAGGGTCGTGCAACCATTCCAAGAGTCCCCCAGATGTCTCAGTCCATTCCAGAGGAACCTCTTTTCCCTACACCGGCTCGTCTTTCACGCCGAGGATCGACTCACACCAAGGTGGCACGTGGCACAGCCCTGTGGGAAAGCCTCGTGGGAAAGCCTCGAGGGACAGCCTCGAGGGAAAGCCACAGATCCCTTGATCCACGTGATAGGAAGCGTGACACTACTGCTGCAGCTCAGGAGGAAAGCGCACGTGCATGCCCCCACTCGAGACGAGGCCTGACAAACCTGGGGAGACTCAGAAGCACCCCAAGATCCATGGCAACACTGGAGAGGAATCCTCAGGTTCTGGCCCCGACTCCACACAAGGACTGAGGCCCCGGCATGGACGGGAGAGGAATCCCGAGAGGTCCCCTAGCAACTCGCATGGGGACTGGCCTTTCCTGAGGCCACAAGAGCGGGTCCCTGAGGTCCCCGTCGTAACTCGATAGGACCTGCCGCAACTCGAGAAAATCCAGGAGGTTCTCCACTCCAGGCGAGATGAGGCCCATTTCCGCTGAGGCGTCTCGAGGCTGATCACACCTCACCTCTGGAACTTCGTAAGGGTCCTTCACACCCTTGGTGCAAATCAAGAAGTTCCCCGACATACCCGTCTCCACTCGAGACGAATCACGAGGGTCCCGCCCACATCCATAGGAGCCCCGTTTCCGCCTCGTAGCTCGAGATGAGGGATCCTTTCCCTGCTTCGTCGGGAAAGAGTTCCCGGCGTTCCCGTCGCATCTCAAGAGGAGGCCCTCTCAACAGGAACGGCGAGAGGAACTCCAGGGTCGTGCAACCATTCCAAGAGTCCCCCAGATGTCTCAGTCCATTCCAGAGGAACCTCTTTTCCCTACACCGGCTCGTCTTTCACGCCGAGGATCGACTCACACCAAGGTGGCACGTGGCACAGCCCTGTGGGAAAGCCTCGTGGGAAAGCCTCGAGGGACAGCCTCGAGGGAAAGCCACAGATCCCTTGATCCACGTGACAGGAAGCGTGACACTACTGCTGCAGCTCGGGAGGAAAGCGCACGTGCATGCCCCCACTCGAGACGAGGCCTGACTCCCCTGGGGAGACTCAGAAGCACCCCAAGATCCATGGCAACACTGGAGAGGAATCCTCAGGTTCTGGCCCCGACTCCACACAAGGACTGAGGCCCCGGCATGGACGGGAGAGGAATCCCGAGAGGTCCCCTAGCAACTCGCATGGGGACTGGCCTTTCCTGAGGCCACAAGAGCGGGTCCCTGAGGTCCCCGTCGTAACTCGAGAAGACCTGCCGCAACTCGAGAAAATCCAGGAGGTTCTCCCCTCCAGGCGAGATGAGGCCCATTTCCGCTGAGGCGTCTCCAGGCTGATCACACCTCACCTCTGGAACTTCGAAAGGGTCCTTCACAACCTTGGTGCAAATCAAGAAGTTCCCCAACTTAGCCGTCTCCACTCGAGAGGAATCACGAGGGTCTCGCCCACATCCAGAGGAGCCCCGTTTCCGCCTCGTAACTCGAGATGAGGGATCCTTTCACTGCTTAGTCGGGAAAGAGTTCCCGGCGTTCCCGTAGCATCTCAAGAGGAGGCCCTCTCAACAGGAACGGCGAGAGTAACTCCAGGGTCGTGCCACCATTCCAAGAGTCCCCCAGATGTCTCAGTCCATTCCAGAGGAACCTCTTTTCCCTTCACCGGCTCGTCTTTCACGCCGAGGTTCGACTCACACCAAGGTGGCACGTGGCACAGCCCTGTGGGAAAGCCTCGTGGGAAAGCCTCGAGGGACAGCCTCGAGGGAAAGCCACAGATTCCTTGATCCACGTGACAGGAAGCGTGACACTACTGCTGCAACTCGGGAGGAAAGCGCACGTGCATGCCCCCACTCGAGACGAGGCCTAACTCCCCTGGGGAGACTCAGAAGCACCCCAAGATCCATGGCAACACTGGAGAGGAATTCTCAGGTTCCGGCCCCGACTCCACACAGGGACTGAGGCCCAGGCATGGACGGGAGAGGAATCCCGAGAGGTCCCCTAGCAACTCGCATGGGGACTGACCTTTCCTGAGGCCACCAGAGCGGGTCCCTGTGGTCCCCGTCGTAACTCGAGAAGACCTGCTGCAACTCGAGAAAATCCAGGAGGTTCTCCCCTCCAGGCGAGATGAGGCCCATTTCTGCTGAGGCGTCTCGAGGCTGATCACACATCACCTCTGGAACTTCGAAAGGGTCCTTCACACCCTTGGTGCAAATCAAGAAGTTCCCCGACATACCCGTCTCCACTCGAGAGGAATCACGAGGGTCCCGCCCACATCCAGAGGAGCCCCGTTTCCGCCTCGTAGCTCGAGATCAGGGATCCTTTCCCTGCTTCGTCGGGAAAGAGTTCCCGGCGTTCGGGTCGCATCTCAAGAGGAGGCCCTCTCAACAGGAACGGCGAGAGGAACTCCAGGGTCGTGCCACCATTCCAAGAGTCCCCCAGATGTCTCAGTCCATTCTAGAGGAACCTCTTTTCCCTTCACCGGCTCGGCTTTCACGCCGAGGATCGAGTCACACCAAGGTGGCAGGTGGCACAGCCCTGTGGGAAAGCCTCGTGGGAAAGCCTCGAGGGACAGCCTCGAGGGAAAGCCACAGATTCCTTGATCCACGTGACAGGAAGCGTGACACTACTGCTGCAGCTCGGGAGGAAAGCGCACGTGCATGCCCCCACTCGAGACGAGGCCTGACTCCCCTGGGGAGACTCAGAAGCACCCCAAGATCCATGGCAACACTGGAGAGGAATACTCAGGTTCCGGCCCCGACTCCACACAAGGACTGAGGCCCTGGCATGGACGGGAGAGGAATCCCGAGAGGTCCCCTAGCAACTCTCATGGGGACTGACCTTTCCTGAGGCCACAAGAGCGGGTCCCTGAGGTCCCCGTCGTAACTCGATAGGACCTGCCGCAACTCGAGAAAATCCAGGAGGTTCTCCACTCCAGGCGAGATGAGGCCCATTTCCGCTGAGGCGTCTCGAGGCTGATCACACCTCACCTCTGGAACTTCGTAAGGGTCCTTCACACCCTTGGTGCAAATCAAGAAGTTCCCCGACATACCCGTCTCCACTCGAGAGGAATCACGAGGGTCCCGCCCACATCCAGAGGAGCCCCGTTTCCGCCTCGTAGCTCGAGATGAGGGATCCTTTCCCTGCTTCGTCGGGAAAGAGTTCCCGGCGTTCCCGTCGCATCTCAAGAGGAGGCCCTCTCAACAGGAACGGCGAGAGGAACTCCAGGGTCGTGCAACCATTCCAAGAGTCCCCCAGATGTCTCAGTCCATTCCAGAGGAACCTCTTTTCCCTACACCGGCTCGTCTTTCACGCCGAGGATCGACTCTCACCAAGGTGGCACGTGGGACAGCCCTGTGGGAAAGCCTCGTGGGAAAGCCTCGACGGACAGCCTCGAGGGAAAGCCACAGATCCCTTGATCCACGTGACAGGAAGCGTGACACTACTGCTGCAGCTCGGGAGGAAAGCGCACGTGCATGCCCCCACTCGAGACGAGGCCTGACTCCCCTGGGGAGACTCAGAAGCACCCCAAGATCCATGGCAACACTGGAGAGGAATTCTCAGGTTCCGGCCCCGACTCCACACAGGGACTGAGGCCCAGGCATGGACGGGAGAGGAATCCCGAGAGGTCCCCTAGCAACTCGCATGGGGACTGACCTTTCCTGAGGCCACCAGAGCGGGTCCCTGTGGTCCCCGTCGTAACTCGAGAAGACCTGCTGCAACTCGAGAAAATCCAGGAGGTTCTCCCCTCCAGGTGAGATGAGGCCCATTTCTGCTGAGGCGTCTCGAGGCTGATCACACCTCACCTCTGGAACTTCGAAAGGGTCCTTCACACCCTTGGTGCAAATCAAGAAGTTCCCCGACATACCCGTCTCCACTCGAGAGGAATCACGAGGGTCCTGCCCACATCCAGAGGAGCCCCGTTTCCGCCTCGTAGCTCGAGATCAGGGATCCTTTCCCTGCTTCGTCGGGAAAGAGTTCCCGGCGTTCCCGTCGCATCTCAAGAGGAGGCCCTCTCAACAGGAACGGCGAGAGGAACTCCAGGGTCGTGCCACCATTCCAAGAGTCCCCCAGATGTCTCAGTCCATTCTAGAGGAACCTCTTTTCCCTTCACCGGCTCGGCTTTCACGCCGAGGATCGACTCTCACCAAGGTGGCACGTGGGACAGCCCTGTGGGAAAGCCTCGTGGGAAAGCCTCGAGGGACAGCCTCGAGGGAAAGCCACAGATCCCTTGATCCACGTGACAGGAAGCGTGACACTACTGCTGCAGCTCGGGAGGAAAGCGCACGTGCATGCCCCCACTCGAGACGAGGCCTGACTCCCCTGGGGAGACTCAGAAGCACCCCAAGATCCATGGCAACACTGGAGAGGAATTCTCAGGTTCCGGCCCCGACTCCACACAGGGACTGAGGCCCAGGCATGGACGGGAGAGGAATCCCGAGAGGTCCCCTAGCAACTCGCATGGGGACTGACCTTTCCTGAGGCCACCAGAGCGGGTCCCTGTGGTCCCCGTCGTAACTCGAGAAGACCTGCTGCAACTCGAGAAAATCCAGGAGGTTCTCCCCTCCAGGTGAGATGAGGCCCATTTCTGCTGAGGCGTCTCGAGGCTGATCACACCTCACCTCTGGAACTTCGAAAGGGTCCTTCACACCCTTGGTGCAAATCAAGAAGTTCCCCGACATACCCGTCTCCACTCGAGAGGAATCACGAGGGTCCTGCCCACATCCAGAGGAGCCCCGTTTCCGCCTCGTAGCTCGAGATCAGGGATCCTTTCCCTGCTTCGTCGGGAAAGAGTTCCCGGCGTTCCCGTCGCATCTCAAGAGGAGGCCCTCTCAACAGGAACGGCGAGAGGAACTCCAGGGTCGTGCCACCATTCCAAGAGTCCCCCAGATGTCTCAGTCCATTCTAGAGGAACCTCTTTTCCCTTCACCGGCTCGGCTTTCACGCCGAGGATCGAGTCACACCAAGGTGGCAGGTGGCACAGCCCTGTGGGAAAGCCTCGTGGGAAAGCCTCGAGGGACAGCCTCGAGGGAAAGCCACAGATTCCTTGATCCACGTGACAGGAAGCGTGACACTACTGCTGCAGCTCGGGAGGAAAGCGCACGTGCATGCCCCCACTCGAGACGAGGCCTGACTCCCCTGGGAGACTCAGAAGCACCCCAAGATACATGGCAACACTGGAGAGGAATCCTCAGGTTCCGGCCCCGACTCCACACAAGGACTGAGGCCCCGGCATGGACGGGAGAGGAATCCCGAGAGGTCCCCTAGCAACTCGCATGGGGACTGGCCTTTCCTGAGGCCACCAGAGCGGGTCCCTGAGGTCCCCGTCGTAACTCGAGAGGACCTGCCGCAACTCGAGAAAATCCAGGAGGTTCTCCCCTCCAGGCGAGATGAGGCCCATTTCCGCTGAGGCGTCTCCAGGCTGATCACACCTCACCTGTGGAACTTCGAAAGGGTCCTTCACACCCTTGGTGCAAATCAAGAAGTTCCCCGACCTAGCCGTCTCCACTCGAGAGGAATCACGAGGGTCCCGCCCACATCCAGAGGAGCCCCGTTTCCGCCTCGTAGCTCGAGATGAGGGATCCTTTCCCTGCTTCGTCGGGAAAGAGTTCCCGGCGTTCCCGTCGCATCTCAAGAGGAGGCCCTCTCAACAGGAACGGCGAGAGGAACTCCAGGGTCGTGCCACCATTCCAAGAGTCCCCCAGATGTCTCAGTCCATTCCAGAGGAACCTCTTTTCCCTTCACCGGCTCGTCTTTCACGCCGAGGATCGACTCACACCAAGGTGGCACGTGGCACAGCCCTGTGGGAAAGCCTCGTGGGAAAGCCTCGAGGGACAGCCTCGAGGGAAAGCCACAGATCCCTTGATCCACGTGACAGGAAGCGTGACACTACTGCTGCAGCTCGGGAGGAAAGCGCACGTGCATGCCCCCACTCGAGACGAGGCCTGACTCCCCTGGGGAGACTCAGAAGCACCCCAAGATCCATGGCAACACTGGAGAGGAATTCTCAGGTTCCGGCCCCGACTCCACACAGGGACTGAGGCCCAGGCATGGACGGGAGAGGAATCCCGAGAGGTCCCCTAGCAACTCGCATGGGGACTGACCTTTCCTGAGGCCACCAGAGCGGGTCCCTGTGGTCCCCGTCGTAACTCGAGAAGACCTGCTGCAACTCGAGAAAATCCAGGAGGTTCTCCCCTCCAGGCGAGATGAGGCCCATTTCTGCTGAGGCGTCTCGAGGCTGATCACACCTCACCTCTGGAACTTCGAAAGGGTCCTTCACACCCTTGGTGCAAATCAAGAAGTTCCCCGACATACCCGTGTCCACTCGAGAGGAATCACGAGGGTCCCGCCCTCATCCAGAGGAGCCTCGTTTCCGCCTCATAGCTCGAGATCAGGGATCCTTTCCCTGCTTCGTCGGGAAAGAGTTCCCGGCGTTCCCGTCGCATCTCAAGAGGAGGCCCTCTCAACAGGAACGGCGAGAGGAACTCCAGGGTCGTGCCACCATTCCAAGAGTCCCCCAGATTTCTCAGTCCATTCCAGAGGAACCTCTTTTCCCTTCACCGGCTCGTCTTTCACGCCGTGGATCGACTCACACCAAGGTGGCACGTGGCACAGCCCTGTGGGAAAGCCTCGTGGGAAAGCCTCGAGGGACAGCCTCGAGGGAAAGCCACAGATCCCTTGATCCACGTGACAGGAAGCGTGACACTACTGTTGCAGCTCGGGAGGAAAGCGCACGTGCATGCCCCCACTCGAGACGAGGCCTGACTCCCCTAGGGAGACTCAGAAGCACCCCAAGATCAATGGCAACACTGGAGAGGAATCCTCAGGTTCCGGCCCCGACTCCACACAAGGACTGAGGCCCCGGCATGGACGGGAGAGGAATCCCGAGAGGTCCCCTAGCAACTCGCATGGGGACTGGCCTTTCCTGAGGCCACCAGAGCGGGTCCCTGAGGTCCCCGTCGTAACTCTAGAAGACCTGCCACAACTCGAGAAAATCGAGGAGGTTCTCCCCTCCAGGCGAGATGAGGCCCATTTCCGCTGAGGCGTCTCCAGGCTGATCACACCTCACCTGTGGAACTTCGAAAGGGTCCTTCACACCCTTGGTGCAAATCAAGAAGTTCCCCGACCTAGCCGTCTCCACTCGAGAGGAATCACGAGGGTCCCGCCCACATCCAGAGGAGCCCCGTTTCCGCCTCGTAGCTCGAGATGAGGGATCCTTTCCCTGCTTCGTCGGGAAAGAGTTCCCGGCGTTCCCGTCGCATCTCAAGAGGAGGCCCTCTCAACAGGAACGGCGAGAGGAACTCCAGGGTCGTGCCACCATTCCAAGAGTCCCCCAGATGTCTCAGTCCATTCTAGAGGAACCTCTTTTCCCTTCACCGGCTCGGCTTTCACGCCGAGGATCGACTCTCACCAAGGTGGCACGTGGGACAGCCCTGTGGGAAAGCCTCGTGGGAAAGCCTCGAGGGACAGCCTCGAGGGAAAGCCACAGATCCCTTGATCCACGTGACAGGAAGCGTGACACTACTGCTGCAGCTCGGGAGGAAAGCGCACGTGCATGCCCCCACTCGAGACGAGGCCTAACTCCCCTGGGGAGACTCAGAAGCACCCCAAGATCCATGGCAACACTGGAGAGGAATTCTCAGGTTCCGGCCCCGACTCCACACAAGGACTGAGGCCCAGGCACGGACGGGAGTGGAATCCCGAGAGGTCCCCTAGCAACTCGCATGGGGACTGGCCTTTCCTGAGGCCACAAGAGCGGGTCCCTGAGGTCCCCGTCGTAACTCGAGAAGACCTGCCGCAACTCGAGAAAATCCAGGAGGTTCTCCCCTCCAGGCGAGATGAGGCCCATTTCCGCTGAGGCGTCTCCAGGCTGATCACACCTCACCTCTGGAACTTCGAAAGGCTCCTTCACACCCTTGGTGCAAATCAAGAAGTTCCCCGACATACCCGTCTCCACTCGAGGGGAATCACGAGGGTCCCGCCCACATCCAGAGGAGCCCCGTTTCCGCCTCGTAGCTCGAGATGAGGGATCCTTTCCCTGCTTCGTCGGGAAAGAGTTCCCGGCGTTCCCGTCGCATCTCAAGAGGAGGCCCTCTCAACAGGAACGGCGAGAGGAACTCCAGGGTCGTGCCACCATTCCAAGAGTCCCCCAGATGTCTCAGTCCATTCTAGAGGAACCTCTTTTCCCTTCACCGGCTCGTCTTTCACGCCGAGGATCGACTCACACCAAGGTGGCACGTGGCACAGCCCTGTGGGAAAGCCTCGTGGGAAAGCCTCGAGGGACAGCCTCGAGGGAAAGCCACAGATCCCTTGATCCACGTGACAGGAAGCGTGACACTACTGCTGCAGCTCGGGAGGAAAGCGCACGTGCATGCCCCCACTCGAGACGAGGCCTGACTCCCCTGGGGAGACTCAGAAGCACCCCAAGATCCATGGCAACACTGGAGAGGAATTCTCAGGTTCCGGCCCCGACTCCACACAGGGACTGAGGCCCAGGCATGGACGGGAGAGGAATCCCGAGAGGTCCCCTAGCAACTCGCATGGGGACTGACCTTTCCTGAGGCCACCAGAGCGGGTCCCTGTGGTCCCCGTCGTAACTCGAGAAGACCTGCTGCAACTCGAGAAAATCCAGGAGGTTCTCCCCTCCAGGTGAGATGAGGCCCATTTCTGCTGAGGCGTCTCGAGGCTGATCACACCTCACCTCTGGAACTTCGAAAGGGTCCTTCACACCCTTGGTGCAAATCAAGAAGTTCCCCGACATACCCGTCTCCACTCGAGAGGAATCACGAGGGTCCTGCCCACATCCAGAGGAGCCCCGTTTCCGCCTCGTAGCTCGAGATCAGGGATCCTTTCCCTGCTTCGTCGGGAAAGAGTTCCCGGCGTTCCCGTCGCATCTCAAGAGGAGGCCCTCTCAACAGGAACGGCGAGAGGAACTCCAGGGTCGTGCCACCATTCCAAGAGTCCCCCAGATGTCTCAGTCCATTCTAGAGGAACCTCTTTTCCCTTCACCGGCTCGGCTTTCACGCCGAGGATCGACTCTCACCAAGGTGGCACGTGGGACAGCCCTGTGGGAAAGCCTCGTGGGAAAGCCTCGAGGGACAGCCTCGAGGGAAAGCCACAGATCCCTTGATCCACGTGACAGGAAGCGTGACACTACTGCTGCAGCTCGGGAGGAAAGCGCACGTGCATGCCCCCACTCGAGACGAGGCCTGACTCCCCTGGGGAGACTCAGAAGCACCCCAAGATCCATGGCAACACTGGAGAGGAATTCTCAGGTTCCGGCCCCGACTCCACACAGGGACTGAGGCCCAGGCATGGACGGGAGAGGAATCCCGAGAGGTCCCCTAGCAACTCGCATGGGGACTGACCTTTCCTGAGGCCACCAGAGCGGGTCCCTGTGGTCCCCGTCGTAACTCGAGAAGACCTGCTGCAACTCGAGAAAATCCAGGAGGTTCTCCCCTCCAGGTGAGATGAGGCCCATTTCTGCTGAGGCGTCTCGAGGCTGATCACACCTCACCTCTGGAACTTCGAAAGGGTCCTTCACACCCTTGGTGCAAATCAAGAAGTTCCCCGACATACCCGTCTCCACTCGAGAGGAATCACGAGGGTCCTGCCCACATCCAGAGGAGCCCCGTTTCCGCCTCGTAGCTCGAGATCAGGGATCCTTTCCCTGCTTCGTCGGGAAAGAGTTCCCGGCGTTCCCGTCGCATCTCAAGAGGAGGCCCTCTCAACAGGAACGGCGAGAGGAACTCCAGGGTCGTGCCACCATTCCAAGAGTCCCCCAGATGTCTCAGTCCATTCTAGAGGAACCTCTTTTCCCTTCACCGGCTCGGCTTTCACGCCGAGGATCGAGTCACACCAAGGTGGCAGGTGGCACAGCCCTGTGGGAAAGCCTCGTGGGAAAGCCTCGAGGGACAGCCTCGAGGGAAAGCCACAGATTCCTTGATCCACGTGACAGGAAGCGTGACACTACTGCTGCAGCTCGGGAGGAAAGCGCACGTGCATGCCCCCACTCGAGACGAGGCCTGACTCCCCTGGGAGACTCAGAAGCACCCCAAGATACATGGCAACACTGGAGAGGAATCCTCAGGTTCCGGCCCCGACTCCACACAAGGACTGAGGCCCCGGCATGGACGGGAGAGGAATCCCGAGAGGTCCCCTAGCAACTCGCATGGGGACTGGCCTTTCCTGAGGCCACCAGAGCGGGTCCCTGAGGTCCCCGTCGTAACTCGAGAGGACCTGCCGCAACTCGAGAAAATCCAGGAGGTTCTCCCCTCCAGGCGAGATGAGGCCCATTTCCGCTGAGGCGTCTCCAGGCTGATCACACCTCACCTGTGGAACTTCGAAAGGGTCCTTCACACCCTTGGTGCAAATCAAGAAGTTCCCCGACCTAGCCGTCTCCACTCGAGAGGAATCACGAGGGTCCCGCCCACATCCAGAGGAGCCCCGTTTCCGCCTCGTAGCTCGAGATGAGGGATCCTTTCCCTGCTTCGTCGGGAAAGAGTTCCCGGCGTTCCCGTCGCATCTCAAGAGGAGGCCCTCTCAACAGGAACGGCGAGAGGAACTCCAGGGTCGTGCCACCATTCCAAGAGTCCCCCAGATGTCTCAGTCCATTCCAGAGGAACCTCTTTTCCCTTCACCGGCTCGTCTTTCACGCCGAGGATCGACTCACACCAAGGTGGCACGTGGCACAGCCCTGTGGGAAAGCCTCGTGGGAAAGCCTCGAGGGACAGCCTCGAGGGAAAGCCACAGATCCCTTGATCCACGTGACAGGAAGCGTGACACTACTGCTGCAGCTCGGGAGGAAAGCGCACGTGCATGCCCCCACTCGAGACGAGGCCTGACTCCCCTGGGGAGACTCAGAAGCACCCCAAGTTCCATGGCAACACTGGAGAGGAATTCTCAGGTTCCGGCCCCGACTCCACACAGGGACTGAGGCCCAGGCATGGACGGGAGAGGAATCCCGAGAGGTCCCCTAGCAACTCGCATGGGGACTGACCTTTCCTGAGGCCACCAGAGCGGGTCCCTGTGGTCCCCGTCGTAACTCGAGAAGACCTGCTGCAACTCGAGAAAATCCAGGAGGTTCTCCCCTCCAGGCGAGATGAGGCCCATTTCTGCTGAGGCGTCTCGAGGCTGATCACACCTCACCTCTGGAACTTCGAAAGGGTCCTTCACACCCTTGGTGCAAATCAAGAAGTTCCCCGACATACCCGTGTCCACTCGAGAGGAATCACGAGGGTCCCGCCCTCATCCAGAGGAGCCTCGTTTCCGCCTCATAGCTCGAGATCAGGGATCCTTTCCCTGCTTCGTCGGGAAAGAGTTCCCGGCGTTCCCGTCGCATCTCAAGAGGAGGCCCTCTCAACAGGAACGGCGAGAGGAACTCCAGGGTCGTGCCACCATTCCAAGAGTCCCCCAGATTTCTCAGTCCATTCCAGAGGAACCTCTTTTCCCTTCACCGGCTCGTCTTTCACGCCGTGGATCGACTCACACCAAGGTGGCACGTGGCACAGCCCTGTGGGAAAGCCTCGTGGGAAAGCCTCGAGGGACAGCCTCGAGGGAAAGCCACAGATCCCTTGATCCACGTGACAGGAAGCGTGACACTACTGTTGCAGCTCGGGAGGAAAGCGCACGTGCATGCCCCCACTCGAGACGAGGCCTGACTCCCCTAGGGAGACTCAGAAGCACCCCAAGATCCATGGCAACACTGGAGAGGATTCCTCAGGTTCCGGCCCCGACTCCACACAAGGACTGAGGCCCCGGCATGGACGGGAGAGGAATCCCGAGAGGTCCCCTAGCAACTCGCATGGGGACTGGCCTTTCCTGAGGCCACCAGAGCGGGTCCCTGAGGTCCCCGTCGTAACTCTAGAAGACCTGCCACAACTCGAGAAAATCGAGGAGGTTCTCCCCTCCAGGCGAGATGAGGCCCATTTCCGCTGAGGCGTCTCCAGGCTGATCACACCTCACCTGTGGAACTTCGAAAGGGTCCTTCACACCCTTGGTGCAAATCAAGAAGTTCCCCGACCTAGCCGTCTCCACTCGAGAGGAATCACGAGGGTCCCGCCCACATCCAGAGGAGCCCCGTTTCCGCCTCGTAGCTCGAGATGAGGGATCCTTTCCCTGCTTCGTCGGGAAAGAGTTCCCGGCGTTCCCGTCGCATCTCAAGAGGAGGCCCTCTCAACAGGAACGGCGAGAGGAACTCCAGGGTCGTGCCACCATTCCAAGAGTCCCCCAGATGTCTCAGTCCATTCCAGAGGAACCTCTTTTCCCTTCACCGGCTCGTCTTTCACGCCGAGGATCGACTCACACCAAGGTGGCACGTGGCACAGCCCTGTGGGAAAGCCTCGTGGGAAAGCCTCGAGGGACAGCCTCGAGGGAAAGCCACAGATCCCTTGATCCACGTGACAGGAAGCGTGACACTACTGCTGCAGCTCGGGAGGAAAGCGCACGTGCATGCCCCCACTCGAGACGAGGCCTGACTCCCCTTGGGAGACTCAGAAGCACCCCAAGATCCATGGCAACACTGGAGAGGAATCCTCAGGTTCCGGCCCCGACTCCACACAAGGACTGAGGCCCCGGCATGGACGGGAGAGGAATCCCGAGAGGTCCCCTAGCAACTCGCATGGGGACTGGCCTTTCCTGAGGCCACCAGAGCGGGTCCCTGAGGTCCCCGTCGTAACTCGAGAGGACCTGCCGCAACTCGAGAAAATCCAGGAGGTTCTCCCCTCCAGGCGAGATGAGGCCCATTTCCGCTGAGGCGTCTCCAGGCTGATCACACCTCACCTGTGGAACTTCGAAAGGGTCCTTCACACCCTTGGTGCAAATCAAGAAGTTCCCCGACATACCCGTCTCCACTCGAGAGGAATCACGAGGGTCCCGCCCACATCCAGAGGAGCCCCGTTTCCGCCTCGTAGCTCGAGATGAGGGATCCTTTCCCTGCTTCGTCGGGAAAGAGTTCCCGGCGTTCCCGTCGCATCTCAAGAGGAGGCCCTCTCAACAGGAACGGCGAGAGGAACTCCAGGGTCGTGCAACCATTCCAAGAGTCCCCCAGATGTCTCAGTCCATTCCAGAGGAACCTCTTTTCCCTTCACCGGCTCGGCTTTCACACCGAGGATCGAGTCACACCAAGGTGGCAGGTGGCACAGCCCTGTGGGAAAGCCTCGTGGGAAAGCCTCGAGGGACAGCCTCGAGGGAAAGCCACAGATTCCTTGATCCACGTGACAGGAAGCGTGACACTACTGCTGCAGCTCGGGAGGAAAGCGCACGTGCATGCCCCCACTCGAGACGAGGCCTGACTCCCCTGGGAGACTCAGAAGCACCCCAAGATCCATGGCAACACTGGAGAGGAATCCTCAGGTTCCGGCCCCGACTCCACACAAGGACTGAGGCCCCGGCATGGACGGGAGAGGAATCCCGAGAGGTCCCCTAGCAACTCGCCTGGGGACTGGCCTTTCCTGAGGCCACAAGAGCGGGTCCCTGAGGTCCCCGTTGTAACTCGAGAAGACCTGCCGCAACTCGAGAAAATCCAGGAGGTTCTCCCCTCCAGGCGAGATGAGGCCCATTTCCGCTGAGGCGTCTCCAGGCTGATCACACCTCACCTCTGGAACTTCGAAAGGGTCCTTCACACCCTTGGTGCAAATCAAGAAGTTCCCCAACTTAGCCGTCTCCACTCGAGAGGAATCACGAGGGTCTCGCTCACATCCAGAGGAGCCCCGTTTCCGCCTCGTAACTCGAGATGAGGGATCCTTTCCCTGCTTCGTCGGGAAAGAGTTCCCGGCGTTCCCGTCGCATCTCAAGAGGAGGCCCTCTCAACAGGAACGGCGAGAGGAACTCCAGGGTCGTGCCACCATTCCAAGAGTCCCCCAGATGTCTCAGTCCATTCTAGAGGAACCTCTTTTCCCTTCACCGGCTCGGCTTTCACGCCGAGGATCGACTCTCACCAAGGTGGCACGTGGGACAGCCCTGTGGGAAAGCCTCGTGGGAAAGCCTCGAGGGACAGCCTCGAGGGAAAGCCACAGATCCCTTGATCCACGTGACAGGAAGCGTGACACTACTGCTGCAGCTCGGGAGGAAAGCGCACGTGCATGCCCCCACTCGAGACGAGGCCTGACTCCCCTGGGGAGACTCAGAAGCACCCCAAGATCCATGGCAACACTGGAGAGGAATTCTCAGGTTCCGGCCCCGACTCCACACAGGGACTGAGGCCCAGGCATGGACGGGAGAGGAATCCCGAGAGGTCCCCTAGCAACTCGCATGGGGACTGACCTTTCCTGAGGCCACCAGAGCGGGTCCCTGTGGTCCCCGTCGTAACTCGAGAAGACCTGCTGCAACTCGAGAAAATCCAGGAGGTTCTCCCCTCCAGGTGAGATGAGGCCCATTTCTGCTGAGGCGTCTCGAGGCTGATCACACCTCACCTCTGGAACTTCGAAAGGGTCCTTCACACCCTTGGTGCAAATCAAGAAGTTCCCCGACATACCCGTCTCCACTCGAGAGGAATCACGAGGGTCCTGCCCACATCCAGAGGAGCCCCGTTTCCGCCTCGTAGCTCGAGATCAGGGATCCTTTCCCTGCTTCGTCGGGAAAGAGTTCCCGGCGTTCCCGTCGCATCTCAAGAGGAGGCCCTCTCAACAGGAACGGCGAGAGGAACTCCAGGGTCGTGCCACCATTCCAAGAGTCCCCCAGATGTCTCAGTCCATTCTAGAGGAACCTCTTTTCCCTTCACCGGCTCGGCTTTCACGCCGAGGATCGAGTCACACCAAGGTGGCAGGTGGCACAGCCCTGTGGGAAAGCCTCGTGGGAAAGCCTCGAGGGACAGCCTCGAGGGAAAGCCACAGATTCCTTGATCCACGTGACAGGAAGCGTGACACTACTGCTGCAGCTCGGGAGGAAAGCGCACGTGCATGCCCCCACTCGAGACGAGGCCTGACTCCCCTGGGAGACTCAGAAGCACCCCAAGATACATGGCAACACTGGAGAGGAATCCTCAGGTTCCGGCCCCGACTCCACACAAGGACTGAGGCCCCGGCATGGACGGGAGAGGAATCCCGAGAGGTCCCCTAGCAACTCGCATGGGGACTGGCCTTTCCTGAGGCCACCAGAGCGGGTCCCTGAGGTCCCCGTCGTAACTCGAGAGGACCTGCCGCAACTCGAGAAAATCCAGGAGGTTCTCCCCTCCAGGCGAGATGAGGCCCATTTCCGCTGAGGCGTCTCCAGGCTGATCACACCTCACCTGTGGAACTTCGAAAGGGTCCTTCACACCCTTGGTGCAAATCAAGAAGTTCCCCGACCTAGCCGTCTCCACTCGAGAGGAATCACGAGGGTCCCGCCCACATCCAGAGGAGCCCCGTTTCCGCCTCGTAGCTCGAGATGAGGGATCCTTTCCCTGCTTCGTCGGGAAAGAGTTCCCGGCGTTCCCGTCGCATCTCAAGAGGAGGCCCTCTCAACAGGAACGGCGAGAGGAACTCCAGGGTCGTGCCACCATTCCAAGAGTCCCCCAGATGTCTCAGTCCATTCCAGAGGAACCTCTTTTCCCTTCACCGGCTCGTCTTTCACGCCGAGGATCGACTCACACCAAGGTGGCACGTGGCACAGCCCTGTGGGAAAGCCTCGTGGGAAAGCCTCGAGGGACAGCCTCGAGGGAAAGCCACAGATCCCTTGATCCACGTGACAGGAAGCGTGACACTACTGCTGCAGCTCGGGAGGAAAGCGCACGTGCATGCCCCCACTCGAGACGAGGCCTGACTCCCCTGGGGAGACTCAGAAGCACCCCAAGTTCCATGGCAACACTGGAGAGGAATTCTCAGGTTCCGGCCCCGACTCCACACAGGGACTGAGGCCCAGGCATGGACGGGAGAGGAATCCCGAGAGGTCCCCTAGCAACTCGCATGGGGACTGACCTTTCCTGAGGCCACCAGAGCGGGTCCCTGTGGTCCCCGTCGTAACTCGAGAAGACCTGCTGCAACTCGAGAAAATCCAGGAGGTTCTCCCCTCCAGGCGAGATGAGGCCCATTTCTGCTGAGGCGTCTCGAGGCTGATCACACCTCACCTCTGGAACTTCGAAAGGGTCCTTCACACCCTTGGTGCAAATCAAGAAGTTCCCCGACATACCCGTGTCCACTCGAGAGGAATCACGAGGGTCCCGCCCTCATCCAGAGGAGCCCCGTTTCCGCCTCATAGCTCGAGATCAGGGATCCTTTCCCTGCTTCGTCGGGAAAGAGTTCCCGGCGTTCCCGTCGCATCTCAAGAGGAGGCCCTCTCAACAGGAACGGCGAGAGGAACTCCAGGGTCGTGCCACCATTCCAAGAGTCCCCCAGATTTCTCAGTCCATTCCAGAGGAACCTCTTTTCCCTTCACCGGCTCGTCTTTCACGCCGTGGATCGACTCACACCAAGGTGGCACGTGGCACAGCCCTGTGGGAAAGCCTCGTGGGAAAGCCTCGAGGGACAGCCTCGAGGGAAAGCCACAGATCCCTTGATCCACGTGACAGGAAGCGTGACACTACTGTTGCAGCTCGGGAGGAAAGCGCACGTGCATGCCCCCACTCGAGACGAGGCCTGACTCCCCTAGGGAGACTCAGAAGCACCCCAAGATCCATGGCAACACTGGAGAGGATTCCTCAGGTTCCGGCCCCGACTCCACACAAGGACTGAGGCCCCGGCATGGACGGGAGAGGAATCCCGAGAGGTCCCCTAGCAACTCGCATGGGGACTGGCCTTTCCTGAGGCCACCAGAGCGGGTCCCTGAGGTCCCCGTCGTAACTCTAGAAGACCTGCCACAACTCGAGAAAATCGAGGAGGTTCTCCCCTCCAGGCGAGATGAGGCCCATTTCCGCTGAGGCGTCTCCAGGCTGATCACACCTCACCTGTGGAACTTCGAAAGGGTCCTTCACACCCTTGGTGCAAATCAAGAAGTTCCCCGACCTAGCCGTCTCCACTCGAGAGGAATCACGAGGGTCCCGCCCACATCCAGAGGAGCCCCGTTTCCGCCTCGTAGCTCGAGATGAGGGATCCTTTCCCTGCTTCGTCGGGAAAGAGTTCCCGGCGTTCCCGTCGCATCTCAAGAGGAGGCCCTCTCAACAGGAACGGCGAGAGGAACTCCAGGGTCGTGCCACCATTCCAAGAGTCCCCCAGATGTCTCAGTCCATTCCAGAGGAACCTCTTTTCCCTTCACCGGCTCGTCTTTCACGCCGAGGATCGAGTCACACCAAGGTGGCAGGTGGCACAGCCCTGTGGGAAAGCCTCGTGGGAAAGCCTCGAGGGACAGCCTCGAGGGAAAGCCACAGATTCCTTGATCCACGTGACAGGAAGCGTGACACTACTGCTGCAGCTCGGGAGGAAAGCGCACGTGCATGCCCCCACTCGAGACGAGGCCTGACTCCCCTGGGAGACTCAGAAGCACCCCAAGATACATGGCAACACTGGAGAGGAATCCTCAGGTTCCGGCCCCGACTCCACACAAGGACTGAGGCCCCGGCATGGACGGGAGAGGAATCCCGAGAGGTCCCCTAGCAACTCGCATGGGGACTGGCCTTTCCTGAGGCCACCAGAGCGGGTCCCTGAGGTCCCCGTCGTAACTCGAGAGGACCTGCCGCAACTCGAGAAAATCCAGGAGGTTCTCCCCTCCAGGCGAGATGAGGCCCATTTCCGCTGAGGCGTCTCCAGGCTGATCACACCTCACCTGTGGAACTTCGAAAGGGTCCTTCACACCCTTGGTGCAAATCAAGAAGTTCCCCGACCTAGCCGTCTCCACTCGAGAGGAATCACGAGGGTCCCGCCCACATCCAGAGGAGCCCCGTTTCCGCCTCGTAGCTCGAGATGAGGGATCCTTTCCCTGCTTCGTCGGGAAAGAGTTCCCGGCGTTCCCGTCGCATCTCAAGAGGAGGCCCTCTCAACAGGAACGGCGAGAGGAACTCCAGGGTCGTGCCACCATTCCAAGAGTCCCCCAGATGTCTCAGTCCATTCCAGAGGAACCTCTTTTCCCTTCACCGGCTCGTCTTTCACGCCGAGGATCGACTCACACCAAGGTGGCACGTGGCACAGCCCTGTGGGAAAGCCTCGTGGGAAAGCCTCGAGGGACAGCCTCGAGGGAAAGCCACAGATCCCTTGATCCACGTGACAGGAAGCGTGACACTACTGCTGCAGCTCGGGAGGAAAGCGCACGTGCATGCCCCCACTCGAGACGAGGCCTGACTCCCCTGGGGAGACTCAGAAGCACCCCAAGTTCCATGGCAACACTGGAGAGGAATTCTCAGGTTCCGGCCCCGACTCCACACAGGGACTGAGGCCCAGGCATGGACGGGAGAGGAATCCCGAGAGGTCCCCTAGCAACTCGCATGGGGACTGACCTTTCCTGAGGCCACCAGAGCGGGTCCCTGTGGTCCCCGTCGTAACTCGAGAAGACCTGCTGCAACTCGAGAAAATCCAGGAGGTTCTCCCCTCCAGGCGAGATGAGGCCCATTTCTGCTGAGGCGTCTCGAGGCTGATCACACCTCACCTCTGGAACTTCGAAAGGGTCCTTCACACCCTTGGTGCAAATCAAGAAGTTCCCCGACATACCCGTGTCCACTCGAGAGGAATCACGAGGGTCCCGCCCTCATCCAGAGGAGCCTCGTTTCCGCCTCATAGCTCGAGATCAGGGATCCTTTCCCTGCTTCGTCGGGAAAGAGTTCCCGGCGTTCCCGTCGCATCTCAAGAGGAGGCCCTCTCAACAGGAACGGCGAGAGGAACTCCAGGGTCGTGCCACCATTCCAAGAGTCCCCCAGATTTCTCAGTCCATTCCAGAGGAACCTCTTTTCCCTTCACCGGCTCGTCTTTCACGCCGTGGATCGACTCACACCAAGGTGGCACGTGGCACAGCCCTGTGGGAAAGCCTCGTGGGAAAGCCTCGAGGGACAGCCTCGAGGGAAAGCCACAGATCCCTTGATCCACGTGACAGGAAGCGTGACACTACTGTTGCAGCTCGGGAGGAAAGCGCACGTGCATGCCCCCACTCGAGACGAGGCCTGACTCCCCTAGGGAGACTCAGAAGCACCCCAAGATCCATGGCAACACTGGAGAGGATTCCTCAGGTTCCGGCCCCGACTCCACACAAGGACTGAGGCCCCGGCATGGACGGGAGAGGAATCCCGAGAGGTCCCCTAGCAACTCGCATGGGGACTGGCCTTTCCTGAGGCCACCAGAGCGGGTCCCTGAGGTCCCCGTCGTAACTCTAGAAGACCTGCCACAACTCGAGAAAATCGAGGAGGTTCTCCCCTCCAGGCGAGATGAGGCCCATTTCCGCTGAGGCGTCTCCAGGCTGATCACACCTCACCTGTGGAACTTCGAAAGGGTCCTTCACACCCTTGGTGCAAATCAAGAAGTTCCCCGACCTAGCCGTCTCCACTCGAGAGGAATCACGAGGGTCCCGCCCACATCCAGAGGAGCCCCGTTTCCGCCTCGTAGCTCGAGATGAGGGATCCTTTCCCTGCTTCGTCGGGAAAGAGTTCCCGGCGTTCCCGTCGCATCTCAAGAGGAGGCCCTCTCAACAGGAACGGCGAGAGGAACTCCAGGGTCGTGCCACCATTCCAAGAGTCCCCCAGATGTCTCAGTCCATTCCAGAGGAACCTCTTTTCCCTTCACCGGCTCGTCTTTCACGCCGAGGATCGACTCACACCAAGGTGGCACGTGGCACAGCCCTGTGGGAAAGCCTCGTGGGAAAGCCTCGAGGGACAGCCTCGAGGGAAAGCCACAGATCCCTTGATCCACGTGACAGGAAGCGTGACACTACTGCTGCAGCTCGGGAGGAAAGCGCACGTGCATGCCCCCACTCGAGACGAGGCCTGACTCCCCTTGGGAGACTCAGAAGCACCCCAAGATCCATGGCAACACTGGAGAGGAATCCTCAGGTTCCGGCCCCGACTCCACACAAGGACTGAGGCCCCGGCATGGACGGGAGAGGAATCCCGAGAGGTCCCCTAGCAACTCGCATGGGGACTGGCCTTTCCTGAGGCCACCAGAGCGGGTCCCTGAGGTCCCCGTCGTAACTCGAGAGGACCTGCCGCAACTCGAGAAAATCCAGGAGGTTCTCCCCTCCAGGCGAGATGAGGCCCATTTCCGCTGAGGCGTCTCCAGGCTGATCACACCTCACCTGTGGAACTTCGAAAGGGTCCTTCACACCCTTGGTGCAAATCAAGAAGTTCCCCGACATACCCGTCTCCACTCGAGAGGAATCACGAGGGTCCCGCCCACATCCAGAGGAGCCCCGTTTCCGCCTCGTAGCTCGAGATGAGGGATCCTTTCCCTGCTTCGTCGGGAAAGAGTTCCCGGCGTTCCCGTCGCATCTCAAGAGGAGGCCCTCTCAACAGGAACGGCGAGAGGAACTCCAGGGTCGTGCAACCATTCCAAGAGTCCCCCAGATGTCTCAGTCCATTCCAGAGGAACCTCTTTTCCCTTCACCGGCTCGGCTTTCACACCGAGGATCGAGTCACACCAAGGTGGCAGGTGGCACAGCCCTGTGGGAAAGCCTCGTGGGAAAGCCTCGAGGGACAGCCTCGAGGGAAAGCCACAGATTCCTTGATCCACGTGACAGGAAGCGTGACACTACTGCTGCAGCTCGGGAGGAAAGCGCACGTGCATGCCCCCACTCGAGACGAGGCCTGACTCCCCTGGGAGACTCAGAAGCACCCCAAGATCCATGGCAACACTGGAGAGGAATCCTCAGGTTCCGGCCCCGACTCCACACAAGGACTGAGGCCCCGGCATGGACGGGAGAGGAATCCCGAGAGGTCCCCTAGCAACTCGCCTGGGGACTGGCCTTTCCTGAGGCCACAAGAGCGGGTCCCTGAGGTCCCCGTTGTAACTCGAGAAGACCTGCCGCAACTCGAGAAAATCCAGGAGGTTCTCCCCTCCAGGCGAGATGAGGCCCATTTCCGCTGAGGCGTCTCCAGGCTGATCACACCTCACCTCTGGAACTTCGAAAGGGTCCTTCACACCCTTGGTGCAAATCAAGAAGTTCCCCAACTTAGCCGTCTCCACTCGAGAGGAATCACGAGGGTCTCGCTCACATCCAGAGGAGCCCCGTTTCCGCCTCGTAACTCGAGATGAGGGATCCTTTCCCTGCTTCGTCGGGAAAGAGTTCCCGGCGTTCCCGTCGCATCTCAAGAGGAGGCCCTCTCAACAGGAACGGCGAGAGGAACTCCAGGGTCGTGCCACCATTCCAAGAGTCCCCCAGATGTCTCAGTCCATTCTAGAGGAACCTCTTTTCCCTTCACCGGCTCGGCTTTCACGCCGAGGATCGACTCTCACCAAGGTGGCACGTGGGACAGCCCTGTGGGAAAGCCTCGTGGGAAAGCCTCGAGGGACAGCCTCGAGGGAAAGCCACAGATCCCTTGATCCACGTGACAGGAAGCGTGACACTACTGCTGCAGCTCGGGAGGAAAGCGCACGTGCATGCCCCCACTCGAGACGAGGCCTGACTCCCCTGGGGAGACTCAGAAGCACCCCAAGATCCATGGCAACACTGGAGAGGAATTCTCAGGTTCCGGCCCCGACTCCACACAGGGACTGAGGCCCAGGCATGGACGGGAGAGGAATCCCGAGAGGTCCCCTAGCAACTCGCATGGGGACTGACCTTTCCTGAGGCCACCAGAGCGGGTCCCTGTGGTCCCCGTCGTAACTCGAGAAGACCTGCTGCAACTCGAGAAAATCCAGGAGGTTCTCCCCTCCAGGTGAGATGAGGCCCATTTCTGCTGAGGCGTCTCGAGGCTGATCACACCTCACCTCTGGAACTTCGAAAGGGTCCTTCACACCCTTGGTGCAAATCAAGAAGTTCCCCGACATACCCGTCTCCACTCGAGAGGAATCACGAGGGTCCTGCCCACATCCAGAGGAGCCCCGTTTCCGCCTCGTAGCTCGAGATCAGGGATCCTTTCCCTGCTTCGTCGGGAAAGAGTTCCCGGCGTTCCCGTCGCATCTCAAGAGGAGGCCCTCTCAACAGGAACGGCGAGAGGAACTCCAGGGTCGTGCCACCATTCCAAGAGTCCCCCAGATGTCTCAGTCCATTCTAGAGGAACCTCTTTTCCCTTCACCGGCTCGGCTTTCACGCCGAGGATCGAGTCACACCAAGGTGGCAGGTGGCACAGCCCTGTGGGAAAGCCTCGTGGGAAAGCCTCGAGGGACAGCCTCGAGGGAAAGCCACAGATTCCTTGATCCACGTGACAGGAAGCGTGACACTACTGCTGCAGCTCGGGAGGAAAGCGCACGTGCATGCCCCCACTCGAGACGAGGCCTGACTCCCCTGGGAGACTCAGAAGCACCCCAAGATACATGGCAACACTGGAGAGGAATCCTCAGGTTCCGGCCCCGACTCCACACAAGGACTGAGGCCCCGGCATGGACGGGAGAGGAATCCCGAGAGGTCCCCTAGCAACTCGCATGGGGACTGGCCTTTCCTGAGGCCACCAGAGCGGGTCCCTGAGGTCCCCGTCGTAACTCGAGAGGACCTGCCGCAACTCGAGAAAATCCAGGAGGTTCTCCCCTCCAGGCGAGATGAGGCCCATTTCCGCTGAGGCGTCTCCAGGCTGATCACACCTCACCTGTGGAACTTCGAAAGGGTCCTTCACACCCTTGGTGCAAATCAAGAAGTTCCCCGACCTAGCCGTCTCCACTCGAGAGGAATCACGAGGGTCCCGCCCACATCCAGAGGAGCCCCGTTTCCGCCTCGTAGCTCGAGATGAGGGATCCTTTCCCTGCTTCGTCGGGAAAGAGTTCCCGGCGTTCCCGTCGCATCTCAAGAGGAGGCCCTCTCAACAGGAACGGCGAGAGGAACTCCAGGGTCGTGCCACCATTCCAAGAGTCCCCCAGATGTCTCAGTCCATTCCAGAGGAACCTCTTTTCCCTTCACCGGCTCGTCTTTCACGCCGAGGATCGACTCACACCAAGGTGGCACGTGGCACAGCCCTGTGGGAAAGCCTCGTGGGAAAGCCTCGAGGGACAGCCTCGAGGGAAAGCCACAGATCCCTTGATCCACGTGACAGGAAGCGTGACACTACTGCTGCAGCTCGGGAGGAAAGCGCACGTGCATGCCCCCACTCGAGACGAGGCCTGACTCCCCTGGGGAGACTCAGAAGCACCCCAAGTTCCATGGCAACACTGGAGAGGAATTCTCAGGTTCCGGCCCCGACTCCACACAGGGACTGAGGCCCAGGCATGGACGGGAGAGGAATCCCGAGAGGTCCCCTAGCAACTCGCATGGGGACTGACCTTTCCTGAGGCCACCAGAGCGGGTCCCTGTGGTCCCCGTCGTAACTCGAGAAGACCTGCTGCAACTCGAGAAAATCCAGGAGGTTCTCCCCTCCAGGCGAGATGAGGCCCATTTCTGCTGAGGCGTCTCGAGGCTGATCACACCTCACCTCTGGAACTTCGAAAGGGTCCTTCACACCCTTGGTGCAAATCAAGAAGTTCCCCGACATACCCGTGTCCACTCGAGAGGAATCACGAGGGTCCCGCCCTCATCCAGAGGAGCCCCGTTTCCGCCTCATAGCTCGAGATCAGGGATCCTTTCCCTGCTTCGTCGGGAAAGAGTTCCCGGCGTTCCCGTCGCATCTCAAGAGGAGGCCCTCTCAACAGGAACGGCGAGAGGAACTCCAGGGTCGTGCCACCATTCCAAGAGTCCCCCAGATTTCTCAGTCCATTCCAGAGGAACCTCTTTTCCCTTCACCGGCTCGTCTTTCACGCCGTGGATCGACTCACACCAAGGTGGCACGTGGCACAGCCCTGTGGGAAAGCCTCGTGGGAAAGCCTCGAGGGACAGCCTCGAGGGAAAGCCACAGATCCCTTGATCCACGTGACAGGAAGCGTGACACTACTGTTGCAGCTCGGGAGGAAAGCGCACGTGCATGCCCCCACTCGAGACGAGGCCTGACTCCCCTAGGGAGACTCAGAAGCACCCCAAGATCCATGGCAACACTGGAGAGGATTCCTCAGGTTCCGGCCCCGACTCCACACAAGGACTGAGGCCCCGGCATGGACGGGAGAGGAATCCCGAGAGGTCCCCTAGCAACTCGCATGGGGACTGGCCTTTCCTGAGGCCACCAGAGCGGGTCCCTGAGGTCCCCGTCGTAACTCTAGAAGACCTGCCACAACTCGAGAAAATCGAGGAGGTTCTCCCCTCCAGGCGAGATGAGGCCCATTTCCGCTGAGGCGTCTCCAGGCTGATCACACCTCACCTGTGGAACTTCGAAAGGGTCCTTCACACCCTTGGTGCAAATCAAGAAGTTCCCCGACCTAGCCGTCTCCACTCGAGAGGAATCACGAGGGTCCCGCCCACATCCAGAGGAGCCCCGTTTCCGCCTCGTAGCTCGAGATGAGGGATCCTTTCCCTGCTTCGTCGGGAAAGAGTTCCCGGCGTTCCCGTCGCATCTCAAGAGGAGGCCCTCTCAACAGGAACGGCGAGAGGAACTCCAGGGTCGTGCCACCATTCCAAGAGTCCCCCAGATGTCTCAGTCCATTCCAGAGGAACCTCTTTTCCCTTCACCGGCTCGTCTTTCACGCCGAGGATCGAGTCACACCAAGGTGGCAGGTGGCACAGCCCTGTGGGAAAGCCTCGTGGGAAAGCCTCGAGGGACAGCCTCGAGGGAAAGCCACAGATTCCTTGATCCACGTGACAGGAAGCGTGACACTACTGCTGCAGCTCGGGAGGAAAGCGCACGTGCATGCCCCCACTCGAGACGAGGCCTGACTCCCCTGGGAGACTCAGAAGCACCCCAAGATCCATGGCAACACTGGAGAGGAATCCTCAGGTTCCGGCCCCGACTCCACACAAGGACTGAGGCCCCGGCATGGACGGGAGAGGAATCCCGAGAGGTCCCCTAGCAACTCGCCTGGGGACTGGCCTTTCCTGAGGCCACAAGAGCGGGTCCCTGAGGTCCCCGTTGTAACTCGAGAAGACCTGCCGCAACTCGAGAAAATCCAGGAGGTTCTCCCCTCCAGGCGAGATGAGGCCCATTTCCGCTGAGGCGTCTCCAGGCTGATCACACCTCACCTCTGGAACTTCGAAAGGGTCCTTCACACCCTTGGTGCAAATCAAGAAGTTCCCCAACTTAGCCGTCTCCACTCGAGAGGAATCACGAGGGTCTCGCTCACATCCAGAGGAGCCCCGTTTCCGCCTCGTAACTCGAGATGAGGGATCCTTTCCCTGCTTCGTCGGGAAAGAGTTCCCGGCGTTCCCGTCGCATCTCAAGAGGAGGCCCTCTCAACAGGAACGGCGAGAGGAACTCCAGGGTCGTGCCACCATTCCAAGAGTCCCCCAGATGTCTCAGTCCATTCCAGAGGAACCTCTTTTCCCTTCACTGGCTCGTCTTTCACGCTGAGGATCGACTCACACCAAGGTGGCACGTGGCACAGCCCTGTGGGAAAGCCTCGTGGGAAAGCCTCGAGGGACAGCCTCGAGGGAAAGCCACAGATCCCTTGATCCACGTGACAGGAAGCGTGACACTACTGCTGCAGCTCGGGAGGAAAGCGCACGTGCATGCCCCCACTCGAGACGAGGCCTGACTCCCCTGGGGAGACTCAGAAGCACCCCAAGATCCATGGCAACACTGGAGAGGAATCCTCAGGTTCCGGCCCCGACTCCACACAAGGACTGAGGCCCCGGCATGGACGGGAGAGGAATCCCGAGAGGTCCCCTAGCAACTCGCATGGGGACTGGCCTTTCCTGAGGCCACCAGAGCGGGTCCCTGAGGTCCCCGTCGTAACTCGAGAGGACCTGCCGCAACTCGAGAAAATCCAGGAGGTTCTCCCCTCCAGGCGAGATGAGGCCCATTTCCGCTGAGGCGTCTCGAGGCTGATCACACCTCACCTCTGGAACTTCGAAAGGGTCCTTCACACCCTTGGTGGAAATCAAGAAGTTCCCCGACATACCCGTCTCCACTCGAGAGGAATCACGAGGGTCCCGCCCACATCCAGAGGAGCCCCGTTTCCGCCTCGTAGCTCGAGATGAGGGATCCTTTCCCTGCTTCGTCGGGAAAGAGTTCCCGGCGTTCCCGTCGCATCTCAAGAGGAGGCCCTCTCAACAGGAACGGCGAGAGGGACTCCAGGGTCGTGCAACCATTCCAAGAGTGCCCCAGATGTCTCAGTCCATTCCAGAGGAACCTCTTTTCCCTTCACCGGCTCGTCTTTCATGCCGAGGATTGACTCACACCAAGGTGGCACGTGGCACAGCCCTGTGGGAAAGCCTCGTGGGAAAGCCTCGAGGGACAGCCTCGAGGGAAAGCCACAGATCCATTGATCCACGTGACAGGAAGCGTGACACTACTGCTGCAGCTCGGGAGGAATGCGCACGTGCATGCCCCCACTCGAGACGAGGCCTGACTCCCCTGGGGAGACTCACAAGCACCCCAAGATCCATGGCAACACTGCAGAGGAATCCTCAGGTTCCGGCCCCGACTCCACAAAAGGACTGAGGCCCCGGCATGGACGGGAGAGGAATCCCGAGAGGTCCCCTAGCAACTCGCATGGGGACTGGCCTTTCCTGAGGCCACCAGAGCGGGTCCCTGAGGTCCCCGTAGTAACTCGAGAAGACCTGCCGCAACTCGAGAAAATCCAGGAGGTTCTCCCCTCCAGGCGAGATGAGGCCCATTTCCGCTGAGGCGTCTCCAGGCTGATCACACCTCACCTCTGGAACTTCGAAAGGG
Organism: Budorcas taxicolor; assembly: GCF_023091745.1. Lineage (NCBI taxonomy): Eukaryota > Metazoa > Chordata > Mammalia > Artiodactyla > Bovidae > Budorcas > Budorcas taxicolor. The sequence continues at coordinate 327,646 of NW_026291535.1, forward strand.
TCCTTCACACCCTTGGTGCAAATCAAGAAGTTCCCCGACATACCCGTCTCCACTCGAGAGGAATCACGAGGGTCCCGCCCACATCCAGAGGAGCCCCGTTTCGGCCTCGCAGCTCGAGATGAGGGATCCTTTCCCTGCTTCGTCGGGAAAGAGTTCCCGGCGTTCCCGTCGCATCTCAAGAGGAGGCCCTCTCAACAGGAACGGCGAGAGGAATTCCAGGGTCGTGCCACCATTCCAAGAGTCCCCCAGATGTCTCAGTCCATTCTAGAGGAACCTCTTTTCCCTTCACCGGCTCGTCTTTAACGCCGAGGATCGACTCACACCAAGGTGGCACGTGGCACAGCCCTGTGGGAAAGCCTCGTGGGAAAGCCTCGAGGGACAGCCTCGAGGGAAAGCCACAGATCCCTTGATCCACGTGACAGGAAGCGTGACACTACTGCTGCAGCTCGGGAGGAAAGCGCACGTGCATGCCCCCACTCGAGACGAGGCCTGACTCCCCTGGGGAGACTCAGAAGCACCCCAAGATCCATGGCAACACTGGAGAGGAATCCTCAGGTTCCTGCCCCGACTCCACACAAGGACTGAGGCCCCGGCATGGACGGGAGAGTAATCCCGAGAGGTCCCCTAGCAACTCGCATGGGGACTGGCCTTTCCTGAGGCCACCAGAGCGGGTCCCTGAGGTCCCCGTCGTAACTCGAGAAGACCTGCCGCAACTCGAGAAAATCCAGGAGGTTCTCCCCTCCAGGCGAGATGAGGCCCATTTCCGCTGAGGCGTCTCGAGGCTGATCACACCTCACCTCTGGAACTTCGAAAGGGTCCTTCACACCCTTGGTGCAAATCAAGAAGTTCCCCGACATACCCGTCTCCACTCGAGAGGAATCACGAGGGTCCCGCCCACATCCAGAGGAGCCCCGTTTCCGCCTCGTAGCTCGAGATGAGGGATCCTTTCCCTGCTTCGTCGCGAAAGAGTTCCCGGCGTTCCCGTCGCATCTCAAGAGGAGGCCCTCTCAACAGGAACGGCGAGAGGAACTCCAGGGTCGTGCCATCATTCCAAGAGTCCCCCAGATGTCTCAGTCCATTCCAGAGGAACTTCTTTTCCCTTCACCGGCTCGTCTTTCACGCCGAGGATCGACTCACACCAAGGTGGCACGTGGCACAGCCCTGTGGGAAAGCCTCGTGGGAAAGCCTCGAGGGACAGCCTCGAGGGAAAGCCACAGATCCCTTGATCCACGTGACAGGAAGCGTGACACTACTGCTGCAGCTCGGGAGGAAAGCGCACGTGCATGCCCCCACTCGAGACGAGGCCTGACTCCCCTTGGGAGACTCAGAAGCACCCCAAGATCCATGGCAACACTGGAGAGGAATCCTCAGGTTCCGGCCCCGACTCCACACAAGGACTGAGGCCCCGGCATGGACGGGAGAGGAATCCCGAGAGGTCCCCTAGCAACTCGCATGGGGACTGGCCTTTCCTGAGGCCACCAGAGCGGGTCCCTGAGGTCCCCGTCGTAACTCGAGAGGACCTGCCGCAACTCGAGAAAATCCAGGAGGTTCTCCCCTCCAGGCGAGATGAGGCCCATTTCCGCTGAGGCGTCTCCAGGCTGATCACACCTCACCTGTGGAACTTCGAAAGGGTCCTTCACACCCTTGGTGCAAATCAAGAAGTTCCCCGACATACCCGTCTCCACTCGAGAGGAATCACGAGGGTCCCGCCCACATCCAGAGGAGCCCCGTTTCCGCCTCGTAGCTCGAGATGAGGGATCCTTTCCCTGCTTCGTCGGGAAAGAGTTCCCGGCGTTCCCGTCGCATCTCAAGAGGAGGCCCTCTCAACAGGAACGGCGAGAGGAACTCCAGGGTCGTGCAACCATTCCAAGAGTCCCCCAGATGTCTCAGTCCATTCCAGAGGAACCTCTTTTCCCTTCACCGGCTCGGCTTTCACACCGAGGATCGAGTCACACCAAGGTGGCAGGTGGCACAGCCCTGTGGGAAAGCCTCGTGGGAAAGCCTCGAGGGACAGCCTCGAGGGAAAGCCACAGATTCCTTGATCCACGTGACAGGAAGCGTGACACTACTGCTGCAGCTCGGGAGGAAAGCGCACGTGCATGCCCCCACTCGAGACGAGGCCTGACTCCCCTGGGAGACTCAGAAGCACCCCAAGATCCATGGCAACACTGGAGAGGAATCCTCAGGTTCCGGCCCCGACTCCACACAAGGACTGAGGCCCCGGCATGGACGGGAGAGGAATCCCGAGAGGTCCCCTAGCAACTCGCCTGGGGACTGGCCTTTCCTGAGGCCACAAGAGCGGGTCCCTGAGGTCCCCGTTGTAACTCGAGAAGACCTGCCGCAACTCGAGAAAATCCAGGAGGTTCTCCCCTCCAGGCGAGATGAGGCCCATTTCCGCTGAGGCGTCTCCAGGCTGATCACACCTCACCTCTGGAACTTCGAAAGGGTCCTTCACACCCTTGGTGCAAATCAAGAAGTTCCCCAACTTAGCCGTCTCCACTCGAGAGGAATCACGAGGGTCTCGCTCACATCCAGAGGAGCCCCGTTTCCGCCTCGTAACTCGAGATGAGGGATCCTTTCCCTGCTTCGTCGGGAAAGAGTTCCCGGCGTTCCCGTCGCATCTCAAGAGGAGGCCCTCTCAACAGGAACGGCGAGAGGGACTCCAGGGTCGTGCAACCATTCCAAGAGTGCCCCAGATGTCTCAGTCCATTCCAGAGGAACCTCTTTTCCCTTCACCGGCTCGTCTTTCATGCCGAGGATCGACTCACACCAAGGTGGCACGTGGCACAGCCCTGTGGGAAAGCCTCGTGGGAAAGCCTCGAGGGACAGCCTCGAGGGAAAGCCACAGATCCATTGATCCACGTGACAGGAAGCGTGACACTACTGCTGCAGCTCGGGAGGAAAGCGCACGTGCATGCCCCCACTCGAGACGAGGCCTGACTCCCCTGGGGAGACTCACAAGCACCCCAAGATCCATGGCAACACTGCAGAGGAATCCTCAGGTTCCGGCCCCGACTCCACAAAAGGACTGAGGCCCCGGCATGGACGGGAGAGGAATCCCGAGAGGTCCCCTTGCAACTCGCATGGGGACTGGCCTTTCCTGAGGCCACCAGAGCGGGTCCCTGAGGTCCCCGTCGTAACTCGAGAAGACCTGCCGCAACTCGAGAAAATCCAGGAGGTTCTCCCCTCCAGGCGAGATGAGGCCCATTTCCGCTGAGGCGTCTCCAGGCTGATCACACCTCACCTCTGGAACTTCGAAAGGGTCCTTCACACCCTTGGTGCAAATCAAGAAGTTCCCCGACATACCCGTCTCCACTCGAGAGGAATCACGAGGGTCCCGCCCACATCCAGAGGAGCCTCGTTTCGGCCTCGTAGCTCGAGATGAGGGATCCTTTCCCTGCTTCGTCGGGAAAGAGTTCCCGGCGTTCCCGTCGCATCTCAAGAGGAGGCCCTCTCAACAGGAACGGCGAGAGGAATTCCAGGGTCGTGCCACCATTCCAAGAGTCCCCCAGATGTCTCAGTCCATTCTAGAGGAACCTCTTTTCCCTTCACCGGCTCGTCTTTCACGCCGAGGATCGACTCACACCAAGGTGGCACGTGGCACAGCCCTGTGGGAAAGCCTCGTGGGAAAACCTCGAGGGACAGCCTCGAGGGAAAGCCACAGATCCCTTGATCCACGTGACAGGAAGCGTGACACTACTGCTGCAGCTCGGGAGGAAAGCGCACGTGCATGCCCCCACTCGAGACGAGGCCTGACTCCCCTGGGGAGACTCAGAAGCACCCCAAGATCCATGGCAACACTGGAGAGGAATCCTCAGGTTCCGGCCCCGACTCCACACAAGGACTGAGGCCCCGGCATGGACGGGAGAGGAATCCCGAGAGGTCCCCTAGCAACTCGCATGGGGACTGGCCTTTCCTGAGGCCACCAGAGCGGGTCCCTGAGGTCCCCGTCGTAACTCGAGAAGACCTGCCGCAACTCGAAAAAATCCAGGAGGTTCTCCCCTCCAGGCGAGATGAGGCCCATTTCCGCTGAGGCGTCTCGTGGCTGATCACACCTCACCTCTGGAACTTCGAAAGGGTCCTTCACACCCTTGGTGCAAATCAAGAAGTTCCCCGACATACCCGTCTCCACTCGAGAGGAATCACGAGGGTCCCGCCCACATCCAGAGGAGCCCCGTTTCCGCCTCGTAGCTCGAGATGAGGGATCCTTTCCCTGCTTCGTCGCGAAAGAGTTCCCGGCGTTCCCGTCGCATCTCAAGAGGAGGCCCTCTCAACAGGAACGGCGAGAGGAACTCCAGGGTCGTGCCATCATTCCAAGAGTCCCCCAGATGTCTCAGTCCATTCCAGAGGAACCTCTTTTCCCTTCACCGGCTCGTCTTTCACGCCGAGGATCGACTCACACCAAGGTGGCACGTGGCACAGCCCTGTGGGAAAGCCTCGTGGGAAAGCCTCGAGGGACAGCCTCGAGGGAAAGCCACAGATCCCTTGATCCACGTGACAGGAAGCGTGACACTACTGCTGCAGCTCGGGAGGAAAGCGCACGTGCATGCCCCCAATCGAGACGAGGCCTGACTCCCCGGGGGAGACTCAGAAGCACCCCAAGATCCATGGCAACACTGGAGAGGAATCCTCAGGTTCCGGCCCCGAATCCACACAAGGACTGAGGCCCCGGCATGGACGGGAGAGGAATCCCGAGAGGTCCCCTAGCAACTCGCATGGGGACTGGCCCTTCCTGAGGCCACCAGAGCGGGTCCCTGAGGTCCCCGTCGTAACTCGAGAAGACCTGCCACAACTCGAGAAAATCCAGGAGGTTCTCCCCTCCAGGCGAGATGAGGCCCATTTCCGCTGAGGCGTCTCCAGGCTGATCACACCTCACCTCTGGAACTTCGAAAGGGTCCTTCACACCCTTGGTGCAAATCAAGAAGTTCCCCAACTTAGCCGTCTCCACTCGAGAGGAATCACGAGGGTCCCGCCCACATCCAGAGGAGCCCCGTTTCGGCCTCGTAGCTCGAGATGAGGGATCCTTTCCCTGCTTCGTCGGAAAAGAGTTCCCGGCGTTCCCGTCGCATCTCAAGAGGAGGCCCTCTCAACAGGAACGGCGAGAGGAACTCCAGGGTCGTGCCACCATTCAAAGAGTCCCCCAGATGTCTCAGTCCATTCCAGAGGAACCTCTTTTCCCTTCACCGGCTCGTCTTTCACGCCGAGGATCGAATCACACCAAGGTGGCACGTGGCACAGCCCTGTGGGAAAGCCTCGTGGGAAAGCCTCGAGGGACAGCCTCGAGGGAAAGCCACAGATCCCTTGATCCACGTGACAGGAAGCGTGACACTACTGCTGCAGCTCGGGAGGAAAGCGCACGTGCATGCCCCCACTCGAGACGAGGCCTGACTCCCCTGGGGAGACTCAGAAGCACCCCAAGATCCATGGCAACACTGGAGAGGAATCCTCAGGTTCCGGCCCCGACTCCACACAAGGACTGAGACCCCGGCATAGACGGGAGAGGAATCCCGAGAGGTCCCCTAGCAACTCGCATGGGGACTGGCCTTTCCTGAGGCCACCAGAGCGGGTCCCTGAGGTCCCCGTCGTAACTCGAGAAGACCTGCCACAACTCGAGAAAATCCAGGAGGTTCTCCCCTCCAGGCGAGGTGAGGCCCATTTCCGCTGAGGCATCTCAAGGCTGATCACACCTCACCTCTGGAACTTCGAAAGGGTCCTTCACACCCTTGGTGCAAATCAAGAAGTTCCCCAACTTAGCCGTCTCCACTCGAGAGGAATCACGAGGGTCCCCCCCACATCCAGAGGAGCCCCGTTTCGGCCTCGTAGCTCGAGATGAGGGATCCTTTCCCTGCTTCGTCGGGAAAGAGTTCCCGGCGTTCCCGTCGCATCTCAAGAGGAGGCCCTCTCAACAGGAACGGCGAGAGGAACTCCAGGGTCGTGCCACCATTCCAAGAGTCCCCCAGATGTCTCAGTCCATTCCAGAGGAACCTCTTTTCCCTTCACCGGCTCGTCTTTCACGCCGAGGATCGACTCACACCAAGGTGGCACGTGGCACAGCCCTGTGGGAAAGCCTCGTGGGAAAGCCTCGAGGGACAGCCTCGAGGGAAAGCCACAGATCCCTTGATCCACGTGACAGGAAGCGTGACACTACTGCTGCAGCTCGGGAGGAAAGCGCACGTGCATGCCCCCACTCGAGACGAGGCCTGACTCCCCGGGGGAGACTCAGAAGCACCCCAAGATCCATGGCAACACTGGAGAGGAATCCTCAGGTTCCGGCCCCGACTCCACACAAGGACTGAGGCCCCGGCATGGACGGGAGAGGAATCCCGAGAGGTCCCCTAGCAACTCGCATGGGGACTGGCCTTTCCTGAGGCCACCAGAGCGGGTCCCTGAGGTCCCCGTCGTAACTCGAGAAGACCTGCCACAACTCGAGAAAATCCAGGAGGTTCTCCCCTCCAGGCGAGATGAGGCCCATTTCCGCTGAGGCGTCTCCAGGCTGATCACACCTCACCTCTGGAACTTCGAAAGGGTCCTTCACACCCTTGGTGCAAATCAAGAAGTTCCCCAACTTAGCCGTCTCCACTCGAGAGGAATCACGAGGGTCCCCCCCACATCCAGAGGAGCCCCGTTTCGGCCTCGTAGCTCGAGATGAGGGATCCTTTCCCTGCTTCCTCGGGAAAGAGTTCCCGGCGTTCCCGTCGCATCTCAAGAGGAGGCCCTCTCAACAGGAACGGCGAGAGGAACTCCAGGGTCGTGCCACCATTCCAAGAGTCCCCCAGATGTCTCAGTCCATTCCAGAGGAACCTCTTTTCCCTTCACCGGCTCGTCTTTCACGCCGAGGATCGACTCACACCAAGGTGGCACGTGGCACAGCCCTGTGGGAAAGCCTCGTGGGAAAGCCTCGAGGGACAGCCTCGAGGGAAAGCCACAGATCCCTTGATCCACGTGACAGGAAGAGTGACACTACTGCTGCAGCTCGGGAGGAAAGCGCACGTGCATGCCCCCACTCGAGACGAGGCCTGACTCCCCTGGGGAGACTCAGAAGCACCCCAAGATCCATGGCAACACTGGAGAGGAATTCTCAGGTTCCGGCCCCGACTCCACACAAGGACTGAGGCCCAGGCATGGACGGGAGAGGAATCCCGAGAGGTCCCCTAGCAACTCGCATGGGGACTGACCTTTCCTGAGGCCACCAGAGCGGGTCCCTGTGGTCCCCGTCGTAACTCGAGAAGACCTGCCGCAACTGGAGAAAATCCAGGAGGTTCTCCCCTCCAGGCGAAATGAGGCCCTTTTCCGCTGAGGCGTCTCCTGGCTGATCACACCTCACCTCTGGAACTTCGAAAGGGTCCTTCACACCCTTGGTGCAAATCAAGAAGTTCCCCGACATACCCGTCTCCACTCGAGAGGAATCACGAGGGTCCCGCCCACATCCAGAGGAGCCCCGTTTCGGCCTCGTAGCTCGAGATGAGGGATCCTTTCCCTGCTTCGTCGGGAAAGAGTTCCCGGCGTTCCCGTCGCATCTCAAGAGGAGGCCCTCTCAACAGGAACGGCGAGAGGAACTCCAGGGTCGTGCCACCATTCCAAGAGTCCCCCAGATGTCTCAGTCCATTCTAGAGGAACCTCTTTTCCCTTCACCGGCTCGTCTTTCACGCCGAGGATCGACTCACACCAAGGTGGCACGTGGCACAGCCCTGTGGGAAAGCCTCGTGGGAAAGCCTCGAGGGACAGCCTCGAGGGAAAGCCACAGATCCCTTGATCCACGTGACAGGAAGCGTGACACTACTGCTGCAGCTCGGGAGGAAAGCGCACGTGCATGCCCCCACTCGAGACGAGGCCTGACTCCCCGGGGGAGACTCAGAAGCACCCCAAGATCCATGGCAACACTGGAGAGGAATCCTCAGGTTCCGGCCCCGACTCCACACAAGGACTGAGGCCCCGGCATGGACGGGAGAGGAATCCCGAGAGGTCCCCTAGCAACTCGCATGGGGACTGGCCTTTCCTGAGGCCACCAGAGCGGGTCCCTGAGGTCCCCGTCGTAACTCGAGAAGACCTGCCAAAACTCGAGAAAATCCAGGAGGTTCTCCCCTCCAGGCGAGATGAGGCCCATTTCCGCTGAGGCGTCTCCAGGCTGATCACACCTCACCTCTGGAACTTCGAAAGGGTCCTTCACACCCTTGGTGCAAATCAAGAAGTTCCCCAACTTAGCCGTCTTCACTCGAGAGGAATCACGAGGGTCCCGCCCACATCCAGAGGAGCCCCGTTTCGGCCTCGTAGCTCGAGATGAGGGATCCTTTCCCTGCTTCGTCGGAAAAGAGTTCCCGGCGTTCCCGTCGCATCTCAAGAGGAGGCCCTCTCAACAGGAACGGCGAGAGGAACTCCAGGGTCGTGCCACCATTCAAAGAGTCCCCCAGATGTCTCAGTCCATTCCAGAGGAACCTCTTTTCCCTTCACCGGCTCGTCGTTCACGCCGAGGATCGAATCACACCAAGGTGGCACGTGGCACAGCCCTGTGGGAAAGCCTCGTGGGAAAGCCTCGAGGGACAGCCTCGAGGGAAAGCCACAGATCCCTTGATCCACGTGACAGGAAGCGTGACACTACTGCTGCAGCTCGGGAGGAAAGCGCACGTGCATGCCCCCACTCGAGACGAGGCCTGACTCCCCTGGGGAGACTCAGAAGCACCCCAAGATCCATGGCAACACTGGAGAGGAATCCTCAGGTTCCGGCCCCGACTCCACACAAGGACTGAGGCCCCGGCACGGACGGGAGAGGAATCCCGAGAGGTCCCCTAGCAACTCGCATGGGGACTGGCCTTTCCTGAGGCCACCAGAGCGGGTCCCTGAGGTCCCCGTCGTAACTCGAGAAGACCTGCCACAACTCGAGAAAATCCAGGAGGTTCTCCCCTCCAGGCGAGATGAGGCCCATTTCCGCTGAGGCGTCTCCAGGCTGATCACACCTCACCTCTGGAACTTCGAAATGGTCCTTCACACCCTTGGTGCAAATCAAGAAGTTCCCCAACTTAGCCGTCTCCACTCGAGAGGAATCACGAGGGTCCCCCCCACATCCAGAGGAGCCCCGTTTCGGCCTCGTAGCTCGAGATGAGGGATCCTTTCCCTGCTTCGTCGGGAAAGAGTTCCCGGCGTTCCCGTCGCATCTCAAGAGGAGGCCCTCTCAACAGGAACGGCGAGAGGAACTCCAGGGTCGTGCCACCAATCCAAGAGTCCCCCAGATGTCTCAGTCCATTCCAGAGGAACCTCTTTTCCCTTCACCGGCTCGTCTTTCACGCCGAGGATCGACTCACACCAAGGTGGCACGTGGCACAGCCCTGTGGGAAAGCCTCGTGGGAAAGCCTCGAGGGACAGCCTCGTGGGAAAGCCTCGAGGGACAGCCTCGAGGGAAAGCCACAGATCCCTTGATCCACGTGACAGGAAGCGTGACACTACTGCTGCAGCTCGGGAGGAAAGCGCACGTGCATGCCCCCACTCGAGACGAGGCCTGACTCCCCTGGGGAGACTCAGAAGCACCCCAAGATCCATGGCAACACTGGAGAGGAATCCTCAGGTTGCGGCCCCGACTCCACACAAGGACTGAGGCCCCGGCATTGACGGTAGAGGAATCCCGAGAGGTCCCCTAGCAACTCGCATGGGGACTGGCCTTTCCTGAGGCCACCAGAGCGGGTCCCTGAGGTCCCCGTCGTAACTCGAGAGGACCTGCCGCAACTCGAGAAAATCCAGGAGGTTCTCCCCTCCAGGCGAGATGAGGCCCATTTCTGCTGAGGCGTCTCGAGGCTGATCACCTCACCTCTGGAACTTCGAAAGGGTCCTTCACACCCTTGGTGCAAATCAAGAAGTTCCCCGACATACCCGTCTCCACTCGAGAGGAATCACGAGGGTCCCGCCCACATCTAGAGGAGCCCCGTTTCGGCCTCGTAGCTCGAGATGAGGGATCCTTTCCCTGCTTCGTCGGGAAAGAGTTCCCGGCGTTCCCGTCGCATCTCAAGAGGAGGCCCTCTCAACAGGAACGGAGAGAGGAACTCCAGGGTCGTGCCACCATTCCAAGAGTCCCCCAGATGTCTCAGTCCATTCTAGAGGAATCTCTTTTCCCTTCACCGGCTCGTCTTTCACGCCGAGGATCGACTCACACCAAGGTGGCACGTGGCACAGCCCTGTGGGAAAGCCTCGTGGGAAAGCCTCGAGGGACAGCCTCGAGGGAAAGCCACAGATCCCTTGATCCACGTGACAGGAAGCGTGACACTACTGCTGCAGCTCGGGAGGAAAGCGCACGTGCATGCCCCCACTCGAGACGAGGCCTGACTCCCCTGGGGAGACTCAGAAGCACCCCAAGATCCATGGCAACACTGGAGAGGAATCCTCAGGTTCCGGCCCCGACTCCACACAAGGACTGAGGCCCCGGCATGGACGGGAGAGGAATCCCGAGAGGTCCCCTAGCAACTCGCATGGGGACTGGCCTTTCCTGAGGCCACCAGAGCGGGTCCCTGAGGTCCCCGTCGTAACTCGAGAGGACCTGCCGCAACTCGAGAAAATCCAGGAGGTTCTCCCCTCCAGGCGAGATGAGGCCCATTTCAGCTGAGGCGTCACGAGGCTGATCACACCTCACCTCTGGAACTTCGAAAGGGTCCTTCACACCCTTGGTGCAAATCAAGAAGTTCCCCGACATACCCGTCTCCACTCGAGAGGAATCACGAGGGTCCCGCCCACATCCAGAGGAGCCCCGTTTCCGCCTCGTAGCTCGAGATGAGGGATCCTTTCCCTGCTTCGTCGGGAAAGAGTTCCCGGCGTTCCCGTCGCATCTCAAGAGGAGGCCCTCTCAACAGGAACGGCGAGAGGAACTCCACGGTCGTGCCACCATTCCAAGAGTCCCCCAGATGTCTCAGTCCATTCCAGAGGAACCTCTTTTCCCTTCACCGGCTCGTCTTTCACACAGAGGATCGACTCCCACCAGGGTGGCACGTGGCAGAGCCCTGTGGGAAAGCCTCGTGGGAAAGCCTCGAGGGACAGCCTCGAGGGAAAGCCACAGATCCCTTGATCCACGTGACAGGAAGCGTGACACTACTGCTGCAGCTCGGGAGGAAAGCGCACGTGCATGCCCCCACTCGAGACGAGGCCTGACTCCCCTGGGGAGACTCAGAAGCACCCCAAGATCCATGGCAACACTGGAGAGGAATCCTCAGGTTCCGGCCCGGACTCCACACAAGGACTGAGGCCCCGGCATGGACGGGAGAGGAATCCCGAGAGGCCCCCTAGCAACTCGCATGGGGACTGGCCTTTCCTGAGGCCACCAGCGCGGGTCCCTGAGGTCCCCGTCGTAACTCGAGAAGACCTGCCTCAACTCGACAAAATCCAGGAAGTTCTCCCCTCCAGGGGAGATGAGGCTCATTTCTCCTGAGGCGTCTCGAGGCTGATCACATCTCACCTCTGCAACTTCGAAAGGCTCCTTCACACCCTTGGTGCAAATCAAGAAGTTCCCCGACATAGCCGTCTCCACTCGAGAGGAATCACGAGGGTCCCGCCCACATCCAGAGGAGCCCCGTTTCCGCCTCGTAGCTCGAGATGAGGGATCCTTTCCCTGCTTCGTCGGGAAAGAGTTCCCGGCGTTCCCGTCGCATCTCAAGAGGAGGCCCTCTCAACAGGAACGGCGAGAGGAACTCCAGGGTCGTGCCACCATTCCAAGAGTCCCCCAGATGTCTCAGTCCACTCCAGAGGAACCTCTTTTCCCTTCACCGGCTCGTCTTTCACGCCGAGGATCGACTCACACCAAGGTGGCACGTGGCACAGCCCTGTGGGAAAGCCTCGTGGGAAAGCCTCGAAGGAGAGCCTCGAGGGAAAGACACAGATCCCTTGATCCACGTGACAGGAAGCGTGACACTACTGCTGCAGCTCGGGAGGAAAGCGCACGTGCATGCCCCCACACGAGACGCCGCCTGACTCCCCTGGGGAGACTCAGAAGCTCCCCAAGATCCATGGCAACACTGGAGAGGAATCCTCAGGTTCCCGCCCCGACTCCACACAAGGACTGAGGCCCCGGCATGGACGGGAGAGGAATCCCGAGAGGTCCCCTAGCAACTCGAATGGGGACTGGCCTTTCCTGAGGCCACCAGAGCGGGTCCCTGAGGTCCCCGTCGTAACTCGAGAAGACCTGCCGCAACTCGACAAAATCCAGGAGGTTCTCCCATCCAGGCGAGATGAGGCCCATTTCTGCTGAGGCGTCTCGAGGCTGATCACATCTCACCTCTGGAACTTCGAAAGGCTCCTTCACACCCTTGGTGCAAATCAAGAAGTTACCCGACCTAGCCGTCTCCACTCGAGAGGAATCACGAGGGTCCCGCCCACATCCAGAGGAGCCCCGTTTCCGCCTCGTCGCTCGAGATCAGGGATCCTTTCCCTGCTTCGTCGGGAAAGAGTTCCCGGCGTTCCCGTCGCATCTCAAGAGGAGGCCCTCTCAACAGGAACGGCGAGAGGAACTCCAGGGTCGTGCCACCATTCCAAGAGTCCCCCAGATGTCTCAGTCCATTCCAGAGGAACCTCTTTTCCCTTCACCGGCTCGTCTTTCACGCCGAGGATCGACTCACACCAAGGTGGCACGTGGCACAGCCCTGTGGGAAAGCCTCGTGGGAAAGCCTCGAGGGACAGCCTCGAGGGAAAGCCACAGATCCTTTGATCCACGTGACAGGAAGCGTGACACTACTGCTGCAGCTCGGGAGGAAAGCGCACGTGCATGCCCCCACTCGAGACGAGGCCTGACTCCCCTGGGGAGACTCAGAAGCACCCCAAGTTCCATGGCAACACTGGAGAGGAATCCTCAGGTTCCGGCCCCGACTCCACACAAGGACTGAGGCCCCGGCATGGACGGGAGAGGAATCCCGAGAGGTCCCCTAGCAACTGGCATGGGGACTGGCCTTTCCTGAGGCCACCAGAGCGGGTCCCTGAGGTCCCCGTCGTAACTCGAGAAGACCTGCCGCAACTCGAGAAAATCCAGGAGGTTCTCCCCTCCAGACGAGATGAGGCCCATTTCCGATGAGGTGTCACGAGGCAGATCACACCTCACCTCTGGAACTTCGAAAGGCTCCTTCACACCCTTGCTGCAAATCAAGAAGTTCCCCGACATACCCGTCTCCACTCGAGAGGAATCACGAGGGTCCCGCCCACATCCAGAGGAGCCCCGTTTCGGCCTCGTAGCTCGAGATGAGGGATCCTTTCCCTGCTTCGTCGGGAAAGAGTTCCCGGCGTTCCCGTCGCATCTCAAGAGGAGGCCCTCTCAACAGGAACGGTGAGAGGAACTCCAGGGTCGTGCCACCATTCCAAGAGTCCCCCAGATGTTTCAGTCCATTCCAGAGGAACCTCTTTTCCCTTCACCGGCTCGTCTTTCATGCCGAGGATCGACTCACACCAGGGTGTCACGTGGCAGAGCACTGTGGGAAAGAATCGTGGGAAAGCCTCGAGGGACAGCCTCGAGGGAAAGCCACAGATCCCTTGATTCACGTGACAGGAAGCATAACACTACTGCTGCAGCTCGGGAGGAAAGCGCACGTGCATGCCCCCACTCGAGACGAGGCCTGACTCCCCTGGGGAGACTCAGAAGCACCCCAAGATCCATGGCAACACTGGAGAGGAATCCTCAGGTTCCGGCCCCGAATCCACACAAGGACTGAGGCCCCGGCATGGACGGGAGATGAATCCCGAGAGGCCTCCTAGCAACTCGCATGGGGACTGGCCTTTCCTGAGGCCACCAGACCGGGTCCCTGAGGTCCCCGTCGTAACTCGAGAAGACCTGCCCCAACTCGAGAAAATCCAGGAGGTTCTCCCCTCCAGGCGAGATGAGGCCCATTTTCGCTGAGGCGTCTCGAGGCTGATCACACCTCCCCTCTGGAACTTCGAAAGGCTCCTTCACACCCTTGGTGCAAATCAAGAAGTTCCCTGACATACCCGTCTCCACTCGAGGGGAATCACGAGGGTCCCGCCCACATTCAGAGGAGCCCCGTTTCCGCCTCGTAGCTCGAGATGAGGGATCCTTTCCCTGCTTCGTCGGGAAAGATTTCCCGGCGTTCCCGTCGCATCTCAAGAGGAGGCCCTCTCAACAGGAACGGCGAGAGGAACTCCAGGGTCGTGCCACCATTCCAAGAGTCCCCCAGATGTCTCAGTCCATTTCAGACGAACCTCTTTTCCCTTCACCGGCTCATCTTTCACACCGAGGATCGACTCACACCAAGGTGGCACGTGGCACAGCCCTGTGGGAAAGCCTCGTGCGAAAGCCTCGAGGGACAGCCTCGAGGGAAAGCCACAGATCCCTTGATCCACGTGACAGGAAGCGTGACACTACTGCTGCAGCTCGGGAGGAAATCGCCCGTGCATGCCCCCACTCGAGACGAGGCCTGACTCCCCTGGGGAGATTCAGAAGCTCCCCAAGATCCATGGCAACACTGAAGAGGAATCCTCAGGTTCCAGCCCCGACTCCACACAAGGACTGAGGCCCCGGCATGGACGGGAGAGGAATCCCGACAGGCCCCCTAGCAACTCGCATGGGGACTGGCCTTTCCTGAGGCCACCAGAGCGGGTCCCTGAGGTCCCCGTCGTAACTCGAGAAGACCTGCCGCAACTCGACAAAATCCAGGAGGTTCTCCCCTCCAGGTGAGATGAGGCCCATTTCCGCTGAGGCGTCTCGAGGCTGATCACATCTCACCTCTGGAACTTCGAAAGGCTCCTTCACACCCTTGGTGCAAATCAAGAAGTTCCCCGACATAGCCGTCTCCACTCGAGAGGAATCACGAGGGTCCCGCCCACATCCAGAGGAGCCCCGTTTCCGCCTCGTAGCTCGAGATCAGGGATCCTTTCCCTGCTTCGTCGGGAAAGAGTTCCCGGCGTTTCCGTCGCATCTCAAGAGGAGGCCCTCTCAACAGGAACGGCGAGAGGAACTCCAGGGTCGTGCCACCATTCCAAGAGTCCCGCAGATGTCTCAGTCCATTCCAGAGGAACCTCTTTTCCCTTCACCGGCTCGTCTTTCACGCCGAGGATCGACTCACACCCATGTGGCATGTGGCACAGCCCTGTGGGAAAGACTCGTGGGAAAGCCTCGAGGGACAGCCTCGAGGGAAAGCCACAGATCCCTTGATCCACGTGACAGGAAGCGTGACACTACTGCTGCAGCTCGGGAGGAAAGCGCACGTGCATGCCCCCACTCGAGACGAGGCCTGACTCCCGTGGGGAGACTCAGAAGCACACCAAGATCCATGGCAACACTGGAGAGGAATCCTCAGGTTCCTGCCCCGACTCCACACAAATACTGAGGCCCCGGAATGGACGGGAGAGGAATCCCGAGAGGTCCCCTAGCAACTCGCATGGAGACTGGCCTTTCCTGAGGCCACCAGAGCGGGTCCCTGAGGTCCCCGTGGTAACTCGAAAAGACCTGCCGCACCTTGAGAAAATCCAGGAGGTTCTTCCCTCCAGGCGAGATGAGGCCCATTTCCGCTGAGGCGTCTTGAGGCTGATCACACCTCACCTCTGGAACTTCGAAAGGGTCCTTCACACCCTTGGTGCAAATCAAGAAGTTCCCCGACATATCCGATTCTACTCGAGAGGAATCACGAGGGTCCCGCCCACATCGTGAGGAGCCCCGTTTCCGCCTCGTAGCTCGAGATGAGGGATCCTTTCCCTGCTTCGTCGGGAAAGAGTTCCCGGTGTTCCCGTCGCCTCTCAAGAGGAGGCCCTCTCAACAGGAACGGCGAGAGGAACTCCAGGGTCGTGCCACCATTCCAAGAGTCCCCCAGATGTCTCAGTCCATTCCAGAGGAACCTCTTTTCCCTTCACCGGCTCGTCTTTCACACCGAGGATCGACTCACACCAAGGTGGCACGTGGCACAGCCCTGTGGGAAAGCCTCGTGGGAAAGCCTCGAGGGACAGCCTCGAGGGAAAGCCACAGATCCCTTGATCCACGTGACAGGAAGCGTGACACTACTGCTGCAGCTCGGGAGGAAAGCGCACGTGCATGCCCCCACTCGAGACGAGGCCTGAATCCCGTGGGGAGACTCAGAAGCACCCCAAGATCCATGGCAACACTGGAGAGGAATCCTCAGGTACCGGCCCCGACTCCACACAAGGACTGAGGCCCCGGCATGGACGGGAGAGGAATCCCGAGAGGCCTCCTAGCAACTCGCATGGGGACTGGCCTTTCCTGAGGCCACCAGACCGGGTCCCTGAGGTCCCCGTCGTAAATCGAGAAGACCTGCCCCAACTCGATAAAATCCAGGAGGTTCTCCCCTCCAGGCGAGATGAGGCCCATTTCCGCTGAGGCGTCTCGAGGCTGATCACACCTCCCCTCTGGAACTTCGAAAGGGTCCTTCACACCCTTGGTGCAAATCAAGAAGTTCCCAGACATACCCGTCTCCACTCGAGAGGAATCACGAGGGTCCCGCCCACATCCAGAGGAGCCCCGTTTCCGCCTCGTAGCTCGAGATGAGGGATCCTTTCCCTGCTTCGTGGGGAAAGAGTTCCCGGCGTTCCCGTCGCATCTCAAGAGGAGGCCCTCTCAACAGGAACGGCGAGAGGAACTCCAGGGTCGTGCCACCATTCCAAGAGTCCCCCAGATGTCTCAGTCCATTCCAGAGGAACCTCTTTTCCCTTCACCAGCTCATCTTTCATG
The DNA here is from genome assembly GCF_023091745.1 of Budorcas taxicolor. Lineage (NCBI taxonomy): Eukaryota > Metazoa > Chordata > Mammalia > Artiodactyla > Bovidae > Budorcas > Budorcas taxicolor. Next base: position 344,294 of record NW_026291535.1, read on the forward strand.
CCGAGGATCCACTCACACCAAGGTGGCACGTGGCACAGCCCTGTGGGAAAGCCTCGTGGGAAAGCCTCGAGGGACAGCCTCGAGGGAAAGCCACAGATCCCTTGATCCACGTGACAGGAAGCGTGACACTACTGCTGCAGCTCGGGAAGAAAGCGCACGTGCATGCCCCCACTCGAGACGAGGCCTGACTCCCCTGGGGTGACTCAGAAGCTCCCCAAGATCCATGGCAACACTGGAGAGGAATCCTCAGGTTCCGGCCCCGACTCCACACAAGGACTGAGGCCCCAGCATGGACGGGAGAGGAATCCCGAGAGGTCCCCTAGCAACTCGCATGGGGACTGGCCTTTCCTGAGGCCAGCAGAGCGGGTCCCTGAGGTCCCCGTCGTAACTCGAGAAGACCTGCCGCAACTGGAGAAAATCCAGGAGGTTCTCCCATCCAGGCGAGATGAGGCCCATTTCCGCTGAGGCGTCTCGAGGCTGATCACACCTCACCTCTGGAACTTCGAAAGGGTCCTTCACACCCTTGGTCCAAATCAAGAAGTTCCCCGACATACCCGTCTCCACTCGAGAGGAATCACGAGGGTCCCGCCCACATCCAGAGGAGCCCCGTTTCCGCCTCGTAGCTCGAGATGAGGGATCCTTTCCCTGCTTCGTCGGGAAAGAGTTCCCGGCGTTCCCGTCGCATCTCAAGAGGAGGCCCTCTCAACAGGAACGGCGAGAGGAACTCCAGGGTCGTGCCACCATTCCAAGAGTCCCCCAGATGTCTCAGTCCATTCTAGAGGAACCTCTTTTCCCTTCACCGGCTCGTCTTTCACGCCGAGGATCGACTCACACCAAGGTGGCACGTGGCACAGCCCTGTGGGAAAGCCTCGTGGGAAAGCCTCGAGGGACAGCCTCGAGGGAAAGCCACAGATCCCTTGATCCACGTGACAGGAAGCGTGACACTACTGCTGCAGCTCGGGAGGAAAGCGCACGTGCATGCCCCCACTCGAGACGCCGCCTGACTCCCCTGGGGAGACTCAGAAGCTCCCCAAGATCCATGGCAACACTGGAGAGGAATCCTCAGGTTCCGGCCCCGACTCCACACAAGGACTGAGGCCCCGGCATGGACGGGAGAGGAATCCCGAGAGGTCCCCTAGCAACTCGCATGGGGACTGGCCTTTCCTGAGGCCACCAGAGCGGGTCCCTGAGGTCCCCGTCGTAACTCGAGAAGACCTGCCGCAACTCGAGAAAATCCAGGAGGTTCTCCCCTCCAGGCGAGATGAGGCCCATTTCTGCTGAGGTGTCACGAGGCGGATCCCACCTCACCTCTGGAACTTCGAAAGGCTCCTTCACACCCTTGGTGCAAATCAAGAAGTTCCCCGACATAGCCGTCTCCACTCGAGAGGAATCACGAGGGTCCCGCCCACATCCAGAGGAGCCCCGTTTCCGCCTCGTAGCTCGAGATCAGGGATCCTTTCCCTGCTTCGTCGGGAAAGAGTTCCCGGCGTTTCCGTCGCATCTCAAGAGGAGGCCCTCTCAACAGGAACGGCGAGAGGAACTCCAGGGTCGTGCCACCATTCCAAGAGTCCCGCAGATGTCTCAGTCCATTCCAGAGGAACCTCTTTTCCCTTCACCGGCTCGTCTTTCACGCCGAGGATCGACTCACACCCATGTGGCATGTGGCACAGCCCTGTGGGAAAGACTCGTGGGAAAGCCTCGAGGGACAGCCTCGAGGGAAAGCCACAGATCCCTTGATCCACGTGACAGGAAGCGTGACACTACTGCTGCAGCTCGGGAGGAAAGCGCACGTGCATGCCCCCACTCGAGACGAGGCCTGACTCCCGTGGGGAGACTCAGAAGCACACCAAGATCCATGGCAACACTGGAGAGGAATCCTCAGGTTCCTGCCCCGACTCCACACAAATACTGAGGCCCCGGAATGGACGGGAGAGGAATCCCGAGAGGTCCCCTAGCACCTCGCATGGAGACTGGCCTTTCCTGAGGCCACCAGAGCGGGTCCCTGAGGTCCCCGTGGTAACTCGAAAAGACCTGCCGCACCTTGAGAAAATCCAGGAGGTTCTTCCCTCCAGGCGAGATGAGGCCCATTTCCGCTGAGGCGTCTTGAGGCTGATCACACCTCACCTCTGGAACTTCGAAAGGGTCCTTCACACCCTTGGTGCAAATCAAGAAGTTCCCCGACATATCCGATTCTACTCGAGAGGAATCACGAGGGTCCCGCCCACATCGTGAGGAGCCCCGTTTCCGCCTCGTAGCTCGAGATGAGGGATCCTTTCCCTGCTTCGTCGGGAAAGAGTTCCCGGTGTTCCCGTCGCCTCTCAAGAGGAGGCCCTCTCAACAGGAACGGCGAGAGGAACTCCAGGGTCGTGCCACCATTCCAAGAGTCCCCCAGATGTCTCAGTCCATTCCAGAGGAACCTCTTTTCCCTTCACCGGCTCGTCTTTCACACCGAGGATCGACTCACACCAAGGTGGCACGTGGCACAGCCCTGTGGGAAAGCCTCGTGGGAAAGCCTCGAGGGACAGCCTCGAGGGAAAGCCACAGATCCCTTGATCCACGTGACAGGAAGCGTGACACTACTGCTGCAGCTCGGGAGGAAAGCGCACGTGCATGCCCCCACTCGAGACGAGGCCTGAATCCCGTGGGGAGACTCAGAAGCACCCCAAGATCCATGGCAACACTGGAGAGGAATCCTCAGGTACCGGCCCCGACTCCACACAAGGACTGAGGCCCCGGCATGGACGGGAGAGGAATCCCGAGAGGCCTCCTAGCAACTCGCATGGGGACTGGCCTTTCCTGAGGCCACCAGACCGGGTCCCTGAGGTCCCCGTCGTAAATCGAGAAGACCTGCCCCAACTCGATAAAATCCAGGAGGTTCTCCCCTCCAGGCGAGATGAGGCCCATTTCCGCTGAGGCGTCTCGAGGCTGATCACACCTCCCCTCTGGAACTTCGAAAGGGTCCTTCACACCCTTGGTGCAAATCAAGAAGTTCCCAGACATACCCGTCTCCACTCGAGAGGAATCACGAGGGTCCCGCCCACATCCAGAGGAGCCCCGTTTCCGCCTCGTAGCTCGAGATGAGGGATCCTTTCCCTGCTTCGTGGGGAAAGAGTTCCCGGCGTTCCCGTCGCATCTCAAGAGGAGGCCCTCTCAACAGGAACGGCGAGAGGAACTCCAGGGTCGTGCCACCATTCCAAGAGTCCCCCAGATGTCTCAGTCCATTCCAGAGGAACCTCTTTTCCCTTCACCAGCTCATCTTTCATGCCGAGGATCCACTCACACCAAGGTGGCACGTGGCACAGCCCTGTGGGAAAGCCTCGTGGGAAAGCCTCGAGGGACAGCCTCGAGGGAAAGCCACAGATCCCTTGATCCACGTGACAGGAAGCGTGACACTACTGCTGCAGCTCGGGAAGAAAGCGCACGTGCATGCCCCCACTCGAGACGAGGCCTGACTCCCCTGGGGAGACTCAGAAGCTCCCCAAGATCCATGGCAACACTGGAGAGGAATCCTCAGGTTCCGGCCCCGACTCCACACAAGGACTGAGGCCCCAGCATGGACGGGAGAGGAATCCCGAGAGGTCCCCTAGCAACTCGCATGGGGACTGGCCTTTCCTGAGGCCAGCAGAGCGGGTCCCTGAGGTCCCCGTCGTAACTCGAGAAGACCTGCCGCAACTGGAGAAAATCCAGGAGGTTCTCCCATCCAGGCGAGATGAGGCCCATTTCCGCTGAGGCGTCTCGAGGCTGATCACACCTCACCTCTGGAACTTCGAAAGGGTCCTTCACACCCTTGGTCCAAATCAAGAAGTTCCCCGACATACCCGTCTCCACTCGAGAGGAATCACGAGGGTCCCGCCCACATCCAGAGGAGCCCCGTTTCCGCCTCGTAGCTCGAGATGAGGGATCCTTTCCCTGCTTCGTCGGGAAAGAGTTCCCGGCGTTCCCGTCGCATCTCAAGAGGAGGCCCTCTCAACAGGAACGGCGAGAGGAACTCCAGGGTCGTGCCACCATTCCAAGAGTCCCCCAGATGTCTCAGTCCATTCTAGAGGAACCTCTTTTCCCTTCACCGGCTCGTCTTTCACGCCGAGGATCGACTCACACCAAGGTGGCACGTGGCACAGCCCTGTGGGAAAGCCTCGTGGGAAAGCCTCGAGGGACAGCCTCGAGGGAAAGCCACAGATCCCTTGATCCACGTGACAGGAAGCGTGACACTACTGCTGCAGCTCGGGAGGAAAGCGCACGTGCATGCCCCCACTCGAGACGCCGCCTGACTCCCCTGGGGAGACTCAGAAGCTCCCCAAGATCCATGGCAACACTGGAGAGGAATCCTCAGGTTCCGGCCCCGACTCCACACAAGGACTGAGGCCCCGGCATGGACGGGAGAGGAATCCCGAGAGGTCCCCTAGCAACTCGCATGGGGACTGGCCTTTCCTGAGGCCACCAGAGCGGGTCCCTGAGGTCCCCGTCGTAACTCGAGAAGACCTGCCGCAACTCGAGAAAATCCAGGAGGTTCTCCCCTCCAGGCGAGATGAGGCCCATTTCTGCTGAGGTGTCACGAGGCGGATCCCACCTCACCTCTGGAACTTCGAAAGGCTCCTTCACACCCTTGGTGCAAATCAAGAAGTTCCCCGACATAGCCATCTCCACTCTAGAGGAATCACGAGGGTCCCGCCCACATCCAGAGGCGCCCCGTTTCCGCCTCGTAGCTCGAGATCAGGGATCCTTTCCCTGCTTCGTCGGGAAAGAGTTCCCGGCGTTCCCGTCGCATCTCAAGAGGAGGCCCTCTCAACAGGAACGGCGAGAGGAACTCCAGGGTCGTGCCACCATTCCAAGAGTCCCCCAGATGTCTCAGTCCATTCCAGAGGAACCTCTTTTCCCTTCACCGGCTCGTCTTTCACGCCGAGGATCGACTCACAACAAGTGGCACGTGGCACAGCCCTGTGGGAAAGCCTCGTGGGAAAGCATCGAGGGACAGCCTCGAGGGAAAGCCACAGATCCCTTGATCCTCGTGACAGGAAGCGTGACACTACTGCTGCAACTCGGGAGGAAAGCGCACGTGCATGCCCCCACTCGAGACGCCGCCTGACTCCCCTGGGGAGACTCAGAAGCTCCCCAAGATCCATGGCAACACTGGAGAGGAATCCTCAGGTTCCAGCCCCTACTCCACACAAGGACTGAGGCCCCGGCATGGACGGGAGAGGCATCCCGAGAGGTCCCCTAGCAACTCGCATGGGGACTGGCCTTTCCGGAGGCCACCAGAGCGGGTCCCTGAGGTCCCCATCGTAACTCGAGAAGACCTGCCGCAACTCGAGAAACTCCAGGAGGTTCTCCCCTCCAGGCGAGATGAGGCCCATTTGTGCTGAGGTGTCACGAGGAGGATCACACCTCACCTCTGGAACTTCGAAAGGCTCCTTCACACCCTTGCTGCAAATCAAGAAGTTCCCCGACATACCCGTCTCCAATCGAGAGGAATCACGAGAGTCCCGCCCACATCCAGAGGAGCCCCGTTTCGGCCTCGTATCTCGAGATGAGGGATCCTTTCCCTGCTTCTTTGGGAAAGAGTTCCCGGCGTTCCCGTCGCATCTCAAGAGGAGGCCCTCGCAACAGGAACGGCGAGAGGAACTCCAGGGTCGTGCCACCATTCCAAGAGTCCCCCAGATGTCTCAGTCCATTCCAGAGGAACCTCTTTTCCCTTCACCGGCTCGTCTTTCACGCCGAGGATCGACTCACACCAAGGTGGCACGTGGCACAGCCCTGTGGGAAAGCCTCGTGGGAAAGCCTCGAGGGAAAGCCACAGATCCCTTGATCCACATGACAGGAAGCGTGACACTACAGCTGCAGCTCGGGAGGGAAGCGTACATGGATGCCCCCACTCGAGACGAGGCCTGACTCCCCTCGGGAGACTCAGAAGCACCCCAAGAACCATGGCAACACTGGAGAGGAATCCTCAGATTCGGCCCCGACTCCAAACAAAGTCTTAGGCCCCGGCATGGACGGGAGAGCAATCCAGAGATGGCCCCTAGCAACTCGCACGGGGACTGGCCTTTCTTGAGGCCACCAGAGCGGGTCCCTGAGGTGCCCGTCGTAACTCGAGAAGACCTGCTGCAACTCGAGAAAATCCAGGAGGTTCTCCCCTCCAGGCGAGATGAGGCCCATTTCCGCTGAGGCTTCTCGAGGCTGATCACACCTCACGTCTGGAACTTCGAAAGGGTCCTTCACACCCTTGGTGCAAATCAAGAAGTTCCCCGACATACCCGTCTCGCCTCGAGAGGAATCACGAGGGTCCCACAGACATCCAGAGGAGCCCCGTTTCCGCCTCGTAGCTCGAGATGAGGGATCCTTTACCTGCTTCGTCGGGAAAGAGTTCCCGGCGTTCCCGTCGCATCTCAAGAGGAGGCCCTCTCAACAGGAACGGCGAGAGGAACTCCAGGGTCGTGCCACATTCCAAGAGTCCCCCAGATGTCTCAGTCCATTCCAAGGGAACCTCTTTTCCCTTCACCGACTCGTCTTTCACGCCGAGGATCGACTCACACCAAGGTGGCACGTGGCACAGCCCTGTGGGAAAGCCTCGTGGGAAAGCCTCGAGGGACAGCCTCGAGAGAAAGCAACAGATCCCTTGACCCACGTGACAGGAAGCGTGACACTACTGCTGCAGCTCGGGAGGAAAGCGCACGTGCATGCTCCCACTCGAGACGAGGCCTGACTCCCCTGGGGAGACTCAGAAGCACCCCAAGGTCCATGGCAACACTGGAGAGGAATCCTCAGGTTCGGCCCCGACTCCAAACAAGGTCTTAGGCCCCGGCATGGACGGGAGAGGAATCCCGATATGGCCCCTAGCAACTCGCACGGGGAGTGGCCTTTTTTGAGGCCACCAGAGCGGGTCCCTGAGGTCCCCGTCGTAACTCGAGAAGACCTGCCGCAACTTGAGAAAATCCAAGAGGTTCTCCCCTCCAGGCGAGATGAGGCCCATTTCCGCTGAGGCGTCTCGAGGCTGATCACACCTCACATCTGGAACTTCGAAAGGGTCCTTCACACCCTTGGTGCAAATCAAGAAGTTCCCCGACATACCTGTCTCCCCTCGAGAGGAATCACGAGGGTCCCGCCCACATCCAGAGGAGCCCCGTTTCCGCCTCGTAGCTCGAGATGAGGGATCCTTCACCTGCTTCGTCGGGAAAGAGTTCCCGGCGTTACCGTCGCATCTCAAGAGGAGGCCCTCTCAACAGGAACGGCGAGAGGAACTCCAGGGTCGTGCCACCATTCCAAGAGTCCCCCAGATGTCTCAGTCCATTCCAGAGGAACCTCTTTTCCCTTCACCGGCTCGTCTTTCACGCCGAGGATCGACTCACACCAAGGTGGCACGTGGCACAGCCCTGTGGGAAAGCCTCATGGGAAAGCCTCGAGGGACAGCCTCGAGGGAAAGCCACAGATCCCTTGATCCACGTGACAGGAAGCGTGACACTACTGCTGCAGCTCGGGAGGAAAGCGCACGTGCATGCTCCCACTCGAGACCAGGCCTGACTCCCCTGGGGAGACTGAGAAGCACCCCAAGATCCATGGCAACGCTGGAGAGGAATCCTCAGGTTCCGGCACCGACTCCACACAAGGACTGAGGCCCCGGCATGGACGGGAGAGGAATCCCTAGAGGTCCCCTAGCAACTCGCATGAGGACTGGCCTTTCCTGAGGCCACCAGAGCGGGTCCCTGAGGTCCCCGTCGTAACTCGAGAAGACCTGCCGCAACTCGAGAAAATCCAGGAGGTTCTCCCCTCCAGGCGAGATGAGGCCCATTTCCTCTGAGGCGTCTCGAGGCTGATCACACCTCACCTCTGGAACTTCGAAAGGGTCCTTCACAACCTTGGTGCAAATCAAGAAGTTCCCCGACATACCCGTCTCCACTCGAGAGGAAACACGTGGGTCCCGCCCACATCCAGAGGAGCCCCGTTTCCGCCTCGTAGATCTAGATGAGGGATCCTTTCCCTGCTTCGTCGGGAAAGAGTTCCCGGCTTTCCCGTCGCACCTGAAGAGGAGGCCCTCTCAACAGGAACGGCGAGAGGAACTCCAGGGTCGTGCCACCATTCCAAGAGTCCCCCAGATGTCTCAGTCCATTCCAGAGGAACCTCTTTTCCCTTCACCGGCTCGTCTTTCACGCCGAGGATCGACTCACACCAAGGTGGCACGTGGCACAGCCCTGTGGGAAAGCCTCGTGGGAAAGCCTCGAGGGAAAGCCACAGATCCCTTGATCCACATGACAGGAAGCGTGACACTACAGCTGCAGCTCGGGAGGGAAGCGCACATGGATGCCCCCACTCGAGACGAGGCCTGACTCCCCTCGGGAGACTCAGAAGCACCCCAAGAACCATGGCAACACTGGAGAGGAATCCTCAGATTCGGCACCGACTCCAAACAAAGTCTTAGGCCCCGGCATGGACTGGAGAGCAATCCAGAGATGGCCCCTAGCAACTCGCACGGGGACTGGCCTTTCTTGAGGCCACCAGAGCGGGTCCCTGAGGTCCCCGTCGTAACTCGAGAAGACCTGCCGCAACTCGAGAAAATCCAGGAGGTTCTCCCCTCCAGGCGAGATGAGGCCCATTTCCGCTGAGGCTTCTAGAGGCTGATCACACCTCACGTCTGGAACTTCGAAAGGGTCCTTCACACCCTTGGTGCAAATCAAGAAGTTCCCCGACATACCCGTCTCGCCTCGAGAGGAATCACGAGGGTCCCGCAGACATCCAGAGGAGCCCCGTTTCCGCCTCGTAGCTCGAGATGAGGGATCCTTTACCTGCTTCGTCGGGAAAGAGTTCCCGGCGTTCCCGTCGCATCTCAAGAGGAGGCCCTCTCAACAGGAACGGCGAGAGGAACTCCAGGGTCGTGCCACATTCCAAGAGTCCCTCAGATGTCTCAGTCCATTCCAAGGGAACCTCTTTCCCTTCACCGACTCGTCTTTCACGCCGAGGATCGACTCACACCAAGGTGGCACGTGGCACAGCCCTGTGGGAAAGCCTCGTGGGAAAGCCTCGAGGGACAGCCTCGAGAGACAGCAACAGATCCCTTGACCCACGTGACAGGAAGCGTGACACTACTGCTGCAGCTCGGGAGGAAAGCGCACGTGCATGCTCCCACTCGAGACGAGGCCTGACTCCCCTGGGGAGACTCAGAAGCACCCCAAGGTCCATGGCAACACTGGAGAGGAATCCTCAGGTTCGGCCCCGACTCCAAACAAGGTCTTAGGCCCCGGCATGGACGGGAGAGGAATCCCGATATGGCCCCTAGCAACTCGCACGGGGACTGGCCTTTCTTGAGGCCACCAGAGCGGGTCCCTGAGGTCCCCGTCGTAACTCGAGAAGACCTGCCGCAACTTGAGAAAATCCAGGAGGTTCTCCCCTCCAGGCGAGATGAGGCCCATTTCCGCTGAGGCGTCTCGAGGCTGATCACACCTCACATCTGGAACTTCGAAAGGGTCCTTCACACCCTTGGTGCAAATCAAGAAGTTCCCCGACATACCTGTCTCCCCTCGAGAGGAATCACGAGGGTCCCGCCCACATCCAGAGGAGCCCCGTTTCCGCCTCGTAGCTCGAGATGAGGGATCCTTCACCTGCTTCGTCGGGAAAGAGTTCCCGGCGTTACCGTCGCATCTCAAGAGGAGGCCCTCTCAACAGGAACGGCGAGAGGAACTCCAGGGTCGTGCCACCATTCCAAGAGTCCCCCAGATGTCTCAGTCCATTCCAGAGGAACCTCTTTTCCCTTCACCGGCTCGTCTTTCACGCCGAGGATCGACTCACACCAAGGTGGCACGTGGCACAGCCCTGTGGGTAAGCCTCGAGGGACAACCTCCAGGGAAAGCCACAGATCCCTTGATCCACGTGACAGGAAGCGTGACACTACTGCTGCAGCTCGGGAGGAAAGCGCACGTGCATGCCCCCACTCGAGACGAAGCCTGACTCCCCTGGGGAGATTCAGAAGCACCCCAAGATCCCTGGCAACACTGGAGAGGAATCCTCAGGTTCCGGCCCAGACTCCACACCAGGACTGAGGCCCGGGCATGGACGGGAGAGGAATCCCGAGAGGTCCCCTAGCAACTCGCATGGGGACTGGCCTTTCCTGAGGCCACCAGAGCGGGTCCCTGAGGTCCCCGTCGTAACTCGAGAAGACCTGCCGCAACTCGACAAAATCCAGGAGGTTCTCCCCTCCAGGCGAGATGAGGCCCATTTCCGCTGAGGCGTCTCGAGGCAGATCACACCGCACCTCTGGAACTTCGAAAGGCTCCTTCACAACCTTGGTGCAAATCAAGAAATTCCCCGACATACCCGTCTCCGATCGAGAGGAAACACGAGGGTCTCGCCCACATCCAGAGGAGCCCCGTTTCCGCCTCGTAGATCGAGATGAGGGATCCTTTCCCTGCTTCGTCGGGAAAGAGTTCCCGGCTTTCCTGTCGCACCTGAAGAGGAGGCCCTCTCAACAGGAACGGCGAGAGGAACTCCAGGGTCGTGCCACCATTCCAAGAGTCCCCCAGATGTCTCAGTCCATTCCAGAGGAACCTCTTTTCCCTTCACCGGCTCGTCTTTCACGACGAGGATCGACTCACACCAAGGTGGCACGTGGCACAGCCCTGTGGGAAAGCCTCGTGGGAAAGCCTCGAGGGAAAGCCACAGATCCCTTGATCCACATGACAGGAAGCGTGACACTACAGCTGCAGCTCGGGAGGGAAGCGCACATGGATGCCCCCACTCGAGACGAGGCCTGACTACCCTCGGGAGACTCAGAAGCACCCCAAGAACCATGGCAACACTGGAGAGGAATCCTCAGATTCGGCCCCGACTCCAAACAAAGTCTTAGGCCCCGGCATGGACTGGAGAGCAATCCAGAGATGGCCCCTTGCAACTCGCACGGGGACTGGCCTTTCTTGAGGCCACCAGAGCGGGTCCCTGAGATCCCCGTCGTAACTCGAGAAGACCTGCCGCAACTCGAGAAAATCCAGGAGGTTCTCCCCTCCAGGCGAGATGAGGCCCATTTCCGCTGAGGCTTCTAGAGGCTGATCACACCTCACGTCTGGAACTTCGAAAGGGTCCTTCACACCCTTGGTGCAAATCAAGAAGTTCCCCGACATACCCGTCTCGCCTCGAGAGGAATCACGAGGGTCCCGCAGACATCCAGAGGAGCCCCGTTTCCGCCTCGTAGCTCGAGATGAGGGATCCTTTACCTGCTTCGTCGGGAAAGAGTTCCCGGCGTTCCCGTCGCATCTCAAGAGGAGGCCCTCTCAACAGGAACGGCGAGAGGAACTCCAGGGTCGTGCCACATTCCAAGAGTCCCCCAGATGTCTCAGTCCATTCCAAGGGAACCTCTTTTCCCTTCACCGACTCGTCTTTCATGCCGAGGATCGACTCACACCAAGGTGGCACGTGGCACAGCCCTGTGGGAAAGCCTCGTGGGAAAGCCTCGAGGGACAGCCTCGAGAGAAAGCAACAGATCCCTTGACCCACGTGACAGGAAGCGTGACACTACTGCTGCAGCTCGGGAGGAAAGCGCACGTGCATGCTCCCACTCGAGACGAGGCCTGACTCCCCTGGGGAGACTCAGAAGCACCCCAAGGTCCATGGCAACACTGGAGAGGAATCCTCAGGTTCGGCCCCGACTCCAAACAAGGTCTTAGGCCCCGGCATGGACGGGAGAGGAATCCCGATATGGCCCCTAGCAACTCGCACGGGGACTGGCCTTTCTTGAGGCCACCAGAGCGGGTCCCTGAGGTCCCCGTCGTAACTCGAGAAGACCTGCCGCAACTTGAGAAAATCCAGGAGGTTCTCCCCTCCAGGCGAGATGAGGCCCATTTCCGCTGAGGCATCTCGAGGCTGATCACACCTCACATCTGGAACTTCGAAAGGGTCCTTCACACCCTTGGTGCAAATCAAGAAGTTCCCCGACATACCTGTCTCCCCTCGAGAGGAATCACGAGGGTCCCGCCCACATCCAGAGGAGCCCCGTTTCCGCCTCGTAGCTCGAGATGAGGGATCCTTCACCTGTTTCGTCGGGAAAGAGTTCCCGGCGTTACCGTCGCATCTCAAGAGGAGGCCCTCTCAACAGGAACGGCGAGAGGAACTCCAGGGTCGTGCCACCATTCCAAGAGTCCCCCAGATGTCTCAGTCCATTCCAGAGGAACCTCTTTTCCCTTCACCGGCTCGTCTTTCACGCCGAGGATCGACTCACACCAAGGTGGCACGTGGCACAGCCCTGTGGGTAAGCCTCGAGGGACAACCTCCAGGGAAAGCCACAGATCCCTTGATCCACGTGACAGGAAGCGTGACACTACTGCTGCAGCTCGGGAGGAAAGCGCACGTGCATGCCCCCACTCGAGACGAAGCCTGACTCCCCTGGGGAGATTCAGAAGCACCCCAAGATCCATGGCAACACTGGAGAGGAATCCTCAGGTTCCGGCCCAGACTCCACACCAGGACTGAGGCCCGGGCATGGACGGGAGAGGAATCCCGAGAGGTCCCCTAGCAACTCGCATGGGGACTGGCCTTTCCTGAGGCCACCAGAGCGGGTCCCTGAGGTCCCCGTCGTAACTCGAGAAGACCTGCCGCAACTCGACAAAATCCAGGAGGTTCTCCCCTCCAGGCGAGATGAGGCCCATTTCCGCTGAGGCGTCTCGAGGCAGATCACACCGCACCTCTGGAACTTCGAAAGGCTCCTTCACAACCTTGGTGCAAATCAAGAAATTCCCCGACATACCCGTCTCCGATCGAGAGGAAACACGAGGGTCTCGCCCACATCCAGAGGAGCCCCGTTTCCGCCTCGTAGATCGAGATGAGGGATCCTTTCCCTGCTTCGTCGGGAAAGAGTTCCCGGCATTCCCGTCGCATCTCAAGAGGAGGCCCTCTCAACAGGAACGGAGAGAGGAACTCCAGGGTCGTGCCACCATTCCATGAGTCCCCCAGATGTCTCAGTCCATTCCAGAGGAACTTCTTTTCCCTTCACCGGCTCGTCTTTCACGCCGAGGATCGACTCACACCAAGGTGGCACGTGGCACAGCCCTGTGGGAAAGCCTCATGGGAAAGCCTCGAGGGACAGCCTCGAGGGAAAGCCACAGATCCCTTGATCCACGTGACAGGAAGCGTGACACTACTGCTGCAGCTCGGGAGGAAAGCGCACGTGCATGCCCCCCTCGAGACGAGGCCTGACTCACCTGGAGAGACTCAGAAGCACCCCAAGATCCATGGCAACACTGGAGAGGAATCCTCAGGTTCCGGCCCCGACTCCACACAAGGACTGAGGCCCCGGCATGGACGGGAGAGGAATCCCGAGTGGTCCCGTAGCAACTCGCATGGGGACTGGCCTTTCCTGAGGCCACCAGAGCGGGTCCCTGAGGTCCCCGTCGTAACTCGAGAAGACCTGCCGCATCTCGAGAAAATCCAGGAGGTTCTCCCCTCCAGGCGAGATGAGGCCCATTTCCGCTGAGGCGTCTCGAGGCTGATCACACCTCACCTCTGGAACTTCGAAAGGGTCCTTCACACCCTTGGTGCAAATCAAGAAGTTCCCCGACATGCCCGTCTCCACTCGAGAGGAAACACGAGGGTCCCGCCCACATCCAGAGGAGCCCCGTTTCCGCCTCGTAGCTCGAGATGAAGGATCCTTTCCCTGCTTCATCGGAAAAGAGTTCCCGGCGTTCCCGTCGCATCTCAAGGGAAGGCCCTCTCAACAGGAAAGGCGAGAGGAACTCCAGGGTCGTGCCACCATTCCAAGAGTCCCCCAGATGTCTCAGTCCATTCCAGAGGAACCTCTTTTCCTTACACCGGCTCGTCTTTCACGCCGAGGATCGACTCACACCAAGGTGGCACGTGGCACAGCCCTGTGGGAAAGCCTCGTGGGAAAACTTCGAGGTACAGCCTCGAGGGAAAGCCACAGATCCCTTGATCCACGTGACAGGAAGCGTGACACTACTGCTGCAGGTCGGGAGGGAAGTGCACGTGCATGCCTCCACTCGGGACGACGCCTGACTCCCCTGGGGCAACTCAGAAGCACCCCAAGATCCATGGCAACACTGGAGAGGAATCCTCAGGTTCGGCCCCGACTCCAAACAAGGTCTTAGGCCCCTGCATGGACGGGAGAGGAATCCCGATATGGCCCCTAGCAACTCGCACGGGAACTGGCCTTTCTTGAGGCCACCAGAGCGGGTCCCTGAGGTCCCCGTCGTAACTCGAGAAGACCTGCCGCATCTCGAGAAAATCCAGGAGGTTCTCCCCTCCAGGCGAGATGAGGCCCATTTCCGCTGAGGCGTCTCGAGGCTGATCACACCTCACCTCTGGAACTTCGAAAGGGTCCTTCACACCCTTGGTGAAAATCAAGAAGTTCCCCGACATACCCGTCTCCACTCGAGAGGAAACACGAGGGTCCCGCCCACATCCAGAGGAGCCCCGTTTCCGCCTCGTAGCTCGAGATGAGGGATCCTTTCCCTGCTTCATCGGAAAAGAGTTCCCGGCGTTCCCGTCGCATCTCAAGGGGAGGCCCTCTCAACAGGAAAGGCGAGAGGAACTCCAGGGTCGTGCCACCATTCCAAGAGTCCCCCAGATGTCTCAGTCCATTCCAGAGGAACCTCTTTTCCCTTAACCGGCTCGTCTTTCACGCCGAGGATCGACTCACACCAAGGTGGCACGTGGCACAGCCCTGTGGGAAAGCCTCGTGGGAAAGCCTCGAGGGACAGCCTCGAGGGAAAGCCACAGATCCCTTGATCCACGTGACAGGAAGCGTGACACTACTGCTGCAGCTCGGGAGGAAAGCGCACGTGCATGCTCCCACGCGAGACGAGGCCTGACTCCCCTGGGGAGACTGAGAAGCACCCCAAGATCCATGGCAACGCTGGAGAGGCATCCTCAGGTTCCGGCACCGACTCCACACAAGGACTGAGGCCCCGGCATGGACGGGAGAGGAATCCCTAGAGGTCCCCTAGCAACTCGCATGAGGACTGGCCTTTCCTGAGGCCACCAGAGCGGGTCCCTGAGGTCCCCGTCGTAACTCGAGAAGACCTGCCGCAACTCGAGAAAATCCAGGAGGTTCTCCCCTCCAGGCGAGATGAGGCCCATTTCCGCTGAGGCATCTCGAGGCTGATCACACCTCACCTCTGGAACTTCGAAAGGGTCCTTCACAACCTTGGTGCAAATCAAGAAGTTCCCCGACATACCCGTCTCCACTCGAGAGGAAACACGTGGGTCCCGCCCACATCCAGAGGAGCCCCGTTTCCGCCTCGTAGATCTAGATGAGGGATCCTTTCCCTGCTTCGTCGGGAAAGAGTTCCCGGCTTTCCCGTCGCACCTCAAGAGGAGGCCCTCTCAACAGGAACGGCGAGAGGAACTCCAGGGTCGTGCCACCATTCCAAGAGTCCCCCAGATGTCTCAGTCCATTCCAGAAGAACCTCTTTTCCCTTCACCGGCTCGTCTTTCACGCCGAGGATCGACTCACACCAAGGTGGCACGTGGCACAGCCCTGTGGGAAAGCCTCGTGGGAAAGCCTCGAGGGAAAGCCACAGATCCCTTGATCCACATGACAGGAAGCGTGACACTACAGCTGCAGCTCGGGAGGGAAGCGCACATGGATGCCCCCACTCGAGACGAGGCCTGACTCCCCTCGGGAGACTCAGAAGCACCCCAAGAACCATGGCAACACTGGAGAGGAATCCTCAGATTCGGCCCCGACTCCAAACAAGGTCTTAGGCCCCGGCATGGACGGGAGAGCAATCCAGAGATGGCCCCTAGCAACTCGCACGGGGACTGGCCTTTCTTGAGGCCACCAGAGCGGGTCCCTGAGGTCCCCGTCGTAACTCGAGAAGACCTGCCGCAACTCGAGAAAATCAAGGAGGTTCTCCCCTCCAGGCGAGATGAGGCCCATTTCCGCTGAGGCTTCTCGAGGCTGATCACACCTCACGTCTGGAACTTCGAAAGGGTCCTTCACACCCTTGGTGCAAATCAAGAAGTTCCCCGACATACCCGTCTCGCCTCGAGAGGAATCACGAGGGTCCCGCAGACATCCAGAGGAGCCCCGTTTCCGCCTCGTAGCTCGAGATGAGGGATCCTTTACCTGCTTCGTCGGGAAAGAGTTCCCGGCGTTCCCGTCGCATCTCAAGAGGAGGCCCTCTCAACAGGAACGGCGAGAGGAACTCCAGGGTAGTGCCACATTCCAAGAGTCCCCCAGATGTCTCAGTCCATTCCAAGGGAACCTCTTTTCCCTTCACCGACTCGTCTTTCACGCCGAGGATCGACTCACACCAAGGTGGCAGGTGGCACAGCCCTGTGGGAAAGCCTCGTGGGAAAGCCTCGAGGGACAGCCTCGAGAGAAAGCAACAGATCCCTTGATCCACGTGACAGGAAGCGTGACACTACTGCTGCAGCTCGGGAGGAAAGCGCACGTGCATGCTCCCACTCGAGACGAGGCCTGACTCCCCTGGGGAGACTCAGAAGCACCCCAAGATCCATGGCAACACTGGAGAGGAATCCTCAGGTTCGGCCCCGACTCCACACAAGGACTGAGGCCCGGGCATGGACGGGAGAGGAATCCCGAGTGGTCCCGTAGCAACTCGCATGGGGACTGGCCTTTCCTGATGCCACCAGAGCGGGTTCCTGAGGTCCCCGTCGTAACTCGAGAAGACCTGCCGCATCTCGAGAAAATCCAGGAGGTTCTCCACTCCAGGCGAGATGAGGCCCATTTCCGCTGAGGCGTCTCGAGGCTGATCACACCTCACCTCTGGAACTTCGAAAGGGTCCTTCACACCCTTGGTGCAAATCAAGAAGTTCCCCGACATACCCGTCTCCACTCGAGAGGAATCACGAGGGTCCCGCCCACATCCAGAGGAGCCCCGTTTCGGCCTCGTAGCTCGAGATGAGGGATCCTTTCCCTGCTTCGTCGGGAAAGAGTTCCCGGCGTTCCCGTCGCATCTCAAGAGGAGGCCCTCTCAACAGGAACGGCGAGAGGAACTCCAGGGTCGTGCCACCATTCCATGAGTCCCCCAGATGTCTCAGTCCATTCCAGAGGAACCTCTTTTCCCTTCACCGGCTCGTCTTTCACGCCGAGGATCGACTCACACCAAGGTGGCACGTGGCACAGCCCTGTGGGAAAGCCTCATGGGAAAGCCTCGAGGGACAGCCTCGAGGGAAAGCCACAGATCCCTTGATCCACGTGACAGGAAGCGTGACACTACTGCTGCAGCTCGGGAGGAAAGTGCACGTGCATGCCCCTCTCGAGACGAGGCCTGACTCCCCTGGAGAGACTCAGAAGCACCCCAAGATCCATGGCAACACTGGAGAGGAATCCTCAGGTTCCGGCCCCGACTCCACACAAGGACTGAGGCCCCGGCATGAACGGGAGAGGAATCCCGAGTGGTCCCGTAGCAACTCGCATGGGGACTGGCCTTTCCTGAGGCCACCAGAGCGGGTCCCTGAGGTCCCCGTCGTAACTCGAGAAGACCTGCCGCATCTCGAGAAAATCCAGGAGGTTCTCCCCTCCAGGCGAGATGAGGCCCATTTCCGCTGAGGCGTCTCGAGGCTGATCACACCTCACCTCTGGAACTTCGAAAGGGTCCTTCACACCCTTGGTGCAAATCAAGAAGTTCCCCGACATACCCGTCTCCACTCGAGAGGAAACACGAGGGTCCCGCCCACATCCAGAGGAGCCCCGTTTCCGCCTCGTAGCTCGAGATGAGGGATCCTTTCCCTGCTTCATCGGAAAAGAGTTCCCGGCGTTCCCGTCGCATCTCAAGGGGAGGCCCTCTCAACAGGAAAGGCGAGAGGAACTCCAGGGTCGTGCCACCATTCCAAGAGTCCCCCAGATGTCTCAGTCCATTCCAGAGGAACCTCTTTACCTTACACCGGCTCGTCTTTCACGCCGAGGATCGACTCACACCAAGGTGGCACGTGGCACAGCCCTGTGGGAAAGCCTCGTGGGAAAACCTCGAGGTACAGCCTTGAGGGAAAGCCACAGATCCCTTGATCCACGTGACTGGAAGCGTGACAATACTGCTGCAGGTCGGGAGGGAAGTGCACGTGCATGCCCCTCCTCGAGACGAGGCCTGACTCCCCTGGGGAAACTCAGAAGCACCCCAAGATCCATGGCAACACTGGAGAAGAATCCTCAGGTTCCAGCCCCGACTCCACACAAGGACTGAGGCCCCGGCATGGACGGGAGAGGAATCCCGAGAGGTCCCCTAGCAACTCGCATGGGGACTGGCCTTTCCTGAGGCCACCAGAGCGGGTCCTTGAGGTCCCCGTCGTAACTCGAGAAGACCTGCCGCAACTCGAGAAAATCCAGGAGGTTCTCCCCTCCAGGCGAGATGAGGCCCATTTCCGCTGAGGCGTCTCGAGGCTGATCACACCTCACCTCTGGAACTTCGAAAGGGTCCTTCACAACCTTGGTGCAAATCAAGAAGTTCCCAGACATACCCGTCTCCACTCGAGAGGAAACACGTGGGTCCCGCCCACATCCAGAGGAGCCCCGTTTCCGCCTCGTAGATCTAGATGAGGGATCCTTTCCCTGCTTCGTCGGGAAAGAGTTCCCGGCTTTCCCGTCGCACCTCAAGAGGAGGCCCTCTCAACAGGAACGGCGAGAGGAACTCCAGGGTCGTGCCACCATTCCAAGAGTCCACCAGATGTCTCAGTCCATTCCAGAGGAACCTCTTTTCCCTTCACCGGCTCGTCTTTCATGCCGAGGATCGACTCACACCAAGGTGGCACGTGGCACAGCCCTGTGGGTAAGCCTCGAGTGACAACCTCCAGGGAAAGCCACAGATCCCATGATCCACGTGACAGGAAGCGTGACACTACTGCTGCAGCTCGGGAGGAAAGCGCACGTGCATGCCCCCACTCGAGACGAGGCCTGACTCCCCTGGGGAGACTCAGAAGCACCCCAAGATCCATGGCAACACTGGAGAGGAATCCTCAGGTTCCGGCCCAGACTCCACACAAGGACTGAGGCCCGGGCATGGACGGGAGAGGAATCCCGAGTGGTCCCGTAGCAACTCACATGGGGACTGGCCTTTCCTGAGGCCACCAGAGCGGGTCCCTGAGGTCCCCGTCGTAACTCGAGAAGACCTGCCGCATCTCAAGAAAATCCAGGAGGTTCTCCACTCCAGGCGAGATGAGGCCCATTTCCGCTGAGGCGTCTCGAGGCTGATCACACCTCACCTCTGGAACTTCGAAAGGGTCCTTCACACCCTTGGTGCAAATCAAGAAGTTCCCCGACATACCCGTCTCCACTCGAGAGGAAACACGAGTGTCCCGCCCACATCCAGAGGAGCCCCGTTTCCGCCTCGTAGCTCGAGATGAGGGATCCTATCCCTGCTTCATCGGAAAAGAGTTCCCGGCGTTCCCGTCGCATCTCAAGGGGAGGCCCTCTCAACAGGAAAGGCGAGAGGAACTCCAGGGTCGTGCCACCATTCCAAGAGTCCCCCAGATGTCTCAGTCCATTCCAGAGGAACCTCTTTTCCCTTAACCGGCTCGTCTTTCACGCCGAGGATCGACTCACACCAAGGTGGCACGTGGCACAGCCCTGTGGGAAAGCCTCGTGGGAAAGCCTCGAGGGACAGCCTCGAGGGAAAGCCACAGATCCCTTGATCCACGTGACAGGAAGCGTGACATTACTGCTGCAGCTCGGGAGGAAAGCGCACGTGCATACCCCCACTCGAGACGATGCCTGACTCCCCTGGGGAGACTCAGAAGCACCACAAGATCCGTGGCAACACTGGAGAGGAATCCTCAGGTTCCGGCCCCGACTCCACACAAGGACTGAGGCCCCGGCATGGACGGGAGAGGAATCCCGAGAGGTCCCCTAGCAACTCGCATGGGGACTGGCCTTTCCTGAGGCCACCAGAGCGGGTCCCTGAGGTCCCCGTCGTAACTCGAGAAGACCTGCCGCAACTCGAGAAAATCCAGGAGGTTCTCCCCTCCAGGCGAGATGAGGCCCATTTCCGCTGAGGCGTCTCGAGGCTGATCACACCTCACCTCTGGAACTTCGAAAGGGTCCTTCACACCCTTGGTGCAAATCAAGAAGTGCCCCGACATACCCGTCTCCCCTCGAGAGGAACCACGAGGGTCCCGCAGACATCCAGAGGAGCCCCGTTTCCACCTCGTAGCTCGAGATGAGGGATCCTTTGCCTGCTTCGTCGGGAAAGAGTTCCCGGGGTTCCCGTCGCCTCTCAAGAGGAGGCCCTCTCAACAGGAACGGCGAGAGGAACTCCAGGGTCGTGCCACCATTCCAAGAGTCCCCCAGATGTCTCAGTCCATTCCAGAGGAACCTCTTTTCCCTTCACCGGCTCCTCTTTCACGACGAGGATCGACTCACACCAAGGTGGCACGTGGCAGAGCCCTGTGGGAAAGCCTCGTGGGAAAGCCTCGAGGGACAGCCTCGAGGGAAAGCCACAGATCCCTTGATCTACGTGACAGGAAGCGTGACATTACTGCTGCAGCTCGGGAGGAAAGCGCACGTGCATACCCCCACTCGAGACGATGCCTGACTCCCCTGGGGAGACTCAGAAGCACCACAAGATCCGTGGCAACACTGGAGAGGAATACTCAGGTTCCGGACCAGACTCCACACAAGGACTGAGGCCCCGGCATGGACGGGAGAGGAATCCCGAGAGGTCCCCTAGCAACTCGCATGGGGACTGGCCTTTCCTGAGGCCACCAGAGCGGGTCCCTGAGGTCCCCGTCGTAACTCGAGAAGACCTGCCGCAACTCGAGAAAACCCAGGAGGTTCTCCCCTCCATGCGAGAGGAGGCCCATTTCCGCAGAGGCTTCTCGGGGTAATCACACTCACTTCTGGAACTTTGAAAGGGTACTTCACACCCTGGGTGCACCTCAAGAAGTTCCCCGACATACCCGTCTCCACTCGAGAGGAAACACGAGGGTCCCGCCCACATCCAGAGGAGCCCCGTTTCCGCCTCGTAGCTCGAGGTGAGGGAACCTTTCCCTGCTTCGTCGGGAAAGAATTCCCGGCATTCCCGTCGCATCTCAAGAGGAGGCCCTCTGAACAGGAACGGCGAGAGGAACTCCAGGGTCATGCCACCATTACAAGAGTCCCCCAGATGTCTCAGTAGATTCCAGAGCAAGCTCTTTTCCCTTCACCCGCTCGTCTTTCACGGCGAGGATCGACTCACACCAAGGTGGCACTTGGCACAGCCCTGTGGGAAAGCCTCGTGGGAAAGCCTCGAGGGACAGCCTCGAGGGAAAGCCACAGATCCCTTGATCCACGTGACAGGAAGCCTGACCCTACTGCTGCAGCTCGGGAGGGAAACGCACGTGCATGCCCCCACTCGAGACGCCGCCTGACTCCCCTGGGGAGACTCAGAGGCACCCCAAAATCCATGTCATCCCTGGAAAGGAATCCTCAGGTTCCGGCCCCTACTCCACACAAGGTCTTAGTCCACGGCATCGACGGGAGAGGAATCCCGAGATGGCCCCTAGCAACTCGCATGGGGACTGGCCCTTCCTGAGGATACCAGAGCGGGTCCCTGAGGTCCCCGTCGTAACTCAAGAAGACCTGCCGCAACTCGAGAAAATCCAGGAGGTTCTCCCCTCCAGGCGAGATGAGGCCCATTTCCGCTGAGGCGTCTCGAGGCTGATCACACCTCACCTCTGGAACTTCGAAAGGGTCCTTCACGCCCTTGGTGCAAATCAAGAAGTTCCCCGACATACCCGTCTCCCCTCGAGAGGAATCACGAGGGTCCCGCCCACATCCAGAGGAGCCCCGTTTCCGCCTCGTAGCTCGAGATGAGGGATCCTTTCCCTGCTTCGTCGGGAAAGAGTTCCCGGCGTTCCCGTCGCATCTCAAGAGGAGGCCCTCTCAACAGGAACGGCGAGAGGAACTCCAGGGTCGTGCCACCATTCCAAGAGTCCCCCAGATGTCTCAGTCCATTCCAGAGGAACCTCTTTTCCCTTCACCGGCACGTCTTTCACGCCGAGGATCGACTCACACCAAGGTGGCACGTGGCACAGCCCTGTGGGAAAGCCTCGTGGGAAAGCCTCGAGGGACAGCCTCGAGAGAAAGCAACAGATCCCTTGACCCACGTGACAGGAAGCGTGACACTACTGCTGCAGCTCGGGAGGAAAGCGCACGTGCATGCCCCCACTCGAGAGGAGGCCTGACTCCGCTGGGGAGACTCAGAAGCACCCCAAGATCCATGGCAACACTGGAGAGGAATCCTCAGGTTCCGGCCCCGACTCCACACAAGGACTGAGGACCCGGCATGGACGGGAGAGGAATCCCGAGAGGTCCCCTAGCAACTCGCATGGGGACTGGCCTTTCCTGAGGCCACCAGAGCGGGTCCCTGAGGTCCCCGTCGTAACTCGAGAAGACCTGCCGCAACTCGAGAAAATCCAGGAGGTTCTCCCCTCCAGGCGAGATGAGGCCCATTTCCGCTGAGGTGTCTCGAGGCTGATCACACCTCACCTCTGTAACTTTGAAAGGCTCCTTCACACCCTTGGTGCAAATCAAGAAATTCCCCGACATACCCGTCTCCACTCGAGAGGAAACACGTGGGTCCCGCCCACATCCAGAGGAGCCCCGTTTCCGCCTCGTAGCTCGAGATGAGGGATCCTTTCCCTGCTTCGTCGGGAAAGAGTTCCCGGCGTTCCCGTCGCACCTCAAGAGGAGGCCCTCTCAACAGGAACGGCGAGAGGAACTCCAGGGTCGTGCCACAATTCCAAGAGTCCCCCAGATGTCTCAGTCCATTCCAGAGGAACCTCTTTTCCCTTCACCGGCTCGTCTTTCACGCCGAGGATCGACTCACAACAAGGTGGCACGTTTCACAGCCCTGTGGGAAAGCCTCGTGGGAAAGCCTCGAGGGAAAGCCACAGATCCCTTGATCCACATGACAGGAAGCGTGACACTACTGCTGCAGCTCGGGAGGAAAGCGCACGTGCATGCCCCCACTGGAGACGAGGCCTGACTCCCCTCGGGAAACTCAGAAGCACCCCAAGATCCATGGCAACACTGGAGAGGAATCCTCAGGTTCCGGTCCCGACTCCACACAAGGACTGAGGCCCCGGCATGGACGGGAGAGGAATCCCGAGAGGTCCCCTAGCAACTCGCATGGGGACTGGCCTTTCCTGAGGCCACCAGAGCGGGTCCCTGACGTCCCCGTCGTAACTCGAGCAGACGAGCCGCAACTCGAGAAAATCCAGGAGGTTCTCCCCTCCAGGCGAGATGAGGCCCATTTCCGCTGAGGCGTCTAGAGGCTAATCACACCTCACTTCTGGAACTTCGACAGGGTCCTTCACACCCTTGGTGCAAATCAAGAAGTTCCCCGACCTAGCCGTCTCCACTCGAGAGGACTCACGAGGGTCCCGCCCACATTAAGAGGAGCCCCGTTTCCGCCTCGTAGCTCGAGATGAGGGAATCTTTCCCTGCTTCGTCGGGAAAGAGTTCCCGGCGTTCCCGTCGCATCTCAAGAGGAGGCCCTCTCAACAGGAACGGGGAGAGGAACTACAGGGTCGTGCCACCATTCCAAGAATCCCCCAGATGTCTCAGTGCATTCCAGAGGAACCTCTTTTCCCTTCACCGGCTATTATTTCACGCCGAGGATCGAGTCACACCAAGGTGGCAATTGGCACAGCCCTGTGGGAAAGCCTCGTGGGAAAGGCTCGAGGGACAGCCTCGAGGGAAAGCCACAGATCCCTTGATCCACGTGACAGGAAGCGTGACACTACTGCTGCAGCTCGGGAGGAAAGCGCACGTGCATGCCCCCACTCGAGACGAGGCCTGACTCCCTGGGGATACTCAGAAGCACCCCAAGATCCATGGCAACATTGGAGAGGAATCCTCAGGTTCCGGCCCCGACTCCACACAAGGACTGAGGCCCCGGCATGGACGGGAGAGGAATCCCGAGAGGTCCCCTAGCAACTCGCATGGGGACTGGCCTTTCCTGAGGCCACCAGAGCGGGTCCCTGAGGTCCCCGTCGTAACTCGAGAAGACCTGCCGCAACTCGAGAAAATCCAGGAGGTTCTCCCCTCCAGGCGAGATGAGGCCCATTTCCGCTGAGGCGTCTCGAGGCTGATCACACCTCACCTCTGGAACTTCGAAAGGGTCCTTCACACCCTTGGTGCAAATCAAGAAGTGCCCCGACATACCCGTCTCCCCTCGAGAGGAACCACGAGGGTCCCGCAGACATCCAGAGGAGCCCCGTTTCCACCTCGTAGCTCGAGATGAGGGATCCTTTGCCTGCTTCGTCGGGAAAGAGTTCCCGGGGTTCCCGTCGCCTCTCAAGAGGAGGCCCTCTCAACAGGAACGGCGAGAGGAACTCCAGGGTCGTGCCACCATTCCAAGAGTCCCCCAGATGTCTCAGTCCATTCCAGAGGAACCTCTTTTCCCTTCACCGGCTCCTCTTTCACGACGAGGATCGACTCACACCAAGGTGGCACGTGGCAGAGCCCTGTGGGAAAGCCTCGTGGGAAAGCCTCGAGGGACAGCCTCGAGGGAAAGCCACAGATCCCTTGATCTACGTGACAGGAAGCGTGACATTACTGCTGCAGCTCGGGAGGAAAGCGCACGTGCATACCCCCACTCGAGACGATGCCTGACTCCCCTGGGGAGACTCAGAAGCACCACAAGATCCGTGGCAACACTGGAGAGGAATACTCAGGTTCCGGACCAGACTCCACACAAGGACTGAGGCCCCGGCATGGACGGGAGAGGAATCCCGAGAGGTCCCCTAGCAACTCGCATGGGGACTGGCCTTTCCTGAGGCCACCAGAGCGGGTCCCTGAGGTCCCCGTCGTAACTCGAGAAGACCTGCCGCAACTCGAGAAAACCCAGGAGGTTCTCCCCTCCATGCGAGAGGAGGCCCATTTCCGCAGAGGCTTCTCGGGGTAATCACACTCACTTCTGGAACTTTGAAAGGGTACTTCACACCCTGGGTGCACCTCAAGAAGTTCCCCGACATACCCGTCTCCACTCGAGAGGAAACACGAGGGTCCCGCCCACATCCAGAGGAGCCCCGTTTCCGCCTCGTAGCTCGAGGTGAGGGAACCTTTCCCTGCTTCGTCGGGAAAGAATTCCCGGCATTCCCGTCGCATCTCAAGAGGAGGCCCTCTGAACAGGAACGGCGAGAGGAACTCCAGGGTCATGCCACCATTCCAAGAGTCCCCCAGATGTCTCAGTAGATTCCAGAGCAAGCTCTTTTCCCTTCACCCGCTCGTCTTTCACGGCGAGGATCGACTCACACCAAGGTGGCACTTGGCACAGCCCTGTGGGAAAGCCTCGTGGGAAAGCCTCGAGGGAAAGCCTCGAGGGAAAGCCACAGATCCCTTGATCCACGTGACAGGAAGCCTGACCCTACTGCTGCAGCTCGGGAGGGAAACGCACGTGCATGCCCCCACTCGAGACGCCGCCTGACTCCCCTGGGGAGACTCAGAGGCACCCCAAAATCCATGTCATCCCTGGAAAGGAATCCTCAGGTTCCGGCCCCTACTCCACACAAGGTCTTAGTCCACGGCATCGACGGGAGAGGAATCCCGAGATGGCCCCTAGCAACTCGCATGGGGACTGGCCCTTCCTGAGGATACCAGAGCGGGTCCCTGAGGTCCCCGTCGTAACTCAAGAAGACCTGCCGCAACTCGAGAAAATCCAGGAGGTTCTCCCCTCCAGGCGAGATGAGGCCCATTTCCGCTGAGGCGTCTCGAGGCTGATCACACCTCACCTCTGGAACTTCGAAAGGGTCCTTCACGCCCTTGGTGCAAATCAAGAAGTTCCCCGACATACCCGTCTCCGATCGAGAGGAATCACGAGGGTCCCGCCCACATCCAGAGGAGCCCCGTTTCCGCCTCGTAGCTCGAGATGAGGGATCCTTTCCCTGCTTCGTCGGGAAAGAGTTCCCGGCGTTCCCGTCGCATCTCAAGAGGAGGCCCTCTCAACAGGAACGGCGAGAGGAACTCCAGGGTCGTGCCACCATTCCAAGAGTCCCCCAGATGTCTCAGTCCATTCCAGAGGAACCTCTTTTCCCTTCACCGGCACGTCTTTCACGCCGAGGATCGACTCACACCAAGGTGGCACGTGGCACAGCCCTGTGGGAAAGCCTCGTGGGAAAGCCTCGAGGGACAGCCTCGAGAGAAAGCAACAGATCCCTTGACCCACGTGACAGGAAGCGTGACACTACTGCTGCAGCTCGGGAGGAAAGCGCACGTGCATGCCCCCACTCGAGAGGAGGCCTGACTCCGCTGGGGAGACTCAGAAGCACCCCAAGATCCATGGCAACACTGGAGAGGAATCCTCAGGTTCCGGCCCCGACTCCACACAAGGACTGAGGACCCGGCATGGACGGGAGAGGAATCCCGAGAGGTCCCCTAGCAACTCGCATGGGGACTGGCCTTTCCTGAGGCCACCAGAGCGGGTCCCTGAGGTCCCCGTCGTAACTCGAGAAGACCTGCCGCAACTCGAGAAAATCCAGGAGGTTCTCCCCTCCAGGCGAGATGAGGCCCATTTCCGCTGAGGTGTCTCGAGGCTGATCACACCTCACCTCTGTAACTTTGAAAGGCTCCTTCACACCCTTGGTGCAAATCAAGAAATTCCCCGACATACCCGTCTCCACTCGAGAGGAAACACGTGGGTCCCGCCCACATCCAGAAGAGCCCCGTTTCCGCCTCGTAGCTCGAGATGAGGGATCCTTTCCCTGCTTCGTCGGGAAAGAGTTCCCGGCGTTCCCGTCGCACCTCAAGAGGAGGCCCTCTCAACAGGAACGGCGAGAGGAACTCCAGGGTCGTGCCACAATTCCAAGAGTCCCCCAGATGTCTCAGTCCATTCCAGAGGAACCTCTTTTCCCTTCACCGGCTCGTCTTTCACGCCGAGGATCGACTCACAACAAGGTGGCACGTTTCACAGCCCTGTGGGAAAGCCTCGTGGGAAAGCCTCGAGGGAAAGCCACAGATCCCTTGATCCACATGACAGGAAGCGTGACACTACTGCTGCAGCTCGGGAGGAAAGCGCACGTGCATGCCCCCACTCGAGACGAGGCCTGACTCCCCTCGGGAAACTCAGAAGCACCCCAAGATCCATGGCAACACTGGAGAGGAATCCTCAGGTTCCGGTCCCGACTCCACACAAGGACTGAGGCCCCGGCATGGACGGGAGAGGAATCCCGAGAGGTCCCCTAGCAACTCGCATGGGGACTGGCCTTTCCTGAGGCCACCAGAGCGGGTCCCTGACGTCCCCGTCGTAACTCGAGCAGACGAGCCGCAACTCGAGAAAATCCAGGAGGTTCTCCCCTCCAGGCGAGATGAGGCCCATTTCCGCTGAGGCGTCTAGAGGCTAATCACACCTCACTTCTGGAACTTCGACAGGGTCCTTCACACCCTTGGTGCAAATCAAGAAGTTCCCCGACCTAGCCGTCTCCACTCGAGAGGACTCACGAGGGTCCCGCCCACATTAAGAGGAGCCCCGTTTCCGCCTCGTAGCTCGAGATGAGGGAATCTTTCCCTGCTTCGTCGGGAAAGAGTTCCCGGCGTTCCCGTCGCATCTCAAGAGGAGGCCCTCTCAACAGGAACGGGGAGAGGAACTACAGGGTCGTGCCACCATTCCAAGAATCCCCCAGATGTCTCAGTGCATTCCAGAGGAACCTCTTTTCCCTTCACCGGCTATTATTTCACGCGGAGGATCGAGTCACACCAAGGTGGCAATTGGCACAGCCCTGTGGGAAAGCCTCGTGGGAAAGCCTCGAGGGACAGCCTCGAGGGAAAGCCACAGATCCCTTGATCCACGTGACAGGAAGCGTGACACTACTGCTGCAGCTCGGGAGGAAAGCGCACGTGCATGCCCCCACTCGAGACGAGGCCTGACTCCCTGGGGATACTCAGAAGCACCCCAAGATCCATGGCAACATTGGAGAGGAATGCTCAGGTTCCGGCCCCGGCTCCACACAAGGTCTTAGGCCCCGGCATCGACGGGAGAGGAATCCCGAGATGGCCCCTAGCAACTCACATGGGGACTGGCCCTTCCTGAGGCCACCAGAGCGGGTCCCTGAGGTCCCCGTCGTAACTCGAGAAGACCTGCCGCAACTCGAGAAAACCCAGGAGGTTCTCCCCTCCATGCGAGAGGAGGCCCATTTCCGCAGAGGATTCTCGGGGTAATCACACCTCACTTCTGGAACTTCGAAAGGGTACTTCACACCCTGGGTGCACCTCAAGAAGTTCCCCGACATACCCGTCTCCACTCGAGAGGAAACACGAGGGTCCCGCCCACATCCAGAGGAGCCCCGTTTCCGCCTCGTAGCTCGAGGTGAGGGAACCTTTCCCTGCTTCGTCGGGAAAGAATTCCCGGCATTCCCGTCGCATCTCAAGAGGAGGCCCTCTGAACAGGAACGGCGAGAGGAACTCCAGGGTCATGCCACCATTCCAAGAGTCCCCCAGATGTCTCAGTAGATTCCAGAGCAAGCTCTTTTCCCTTCACCAGCTCGTCTTTCACGGCGAGGATCGACTCACACGAAGGTGGCACTTGGCACAGCCCTGTGGGAAAGCCTCGTGGGAAAGCCTCGAGGGAAAGCCTCGAGGGAAAGCCACAGATCCCTTGATCCACGTGACAGGAAGCCTGACCCTACTGCTGCAGCTCGGGAGGGAAACGCACGTGCATGCCCCGACTCGAGACGCCGCCTGACTCCCCTGGGGAGACTCAGAGGCACCCCAAAATCCATGTCATCCCTGGAAAGGAATCCTCAGGTTCCGGCCCCTACTCCACACAAGGTCTTAGTCCACGGCATCGACGGGAGAGGAATCCCGAGATGGCCCCTAGCAACTCGCATGGGGACTGGCCCTTCCTGAGGATACCAGAGCGGGTCCCTGAGGTCCCCGTCGTAACTCGAGAAGACCTGCCGCAACTCGAGAAAATCCAGGAGGTTCTCCCCTCCAGGCGAGATGAGGCCCATTTCCGCTGAGGCGTCTCGAGGCTGATCACACCTCACCTCTGGAACTTCGAAAGGGTCCTTCACACCCTTGGTGCAAATCAAGAAGTTCCCCGACATACCCGTCTCCACTCGAGAGGAAACACGTGGGTCCCGCCCACATCCAGAGGAGCCCCGTTTCCGCCTCGTAGATCTAGATGAGGGATCCTTTCCCTGCTTCGTCGGGAAAGAGTTCCCGGCTTTCCCGTCGCACCTCAAGAGGAGGCCCTCTCAACAGGAACGGCGAGAGGAACTCCAGGGTCGTGCCACCATTCCAAGAGTCCCCCAGATGTCTCAGTCCATTCCAGAGGAACCTCTTTTCCCTTCACCGGCTCGTCTTTCACGCCGAGGATCGACTCACACCAAGGTGGCACGTGGCACAGCCCTGTGGGAAAGCCTCGTGGGAAAGCCTCGAGAGAAAGCCACAGATCCCTTGATCCACATGACAGGAAGCGTGACACTACAGCTGCAGCTCGGGAGGGAAGCGCACATGGATGCCCCCACTCGAAACGAGGCCTGACTCCCCTCGGGAGACTCAGAAGCACCCCAAGAACCATGGCAACACTGGAGAGGAATCCTCAGTTTCGGCCCCGACTCCAAACAAGGTCTTAGGCCCCGGCATGGACGGGAGAGCAATCCAGAGATGGCCCCTAGCAACTCGCACGGGGACTGGCCTTTCTTGAGGCCACCAGAGCGGGTCCCTGAGGTCCCCGTCGTAACTCGAGAAGACCTGCCGCAACTCGAGAAAATCCAGGAGGTTCTCCCCTCCAGGCGAGATGAGGCCCATTTCCGCTGAGGCTTCTCGAGGCTGATGACACCTCACGTCTGGAACTTCGAAAGGGTCCTTCACACCCTTGGTGCAAATCAAGAAGTTCCCCGACATACCCGTCTCGCCTCGAGAGGAATCACGAGGGTCCCGCAGACATCCAGAGGAGCCCCGTTTCCGCCTCGTAGCTCGAGATGAGGGATCCTTTACCTGCTTCGTCGGGAAAGAGTTCCCGGCGTTCCCGTCGCATCTCAAGAGGAGGCCCTCTCAACAGGAACGGCGAGAGGAACTCCAGGGTCGTGCCACATTCCAAGAGTCCCCCAGATGTCTCAGTCCATTCCAAGGGAACCTCTTTTCCCTTCACCGACTCGTCTTTCACGCCGAGGATCGACTCACACCAAGGTGGCACGTGGCACAGCCCTGTGGGAAAGCCTCGTGGGAAAGCCTCGAGGGACAGCCTCGAGAGAAAGCAACAGATCCCTTGATCCACGTAACAGGAAGCGTGACACTACTGCTGCAGCTCGGGAGGAAAGCGCACGTGCATGCTCCCACTCGAGACGAGGCCTGACTCCCCTGGGGAGACTCAGAAGCACCCCAAGATCCATGGCAACACTGGAGAGGAATCCTCAGGTTCGGCCCCGACTCCAAACAAGGTCTGAGGCCCCGGCATGGACGGGAGAGGAATCCCGATATGGCCCCTAGCAACTCGCACGGGGACTGGCCTTTCTTGAGGCCACCAGAGCGGGTCCCTGAGGTCCCCGTCGTAACTCGAGAAGACCTGCCGCATCTCGAGAAAATCCAGGAGGTTCTCCCCTCCAGGCGAGATGAGGCCCATTTCCGCTGAGGCGTCTCGAGGCTGATCACACCTCACCTCTGGAACTTCGAAAGGGTCCTTCACAACCTTGGTGCAAATCAAGAAGTTCCTCGACATACCCGTCTCCACTCGAGAGGAAACACGTGGGTCCCGCCCACATCCAGAGGAGCCCCGTTTCCGCCTCGTAGATCTAGATGAGGGATCCTTTCCCTGCTTCGTCGGGAAAGAGTTCCCGGCTTTCCCGTCGCACCTCAAGAGGAGGCCCTCTCAACAGGAACGGCGAGAGGAACTCCAGGGTCGTGCCACCATTCCAAGAGTCCCCCAGATGTCTCAGTCCATTCCAGAGGAACCTCTTTTCCCTTCACCGGCTCGTCTTTCACGCCGAGGATCGACTCACACCAAGGTGGCACGTGGCACAGCCCTGTGGGAAAGCCTCGTGGGAAAGCCTCGAGAGAAAGCCACAGATCCCTTGATCCACATGACAGGAAGCGTGACACTACAGCTGCAGCTCGGGAGGGAAGCGCACATGGATGCCCCCACTCGAGACGAGGCCTGACTCCCCTCGGGAGACTCAGAAGCACCCCAAGAACCATGGCAACACTGGAGAGGAATCCTCAGTTTCGGCCCCGACTCCAAACAAGGTCTTAGGCCCCGGCATGGACGGGAGAGCAATCCAGAGATGGCCCCTAGCAACTCGCACGGGGACTGGCCTTTCTTGAGGCCACCAGAGCGGGTCCCTGAGGTCCCCGTCGTAACTCGAGAAGACCTGCCGCAACTCGAGAAAATCCAGGAGGTTCTCCCCTCCAGGCGAGATGAGGCCCATTTCCGCTGAGGCTTCTCGAGGCTGATGACACCTCACGTCTGGAACTTCGAAAGGGTCCTTCACACCCTTGGTGCAAATCAAGAAGTTCCCCGACATACCCGTCTCGCCTCGAGAGGAATCACGAGGGTCCCGCAGACATCCAGAGGAGCCCCGTTTCCGCCTCGTAGCTCGAGATGAGGGATCCTTTACCTGCTTCGTCGGGAAAGAGTTCCCGGCGTTCCCGTCGCATCTCAAGAGGAGGCCCTCTCAACAGGAACGGCGAGAGGAACTCCAGGGTCGTGCCACATTCCAAGAGTCCCCCAGATGTCTCAGTCCATTCCAAGGGAACCTCTTTTCCCTTCACCGACTCGTCTTTCACGCCGAGGATCGACTCACACCAAGGTGGCACGTGGCACAGCCCTGTGGGAAAGCCTCGTGGGAAAGCCTCGAGGGACAGCCTCGAGAGAAAGCAACAGATCCCTTGATCCACGTAACAGGAAGCGTGACACTACTGCTGCAGCTCGGGAGGAAAGCGCACGTGCATGCTCCCACTCGAGACGAGGCCTGACTCCCCTGGGGAGACTCAGAAGCACCCCAAGATCCATGGCAACACTGGAGAGGAATCCTCAGGTTCGGCCCCGACTCCAAACAAGGTCTGAGGCCCCGGCATGGACGGGAGAGGAATCCCGATATGGCCCCTAGCAACTCGCACGGGGACTGGCCTTTCTTGAGGCCACCAGAGCGGGTCCCTGAGGTCCCCGTCGTAACTCGAGAAGACCTGCCGCAACTTGAGAAAATCCAGGAGGTTCTCCCCTCCAGGCGAGATGAGGCCCATTTCCGCTGAGGCGTCTCGAGGCTGATCACACCTCACATCTGGAACTTCGAAAGGGTCCTTCACAACCTTGGTGCAAATCAAGAAGTTCCCCGACATACCCGTCTCCCCTCGAGAGGAATCACGAGGGTCCCGCCCACATCCAGAGGAGCCCCGTTTCTGCCTCGTAGCTCGAGATGAGGGATCCTTTCCCTGCTTCGTCGGGAAAGAGTTCCCGGCGTTACTGTCGCATCTCAAGAGGAGGCCCTCTCAACAGGAACGGCGAGAGGAACTCCAGGGTCGTGCCACCATTCCAAGAGTCCCCCAGATGTCTCAGTCCATTCCAGAGGAACCTCTTTTCCCTTCACCGGCTCGTCTTTCACGCCGAGGATCGACTCACACCAAGGTGGCACGTGGCACAGCCCTGTGGGTAAGCCTCGAGGGACAACCTTGAGGGAAAGCCACAGATCCCTTGATCCACATGACAGGAAGTGTGACACTACTGCTGCAGCTCGGGAGGAAATCGCACGTGCATGCCTCCACTCGAGACGAGGCCTGACTCCCCTGGGGAGACTCAGAAGCACCCCAAGATCCATGGCAACACTGGAGAGGAATCCTCAGGTTCCGGCCCAGACTCCACACAAGGACTGAGGCCCCGGCATGGACGGGAGAGGAATCCCGAGAGGTCCCCTAGCAACTCGCATGGGGACTGGCCTTTCCTGAGGCCACCAGAGCGGGTCCCTGAGGTCCCCGTCGTAACTCGAGAAGACCTGCCGCAACTCGAGAAAATCCAGGAGGTTCTCCCCTCCAGGCGAGATGAGGCCCATTTCCGCTGAGGCGTCTCGAGGCAGATCACACCGCACCTCTGGAACTTCGAAAGGCTCCTTCACAACCTTGGTGCAAATCAAGAAATTCCCCGACATACCCGTCTCCGATCGAGAGGAAACACGAGGGTCTCGCCCACATCCAGAGGAGCCCCGTTTCCGCCTCGTAGATCGAGATGAGGGATCCTTTCCCTGCTTCGTCGGGAAAAAGTTCCCGGCATTCCCGTCGCATCTCAAGAGGAGGCCCTCTCAACAGGAATGGCGAGAGGAACTCCAGGGTCGTGCCACCATTCCATGAGTCCCCCAGATGTCTCAGTCCATTCCAGAGGAACCTCTTTTCCCTTCACCGGCTCGTCTTTCACGCCGAGGATCGACTCACACCAAGGTGGCACGTGACACAGCCCTGAGGGAAAGCCTCATGGGAAAGCCTCGAGGGACAGCCTCGAGGGAAAGCCACAGATCCCTTGATCCACGTGACAGGAAGCGTGACACTACTGCTGCAGCTCGGGAGGAAAGCGCACGTGCATGCCCCCCTCGAGACGAGGCCTGACTCCCCTGGAGAGACTCAGAAGCACCCCAAGATCCATGGCAACACTGGAGAGGAATCCTCAGGTTCCGGCCCCGATTCCACACAAGGACTGAGGCCCCGGCATGGACGGGAGAGGAATCCCGAGTGGTCCCTTAGAAACTCGCATGGGGACTGGCCTTTCCTGAGGCCACCAGAGCGGGTCCCTGAGGTCCCCGTCGTAACTCGAGAAGACCTGCCGCATCTCGAGAAAATCCAGGAGGTTCTCCCCTCCAGGCGAGATGAGGCCCATTTCCGCTGAGGCGTCTCGAGGCTGATCACACCTCACCTCTGGAACTTCGAAAGGGTCCTTCACACCCTTGGTGCAAATCAAGAAGTTCCCCGACATACCCGTCTCCACTCGAGAGGAAACACGAGGGTCCCGCCCACATCCAGAGGAGCCCCGTTTCCGCCTCGTAGCTCGAGATGAGGGATCCTTTCCCTGCTTCATCGGAAAAGAGTTCCCGGCGTTCCCGTCGCATCTCAAGGGAAGGCCCTCTCAACAGGAAAGGCGAGAGGAACTCCAGGGTCGTGCCACCATTCCAAGAGTCCCCCAGATGTCTCAGTCCATTCCAGAGGAACCTCTTTTCCTTACACCGGCTCGTCTTTCACGCCGAGGATCGACTCACACCAAGGTGGCATGTGGCACAGCCCTGTGGGAAAGCCTCGTGGGAAAACCTCGAGGTACAGCCTCGAGGGAAAGCCACAGATCCCTTGACCCACGTGATAGGAAGCGTGACACTACTGCTGCAGGTCGGGAGGGAAGTGCACGTGCATGCCTCCACTCGAGACGACGCCTGACTCCCCTGGGGAAACTCAGAAGCACCCCAAGATCCATGGCAACACTGGAGAGAAATCCTCAGGTTCGGCCCCGACTCCAAACAAGGTCTTAGGCCCCGGCATGGACGGGAGAGGAATCCCGATATGGCCCCTAGCAACTCGCACGGGGACTGGCCTTTTTTGAGGCCACCAGAGCGGGTCCCTGAGGTCCCCGTCGTAACTCGAGAAGACCTGCCGCATCTCGAGAAAATCCAGGAGGTTCTCCACTCCAGGCGAGATGAGGCCCATTTCCGCTGAGGCGTCTCGAGGCTGATCACACCTCACCTCTGGAACTTCGAAAGGGTCCTTCACACCCTTGGTGCAAATCAAGAAGTTCCCCGACATACCCGTCTCCACTCGAGAGGAAACACGAGGGTCCCGCCCACATCCAGAGGAGCCCCGTTTCCGCCTCGTAGCTCGAGATGAGGGATCCTTTCCCTGCTTCATCGGAAAAGAGTTCCCGGCGTTCCCGTCGCATCTCAAGGGGAGGCCCTCTCAACAGAAAAGACGAGAGGAACTCCAGGGTCGTGCCACCATTCCAAGAGTCCCCCAGATGTCTCAGTCCATTCCAGAGGAACCTCTTTTCCCTTAACCGGCTCGTCTTTCACGCCGAGGATCGACTCACACCAAGGTGGCACGTGGCACAGCCCTGTGGGAAAGCCTCGTGGGAAAGCCTCGAGGGACAGCCTCGAGGGAAAGCCACAGATCCCTTGATCCACGTGACAGGAAGAGTGACACTACTGCTGCAGCTCGGGAGGAAAGCGCACGTGCATGCTCCCACTCGAGACGAGGCCTGACTCCCCTGGGGAGACTGAGAAGCACCCCAAGATCCATGGCAACGCTGGAGAGGAATCCTCAGGTTCCGGCACCGACTCCACACAAGGACTGAGGCCCCGGCATGGACGGGAGAGGAAGACCTAGAGGTCCCCTAGCAACTCGCATGAGGACTGGCCTTTCCTGAGGCCACCAGAGCGGGTCCCTGAGGTCCCCGTCGTAACTCGAGAAGACCTGCCGCAACTCGAGAAAATCCAGGAGGTTCTCCCCTCCAGGCGAGATGAGGCCCATTTCCGCTGAGGCGTCTCGAGGCAGATCACACCGCACCTCTGGAACTTCGAAAGGCTCCTTCACAACCTTGGTGCAAATCAAGAAATTCCCCGACATACCCGTCTCCGATCGAGAGGAAACACGAGGGTCTCGCCCACATCCAGAGGAGCCCCGTTTCCGCCTCGTAGATCGAGATGAGGGATCCTTTCCCTGCTTCGTCGGGAAAGAGTTCCCGGCATTCCCGTCGCATCTCAAGAGGAGGCCCTCTCAACAGGAACGGCGAGAGGAACTCCAGGGTCGTGCCACCATTCCATGAGTCCCCCAGATGTCTCAGTCCATTCCAGAGGAACCTCTTTTCCCTTCACCGGCTCGTCTTTCATGCCGAGGATCGACTCACACCAAGGTGGCACGTGGCACAGCCCTGTGGGAAAGCCTCATGGGAAAGCCTCGAGGGACAGCCTCGAGGGAAAGCCACAGATCCCTTGATCCACGTGACAGGAAGCGTGACACTACTGCTGCAGGTCGGGAGGGAAGCACACGTGCATGCCCCTCCTCGAGACGAGGCCTGACTCCCCTGGGGAAACTCAGAAGCACCCCAAGATCCATGGCAACACTGGAGAAGAATCCTCAGGTTCCAGCCCCGACTCCACACAAGGACTGAGGCTCCGGCATGGACGGGAGAGGAATCCCGAGAGGTCCCCTAGCAACTCGCATGGGGACTGGCCTTTCCTGAGGCCACCAGAGCGGGTCCTTGAGGTCCCCGTCGTAACTCGGAAGACCTGCCGCAACTCGAGAAAATCCAGGAGGTTCTCCCCTCCAGGCGAGATGAGGCCCATTTCCGCTGAGGCGTCTCGAGGCTGATCACACCTCACCTCTGGAACTTCGAAAGGGTCCTTCACAACCTTGGTGCAAATCAAGAAGTTCCCAGACATACCCGTCTCCACTCGAGAGGAAACACGTGGGTCCCGCCCACATCCAGAGGAGCCCCGTTTCCGCCTCGTAGATCTAGATGAGGGATCCTTTCCCTGCTTCGTCGGGAAAGAGTTCCCGGCTTTCCCGTCGCATCTCAAGAGGAGGCCCTCTCAAGAGGAACGGCGAGAGGAACTCCAGGGTCGTGCCACCATTCCAAGAGTCCCCCAGATGTCTCAGTCCATTCCAGAGGAACCTCTTTTGCCTTCACCGGCTTGTCTTTCACGCCGAGGATCGACTCACACCAATGTGGCACGTGGCACAGCCCTGTGGGTAAGCCTAGAGGGACAACCTTGAGGGAAAGCCACAGATCCCTTGATCCACGTGACAGGAAGTGTGACACTACTGCTGCAGCTCGGGAGGAAAGCGCACGTGCATGCCTCCACTCGAGACGAGGCCTGACTCCCCTGGGGAGACTCAGAAGCACCCCAAGATCCATGGCAACACTGGAGAGGAATCCTCAGGTTCCGGCCCAGAATCCACACAAGGACTGAGGCCCCGGCATGGACGGGAGAGGAATCCCGAGAGGTCCCCTAGCAACTCGCATGGGGACTGGCCTTTCCTGAGGCCACCAGAGCGGGTCCCTGAGGTCCCCGTCGTAACTCGAGAAGACCTGCCGCAACTCGAGAAAATCCAGGAGGTTCTCCCCTCCAGGCGAGATGAGGCCCATTTCCGCTGAGGCGTCTCGAGGCAGATCACACCGCACCTCTGGAACTTCGAAAGGCTCCTTCACAACCTTGGTGCAAATCAAGAAATTCCCCGACATACCCGTCTCCGATCGAGAGGAAACACGAGGGTCTCGCCCACATCCAGAGGAGCCCCGTTTCCGCCTCGTAGATCGAGATGAGGGATCCTTTCCCTGCTTCGTCCGGAAAGAGTTCCCGGCATTCCCGTCGCATCTCAAGAGGAGGCCCTCTCAACAGGAACGGCGAGAGGAACACCAGGGTCGTGCCACCATTCCATGAGTCCCCCAGATGTCTCAGTCCATTCCAGAGGAACCTCTTTTCCCTTCACCGGCTCGTCTTTCATGCCAAGGATCGACTCACACCAAGGTGGCACGTGGCACAGCCCTGTGGGAAAGCCTCATGGGAAAGCCTCGAGGGACAGCCTCGAGGGAAAGCCACAGATCCCTTGATCCACGTGACAGGAAGCGTGACACTACTGCTGCAGGTCGGGAGGGAAGCACACGTGCATGCCCCTCCTCGAGACGAGGCCTGACTCCCCTGGGGAAACTCAGAAGCACCCCAAGATCCATGGCAACACTGGAGAAGAATCCTCAGGTTCCAGCCCCGACTCCACACAAGGACTGAGGCTCCGGCATGGACGGGAGAGGAATCCCGAGAGGTCCCCTAGCAACTCGCATGGGGACTGGCCTTTCCTGAGGCCACCAGAGCGGGTCCTTGAGGTCCCCGTCGTAACTCGGAAGACCTGCCGCAACTCGAGAAAATCCAGGAGGTACTCCCCTCCAGGCGAGATGAGGCCCATTTCCGCTGAGGCGTCTCGAGGCTGATCACACCTCACCTCTGGAACTTCGAAAGGGTCCTTCACAACCTTGGTGCAAATCAAGAAGTTCCCCGACATACCCGTCTCCACTCGAGAGGAAACACGAGGGTCCCGCCCACATCCAGAGGAGCCCCGTTTCCGCCTCGTAGCTCGAGATGAGGGATCCTTTACCTGCTTCGTCGGGAAAGAGTTCCCGGCGTTCCCGTCGCATCTCAAGAGGAGGCCCTCTCAACAGGAACGGCGAGAGGAACTCCAGGGTCGTGCCACCATTCCAAGAGTCCCCCAGATGTCTCAGTCCATTCCAAGGGAACCTCTTTTCCCTTCACCGACTCGTCTTTCACGCCGAGGATCGACTCACACCAAGGTGGCACGTGGCACAGCCCTGTGGGAAAGCCTCGTGGGAAAGCCTCGAGGGACAGCCTCGAGAGAAAGCAACAGATCCCTTGATCCACGTGACAGGAAGCGTGACACTACTGCTGCAGCTCGGGAGGAAAGCGCACGTTCATGCTCTCACTCGAGACGAGGCCTGACTCCCCTGGGGAGACTCAGAAGCACCCCAAGATCCATGGCAACACTGGAGAGGAATCCTCAGGTTCGGCCCCGACTCCAAACAAGGTCTTAGGCCCCGGCATGGACGGGAGAGGAATCCCGATATGGCCCCTAGCAACTCGCACGGGGACTGGCCTTTCTTGAGGCCACCAGAGCGGGTCCCTGAGGTCCCCGTCGTAACTCGAGAAGACCTGCCGCAACTTGAGAAAATCCAGGAGGTTCTCCCCTCCAGGCGAGATGAGGCCCATTTCCGCTGAGGCGTCTCGAGGCTGATCACACCTCACATCTGGAACTTCGAAAGGGTCCTTCACACCCTTGGTGCAAATCAAGAAGTTCCCCGACATACCCGTCTCCCCTCGAGAGGAATCACGAGGGTCCCGCCCACATCGAGAGGAGCCCCGTTTCCGCCTCGTAGCTCGAGATGAGGGATCCTTCACCTGCTTCGTCGGGAAAGAGTTCCCGGCGTTACCGTCGCATCTCAAGAGGAGGCCCTCTCAACAGGAACGGCGAGAGGAACTCCAGGGTCGTGCCACCATTCCAAGAGTCCCCCAGATGTCTCAGTCCATTGCAGAGGAACCTCTTTTCCCTTCACCGGCTCGTCTTTCACGCCGAGGATCGACTCACACCAAGGTGGCACGTGGCACAGCCCTGTGGGTAAGCCTCGAGGGACAACCTCCAGGGAAAGCCACAGATCCCTTGCTCCACGTGACAGGAAGCGTGACACTACTGCTGCAGCTCGGGAGGAAAGCGCACGTGCATGCCCCCACTCGAGACGAGGCCTGACTCCCCTGGGGAGACTCAGAAGCACCCCAAGATCCATGGCAACACTGGAGAGGAATCCTCAGGTTCCGGCCCAGACTCCACACAAGGACTGAGGCCCGGGCATGGACGGGAGAGGAATCCCGAGTGGTCCCGTAGCAACTCGCATGGGGACTGGCCTTTCCTGAGGCCACCAGAGCGGGTCCCTGAGGTCCCCGTCGTAACTCGAGAAGACCTGCCGCATCTCGAGAAAATCCAGGAGGTTCTCCCCTCCAGGCGAGATGAGGCCCATTTCCGCTGAGGCGTCTCGAGGCTGATCACACCTCACCTCTGGAACTTCGAAAGGGTCCTTCACACCCTTGGTGCAAATCAAGAAGTTCCCCGACATACCCGTCTCCACTCGAGAGGAAACACGAGGGTCCCGCCCACATCCAGAGGAGCCCCGTTTCCGCCTCGTAGCTCGAGATGAGGAATCCTTTCCCTGCTTCATCGGAAAAGAGTTCCCGGCGTTCCCGTCGCATCTCAAGGGGAGGCCCTCTCAACAGGAACTGCGAGAGGAACTCCAGGGTCGTGCCACCATTCCAAGAGTCCCCCAGATGTCTCAGTCCATTCCAAGGGAACCTCTTTTCCCTTCACCGGCTCGTCTTTCACGCCGAGGATCGACTCACACCAAGGTGGCACGTGGCACAGCCCTGTGGGAAAGCCTCGTGGGAAAGCCTCGAGGGACAGCCTCGAGGGAAAGCCACAGATCCCTTGATCCACGTGACAGGAAGCGTGACACTCCTGCTGCAGCTCGGGAGGAAAGCGCACGTGCATGCCCCCACTCGAGACGAGGCCTGACTCCCCTGGGGAGACTCAGAAGCACCCCAAGATCCATGGCAACACTGGAGAGGAATCCTCAGGTTCCGGCCCAGACTCCACACAAGGACTGAGGCCCCGGCATGGACGGGAGAGGAATCCCGAGAGGTCCCCTAGCAACTCGCATGGGGACTGGCCTTTCCTGAGGCCACCAGAGCGGGTCCCTGAGGTCCCCGTCGTAACTCGAGAAGACCTGCCGCAACTCGAGAAAATCCAGGAGGTTCTCCCCTCCAGGCGAGATGAGGCCCATTTCCGCTAAGGCGTCTCGAGGCTGATCACACCTCACCTCTGTAACTTCGAAAGGGTCCTTCACAACCTTGGTGCAAATCAAGAAGTTCCCCGACATACCCGTCTCCACTCGAGAGGAAACCCGTGGGTCCCGCCCACATCCAGAGGAGCCACGTTTCCGCCTCGTAGCTCGAGATGAGGGATCCTTTCCCTGCTTCGTCGGGAAAGAGTTCCCGGCTTTCCCGTCGCGCCTCAAGAGGAGGCCCTCTCAACAGGAACGGCGAGAGGAACTCCAAGGTCGTGCCACAATTCCAAGAGTCCCCCAGATGTCTCAGTCCATTCCAGAGGAACCTCTTTTCCCTTCACTGGCTCGTCTTTCACGCCGAGGATCGACTCACAACAAGGTGGCACGTGGCACAGCCCTGTGGGAAAGCCTCGTGGGAAAGCCTCGAGGGAAAGCCACAGATCCCTTGATCCACATGACAGGAAGCGTGACACTATTGCTGCAGGTCGGGAGGGAAGCGCACGTGCATGCCCCCACTCGAGACGGGGCCTGACTCCCCTCGGTAGCCTCAGAAGCACCCCAGTATCCATGGCAACACTGGAGAGGAATCCTCAGCTTCGGCCCCGACTCCACACAAGGTCTTAGGCCCGGGCATGGACGGGAGAGGAATCCCGAGTGGTCCCGTAGCAACTCGCATGGGGACTGGCCTTTCCTGAGGCCACCAGAGCGGGTCCCTGAGGTCCCCGTCGTAACTCGAGAAGACCTGCCGCATCTCGAGAAAATCCAGGAGGTTCTCCCCTCCAGGCGAGATGAGGCCCATTTCCGCTGAGGCGTCTCGAGGCTGATCACACCTCACCTCTGGAACTTCGAAAGGGTCCTTCACACCCTTGGTGCAAATCAAGAAGTTCCCCGACATACCCGTCTCCACTCGAGAGGAAA
Organism: Budorcas taxicolor; assembly: GCF_023091745.1. Lineage (NCBI taxonomy): Eukaryota > Metazoa > Chordata > Mammalia > Artiodactyla > Bovidae > Budorcas > Budorcas taxicolor. The sequence continues at coordinate 385,438 of NW_026291535.1, forward strand.
CACGAGGGTCCCGCCCACATCCAGAGGAGCCCCGTTTCCGCCTCGTAGCTCGAGATGAGGAATCCTTTCCCTGCTTCATCGGAAAAGAGTTCCCGGCGTTCCCGTCGCATCTCAAGGGGAGGCCCTCTCAACAGGAACGGCGAGAGGAACTCCAGGGTCGTGCCACCATTCCAAGAGTCCCCCAGATGTCTCAGTCCATTCCAAGGGAACCTCTTTTCCCTTCACCGGCTCGTCTTTCACGCCGAGGATCGACTCACACCAAGGTGGCACGTGGCACAGCCCTGTGGGAAAGCCTCGTGGGAAAGCCTCGAGGGACAGCCTCGAGGGAAAGCCACAGATCCCTTGATCCACGTGACAGGAAGCGTGACACTACTGCTGCAGCTCGGGAGGAAAGCGCACGTGCATGCCCCCACTCGAGACGAGGCCTGACTCCCCTGGGTAGACTCAGAAGCACCCCAAGATCCATGGCAACACTGGAGAGGAATCCTCAGGTTCCGGCCCAGACTCCACACAAGGACTGAGGCCCCGGCATGGACGGGAGAGGAATCCCGAGAGGTCCCCTAGCAACTCGCATGGGGACTGGCCTTTCCTGAGGCCACCAGAGCGGGTCCCTGAGGTCCCCGTCGTAACTCGAGAAGACCTGCCGCAACTCGAGAAAATCCAGGAGGTTCTCCCCTCCAGGCGAGATGAGGCCCATTTCCGCTAAGGCGTCTCGAGGCTGATCACACCTCACCTCTGTAACTTCGAAAGGGTCCTTCACAACCTTGGTGCAAATCAAGAAGTTCCCCGACATACCCGTCTCCACTCGAGAGGAAACCCGTGGGTCCCGCCCACATCCAGAGGAGCCACGTTTCCGCCTCGTAGCTCGAGATGAGGGATCCTTTCCCTGCTTCGTCGGGAAAGAGTTCCCGGCTTTCCCGTCGCGCCTCAAGAGGAGGCCCTCTCAACAGGAACGGCGAGAGGAACTCCAAGGTCGTGCCACAATTCCAAGAGTCCCCCAGATGTCTCAGTCCATTCCAGAGGAACCTCTTTTCCCTTCACCGGCTCGTCTTTCACGCCGAGGATCGACTCACAACAAGGTGGCACGTGGCACAGCCCTGTGGGAAAGCCTCGTGGGAAAGCCTCGAGGGAAAGCCACAGATCCCTTGATCCACATGACAGGAAGCGTGACACTATTGCTGCAGGTCGGGAGGGAAGCGCACGTGCATGCCCCCACTCGAGACGGGGCCTGACTCCCCTCGGTAGCCTCAGAAGCACCCCAGTATCCATGGCAACACTGGAGAGGAATCCTCAGCTTCGGCCCCGACTCCACACAAGGTCTTAGGCCCCGGCATGGACGGGAGAGGAATCCCGAGATGGCCCCTAGCAACTCGCACGGGGACTGGCCTTTCTTGAGGCCACCAGAGCGGGTCCCTGAGGTCCCCGTCGTAACTCGAGAAAACCTGCCGCAACTCGAGAAAATCCAGGAGGTTCTCCCCTCCAGTCGAGATGAGGCCCATTTCCGCTGAGGCGTCTCGAGGCTGATCACACCTCACCTCTGGAACTTCGAAAGGGTCCTTCACGCCCTTGGTGCAAATCAAGAAGTTCCCCGACATACCCGTCTCCCCTCGAGAGGAATCACGAGGGTCCCGCCCACATCCAGAGGAGCCCCGTTTCCGCATCGTAGCTCGAGATGAGGGATCCTTTCCCTGCTTCGTCGGGAAAGAGTTCCCGGCGTTCCCGTCGCATCTCAAGAGGAGGCCCTCTCAACAGGAACGGCGAGAGGAACTCCAGGGTCGTGCCACCATTCCAAGAGTCCCCCAGATGTCTCAGTCCATTCCAAGGGAACCTCTTTTCCCTTCACCGGCTCGTCTTTCACGCCGAGGAGCGACTCACATCAAGGTGGCACGTAGCACAGCCCTGTGGGAAAGCCTCGTGGGAAAGCCTCGAGGGACAGCCTCGAGGGAAAGCCACAGATCCCTTGATCCACGTGACAGGAAGCGTGACACTACTGCTGCAGCTCGGGAGGAAAGCGCACGTGCATGCCCCCACTCGAGACGAGGCCTGACTCCCCTGGGGAGACTCAGAAGCACCCCAAGATCCATGGCAACACTGGAGAGGAATCCTCAGGTTCCGGCCCCGACTCCACCCAAGGAATGAGGCCCCGGCATGGACAGGAGAGGAATCCCGAGAGGTCCCCTAGCAACTCGCATGGGGACTGGCCTTTCCTGAGGCCACCAGAGCGGGTCCCTGAGGTCCCCGTCGTAACTCGAGAAGACCTGCCGCAACACGAGAAAATCCAGGAGGTTCTCCCCTCCAGGCGAGATGAGGCCCATTTCCGCTGAGGCGTCTCGAGGCTGATCACACCTCACCTCTGGAACTTCGAAAGGGTCCTTCACACCCTTGGTGCAAATCAAGAAGTTCCCCGACATACCCGTCTCCCCTCGAGAGGAATCACGAGGGTCCCGCCCACATCCAGAGGAGCCCCGTTTCCGCCTCGTAGCTCGAGATGAGGGATCCTTTCCCTGCTTCGTCGGGAAAGAGTTCCCGGCGTTCCCGTCGCATCTCAAGAGGAGGCCCTCTCAACAGGAACGGCGAGAGGAACTCCAGGGTCGTGCCACCATTCCAAGAGTCCCCCAGATGTCTCAGTGCATTCCAGAGGAACCTCTTTTCCCTTCACCGGCTATTCTTTCACGCCGAGGATCGACTCACACCAAGGTGGCACGTGGCACAGCCCTGTGGGAAAGCCTCGTGGGAAAGCCTCGAGGGACAGCCTCGAGGGAAAGCCACAGATCCCTTGATCCACGTGACAGGAAGCGTGACACTCCTGCTGCAGCTCGGGAGGAAAGCGCACGTGCATGCCCCCACTCGAGACGAGGCCTGACTCCCTGGGGATACTCAGAAGCACCCCAAGATCCATGGCAACACTGGAGAGGATTCCTCAGGTTCCGGCCCCGACTCCACACAAGGACTGAGGCCCTGGCATGGACGGGAGAGGAATCCCGAGAGGTCCCCTAGCAACTCGCATGGGGACTGGCCTTTCCTGAGGCCACCAGAGCGTGTCCCTGACGTCCCCGTCGTAACTCGAGAAGACCAGCCGCAACTCGAGAAAATCCAGGAGGTTCTACCCTCCAGGCGAGATGAGGCCCATTTCCGCTGAGGCGTCTAGAGGCTAATCACACCTCACTTCTGGAACTTCGACAGGGTCCTTCACACCCTTGGTGCAAATCAAGAAGTTCCCCGACATACCCGTCTCCACTCTAGAGGAATCAAGAGGGTCCCGCCCACATTAAGAGGAGCCCCGTTTCCGCCTCGTAGCTCGAGATGAGGGAATCTTTCCCTGCTTCGTCGGGAAAGAGTTCCCGGCCTTCCCGTCGCATCTCAAGAGGAGGCCCTCTCAACAGGAACGGGGAGAGGAACTCCAGGGTCGTGCCACCATTCCAAGAGTCCCCCAGATGTCTCAGTGCATTCCAGAGGAACCTCTTTTCCCTACATCGGCTATTCTTTCACGCCGAGGATCGAGTCACACCAAGGTGGCAAGTGGCACAGCCCTGTGGGAAAGCCTCGTGGGAAAGCCTCGAGGGACAGCCTCGAGGGAAAGCCACAGATCCCTTGATCCACGTGACAGGAAGCGTGACACTACTGCTGCAGCTCGGGAGGAAAGCGCACGTGCATGCCCCCACTCGAGACGAGGCCTGACTCCCTGGCGATACTCAGAAGCACCCCAAGATCCATGGCAACACTGGAGAGGAATGCTCAGGTTCCGGCCCCGGCTCCACACAAGGTCTTAGGCCCCGGCATCGACGGGAGAGGAATCCCGAGATGGCACCTAGCAACTCACATGGGAACTGGCCCTTCCTGAGGCCACCAGAGCGGGTCCCTGAGGTCCCCGTCGTAACTCGAGAAGACCTGCCGCAACTCGAGAAAACCCAGGAGGTTCTCCCCTCCATGCGAGAGGAGGCCCATTTCCGCAGAGGCTTCTCGGGGTAATCACACCTAACTTCTGGAACTTCGAAAGGGTACTTCACACCCTGGGTGCACCTCAAGAAGTTCCCCGACATACCCGTCTCCACTCGAGAGGAAACACGAGGGTCCTGCCCACATCCAGAGGAGCCCCGTTTCCGCCTCGTAGCTCGAGGTGAGGGAACCTTTCCCTGCTTCTTCGGGAAAAAATTCCCGGCATTCCCGTCGCATCTCAAGAGGAGGCCCTCTGAACAGGAACGGCGAGAGGAACTCCAGGGTCATGCCACCATTCCATGAGTCCCCCAGATGTCTCAGTCCATTCCAGAGCAAGCTCTTTTCCATTCACCAGCTCGTCTTTCACGGCGAGGATCGACTCACACCAAGGTGGCACGTGGCACAGCCCTGTGGGAAAGCCTCGTGGGAAAGCCTCGAGGGAAAGCCACAGATCCCTTGATCCACATGACAGGAAGCGTGACACTACAGCTGCAGCTCGGGAGGGAAGCGCACGTGGATGCCCCCACTCGAGACGAGGCCTGACTCCCCTCGGGAGACTCAGAAGCACCCCAAGAACCATGGCAACACTGGAGAGGAATCCTCAGATTCGGCCCCGACTCCAAACAAGGTCTTAGGCCCCGGCATGGACGGGAGAGCAATCCAGAGATGGCCCCTAGCAACTCGCACGGGGACTGGCCTTTCTTGAGGCCACCAGAGCGGGTCCCTGATGTCCCCGTCGTAACTCGAGAAGACCTGCCGCAACTCGAGAAAATCCAGGAGGTTCTCCCCTCCAGGCGAGATGAGGCCCATTTCCGCTGAGGCGTCTCGAGGCTGATCACACCTCACCTCTGGAACTTCGAAAGGGTCCTTCACACCCTTGGTGCAAATCAAGAAGTTCCCCGACATACCCGTCTCCCCTCGAGAGGAATCACGAGGGTCATGCAGACATCCAGAGGAGCCCCGTTTCCGCCTCGTAGCTCGAGATGAGGGATCCTTTCCCTGCTTCGTCGGGAAAGAGTTCCCGGCGTTCCCGTCGCATCTCAAGAGGAGGCCCTCTCAACAGGAACGGCGAGAGGAACTCCAGGGTCGTGCCACATTCCAAGAGTCCCCCAGATGTCTCAGTCCATTCCAAGGGAACCTCTTTTCCCTTAACCGACTCGTCTTTCACGCCGAGGATCGACTCACACCAAGGTGGCACGTGGCACAGCCCTGTGGGAAAGCCTCGTGGGAAAGCCTCGAGGGACAGCCTCGAGAGAAAGCAACAGATCCCTTGATCCACGTGACAGGAAGCGTGACACTACTGCTGCAGCTCGGGAGGAAAGCGCACGTGCATGCTCCCACTCGAGACGAGGCCTGACTCCCCTGGGGAGACTCAGAAGCACCCCAAGATCCATGGCAACACTGGAGAGGAATCCTCAGGTTCGGGCCCGACTCCAAACAAGGTCTGAGGCCCCGGCATGGACGGGAGAGGAATCCCGATATGGCCCCTAGCAACTCGCACGGGGACTGGCCTTTCTTGAGGCCACCAGAGCGGGTCCCTGAGGTCCCCGTCGTAACTCGAGAAGACCTGCCGCAACTTGAGAAAATCCAGGAGGTTCTCCTCTCCAGGCGAGATGATGCCCATTTCCGCTGAGGCGTCTCGAGGCTGATCACACCTCACATCTGGAACTTCGAAAGGGTCCTTCACACCCTTGGTGCAAATCAAGAAGTTCCCCGACATACCCGTCTCCCCTCGAGAGGAATCACGAGGGTCCCGCCCACATCCAGAGGAGCCCCGTTTCCGCCTCGTAGCTCGAGATGAGGGATCCTTCACCTGCTTCGTCGGGAAAGAGTTCCCGGCGTTACCGTCGCATCTCAAGAGGAGGCCCTCTCAACAGGAACGGCGAGAGGAACTCCAGGGTCGTGCCACCATTCCAAGAGTCCCCCAGATGTCTCAGTCCATTGCAGAGGAACCTCTTTTCCCTTCACCAGCTCGTCTTTCACGCCGAGGATCGACTCACACCAAGGTGGCACGTGGCACAGCACTGTGGGTAAGCCTCGAGGGACAACCTCCAGGGAAAGCCACAGATCCCTTGATCCACGTGACAGGAAGCGTGACACTACTGCTGCAGCTCGGGAGGAAAGCGCACGTGCATGCCCCCACTCGAGACGAGGCCTGACTCCCCTGGGGAGACTCAGAAGCACCCCAAGATCCATGGCAACACTGGAGAGGAATCCTCAGGTTCCGGCCCAGACTCCACACAAGGACTGAGGCCCGGGCATGGACGGGAGAGGAATCCCGAGTAGTCCCGTAGCAACTCGCATGGGGACTTGCCTTTCCTGAGGCCACCAGAGCGGGTCCCTGAGGTCCCCGTCGTAACTCGAGAAGACCTGCCGCATCTCGAGAAAATCCAGGAGGTTCTCCCCTCCAGGCGAGATGAGGCCCATTTCCGCTGAGGCGTCTCGAGGCTGATCACACCTCACCTCTGGAACTTCGAAAGGGTCCTTCACACCCTTGGTGCAAATCAAGAAGTTCCCCGACATACCAGTCTCCACTCGAGAGGAAACACGAGGGTCCCGCCCACATCCAGAGGAGCCCCGTTTCCGCCTCGTAGCTCGAGATGAGGGATCCTTTCCCTGCTTCATCGGAAAAGAGTTCCCGGCGTTCCCGTCGCATCTCAAGGGGAGGCCTTCTCAACAGGAAAGGCGAGAGGAACTCCAGGGTCGTGCCACCATTCCAAGAGTCCCCCAGATGTCTCAGTCCATTCCAGAGGAACCTCTTTTCCCTTAACCGGCTCGTCTTTCACGCCGAGGATCGACTCACACCAAGGTGGTACGTGGCACAGCCCTGTGGGAAAGCCTCGTGGGAAAGCCTCGAGGGACAGCCTCGAGGGAAAGCCACAGATCCCTTGATCCACGTGACAGGAAGCGTGACACTACTGCTGCAGCTCGGGAGGAAAGCGCACGTGCATGCTCCCACTCGAGACGAGGCCTGACTCCCCTGGGGAGACTGAGAAGCACCCCAAGATCCATGGCAAAGCTGGAGAGGAATCCTCAGGTTCCGGCACCGACTCCACACAAGGACTGAGGCCCCGGCATGGACGGGAGAGGAATCCCTAGAGGTCCCCTAGCAACTCGCATGAGGACTGGCCGTTCCTGAGGCCACCAGAGCGGGTCCCTGAGGTCCCTGTCGTAACTCGAGAAGACCTGCCGCAACTCGAGGAAATCCAGGAGGTTCTCCCCTCCAGGCGAGATGAGGCCCATTTCCGCTGAGGCGTCTCGAGGCTGATCACACCTCACCTCTGGAACTTCGAAAGGGTCCTTCACACCCTTGGTGCAAATCAAGAAGTGCCCCGACATACCCGTCTCCCCTCGAGAGGAATCACGAGGGTCCCGCAGACATCCAGAGGAGCCCCGTTTCCGCCTCGTAGCTCGAGATGAGGGATCCTTTGCCTGCTTCGTCGGGAAAGAGTTCCCGGGGTTCCCGTCGCCTCTCAAGAGGAGGCCCTCTCAACAGGAACGGCGAGAGGAACTCCAGGGTCGTGCCACCATTCCAAGAGTCCCCCAGATGTCTCAGTCCATTCCAGAGGAACCTCTTTTCCCTACACCGGCTCGTCTTTCACGCCGAGGATCGACTCACACCAAGGTGGCACGTGGCACAGCCCTGTGGGAAAGCCTCGTGGGAAAACCTCGAGGTACAGCCTCGAGGGAAAGCCACAGATCCCTTGATCCACGTGACAGGAAGCGTGACACTACTGCTGCAGGTCGGGAGGGAAGTGCACGTGCATGCCCCCACTCGAGACGACGCCTGACTCCCCTGGGGAAACTCAGAAGCACCCCAAGATCCATGGCAACACTGGAGAAGAATCCTCAGGTTCCAGCGCCGACTCCACACAAGGACTGAGGCCCCGGCATGGATGGGAGAGGAATCCCGAGAGGTCCCCTAGCAACTCGCATGGGGACTGGCCTTTCCTGAGGCCACCAGAGCGGGTCCTTGAGGTCCCTGTCGTAACTCGAGAAGACCTGCCGCAACTCGAGAAAATCCAGGAGGTTCTCCCCTCCAGGCGAGATGAGGCCCATTTCCGCTGAGGCGTCTCGAGGCTGATCACACCTCACCTCTGGAACTTCGAAAGGGTCCTTCACATCCTTGGTGCAAATCAAGAAGTTCCCCGACATACCCGTCTCCACTCGAGAGGAAACACGTGGGTCCCGCCCACATCCAGAGGAGCCCCGTTTCCGCCTCGCAGATCTAGATGAGGGATCCTTTCCCTGCTTCGTCGGGAAAGAGTTCCCGGCTTTCCCGTCGCACCTCAAGAGGAGGCCCGCTCAACAGGAACGGCGAGAGGAACTCCAGGGTCGTGCCACAATTCCAAGAGTCCCCCAGATGTCTCAGTCCACTCCAGAGGAACCTCTTTTCCCTTCACCGGCTCGTCTTTCACGCCGAGGATCGACTCACACCAAGGTGGCACGTGGCACAGCCCTGTGGGAAAGCCTCGTGGGAAAGCCTCGAGGGAAAGCCACAGATCCCTTGATCCACATGACAGGAAGCGTGACACTACTGCTGCAGCTCGGGAGGAAAGCGCACGTGCATGCTCCCACTCGAGACGAGGCCTGACTCCCCTGGGGAGACTCAGAAGCACCCCAAGATCCATGGCAACACTGGAGAGGAATCCTCAGGTTCGGCCTCGACTCCAAACAAGGTCTTAGGCCCCGGCATGGACGGGAGAGGAATCCCGATATGGCCCCTAGCAACTCGCACGGGGACTGGCCTTTCTTGAGGCCACCAGAGCGGGTCCCTGAGGTCCCCGTCGTAACTCGAGAAGACCTGCCGCAACTTGGGAAAATCCAGGAGGTTCTCCCCTCCAGGCGAGATGAGGCCCATTTCCGGTGAGGCTTCTCGAGGCTGATCACACCTCACGTCTGGAACTTCGAAAGGGTCCTTCACACCCTTGGTGCAAATCAAGAAGTTCCCCGACATACCCGTCTCGCCTCGAGAGGAATCACGAGGGTTCCGCAGACATCCAGAGGAAACCCGTTTCCGCCTCGTAGCTCGAGATGAGGGATCCTTTACCTGCTTCGTCGGGAAAGAGTTCCCGGCGTTCCCGTCGCATCTCAAGAGGAGGCCCTCTCAACAGGAACGGCGAGAGGAACTCCAGGGTCGTGCCACATTCCAAGAGTCCCCCAGATGTCTCAGTCCATTCCAAGGGAACCTCTTTTCCCTTAACCGACTCGTCTTTCACGCCGAGGATCGACTCACACCAAGGTGGCACGTGGCACAGCCCTGTGGGAAAGCCTCGTGGGAAAGCCTCGAGGGACAGCCTCGAGAGAAAGCAACAGATCCCTTGATCCACGTGACAGGAAGCGTGACACTACTGCTGCAGCTCGGGAGGAAAGCGCACGTGCATGCTCCCACTCGAGACGAGGCCTGACTCCCCTGGGGAGACTGAGAAGCACCCCAAGATCCATGGCAAAGCTGGAGAGGAATCCTCAGGTTCCGGCACCGACTCCACACAAGGACTGAGGCCCCGGCATGGACGGGAGAGGAATCCCTAGAGGTCCCCTAGCAACTCGCATGAGGACTGGCCGTTCCTGAGGCCACCAGAGCGGGTCCCTGAGGTCCCTGTCGTAACTCGAGAAGACCTGCCGCAACTCGAGGAAATCCAGGAGGTTCTCCCCTCCAGGCGAGATGAGGCCCATTTCCGCTGAGGCGTCTCGAGGCTGATCACACCTCACCTCTGGCACTTCGAAAGGGTCCTTCACACCCTTGGTGCAAATCAAGAAGTGCCCCGACATACCCGTCTCCCCTCGAGAGGAATCACGAGGGTCCCGCAGACATCCAGAGGAGCCCCGTTTCCGCCTCGTAGCTCGAGATGAGGGATCCTTTGCCTGCTTCGTCGGGAAAGAGTTCCCGGGGTTCCCGTCGCCTCTCAAGAGGAGGCCCTCTCAACAGGAACGGCGAGAGGAACTCCAGGGTCGTGCCACCATTCCAAGAGTCCCCCAGATGTCTCAGTCCATTCCAGAGGAACCTCTTTTCCCTACACCGGCTCGTCTTTCACGCCGAGGATCGACTCACACCAAGGTGGCACGTGGCACAGCCCTGTGGGAAAGCCTCGTGGGAAAACCTCGAGGTACAGCCTCGAGGGAAAGCCACAGATCCCTTGATCCACGTGACAGGAAGCGTGACACTACTGCTGCAGGTCGGGAGGGAAGTGCACGTGCATGCCCCCACTCGAGACGACGCCTGACTCCCCTGGGGAAACTCAGAAGCACCCCAAGATCCATGGCAACACTGGAGAAGAATCCTCAGGTTCCAGCGCCGACTCCACACAAGGACTGAGGCCCCGGCATGGATGGGAGAGGAATCCCGAGAGGTCCCCTAGCAACTCGAATGGGGACTGGCCTTTCCTGAGGCCACCAGAGCGGGTCCTTGAGGTCCCTGTCGTAACTCGAGAAGACCTGCCGCAACTCGAGAAAATCCAGGAGGTTCTCCCCTCCAGGCGAGATGAGGCCCATTTCCGCTGAGGCGTCTCGAGGCTGATCACACCTCACCTCTGGAACTTCGAAAGGGTCCTTCACATCCTTGGTGCAAATCAAGAAGTTCCCCGACATACCCGTCTCCACTCGAGAGGAAACACGTGGGTCCCGCCCACATCCAGAGGAGCCCCGTTTCCGCCTCGCAGATCTAGATGAGGGATCCTTTCCCTGCTTCGTCGGGAAAGAGTTCCCGGCTTTCCCGTCGCACCTCAAGAGGAGGCCCGCTCAACAGGAACGGCGAGAGGAACTCCAGGGTCGTGCCACAATTCCAAGAGTCCCCCAGATGTCTCAGTCCACTCCAGAGGAACCTCTTTTCCCTTCACCGGCTCGTCTTTCACGCCGAGGATCGACTCACACCAAGGTGGCACGTGGCACAGCCCTGTGGGAAAGCCTCGTGGGAAAGCCTCGAGGGAAAGCCACAGATCCCTTGATCCACATGACAGGAAGCGTGACACTACTGCTGCAGCTCGGGAGGAAAGCGCACGTGCATGCTCCCACTCGAGACGAGGCCTGACTCCCCTGGGGAGACTCAGAAGCACCCCAAGATCCATGGCAACACTGGAGAGGAATCCTCAGGTTCGGCCTCGACTCCAAACAAGGTCTTAGGCCCCGGCATGGACGGGAGAGGAATCCCGATATGGCCCCTAGCAACTCGCACGGGGACTGGCCTTTCTTGAGGCCACCAGAGCGGGTCCCTGAGGTCCCCGTCGTAACTCGAGAAGACCTGCCGCAACTTGGGAAAATCCAGGAGGTTCTCCCCTCCAGGCGAGATGAGGCCCATTTCCGGTGAGGCTTCTCGAGGCTGATCACACCTCACGTCTGGAACTTCGAAAGGGTCCTTCACACCCTTGGTGCAAATCAAGAAGTTCCCCGACATACCCGTCTCGCCTCGAGAGGAATCACGAGGGTTCCGCAGACATCCAGAGGAAACCCGTTTCCGCCTCGTAGCTCGAGATGAGGGATCCTTTACCTGCTTCGTCGGGAAAGAGTTCCCGGCGTTCCCGTCGCATCTCAAGAGGAGGCCCTCTCAACAGGAACGGCGAGAGGAACTCCAGGGTCGTGCCACATTCCAAGAGTCCCCCAGATGTCTCAGTCCATTCCAAGGGAACCTCTTTTCCCTTAACCGACTCGCCTTTCACGCCGAGGATCGACTCACACCAAGGTGGCACGTGGCACAGCCCTGTGGGAAAGCCTCGTGGGAAAGCCTCGAGGGACAGCCTCGAGAGAAAGCAACAGATCCCTTGATCCACGTGACAGGAAGCGTGACACTACTGCTGCAGCTCGGGAGGAAAGCGCACGTGCATGCTCCCACTCGAGACGAGGCCTGACTCCCCTGGGGAGACTGAGAAGCACCCCCAAGATCCATGGCAAAGCTGGAGAGGAATCCTCAGGTTCCGGCACCGACTCCACACAAGGACTGAGGCCCCGGCATGGACGGGAGAGGAATCCCTAGAGGTCCCCTAGCAACTCGCATGAGGACTGGCCGTTCCTGAGGCCACCAGAGCGGGTCCCTGAGGTCCCTGTCGTAACTCGAGAAGACCTGCCGCAACTCGAGGAAATCCAGGAGGTTCTCCCCTCCAGGCGAGATGAGGCCCATTTCCGCTGAGGCGTCTCGAGGCTGATCACACCTCACCTCTGGCACTTCGAAAGGGTCCTTCACACCCTTGGTGCAAATCAAGAAGTGCCCCGACATACCCGTCTCCCCTCGAGAGGAATCACGAGGGTCCCGCAGACATCCAGAGGAGCCCCGTTTCCGCCTCGTAGCTCGAGATGAGGGATCCTTTGCCTGCTTCGTCGGGAAAGAGTTCCCGGGGTTCCCGTCGCCTCTCAAGAGGAGGCCCTCTCAACAGGAACGGCGAGAGGAACTCCAGGGTCGTGCCACCATTCCAAGAGTCCCCCAGATGTCTCAGTCCATTCCAGAGGAACCTCTTTTCCCTACACCGGCTCGTCTTTCACGCCGAGGATCGACTCACACCAAGGTGGCACGTGGCACAGCCCTGTGGGAAAGCCTCGTGGGAAAACCTCGAGGTACAGCCTCGAGGGAAAGCCACAGATCCCTTGATCCACGTGACAGGAAGCGTGACACTACTGCTGCAGGTCGGGAGGGAAGTGCACGTGCATGCCCCCACTCGAGACGACGCCTGACTCCCCTGGGGAAACTCAGAAGCACCCCAAGATCCATGGCAACACTGGAGAAGAATCCTCAGGTTCCAGCGCCGACTCCACACAAGGACTGAGGCCCCGGCATGGATGGGAGAGGAATCCCGAGAGGTCCCCTAGCAACTCGCATGGGGACTGGCCTTTCCTGAGGCCACCAGAGCGGGTCCTTGAGGTCCCTGTCGTAACTCGAGAAGACCTGCCGCAACTCGAGAAAATCCAGGAGGTTCTCCCCTCCAGGCGAGATGAGGCCCATTTCCGCTGAGGCGTCTCGAGGCTGATCACACCTCACCTCTGGAACTTCGAAAGGGTCCTTCACATCCTTGGTGCAAATCAAGAAGTTCCCCGACATACCCGTCTCCACTCGAGAGGAAACACGTGGGTCCCGCCCACATCCAGAGGAGCCCCGTTTCCGCCTCGCAGATCTAGATGAGGGATCCTTTCCCTGCTTCGTCGGGAAAGAGTTCCCGGCTTTCCCGTCGCACCTCAAGAGGAGGCCCGCTCAACAGGAACGGCGAGAGGAACTCCAGGGTCGTGCCACAATTCCAAGAGTCCCCCAGATGTCTCAGTCCACTCCAGAGGAACCTCTTTTCCCTTCACCGGCTCGTCTTTCACGCCGAGGATCGACTCACACCAAGGTGGCACGTGGCACAGCCCTGTGGGAAAGCCTCGTGGGAAAGCCTCGAGGGAAAGCCACAGATCCCTTGATCCACATGACAGGAAGCGTGACACTACTGCTGCAGCTCGGGAGGAAAGCGCACGTGCATGCTCCCACTCGAGACGAGGCCTGACTCCCCTGGGGAGACTCAGAAGCACCCCAAGATCCATGGCAACACTGGAGAGGAATCCTCAGGTTCGGCCTCGACTCCAAACAAGGTCTTAGGCCCCGGCATGGACGGGAAAGGAATCCCGATATGGCCCCTAGCAACTCGCACGGGGACTGGCCTTTCTTGAGGCCACCAGAGCGGGTCCCTGAGGTCCCCGTCGTAACTCGAGAAGACCTGCCGCAACTTGGGAAAATCCAGGAGGTTCTCCCCTCCAGGCGAGATGAGGCCCATTTCCGGTGAGGCTTCTCGAGGCTGATCACACCTCACGTCTGGAACTTCGAAAGGGTCCTTCACACCCTTGGTGCAAATCAAGAAGTTCCCCGACATACCCGTCTCGCCTCGAGAGGAATCACGAGGGTTCCGCAGACATCCAGAGGAAACCCGTTTCCGCCTCGTAGCTCGAGATGAGGGATCCTTTACCTGCTTCGTCGGGAAAGAGTTCCCGGCGTTCCCGTCGCATCTCAAGAGGAGGCCCTCTCAACAGGAACGGCGAGAGGAACTCCAGGGTCGTGCCACATTCCAAGAGTCCCCCAGATGTCTCAGTCCATTCCAAGGGAACCTCTTTTCCCTTCACCGACTCGTCTTTCACGCCGAGGATCGACTCACACCAAGGTGGCACGTGGCACAGCCCTGTGGGAAAGCCTCGTGGGAAAGCCTCGAGGGACAGCCTCGAGAGAAAGCAACAGATCCCTTGATCCACGTGACAGGAAGCGTGACACTACTGCTGCAGCTCGGGAGGAAAGCGCACGTGCATGCTCCCACTCGAGACGAGGCCTGACTCCCCTGGGGAGACTCAGAAGCACCCCAAGATCCATGGCAACACTGGAGAGGAATCCTCAGGTTCGGCCCCGACTCCAAACAAGGTCTTAGGCCCCGGCATGGACGGGAGAGGAATCCCGATATGGCCCCTAGCAACTCGCACGGGGACTGGCCTTTCTTGAGGCCACCAGAGCGGGTCCCTGAGGTCCCCGTCGTAACTCGAGAAGACCTGCCGCAACTCGAGAAAATCCAGGAGGTTCTCCCCTCCAGGCGAGATGAGGCCCATTTCCGCTGAGGCGTCTCGAGGCTGATCACACCTCACCTCTGGAACTTCGAAAGGGTCCTTCACACCCTTGGTGCAAATCAAGAAGTTCCCCGACATACCCGTCTCCCCTCGAGAGGAAACACGTGGGTCCCGCCCACATCCAGAGGAGCCCCGTTTCTGCCTCGTAGCTCGAGATGAGGGATCCTTTACCTGCTTCGTCGGGAAAGAGTTCCCGGCGTTCCCGTCGCATCTCAAGAGGAGGCCCTCTCAACAGGAACGGCGAGAGGAACTCCAGGGTCGTGCCACATTCCAAGAGTCCCCCAGATGTCTCAGTCCATTCCAAGGGAACCTCTTTTCCCTTCACCGACTCGTCTTTCACGCCGAGGATCGACTCACACCAAGGTGGCACGTGGCACAGCCCTGTGGGTAAGCCTCGAGGGACAACCTCCAGGGAAAGCCACAGATCCCTTGATCCACGTGACAGGAAGCGTGACACTACTGCTGCAGCTCGGGAGGAAAGCGCACGTGCATGCCCACACTCGAGAGGAGGCCTGACTCCCCTGGGGAGACTCAGAAGCACCCCAAGATCCATGGCAACACTGGAGAGGAATCCTCAGTTTCCGGCCCAGACTCCACGCAAGGACTGAGGCCCGGGCATGGACGGGAGAGGAATCCCGAGTGGTCCCGTAGCAACTCGCATGGGGACTTGCCTTTCCTGAGGCCACCAGAGCGGGTCCCTGAGGTCCCCGTCGTAACTCGAGAAGACCTGCCGCATCTCGAGAAAATCCAGGAGGTTCTCCCCTCCAGGCGAGATGAGGCCCATTTGCGCTGAGGCGTCTCGAGGCTGATCACACCTCACCTCTGGAACTTCGAAAGGGTCCTTCACACCCTTGGTGCAAATCAAGAAGTGCCCCGACATACCCGTCTCCACTCGAGAGGAAACACGAGGGTCCCGCCCACATCCAGAGGAGCCCCGTTTCCGCCTCGTAGCTCGAGATGAGGGATCCTTTCCCTGCTTCGTCGGGAAAGAGTTCCCGGCGTTCCCGTCGCATCTCAAGAGGAGGCCCTCTCAACAGGAACGGCGAGAGGAACTCCAGGGTCGTGCCACATTCCAAGAGTCCCCCAGATGTCTCAGTCCATTCCAAGGGAACCTCTTTTCCCTTCACCGACTCGTCTTTCACGCCGAGGATCGACTCACACCAAGGTGGCACGTGGCACAGCCCTGTGGGAAAGCCTCGTGGGAAAGCCTCGAGGGACAGCCTCGAGAGAAAGCAACAGATCCCTTGATCCACGTGACAGGAAGCGTGACACTACTGCTGCAGCTCGGGAGGAAAGCGCACGTGCATGCTCCCACTCGAGACGAGGCCTGACTCCCCTGGGGAGACTGAGAAGCACCCCAAGATCCATGGCAAAGCTGGAGAGGAATCCTCAGGTTCCGGCACCGACTCCACACAAGGACTGAGGCCCCGGCATGGACGGGAGAGGAATCCCTATAGGTCCCCTAGCAACTCGCATGAGGACTGGCCGTTCCTGAGGCCACCAGAGCGGGTCCCTGAGGTCCCTGTCGTAACTCGAGAAGACCTGCCGCAACTCGAGGAAATCCAGGAGGTTCTCCCCTCCAGGCGAGATGAGGCCCATTTCCGCTGAGGCGTCTCGAGGCTGATCACACCTCACCTCTGGCACTTCGAAAGGGTCCTTCACACCCTTGGTGCAAATCAAGAAGTGCCCCGACATACCCGTCTCCCCTCGAGAGGAATCACGAGGGTCCCGCAGACATCCAGAGGAGCCCCGTTTCCGCCTCGTAGCTCGAGATGAGGGATCCTTTGCCTGCTTCGTCGGGAAAGAGTTCCCGGGGTTCCCGTCGCCTCTCAAGAGGAGGCCCTCTCAACAGGAACGGCGAGAGGAACTCCAGGGTCGTGCCACCATTCCAAGAGTCCCCCAGATGTCTCAGTCCATTCCAGAGGAACCTCTTTTCCCTACACCGGCTCGTCTTTCACGCCGAGGATCGACTCACACCAAGGTGGCACGTGGCACAGCCCTGTGGGAAAGCCTCGTGGGAAAACCTCGAGGTACAGCCTCGAGGGAAAGCCACAGATCCCTTGATCCACGTGACAGGAAGCGTGACACTACTGCTGCAGGTCGGGAGGGAAGTGCACGTGCATGCCCCCACTCGAGACGACGCCTGACTCCCCTGGGGAAACTCAGAAGCACCCCAAGATCCATGGCAACACTGGAGAAGAATCCTCAGGTTCCAGCGCCGACTCCACACAAGGACTGAGGCCCCGGCATGGATGGGAGAGGAATCCCGAGAGGTCCCCTAGCAACTCGCATGGGGACTGGCCTTTCCTGAGGCCACCAGAGCGGGTCCTTGAGGTCCCTGTCGTAACTCGAGAAGACCTGCCGCAACTCGAGAAAATCCAGGAGGTTCTCCCCTCCAGGCGAGATGAGGCCCATTTCCGCTGAGGCGTCTCGAGGCTGATCACACCTCACCTCTGGAACTTCGAAAGGGTCCTTCACATCCTTGGTGCAAATCAAGAAGTTCCCCGACATACCCGTCTCCACTCGAGAGGAAACACGTGGGTCCCGCCCACATCCAGAGGAGCCCCGTTTCCGCCTCGCAGATCTAGATGAGGGATCCTTTCCCTGCTTCGTCGGGAAAGAGTTCCCGGCTTTCCCGTCGCACCTCAAGAGGAGGCCCGCTCAACAGGAACGGCGAGAGGAACTCCAGGGTCGTGCCACAATTCCAAGAGTCCCCCAGATGTCTCAGTCCACTCCAGAGGAACCTCTTTTCCCTTCACCGGCTCGTCTTTCACGCCGAGGATCGACTCACACCAAGGTGGCACGTGGCACAGCCCTGTGGGAAAGCCTCGTGGGAAAGCCTCGAGGGAAAGCCACAGATCCCTTGATCCACATGACAGGAAGCGTGACACTACTGCTGCAGCTCGGGAGGAAAGCGCACGTGCATGCTCCCACTCGAGACGAGGCCTGACTCCCCTGGGGAGACTCAGAAGCACCCCAAGATCCATGGCAACACTGGAGAGGAATCCTCAGGTTCGGCCTCGACTCCAAACAAGGTCTTAGGCCCCGGCATGGACGGGAGAGGAATCCCGATATGGCCCCTAGCAACTCGCACGGGGACTGGCCTTTCTTGAGGCCACCAGAGCGGGTCCCTGAGGTCCCCGTCGTAACTCGAGAAGACCTGCCGCAACTTGGGAAAATCCAGGAGGTTCTCCCCTCCAGGCGAGATGAGGCCCATTTCCGGTGAGGCTTCTCGAGGCTGATCACACCTCACGTCTGGAACTTCGAAAGGGTCCTTCACACCCTTGGTGCAAATCAAGAAGTTCCCCGACATACCCGTCTCGCCTCGAGAGGAATCACGAGGGTTCCGCAGACATCCAGAGGAAACCCGTTTCCGCCTCGTAGCTCGAGATGAGGGATCCTTTACCTGCTTCGTCGGGAAAGAGTTCCCGGCGTTCCCGTCGCATCTCAAGAGGAGGCCCTCTCAACAGGAACGGCGAGAGGAACTCCAGGGTCGTGCCACATTCCAAGAGTCCCCCAGATGTCTCAGTCCATTCCAAGGGAACCTCTTTTCCCTTCACCGACTCGTCTTTCACGCCGAGGATCGACTCACACCAAGGTGGCACGTGGCACAGCCCTGTGGGAAAGCCTCCTGGGAAAGCCTCGAGGGACAGCCTCGAGAGAAAGCAACAGATCCCTTGATCCACGTGACAGGAAGCGTGACACTACTGCTGCAGCTCGGGAGGAAAGCGCACGTGCATGCTCCCACTCGAGACGAGGCCTGACTCCCCTGGGGAGACTGAGAAGCACCCCAAGATCCATGGCAAAGCTGGAGAGGAATCCTCAGGTTCCGGCACCGACTCCACACAAGGACTGAGGCCCCGGCATGGACGGGAGAGGAATCCCTAGAGGTCCCCTAGCAACTCGCATGAGGACTGGCCGTTCCTGAGGCCACCAGAGCGGGTCCCTGAGGTCCCTGTCGTAACTCGAGAAGACCTGCCGCAACTCGAGGAAATCCAGGAGGTTCTCCCCTCCAGGCGAGATGAGGCCCATTTCCGCTGAGGCGTCTCGAGGCTGATCACACCTCACCTCTGGCACTTCGAAAGGGTCCTTCACACCCTTGGTGCAAATCAAGAAGTGCCCCGACATACCCGTCTCCCCTCGAGAGGAATCACGAGGGTCCCGCAGACATCCAGAGGAGCCCCGTTTCCGCCTCGTAGCTCGAGATGAGGGATCCTTTGCCTGCTTCGTCGGGAAAGAGTTCCCGGGGTTCCCGTCGCCTCTCAAGAGGAGGCCCTCTCAACAGGAACGGCGAGAGGAACTCCAGGGTCGTGCCACCATTCCAAGAGTCCCCCAGATGTCTCAGTCCATTCCAGAGGAACCTCTTTTCCCTACACCGGCTCGTCTTTCACGCCGAGGATCGACTCACACCAAGGTGGCACGTGGCACAGCCCTGTGGGAAAGCCTCGTGGGAAAACCTCGAGGTACAGCCTCGAGGGAAAGCCACAGATCCCTTGATCCACGTGACAGGAAGCGTGACACTACTGCTGCAGGTCGGGAGGGAAGTGCACGTGCATGCCCCCACTCGAGACGACGCCTGACTCCCCTGGGGAAACTCAGAAGCACCCCAAGATCCATGGCAACACTGGAGAAGAATCCTCAGGTTCCAGCGCCGACTCCACACAAGGACTGAGGCCCCGGCATGGATGGGAGAGGAATCCCGAGAGGTCCCCTAGCAACTCGCATGGGGACTGGCCTTTCCTGAGGCCACCAGAGCGGGTCCTTGAGGTCCCTGTCGTAACTCGAGAAGACCTGCCGCAACTCGAGAAAATCCAGGAGGTTCTCCCCTCCAGGCGAGATGAGGCCCATTTCCGCTGAGGCGTCTCGAGGCTGATCACACCTCACCTCTGGAACTTCGAAAGGGTCCTTCACATCCTTGGTGCAAATCAAGAAGTTCCCCGACATACCCGTCTCCACTCGAGAGGAAACACGTGGGTCCCGCCCACATCCAGAGGAGCCCCGTTTCCGCCTCGCAGATCTAGATGAGGGATCCTTTCCCTGCTTCGTCGGGAAAGAGTTCCCGGCTTTCCCGTCGCACCTCAAGAGGAGGCCCGCTCAACAGGAACGGCGAGAGGAACTCCAGGGTCGTGCCACAATTCCAAGAGTCCCCCAGATGTCTCAGTCCACTCCAGAGGAACCTCTTTTCCCTTCACCGGCTCGTCTTTCACGCCGAGGATCGACTCACACCAAGGTGGCACGTGGCACAGCCCTGTGGGAAAGCCTCGTGGGAAAGCCTCGAGGGAAAGCCACAGATCCCTTGATCCACATGACAGGAAGCGTGACACTACTGCTGCAGCTCGGGAGGAAAGCGCACGTGCATGCTCCCACTCGAGACGAGGCCTGACTCCCCTGGGGAGACTCAGAAGCACCCCAAGATCCATGGCAACACTGGAGAGGAATCCTCAGGTTCGGCCTCGACTCCAAACAAGGTCTTAGGCCCCGGCATGGACGGGAGAGGAATCCCGATATGGCCCCTAGCAACTCGCACGGGGACTGGCCTTTCTTGAGGCCACCAGAGCGGGTCCCTGAGGTCCCCGTCGTAACTCGAGAAGACCTGCCGCAACTTGGGAAAATCCAGGAGGTTCTCCCCTCCAGGCGAGATGAGGCCCATTTCCGGTGAGGCTTCTCGAGGCTGATCACACCTCACGTCTGGAACTTCGAAAGGGTCCTTCACACCCTTGGTGCAAATCAAGAAGTTCCCCGACATACCCGTCTCGCCTCGAGAGGAATCACGAGGGTTCCGCAGACATCCAGAGGAAACCCGTTTCCGCCTCGTAGCTCGAGATGAGGGATCCTTTACCTGCTTCGTCGGGAAAGAGTTCCCGGCGTTCCCGTCGCATCTCAAGAGGAGGCCCTCTCAACAGGAACGGCGAGAGGAACTCCAGGGTCGTGCCACATTCCAAGAGTCCCCCAGATGTCTCAGTCCATTCCAAGGGAACCTCTTTTCCCTTCACCGACTCGTCTTTCACGCCGAGGATCGACTCACACCAAGGTGGCACGTGGCACAGCCCTGTGGGAAAGCCTCGTGGGAAAGCCTCGAGGGACAGCCTCGAGAGAAAGCAACAGATCCCTTGATCCACGTGACAGGAAGCGTGACACTACTGCTGCAGCTCGGGAGGAAAGCGCACGTGCATGCTCCCACTCGAGACGAGGCCTGACTCCCCTGGGGAGACTGAGAAGCACCCCAAGATCCATGGCAAAGCTGGAGAGGAATCCTCAGGTTCCGGCACCGACTCCACACAAGGACTGAGGCCCCGGCATGGACGGGAGAGGAATCCCTAGAGGTCCCCTAGCAACTCGCATGAGGACTGGCCGTTCCTGAGGCCACCAGAGCGGGTCCCTGAGGTCCCTGTCGTAACTCGAGAAGACCTGCCGCAACTCGAGGAAATCCAGGAGGTTCTCCCCTCCAGGCGAGATGAGGCCCATTTCCGCTGAGGCGTCTCGAGGCTGATCACACCTCACCTCTGGCACTTCGAAAGGGTCCTTCACACCCTTGGTGCAAATCAAGAAGTGCCCCGACATACCCGTCTCCCCTCGAGAGGAATCACGAGGGTCCCGCAGACATCCAGAGGAGCCCCGTTTCCGCCTCGTAGCTCGAGATGAGGGATCCTTTGCCTGCTTCGTCGGGAAAGAGTTCCCGGGGTTCCCGTCGCCTCTCAAGAGGAGGCCCTCTCAACAGGAACGGCGAGAGGAACTCCAGGGTCGTGCCACCATTCCAAGAGTCCCCCAGATGTCTCAGTCCATTCCAGAGGAACCTCTTTTCCCTACACCGGCTCGTCTTTCACGCCGAGGATCGACTCACACCAAGGTGGCACGTGGCACAGCCCTGTGGGAAAGCCTCGTGGGAAAACCTCGAGGTACAGCCTCGAGGGAAAGCCACAGATCCCTTGATCCACGTGACAGGAAGCGTGACACTACTGCTGCAGGTCGGGAGGGAAGTGCACGTGCATGCCCCCACTCGAGACGACGCCTGACTCCCCTGGGGAAACTCAGAAGCACCCCAAGATCCATGGCAACACTGGAGAAGAATCCTCAGGTTCCAGCGCCGACTCCACACAAGGACTGAGGCCCCGGCATGGATGGGAGAGGAATCCCGAGAGGTCCCCTAGCAACTCGCATGGGGACTGGCCTTTCCTGAGGCCACCAGAGCGGGTCCTTGAGGTCCCTGTCGTAACTCGAGAAGACCTGCCGCAACTCGAGAAAATCCAGGAGGTTCTCCCCTCCAGGCGAGATGAGGCCCATTTCCGCTGAGGCGTCTCGAGGCTGATCACACCTCACCTCTGGAACTTCGAAAGGGTCCTTCACATCCTTGGTGCAAATGAAGAAGTTCCCCGACATACCCGTCTCCACTCGAGAGGAAACACGTGGGTCCCGCCCACATCCAGAGGAGCCCCGTTTCCGCCTCGCAGATCTAGATGAGGGATCCTTTCCCTGCTTCGTCGGGAAAGAGTTCCCGGCTTTCCCGTCGCACCTCAAGAGGAGGCCCGCTCAACAGGAACGGCGAGAGGAACTCCAGGGTCGTGCCACAATTCCAAGAGTCCCCCAGATGTCTCAGTCCACTCCAGAGGAACCTCTTTTCCCTTCACCGGCTCGTCTTTCACGCCGAGGATCGACTCACACCAAGGTGGCACGTGGCACAGCCCTGTGGGAAAGCCTCGTGGGAAAGCCTCGAGGGAAAGCCACAGATCCCTTGATCCACATGACAGGAAGCGTGACACTACTGCTGCAGCTCGGGAGGAAAGCGCACGTGCATGCTCCCACTCGAGACGAGGCCTGACTCCCCTGGGGAGACTCAGAAGCACCCCAAGATCCATGGCAACACTGGAGAGGAATCCTCAGGTTCGGCCTCGACTCCAAACAAGGTCTTAGGCCCCGGCATGGACGGGAGAGGAATCCCGATATGGCCCCTAGCAACTCGCACGGGGACTGGCCTTTCTTGAGGCCACCAGAGCGGGTCCCTGAGGTCCCCGTCGTAACTCGAGAAGACCTGCCGCAACTTGGGAAAATCCAGGAGGTTCTCCCCTCCAGGCGAGATGAGGCCCATTTCCGGTGAGGCTTCTCGAGGCTGATCACACCTCACGTCTGGAACTTCGAAAGGGTCCTTCACACCCTTGGTGCAAATCAAGAAGTTCCCCGACATACCCGTCTCGCCTCGAGAGGAATCACGAGGGTTCCGCAGACATCCAGAGGAAACCCGTTTCCGCCTCGTAGCTCGAGATGAGGGATCCTTTACCTGCTTCGTCGGGAAAGAGTTCCCGGCGTTCCCGTCGCATCTCAAGTGGAGGCCCTCTCAACAGGAACGGTGAGAGGAACTCCAGGGTCGTGCCACATTCCAAGAGTCCCCCAGATGTCTCAGTCCATTCCAAGGGAACCTCTTTTCCCTTAACCGACTCGTCTTTCACGCCGAGGATCGACTCACACCAAGGTGGCACGTGGCACATCCCTGTGGGAAAGCCTCGTGGGAAAGCCTCGAGGGACAGCCTCGAGAGAAAGCAACAGATCCCTTGATCCACGTGACAGGAAGCGTGACACTACTGCTGCAGCTCGGGAGGAAAGCGCACGTGCATGCTCCCACTCGAGACGAGGCCTGACTCCCCTGGGGAGACTCAGAAGCACCCCAAGATCCATGGCAAAGCTGGAGAGGAATCCTCAGGTTCCGGCACCGACTCCACACAAGGACTGAGGCCCCGGCATGGACGGGAGAGGAATCCCTAGAGGTCCCCTAGCAACTCGCATGAGGACTGGCCGTTCCTGAGGCCACCAGAGCGGGTCCCTGAGGTCCCTGTCGTAACTCGAGAAGACCTGCCGCAACTCGAGGAAATCCAGGAGGTTCTCCCCTCCAGGCGAGATGAGGCCCATTTCCGCTGAGGCGTCTCGAGGCTGATCACACCTCACCTCTGGCACTTCGAAAGGGTCCTTCACACCCTTGGTGCAAATCAAGAAGTGCCCCGACATACCCGTCTCCCCTCGAGAGGAATCACGAGGGTCCCGCAGACATCCAGAGGAGCCCCGTTTCCGCCTCGTAGCTCGAGATGAGGGATCCTTTGCCTGCTTCGTCGGGAAAGAGTTCCCGGGGTTCCCGTCGCCTCTCAAGAGGAGGCCCTCTCAACAGGAACGGCGAGAGGAACTCCAGGGTCGTGCCACCATTCCAAGAGTCCCCCAGATGTCTCAGTCCATTCCAGAGGAACCTCTTTTCCCTACACCGGCTCGTCTTTCACGCCGAGGATCGACTCACACCAAGGTGGCACGTGGCACAGCCCTGTGGGAAAGCCTCGTGGGAAAACCTCGAGGTACAGCCTCGAGGGAAAGCCACAGATCCCTTGATCCACGTGACAGGAAGCGTGACACTACTGCTGCAGGTCGGGAGGGAAGTGCACGTGCATGCCCCCACTCGAGACGACGCCTGACTCCCCTGGGGAAACTCAGAAGCACCCCAAGATCCATGGCAACACTGGAGAAGAATCCTCAGGTTCCAGCGCCGACTCCACACAAGGACTGAGGCCCCGGCATGGATGGGAGAGGAATCCCGAGAGGTCCCCTAGCAACTCGCATGGGGACTGGCCTTTCCTGAGGCCACCAGAGCGGGTCCTTGAGGTCCCTGTCGTAACTCGAGAAGACCTGCCGCAACTCGAGAAAATCCAGGAGGTTCTCCCCTCCAGGCGAGATGAGGCCCATTTCCGCTGAGGCGTCTCGAGGCTGATCACACCTCACCTCTGGAACTTCGAAAGGGTCCTTCACATCCTTGGTGCAAATCAAGAAGTTCCCCGACATACCCGTCTCCACTCGAGAGGAAACACGTGGGTCCCGCCCACATCCAGAGGAGCCCCGTTTCCGCCTCGCAGATCTAGATGAGGGATCCTTTCCCTGCTTCGTCGGGAAAGAGTTCCCGGCTTTCCCGTCGCACCTCAAGAGGAGGCCCGCTCAACAGGAACGGCGAGAGGAACTCCAGGGTCGTGCCACAATTCCAAGAGTCCCCCAGATGTCTCAGTCCACTCCAGAGGAACCTCTTTTCCCTTCACCGGCTCGTCTTTCACGCCGAGGATCGACTCACACCAAGGTGGCACGTGGCACAGCCCTGTGGGAAAGCCTCGTGGGAAAGCCTCGAGGGAAAGCCACAGATCCCTTGATCCACATGACAGGAAGCGTGACACTACTGCTGCAGCTCGGGAGGAAAGCGCACGTGCATGCTCCCACTCGAGACGAGGCCTGACTCCCCTGGGGAGACTCAGAAGCACCCCAAGATCCATGGCAACACTGGAGAGGAATCCTCAGGTTCGGCCTCGACTCCAAACAAGGTCTTAGGCCCCGGCATGGACGGGAGAGGAATCCCGATATGGCCCCTAGCAACTCGCACGGGGACTGGCCTTTCTTGAGGCCACCAGAGCGGGTCCCTGAGGTCCCCGTCGTAACTCGAGAAGACCTGCCGCAACTTGGGAAAATCCAGGAGGTTCTCCCCTCCAGGCGAGATGAGGCCCATTTCCGGTGAGGCTTCTCGAGGCTGATCACACCTCACGTCTGGAACTTCGAAAGGGTCCTTCACACCCTTGGTGCAAATCAAGAAGTTCCCCGACATACCCGTCTCGCCTCGAGAGGAATCACGAGGGTTCCGCAGACATCCAGAGGAAACCCGTTTCCGCCTCGTAGCTCGAGATGAGGGATCCTTTACCTGCTTCGTCGGGAAAGAGTTCCCGGCGTTCCCGTCGCATCTCAAGTGGAGGCCCTCTCAACAGGAACGGTGAGAGGAACTCCAGGGTCGTGCCACATTCCAAGAGTCCCCCAGATGTCTCAGTCCATTCCAAGGGAACCTCTTTTCCCTTAACCGACTCGTCTTTCACGCCGAGGATCGACTCACACCAAGGTGGCACGTGGCACATCCCTGTGGGAAAGCCTCGTGGGAAAGCCTCGAGGGACAGCCTCGAGAGAAAGCAACAGATCCCTTGATCCACGTGACAGGAAGCGTGACACTACTGCTGCAGCTCGGGAGGAAAGCGCACGTGCATGCTCCCACTCGAGACGAGGCCTGACTCCCCTGGGGAGACTCAGAAGCACCCCAAGATCCATGGCAAAGCTGGAGAGGAATCCTCAGGTTCCGGCACCGACTCCACACAAGGACTGAGGCCCCGGCATGGACGGGAGAGGAATCCCTAGAGGTCCCCTAGCAACTCGCATGAGGACTGGCCGTTCCTGAGGCCACCAGAGCGGGTCCCTGAGGTCCCTGTCGTAACTCGAGAAGACCTGCCGCAACTCGAGGAAATCCAGGAGGTTCTCCCCTCCAGGCGAGATGAGGCCCATTTCCGCTGAGGCGTCTCGAGGCTGATCACACCTCACCTCTGGCACTTCGAAAGGGTCCTTCACACCCTTGGTGCAAATCAAGAAGTGCCCCGACATACCCGTCTCCCCTCGAGAGGAATCACGAGGGTCCCGCAGACATCCAGAGGAGCCCCGTTTCCGCCTCGTAGGTCGAGATGAGGGATCCTTTGCCTGCTTCGTCGGGAAAGAGTTCCCGGGGTTCCCGTCGCCTCTCAAGAGGAGGCCCTCTCAACAGGAACGGCGAGAGGAACTCCAGGGTCGTGCCACCATTCCAAGAGTCCCCCAGATGTCTCAGTCCATTCCAGAGGAACCTCTTTTCCCTACACCGGCTCGTCTTTCACGCCGAGGATCGACTCACACCAAGGTGGCACGTGGCACAGCCCTGTGGGAAAGCCTCGTGGGAAAACCTCGAGGTACAGCCTCGAGGGAAAGCCACAGATCCCTTGATCCACGTGACAGGAAGCGTGACACTACTGCTGCAGGTCGGGAGGGAAGTGCACGTGCATGCCCCCACTCGAGACGACGCCTGACTCCCCTGGGGAAACTCAGAAGCACCCCAAGATCCATGGCAACACTGGAGAAGAATCCTCAGGTTCCAGCGCCGACTCCACACAAGGACTGAGGCCCCGGCATGGATGGGAGAGGAATCCCGAGAGGTCCCCTAGCAACTCGCATGGGGACTGGCCTTTCCTGAGGCCACCAGAGCGGGTCCTTGAGGTCCCTGTCGTAACTCGAGAAGACCTGCCGCAACTCGAGAAAATCCAGGAGGTTCTCCCCTCCAGGCGAGATGAGGCCCATTTCCGCTGAGGCGTCTCGAGGCTGATCACACCTCACCTCTGGAACTTCGAAAGGGTCCTTCACATCCTTGGTGCAAATCAAGAAGTTCCCCGACATACCCGTCTCCACTCGAGAGGAAACACGTGGGTCCCGCCCACATCCAGAGGAGCCCCGTTTCCGCCTCGCAGATCTAGATGAGGGATCCTTTCCCTGCTTCGTCGGGAAAGAGTTCCCGGCTTTCCCGTCGCACCTCAAGAGGAGGCCCGCTCAACAGGAACGGCGAGAGGAACTCCAGGGTCGTGCCACAATTCCAAGAGTCCCCCAGATGTCTCAGTCCACTCCAGAGGAACCTCTTTTCCCTTCACCGGCTCGTCTTTCACGCCGAGGATCGACTCACACCAAGGTGGCACGTGGCACAGCCCTGTGGGAAAGCCTCGTGGGAAAGCCTCGAGGGAAAGCCACAGATCCCTTGATCCACGTGACAGGAAGCGTGACACTACTGCTGCAGCTCGGGAGGAAAGCGCACGTGCATGCTCCCACTCGAGACGAGGCCTGACTCCCCTGGGGAGACTCAGAAGCACCCCAAGATCCATGGCAACACTGGAGAGGAATCCTCAGGTTCGGCCTCGACTCCAAACAAGGTCTTAGGCCCCGGCATGGACGGGAGAGGAATCCCGATATGGCCCCTAGCAACTCGCACGGGGACTGGCCTTTCTTGAGGCCACCAGAGCGGGTCCCTGAGGTCCCCGTCGTAACTCGAGAAGACCTGCCGCAACTTGGGAAAATCCAGGAGGTTCTCCCCTCCAGGCGAGATGAGGCCCATTTCCGGTGAGGCTTCTCGAGGCTGATCACACCTCACGTCTGGAACTTCGAAAGGGTCCTTCACACCCTTGGTGCAAATCAAGAAGTTCCCCGACATACCCGTCTCGCCTCGAGAGGAATCACGAGGGTTCCGCAGACATCCAGAGGAAACCCGTTTCCGCCTCGTAGCTCGAGATGAGGGATCCTTTACCTGCTTCGTCGGGAAAGAGTTCCCGGCGTTCCCGTCGCATCTCAAGAGGAGGCCCTCTCAACAGGAACGGCGAGAGGAACTCCAGGGTCGTGCCACATTCCAAGAGTCCCCCAGATGTCTCAGTCCATTCCAAGGGAACCTCTTTTCCCTTAACCGACTCGTCTTTCACGCCGAGGATCGACTCACACCAAGGTGGCACGTGGCACAGCCCTGTGGGAAAGCCTCGTGGGAAAGCCTCGAGGACAGCCTCGAGGGAAAGCCACAGATCCCTTGATCCACGTGACAGGAAGCGTGACACTACTGCTGCAGCTCGGGAGGGAAAGCGCACGTGCATGCTCCACTCGAGACGAGGCCTGACTCCCCTGGGGAGACTGAGAAGCACCCAAGATCCATGGCAAAGCTGGAGAGGAATCCTCAGGTTCCGGCACCGACTCCACACAAGGACTGAGGACCCCGGCATGGACGGGAGAGGAATCCCTAGAGGTCCCCTAGCAACTCGCATGAGGACTGGCCGTTCCTGAGGCCACCAGAGCGGGTCCCTGAGGTCCCTGTCGTAACTCGAGAAGACCTGCTGCAACTCGAGGGAAATCCAGGAGGTTCTCCCCTCCAGGCGAGATGAGGCCCATTTCCGCTGAGGCGTCTCAGAGGCTGATCACACCTCACCTCTGGCACTTCGAAAGGGTCCTTCACACCCTTGGTGCAAATCAAGAAGTGCCCCGACATACCCGTCTCCCCTCGAGAGGAATCACGAGGGTCCCGCAGACATCCAGAGGAGCCCCGTTTCCGCCTCGTAGCTCGAGATGAGGGATCCTTTGCCTGCTTCGTCGGGAAAGAGTTCCCGGGGTTCCCGTCGCCTCTCAAGAGGAGGCCCTCTCAACAGGAACGGCGGAGAGGAACTCAGGGTCGTGCCACCATTCCAAGAGTCCCCCAGATGTCTCAGTCCATTCCAGAGGAACCTCTTTTCCCTACACCGGCTCGTCTTTCACGCCGAGGATCGACTCACACCAAGGTGGCACGTGGCACAGCCCTGTGGGTAAGCCTCGAGGGACAACCTCCAGGGAAAGCCACAGATCCCTTGATCCACGTGACAGGAAGCGTGACACTACTGCTGCAGCTCGGGAGGAAAGCGCACGTGCATGCCCCCACTCGAGACGAGGCCTGACTCCCCTGGGGAGACTCAGAAGCACCCCAAGATCCATGGCAACACTGGAGAGGAATCCTCAGTTTCCGGCCCAGACTCCACACAAGGATTGAGGCCCGGGCATGGACTGGAGAGGAATCCCGAGTGGTCCCGTAGCAACTCGCATGGGGACTTGCCTTTCCTGAGGCCACCAGAGCGGGTCCCTGAGGTCCCCGTCGTAACTCGAGAAGACCTGCCGCATCTCGAGAAAATCCAGGAGGTTCTCCCCTCCAGGCGAGATGAGGCCCATTTCCGCTGAGGCGTCTCGAGGCTGATCACACCTCACCTCTGGAACTTCGAAAGGGTCCTTCACACCCTTGGTGCAAATCAAGAAGTTCCCCGACATACCCGTCTCCACTCGAGAGGAAACACGAGGGTCCCGCCCACATCCAGAGGAGCCCCGTTTCCGCCTCGTAGCTCGAGATGAGGGATCCTTTCCCTGCTTCATCGGAAAAGAGTTCCCGGCGTTCCCGTCGCATCTCAAGGGGAGGCCCTCTCAACAGGAAAGGGGAGAGGAACTCCAGGATCGTGCCACCATTCCAAGAGTCCCCCAGATGTCTCAGTCCATTCCAGAGGAAACTCTTTTCCCTTAACCGGCTCGTCTTTCACGCCGAGGATCGACTCACACCAAGGTGGCACGTGGCACAGCCCTGTGGGAAAGCCTCGTGGGAAAGCCTCGAGGGACAGCCTCGAGGGAAAGCCACAGATCCCTTGATCCACGTGACAGGAAGCGTGACACTACTGCTGCAGCTCGGGAGGAAAGCGCACGTGCATGCTCCCACTCGAGACGAGGCCTGACTCCCCTGGGGAGACTGAGAAGCACCCCAAGATCCATGGCAAACCTGGAGAGGAATCCTCAGGTTCCGGCACCGACTCCACACAAGGACTGAGGCCCCGGCATGGACGGGAGAGGAATCCCGATATGGCCCCTAGCAACTCGCATGAGGACTGGCCGTTCCTGAGGCCACCAGAGCGGGTCCCTGAGGTCCCTGTCGTAACTCGAGAAGACCTGCCGCAACTCGAGGAAATCCAGGAGGTTCTCCCCTCCAGGCGAGATGAGGCCCATTTCCGCTGAGGCGTCTCGAGGCTGATCACACCTCACCTCTGGCACTTCGAAAGGGTCCTTCACACCCTTGGTGCAAATCAAGAAGTGCCCCGACATACCCGTCTCCCCTCGAGAGGAATCACGAGGGTCCCGCAGACATCCAGAGGAGCCCCGTTTCCGCCTCGTAGCTCGAGATGAGGGATCCTTTGCCTGCTTCGTCGGGAAAGAGTTCCCGGGGTTCCCGTCGCCTCTCAAGAGGAGGCCCTCTCAACAGGAACGGCGAGAGGAACTCCAGGGTCGTGCCACCATTCCAAGAGTCCCCCAGATGTCTCAGTCCATTCCAGAGGAACCTCTTTTCCCTACACCGGCTCGTCTTTCACGCCGAGGATCGACTCACACCAAGGTGGCACGTGGCACAGCCCTGTGGGAAAGCCTCGTGGGAAAACCTCGAGGTACAGCCTCGAGGGAAAGCCACAGATCCCTTGATCCACGTGACAGGAAGCGTGACACTACTGCTGCAGGTCGGGAGGGAAGTGCACGTGCATGCCCCCACTCGAGACGACGCCTGACTCCCCTGGGGAAACTCAGAAGCACCCCAAGATCCATGGCAACACTGGAGAAGAATCCTCAGGTTCCAGCGCCGACTCCACACAAGGACTGAGGCCCCGGCATGGATGGGAGAGGAATCCCGAGAGGTCCCCTAGCAACTCGCATGGGGACTGGCCTTTCCTGAGGCCACCAGAGCGGGTCCTTGAGGTCCCTGTCGTAACTCGAGAAGACCTGCCGCAACTCGAGAAAATCCAGGAGGTTCTCCCCTCCAGGCGAGATGAGGCCCATTTCCGCTGAGGCGTCTCGAGGCTGATCACACCTCACCTCTGGAACTTCGAAAGGGTCCTTCACATCCTTGGTGCAAATCAAGAAGTTCCCCGACATACCCGTCTCCACTCGAGAGGAAACACGTGGGTCCCGCCCACATCCAGAGGAGCCCCGTTTCCGCCTCGCAGATCTAGATGAGGGATCCTTTCCCTGCTTCGTCGGGAAAGAGTTCCCGGCTTTCCCGTCGCACCTCAAGAGGAGGCCCGCTCAACAGGAACGGCGAGAGGAACTCCAGGGTCGTGCCACAATTCCAAGAGTCCCCCAGATGTCTCAGTCCACTCCAGAGGAACCTCTTTTCCCTTCACCGGCTCGTCTTTCACGCCGAGGATCGACTCACACCAAGGTGGCACGTGGCACAGCCCTGTGGGAAAGCCTCGTGGGAAAGCCTCGAGGGAAAGCCACAGATCCCTTGATCCACATGACAGGAAGCGTGACACTACTGCTGCAGCTCGGGAGGAAAGCGCACGTGCATGCTCCCACTCGAGACGAGGCCTGACTCCCCTGGGGAGACTCAGAAGCACCCCAAGATCCATGGCAACACTGGAGAGGAATCCTCAGGTTCGGCCTCGACTCCAAACAAGGTCTTAGGCCCCGGCATGGACGGGAGAGGAATCCCGATATGGCCCCTAGCAACTCGCACGGGGACTGGCCTTTCTTGAGGCCACCAGAGCGGGTCCCTGAGGTCCCCGTCGTAACTCGAGAAGACCTGCCGCAACTTGGGAAAATCCAGGAGGTTCTCCCCTCCAGGCGAGATGAGGCCCATTTCCGGTGAGGCTTCTCGAGGCTGATCACACCTCACGTCTGGAACTTCGAAAGGGTCCTTCACACCCTTGGTGCAAATCAAGAAGTTCCCCGACATACCCGTCTCGCCTCGAGAGGAATCACGAGGGTTCCGCAGACATCCAGAGGAAACCCGTTTCCGCCTCGTAGCTCGAGATGAGGGATCCTTTACCTGCTTCGTCGGGAAAGAGTTCCCGGCGTTCCCGTCGCATCTCAAGAGGAGGCCCTCTCAACAGGAACGGCGAGAGGAACTCCAGGGTCGTGCCACATTCCAAGAGTCCCCCAGATGTCTCAGTCCATTCCAAGGGAACCTCTTTTCCCTTCACCGACTCGTCTTTCACGCCGAGGATCGACTCACACCAAGGTGGCACGTGGCACAGCCCTGTGGGAAAGCCTCGTGGGAAAGCCTCGAGGGACAGCCTCGAGAGAAAGCAACAGATCCCTTGATCCACGTGACAGGAAGCGTGACACTACTGCTGCAGCTCGGGAGGAAAGCGCACGTGCATGCTCCCACTCGAGACGAGGCCTGACTCCCCTGGGGAGACTGAGAAGCACCCCAAGATCCATGGCAAAGCTGGAGAGGAATCCTCAGGTTCCGGCACCGACTCCACACAAGGACTGAGGCCCCGGCATGGACGGGAGAGGAATCCCTAGAGGTCCCCTAGCAACTCGCATGAGGACTGGCCGTTCCTGAGGCCACCAGAGCGGGTCCCTGAGGTCCCTGTCGTAACTCGAGAAGACCTGCCGCAACTCGAGGAAATCCAGGAGGTTCTCCCCTCCAGGCGAGATGAGGCCCATTTCCGCTGAGGCGTCTCGAGGCTGATCACACCTCACCTCTGGCACTTCGAAAGGGTCCTTCACACCCTTGGTGCAAATCAAGAAGTGCCCCGACATACCCGTCTCCCCTCGAGAGGAATCACGAGGGTCCCGCAGACATCCAGAGGAGCCCCGTTTCCGCCTCGTAGCTCGAGATGAGGGATCCTTTGCCTGCTTCGTCGGGAAAGAGTTCCCGGGGTTCCCGTCGCCTCTCAAGAGGAGGCCCTCTCAACAGGAACGGCGAGAGGAACTCCAGGGTCGTGCCACCATTCCAAGAGTCCCCCAGATGTCTCAGTCCATTCCAGAGGAACCTCTTTTCCCTACACCGGCTCGTCTTTCACGCCGAGGATCGACTCACACCAAGGTGGCACGTGGCACAGCCCTGTGGGTAAGCCTCGAGGGACAACCTCCAGGGAAAGCCACAGATCCCTTGATCCACGTGACAGGAAGCGTGACACTACTGCTGCAGCTCGGGAGGAATGCGCACGTGCATGCCCCCACTCGAGACGAGGCCTGACTCCCCTGGGGAGACTCAGAAGCACCCCAAGATCCATGGCAACACTGGAGAGGAATCCTCAGTTTCCGGCCCAGACTCCACACAAGGATTGAGGCCCGGGCATGGACGGGAGAGGAATCCCGAGTGGTCCCGTAGCAACTCGCATGGGGACTTGCCTTTCCTGAGGCCACCAGAGCGGGTCCCTGAGGTCCCCGTCGTAACTCGAGAAGACCTGCCGCATCTCGAGAAAATCCAGGAGGTTCTCCCCTCCAGGCGAGATGAGGCCCATTTCCGCTGAGGCGTCTCGAGGCTGATCACACCTCACCTCTGGAACTTCGAAAGGGTCCTTCACACCCTTGGTGCAAATCAAGAAGTTCCCCGACATACCCGTCTCCACTCGAGAGGAAACACGAGGGTCCCGCCCACATCCAGAGGAGCCCCGTTTCCGCCTCGTAGCTCGAGATGAGGGATCCTTTCCCTGCTTCATTGGAAAAGAGTTCCCGGCGTTCCCGTCGCATCTCAAGGGGAGGCCCTCTCAACAGGAAAGGGGAGAGGAACTCCAGGGTCGTGCCACCATTCCAAGAGTCCCCCAGATGTCTCAGTCCATTCCAGAGGAAACTCTTTTCCCTTAACCGGCTCGTCTTTCACGCCGAGGATCGACTCACACCAAGGTGGCACGTGGCACAGCCCTGTGGGAAAGCCTCGTGGGAAAGCCTCGAGGGACAGCCTCGAGGGAAAGCCACAGATCCCTTGATCCACGTGACAGGAAGCGTGACACTACTGCTGCAGCTCGGGAGGAAAGCGCACGTGCATGCTCCCACTCGAGACGAGGCCTGACTCCCCTGGGGAGACTGAGAAGCACCCCAAGATCCATGGCAAAGCTGGAGAGGAATCCTCAGGTTCCGGCACTGACTCCACACAAGGACTGAGGCCCCGGCATGGACGGGAGAGGAATCCCTAGAGGTCCCCTAGCAACTCGCATGAGGACTGGCCGTTCCTGAGGCCACCAGAGCGGGTCCCTGAGGTCCCCGTCGTAACTCGAGAAGACCTGCCGCAACTCGAGAAAATCCAGGAGGTTCTCCCCTCCAGGCGAGATGAGGCCCATTTCCGCTGAGGCGTCTCGAGGCTGATCACACCTCACCTCTGGAACTTCGAAAGGGTCCTTCACACCCTTGGTGCAAATCAAGAAGTTCCCCGACATACCCGTCTCCACTCGAGAGGAAACACGAGGGTCCCGCCCACATCCAGAGGAGCCCCGTTTCCGCCTCGTAGCTCGAGATGAGGGATCCTTTCCCTGCTTCATCGGAAAAGAGTTCCCGGCGTTACCGTCGCATCTCAAGGGGAGGCCTTCTCAACAGGAAAGGCGAGAGGAACTCCAGGGTCGTGCCACCATTCCAAGAGTCCCCCAGATGTCTCAGTCCATTCCAGAGGAACCTCTTTTCCCTTAACCGGCTCGTCTTTCACGCCGAGGATCGACTCACACCAAGGTGGTACGTGGCACAGCCCTGTGGGAAAGCCTCGTGGGAAAGCCTCGAGGGACAGCCTCGAGGGAAAGCCACAGATCCCTTGATCCACGTGACAGGAAGCGTGACACTACTGCTGCAGCTCGGGAGGAAAGCGCACGTGCATGCTCCCACTCGAGACGAGGCCTGACTCCCCTGGGGAGACTGAGAAGCACCCCAAGATCCATGGCAAAGCTGGAGAGGAATCCTCAGGTTCCGGCACCGACTCCACACAAGGACTGAGGCCCCGGCATGGACGGGAGAGGAATCCCTAGAGGTCCCCTAGCAACTCGCATGAGGACTGGCCGTTCCTGAGGCCACCAGAGCGGGTCCCTGAGGTCCCCGTCGTAACTCGAGAAGACCTGCCGCAACTCGAGGAAATCCAGGAGGTTCTCCCCTCCAGGCGAGATGAGGCCCATTTCCGCTGAGGCGTCTCGAGGCTGATCACACCTCACCTCTGGAACTTCGAAAGGGTCCTTCACACCCTTGGTGCAAATCAAGAAGTGCCCCGACATACCCGTCTCCCCTCGAGAGGAATCACGAGGGTCCCGCAGACATCCAGAGGAGCCCCGTTTCCGCCTCGTAGCTCGAGATGAGGGATCCTTTGCCTGCTTCGTCGGGAAAGAGTTCCCGGGGTTCCCGTCGCCTCTCAAGAGGAGGCCCTCTCAACAGGAACGGCGAGAGGAACTCCAGGGTCGTGCCACCATTCCAAGAGTCCCCCAGATGTCTCAGTCCATTCCAGAGGAACCTCTTTTCCCTACACCGGCTCGTCTTTCACGCCGAGGATCGACTCACACCAAGGTGGCACGTGGCACAGCCCTGTGGGAAAGCCTCGTGGGAAAACCTCGAGGTACAGCCTCGAGGGAAAGCCACAGATCCCTTGATCCACGTGACAGGAAGCGTGACACTACTGCTGCAGGTCGGGAGGGAAGTGCACGTGCATGCCCCCACTCGAGACGACGCCTGACTCCCCTGGGGAAACTCAGAAGCACCCCAAGATCCATGGCAACACTGGAGAAGAATCCTCAGGTTCCAGCGCCGACTCCACACAAGGACTGAGGCCCCGGCATGGATGGGAGAGGAATCCCGAGAGGTCCCCTAGCAACTCGCATGGGGACTGGCCTTTCCTGAGGCCACCAGAGCGGGTCCTTGAGGTCCCTGTCATAACTCGAGAAGACCTGCCGCAACTCGAGAAAATCCAGGAGGTTCTCCCCTCCAGGCGAGATGAGGCCCATTTCCGCTGAGGCGTCTCGAGGCTGATCACACCTCACCTCTGGAACTTCGAAAGGGTCCTTCACATCCTTGGTGCAAATCAAGAAGTTCCCCGACATACCCGTCTCCACTCGAGAGGAAACACGTGGGTCCCGCCCACATCCAGAGGAGCCCCGTTTCCGCCTCGCAGATCTAGATGAGGGATCCTTTCCCTGCTTCGTCGGGAAAGAGTTCCCGGCTTTCCCGTCGCACCTCAAGAGGAGGCCCGCTCAACAGGAACGGCGAGAGGAACTCCAGGGTCGTGCCACAATTCCAAGAGTCCCCCAGATGTCTCAGTCCACTCCAGAGGAACCTCTTTTCCCTTCACCGGCTCGTCTTTCACGCCGAGGATCGACTCACACCAAGGTGGCACGTGGCACAGCCCTGTGGGAAAGCCTCGTGGGAAAGCCTCGAGGGAAAGCCACAGATCCCTTGATCCACATGACAGGAAGCGTGACACTACTGCTGCAGCTCGGGAGGAAAGCGCACGTGCATGCTCCCACTCGAGACGAGGCCTGACTCCCCTGGGGAGACTCAGAAGCACCCCAAGATCCATGGCAACACTGGAGAGGAATCCTCAGGTTCGGCCTCGACTCCAAACAAGGTCTTAGGCCCCGGCATGGACGGGAAAGGAATCCCGATATGGCCCCTAGCAACTCGCACGGGGACTGGCCTTTCTTGAGGCCACCAGAGCGGGTCCCTGAGGTCCCCGTCGTAACTCGAGAAGACCTGCCGCAACTTGGGAAAATCCAGGAGGTTCTCCCCTCCAGGCGAGATGAGGCCCATTTCCGGTGAGGCTTCTCGAGGCTGATCACACCTCACGTCTGGAACTTCGAAAGGGTCCTTCACACCCTTGGTGCAAATCAAGAAGTTCCCCGACATACCCGTCTCGCCTCGAGAGGAATCACGAGGGTTCCGCAGACATCCAGAGGAAACCCGTTTCCGCCTCGTAGCTCGAGATGAGGGATCCTTTACCTGCTTCGTCGGGAAAGAGTTCCCGGCGTTCCCGTCGCATCTCAAGAGGAGGCCCTCTCAACAGGAACGGCGAGAGGAACTCCAGGGTCGTGCCACATTCCAAGAGTCCCCCAGATGTCTCAGTCCATTCCAAGGGAACCTCTTTTCCCTTCACCGACTCGTCTTTCACGCCGAGGATCGACTCACACCAAGGTGGCACGTGGCACAGCCCTGTGGGAAAGCCTCGTGGGAAAGCCTCGAGGGACAGCCTCGAGAGAAAGCAACAGATCCCTTGATCCACGTGACAGGAAGCGTGACACTACTGCTGCAGCTCGGGAGGAAAGCGCACGTGCATGCTCCCACTCGAGACGAGGCCTTACTCCCCTGGGGAGACTCAGAAGCACCCCAAGATCCATGGCAACACTGGAGAGGAATCCTCAGGTTCGGCCCCGACTCCAAACAAGGTCTTAGGCCCCGGCATGGACGGGAGAGGAATCCCGATATGGCCCCTAGCAACTCGCACGGGGACTGGCCTTTCTTGAGGCCACCAGAGCGGGTCCCTGAGGTCCCCGTCGTAACTCGAGAAGACCTGCCGCAACTCGAGAAAATCCAGGAGGTTCTCCCCTCCAGGCGAGATGAGGCCCATTTCCGCTGAGGCGTCTCGAGGCTGATCACACCTCACCTCTGGAACTTCGAAAGGGTCCTTCACACCCTTGGTGCAAATCAAGAAGTTCCCCGACATACCCGTCTCCCCTCGAGAGGAAACACGTGGGTCCCGCCCACATCCAGAGGAGCCCCGTTTCTGCCTCGTAGCTCGAGATGAGGGATCCTTTACCTGCTTCGTCGGGAAAGAGTTCCCGGCGTTCCCGTCGCATCTCAAGTGGAGGCCCTCTCAACAGGAACGGTGAGAGGAACTCCAGGGTCGTGCCACATTCCAAGAGTCCCCCAGATGTCTCAGTCCATTCCAAGGGAACCTCTTTTCCCTTAACCGACTCGTCTTTCACGCCGAGGATCGACTCACACCAAGGTGGCACGTGGCACAGCCCTGTGGGAAAGCCTCGTGGGAAAGCCTCGAGGGACAGCCTCGAGAGAAAGCAACAGATCCCTTGATCCACGTGACAGGAAGCGTGACACTACTGCTGCAGCTCGGGAGGAAAGCGCACGTGCATGCTCCCACTCGAGACGAGGCCTGACTCCCCTGGGGAGACTGAGAAGCACCCCAAGATCCATGGCAAAGCTGGAGAGGAATCCTCAGGTTCCGGCACCGACTCCACACAAGGACTGAGGCCCCGGCATGGACGGGAGAGGAATCCCTAGAGGTCCCCTAGCAACTCGCATGAGGACTGGCCGTTCCTGAGGCCACCAGAGCGGGTCCCTGAGGTCCCTGTCGTAACTCGAGAAGACCTGCCGCAACTCGAGGAAATCCAGGAGGTTCTCCCCTCCAGGCGAGATGAGGCCCATTTCCGCTGAGGCGTCTCGAGGCTGATCACACCTCACCTCTGGCACTTCGAAAGGGTCCTTCACACCCTTGGTGCAAATCAAGAAGTGCCCCGACATACCCGTCTCCCCTCGAGAGGAATCACGAGGGTCCCGCAGACATCCAGAGGAGCCCCGTTTCCGCCTCGTAGCTCGAGATGAGGGATCCTTTGCCTGCTTCGTCGGGAAAGAGTTCCCGGGGTTCCCGTCGCCTCTCAAGAGGAGGCCCTCTCAACAGGAACGGCGAGAGGAACTCCAGGGTCGTGCCACCATTCCAAGAGTCCCCCAGATGTCTCAGTCCATTCCAGAGGAACCTCTTTTCCCTTCACCGGCTCGTCTTTCACGCCGAGGATCGACTCACACCAAGGTGGCACGTGGCACAGCCCTGTGGGAAAGCCTCGTGGGAAAACCTCGAGGTACAGCCTCGAGGGAAAGCCACAGATCCCTTGATCCACGTCACAGGAAGCGTGACACTACTGCTGCAGGTCGGGAGGGAAGTGCACGTGCATGCCCCCACTCGAGACGACGCCTGACTCCCCTGGGGAAACTCAGAAGCACCCCAAGATCCATGGCAACACTGGAGAAGAATCCTCAGGTTCCAGCGCCGACTCCACACAAGGACTGAGGCCCCGGCATGGATGGGAGAGGAATCCCGAGAGGTCCCCTAGCAACTCGCATGGGGACTGGCCTTTCCTGAGGCCACCAGAGCGGGTCCTTGAGGTCCCTGTCGTAACTCGAGAAGACCTGCCGCAACTCGAGAAAATCCAGGAGGTTCTCCCCTCCAGGCAAGATGAGGCCCATTTCCGCTGAGGCGTCTCGAGGCTGATCACACCTCACCTCTGGAACTTCGAAAGGGTCCTTCACATCCTTGGTGCAAATCAAGAAGTTCCCCGACATACCCGTCTCCACTCGAGAGGAAACACGTGGGTCCCGCCCACATCCAGAGGAGCCCCGTTTCCGCCTCGCAGATCTAGATGAGGGATCCTTTCCCTGCTTCGTCGGGAAAGAGTTCCCGGCTTTCCCGTCGCACCTCAAGAGGAGGCCCGCTCAACAGGAACGGCGAGAGGAACTCCAGGGTCGTGCCACAATTCCAAGAGTCCCCCAGATGTCTCAGTCCACTCCAGAGGAACCTCTTTTCCCTTCACCGGCTCGTCTTTCACGCCGAGGATTGACTCACACCAAGGTGGCACGTGGCACAGCCCTGTGGGAAAGCCTCGTGGGAAAGCCTCGAGGGAAAGCCACAGATCCCTTGATCCACGTGACAGGAAGCGTGACACTACTGCTGCAGCTCGGGAGGAAAGCGCACGTGCATGCTCCCACTCGAGACGAGGCCTGACTCCCCTGGGGAGACTCAGAAGCACCCCAAGATCCATGGCAACACTGGAGAGGAATCCTCAGGTTCGGCCTCGACTCCAAACAAGGTCTTAGGCCCCGGCATGGACGGGAGAGGAATCCCGATATGGCCCCTAGCAACTCGCACGGGGACTGGCCTTTCTTGAGGCCACCAGAGCGGGTCCCTGAGGTCCCCGTCGTAACTCGAGAAGACCTGCCGCAACTTGGGAAAATCCAGGAGGTTCTCCCCTCCAGGCGAGATGAGGCCCATTTCCGGTGAGGCTTCTCGAGGCTGATCACACCTCACGTCTGGAACTTCGAAAGGGTCCTTCACACCCTTGGTGCAAATCAAGAAGTTCCCCGACATACCCGTCTCGCCTCGAGAGGAATCACGAGGGTTCCGCAGACATCCAGAGGAAACCCGTTTCCGCCTCGTAGCTCGAGATGAGGGATCCTTTACCTGCTTCGTCGGGAAAGAGTTCCCGGCGTTCCCGTCGCATCTCAAGAGGAGGCCCTCTCAACAGGAACGGCGAGAGGAACTCCAGGGTCGTGCCACATTCCAAGAGTCCCCCAGATGTCTCAGTCCATTCCAAGGGAACCTCTTTTCCCTTAACCGACTCGTCTTTCACGCCGAGGATCGACTCACACCAAGGTGGCACGTGGCACAGCCCTGTGGGAAAGCCTCGTGGGAAAGCCTCGAGGGACAGCCTCGAGGGAAAGCCACAGATCCCTTGATCCACGTGACAGGAAGCGTGACACTACTGCTGCAGCTCGGGAGGAAAGCGCACGTGCATGCTCCCACTCGAGACGAGGCCTGACTCCCCTGGGGAGACTGAGAAGCACCCCAAGATCCATGGCAAAGCTGGAGAGGAATCCTCAGGTTCCGGCACCGACTCCACACAAGGACTGAGGCCCCGGCATGGACGGGAGAGGAATCCCGATAT
Source organism: Budorcas taxicolor (assembly GCF_023091745.1). Lineage (NCBI taxonomy): Eukaryota > Metazoa > Chordata > Mammalia > Artiodactyla > Bovidae > Budorcas > Budorcas taxicolor. Next base: position 425,724 of record NW_026291535.1, read on the forward strand.
GGCCCCTAGCAACTCGCATGAGGACTGGCCGTTCCTGAGGCCACCAGAGCGGGTCCCTGAGGTCCCTGTCGTAACTCGAGAAGACCTGCCGCAACTCGAGGAAATCCAGGAGGTTCTCCCCTCCAGGCGAGATGAGGCCCATTTCCGCTGAGGCGTCTCGAGGCTGATCACACCTCACCTCTGGCACTTCGAAAGGGTCCTTCACACCCTTGGTGCAAATCAAGAAGTGCCCCGACATACCCGTCTCCCCTCGAGAGGAATCACGAGGGTCCCGCAGACATCCAGAGGAGCCCCGTTTCCGCCTCGTAGCTCGAGATGAGGGATCCTTTGCCTGCTTCGTCGGGAAAGAGTTCCCGGGGTTCCCGTCGCCTCTCAAGAGGAGGCCCTCTCAACAGGAACGGCGAGAGGAACTCCAGGGTCGTGCCACCATTCCAAGAGTCCCCCAGATGTCTCAGTCCATTCCAGAGGAACCTCTTTTCCCTACACCGGCTCGTCTTTCACGCCGAGGATCGACTCACACCAAGGTGGCACGTGGCACAGCCCTGTGGGAAAGCCTCGTGGGAAAACCTCGAGGTACAGCCTCGAGGGAAAGCCACAGATCCCTTGATCCACGTGACAGGAAGCGTGACACTACTGCTGCAGGTCGGGAGGGAAGTGCACGTGCATGCCCCCACTCGAGACGACGCCTGACTCCCCTGGGGAAACTCAGAAGCACCCCAAGATCCATGGCAACACTGGAGAAGAATCCTCAGGTTCCAGCGCCGACTCCACACAAGGACTGAGGCCCCGGCATGGATGGGAGAGGAATCCCGAGAGGTCCCCTAGCAACTCGCATGGGGACTGGCCTTTCCTGAGGCCACCAGAGCGGGTCCTTGAGGTCCCTGTCGTAACTCGAGAAGACCTGCCGCAACTCGAGAAAATCCAGGAGGTTCTCCCCTCCAGGCGAGATGAGGCCCATTTCCGCTGAGGCGTCTCGAGGCTGATCACACCTCACCTCTGGAACTTCGAAAGGGTCCTTCACATCCTTGGTGCAAATCAAGAAGTTCCCCGACATACCCGTCTCCACTCGAGAGGAAACACGTGGGTCCCGCCCACATCCAGAGGAGCCCCATTTCCGCCTCGCAGATCTAGATGAGGGATCCTTTCCCTGCTTCGTCGGGAAAGAGTTCCCGGCTTTCCCCGTCGCACCTCAAGAGGAGGCCCGCTCAACAGGAACGGCGAGAGGAACTCCAGGGTCGTGCCACAATTCCAAGAGTCCCCCAGATGTCTCAGTCCACTCCAGAGGAACCTCTTTTCCCTTCACCGGCTCGTCTTTCACGCCGAGGATCGACTCACACCAAGGTGGCACGTGGCACAGCCCTGTGGGAAAGCCTCGTGGGAAAGCCTCGAGGGAAAGCCACAGATCCCTTGATCCACATGACAGGAAGCGTGACACTACTGCTGCAGCTCGGGAGGAAAGCGCACGTGCATGCTCCCACTCGAGACGAGGCCTGACTCCCCTGGGGAGACTCAGAAGCACCCCAAGATCCATGGCAACACTGGAGAGGAATCCTCAGGTTCGGCCTCGACTCCAAACAAGGTCTTAGGCCCCGGCATGGACGGGAGAGGAATCCCGATATGGCCCCTAGCAACTCGCACGGGGACTGGCCTTTCTTGAGGCCACCAGAGCGGGTCCCTGAGGTCCCCGTCGTAACTCGAGAAGACCTGCCGCAACTTGGGAAAATCCAGGAGGTTCTCCCCTCCAGGCGAGATGAGGCCCATTTCCGGTGAGGCTTCTCGAGGCTGATCACACCTCACGTCTGGAACTTCGAAAGGGTCCTTCACACCCTTGGTGCAAATCAAGAAGTTCCCCGACATACCCGTCTCGCCTCGAGAGGAATCACGAGGGTTCCGCAGACATCCAGAGGAAACCCGTTTCCGCCTCGTAGCTCGAGATGAGGGATCCTTTACCTGCTTCGTCGGGAAAGAGTTCCCGGCGTTCCCGTCGCATCTCAAGAGGAGGCCCTCTCAACAGGAACGGCGAGAGGAACTCCAGGGTCGTGCCACATTCCAAGAGTCCCCCAGATGTCTCAGTCCATTCCAAGGGAACCTCTTTTCCCTTAACCGACTCGTCTTTCACGCCGAGGATCGACTCACACCAAGGTGGCACGTGGCACAGCCCTGTGGGAAAGCCTCGTGGGAAAGCCTCGAGGGACAGCCTCGAGAGAAAGCAACAGATCCCTTGATCCACGTGACAGGAAGCGTGACACTACTGCTGCAGCTCGGGAGGAAAGCGCACGTGCATGCTCCCACTCGAGACGAGGCCTGACTCCCCTGGGGAGACTGAGAAGCACCCCAAGATCCATGGCAAAGCTGGAGAGGAATCCTCAGGTTCCGGCACCGACTCCACACAAGGACTGAGGCCCCGGCATGGACGGGAGAGGAATCCCTAGAGGTCCCCTAGCAACTCGCATGAGGACTGGCCGTTCCTGAGGCCACCAGAGCGGGTCCCTGAGGTCCCTGTCGTAACTCGAGAAGACCTGCCGCAACTCGAGGAAATCCAGGAGGTTCTCCCCTCCAGGCGAGATGAGGCCCATTTCCGCTGAGGCGTCTCGAGGCTGATCACACCTCACCTCTGGCACTTCGAAAGGGTCCTTCACACCCTTGGTGCAAATCAAGAAGTGCCCCGACATACCCGTCTCCCCTCGAGAGGAATCACGAGGGTCCCGCAGACATCCAGAGGAGCCCCGTTTCCGCCTCGTAGCTCGAGATGAGGGATCCTTTGCCTGCTTCGTCGGGAAAGAGTTCCCGGGGTTCCCGTCGCCTCTCAAGAGGAGGCCCTCTCAACAGGAACGGCGAGAGGAACTCCAGGGTCGTGCCACCATTCCAAGAGTCCCCCAGATGTCTCAGTCCATTCCAGAGGAACCTCTTTTCCCTACACCGGCTCGTCTTTCACGCCGAGGATCGACTCACACCAAGGTGGCACGTGGCACAGCCCTGTGGGTAAGCCTCGAGGGACAACCTCCAGGGAAAGCCACAGATCCCTTGATCCACGTGACAGGAAGCGTGACACTACTGCTGCAGCTCGGGAGGAATGCGCACGTGCATGCCCCCACTCGAGACGAGGCCTGACTCCCCTGGGGAGACTCAGAAGCACCCCAAGATCCATGGCAACACTGGAGAGGAATCCTCAGTTTCCGGCCCAGACTCCACACAAGGATTGAGGCCCGGGCATGGACGGGAGAGGAATCCCGAGTGGTCCCGTAGCAACTCGCATGGGGACTTGCCTTTCCTGAGGCCACCAGAGCGGGTCCCTGAGGTCCCCGTCGTAACTCGAGAAGACCTGCCGCATCTCGAGAAAATCCAGGAGGTTCTCCCCTCCAGGCGAGATGAGGCCCATTTCCGCTGAGGCGTCTCGAGGCTGATCACACCTCACCTCTGGAACTTCGAAAGGGTCCTTCACACCCTTGGTGCAAATCAAGAAGTTCCCCGACATACCCGTCTCCACTCGAGAGGAAACACGAGGGTCCCGCCCACATCCAGAGGAGCCCCGTTTCCGCCTCGTAGCTCGAGATGAGGGATCCTTTCCCTGCTTCATCGGAAAAGAGTTCCCGGCGTTCCCGTCGCATCTCAAGGGGAGGCCCTCTCAACAGGAAAGGGGAGAGGAACTCCAGGGTCGTGCCACCATTCCAAGAGTCCCCCAGATGTCTCAGTCCATTCCAGAGGAAACTCTTTTCCTTTAACCGGCTCGTCTTTCACGCCGAGGATCGACTCACACCAAGGTGGCACGTGGCACAGCCCTGTGGGAAAGCCTCGTGGGAAAGCCTCGAGGGACAGCCTCGAGGGAAAGCCACAGATCCCTTGATCCACGTGACAGGAAGCGTGACACTACTGCTGCAGCTCGGGAGGAAAGCGCACGTGCATGCTCCCACTCGAGACGAGGCCTGACTCCCCTGGGGAGACTGAGAAGCACCCCAAGATCCATGGCAAAGCTGGAGAGGAATCCTCAGGTTCCGGCACCGACTCCACACAAGGACTGAGGCCCCGGCATGGACGGGAGAGGAATCCCTAGAGGTCCCCTAGCAACTCGCATGAGGACTGGCCGTTCCTGAGGCCACCAGAGCGGGTCCCTGAGGTCCCCGTCGTAACTCGAGAAGACCTGCCGCAACTCGAGAAAATCCAGGAGGTTCTCCCCTCCAGGCGAGATGAGGCCCATTTCCGCTGAGGCGTCTCGAGGCTGATCACACCTCACCTCTGGAACTTCGAAAGGGTCCTTCACACCCTTGGTGCAAATCAAGAAGTTCCCCGACATACCCGTCTCCACTCGAGAGGAAACACGAGGGTCCCGCCCACATCCAGAGGAGCCCCGTTTCCGCCTCGTAGCTCGAGATGAGGGATCCTTTCCCTGCTTCATCGGAAAAGAGTTCCCGGCGTTACCGTCGCATCTCAAGGGGAGGCCTTCTCAACAGGAAAGGCGAGAGGAACTCCAGGGTCGTGCCACCATTCCAAGAGTCCCCCAGATGTCTCAGTCCATTCCAGAGGAACCTCTTTTCCCTTAACCGGCTCGTCTTTCACGCCGAGGATCGACTCACACCAAGGTGGTACGTGGCACAGCCCTGTGGGAAAGCCTCGTGGGAAAGCCTCGAGGGACAGCCTCGAGGGAAAGCCACAGATCCCTTGATCCACGTGACAGGAAGCGTGACACTACTGCTGCAGCTCGGGAGGAAAGCGCACGTGCATGCTCCCACTCGAGACGAGGCCTGACTCCCCCGGGGAGACTGAGAAGCACCCCAAGATCCATGGCAACACTGGAGAAGAATCCTCAGGTTCCAGCGCCGACTCCACACAAGGACTGAGGCCCCGGCATGGATGGGAGAGGAATCCCGAGAGGTCCCCTAGCAACTCGCATGGGGACTGGCCTTTCCTGAGGCCACCAGAGCGGGTCCTTGAGGTCCCTGTCGTAACTCGAGAAGACCTGCCGCAACTCGAGAAAATCCAGGAGGTTCTCCCCTCCAGGCGAGATGAGGCCCATTTCCGCTGAGGCGTCTCGAGGCTGATCACACCTCACCTCTGGAACTTCGAAAGGGTCCTTCACATCCTTGGTGCAAATCAAGAAGTTCCCCGACATACCCGTCTCCACTCGAGAGGAAACACGTGGGTCCCGCCCACATCCAGAGGAGCCCCGTTTCCGCCTCGCAGATCTAGATGAGGGATCCTTTCCCTGCTTCGTCGGGAAAGAGTTCCCGGCTTTCCCGTCGCACCTCAAGAGGAGGCCCGCTCAACAGGAACGGCGAGAGGAACTCCAGGGTCGTGCCACAATTCCAAGAGTCCCCCAGATGTCTCAGTCCACTCCAGAGGAACCTCTTTTCCCTTCACCGGCTCGTCTTTCACGCCGAGGATCGACTCACACCAAGGTGGCACGTGGCACAGCCCTGTGGGAAAGCCTCGTGGGAAAGCCTCGAGGGAAAGCCACAGATCCCTTGATCCACATGACAGGAAGCGTGACACTACTGCTGCAGCTCGGGAGGAAAGCGCACGTGCATGCTCCCACTCGAGACGAGGCCTGACTCCCCTGGGGATACTCAGAAGCACCCCAAGATCCATGGCAACACTGGAGAGGAATCCTCAGGTTCGGCCTCGACTCCAAACAAGGTCTTAGGCCCCGGCATGGACGGGAAAGGAATCCCGATATGGCCCCTAGCAACTCGCACGGGGACTGGCCTTTCTTGAGGCCACCAGAGCGGGTCCCTGAGGTCCCCGTCGTAACTCGAGAAGACCTGCCGCAACTTGGGAAAATCCAGGAGGTTCTCCCCTCCAGGCGAGATGAGGCCCATTTCCGGTGAGGCTTCTCGAGGCTGATCACACCTCACGTCTGGAACTTCGAAAGGGTCCTTCACACCCTTGGTGCAAATCAAGAAGTTCCCCGACATACCCGTCTCGCCTCGAGAGGAATCACGAGGGTTCCGCAGACATCCAGAGGAAACCCGTTTCCGCCTCGTAGCTCGAGATGAGGGATCCTTTACCTGCTTCGTCGGGAAAGAGTTCCCGGCGTTCCCGTCGCACCTCAAGAGGAGGCCCTCTCAACAGGAACGGCGAGAGGAACTCCAGGGTCGTGCCACATTCCAAGAGTCCCCCAGATGTCTCAGTCCATTCCAAGGGAACCTCTTTTCCCTTCACCGACTCGTCTTTCACGCCGAGGATCGACTCACACCAAGGTGGCACGTGGCACAGCCCTGTGGGAAAGCCTCGTGGGAAAGCCTCGAGGGACAGCCTCGAGAGAAAGCAACAGATCCCTTGATCCACGTGACAGGAAGCGTGACACTACTGCTGCAGCTCGGGAGGAAAGCGCACGTGCATGCTCCCACTCGAGACGAGGCCTGACTCCCCTGGGGAGACTCAGAAGCACCCCAAGATCCATGGCAACACTGGAGAGGAATCCTCAGGTTCGGCCCCGACTCCAAACAAGGTCTTAGGCCCCGGCATGGACGGGAGAGGAATCCCGATATGGCCCCTAGCAACTCGCACGGGGACTGGCCTTTCTTGAGGCCACCAGAGCGGGTCCCTGAGGTCCCCGTCGTAACTCGAGAAGACCTGCCGCAACTCGAGAAAATCCAGGAGGTTCTCCCCTCCAGGCGAGATGAGGCCCATTTCCGCTGAGGCGTCTCGAGGCTGATCACACCTCACCTCTGGAACTTCGAAAGGGTCCTTCACACCCTTGGTGCAAATCAAGAAGTTCCCCGACATACCCGTCTCCCCTCGAGAGGAAACACGTGGGTCCCGCCCACATCCAGAGGAGCCCCGTTTCTGCCTCGTAGCTCGAGATGAGGGATCCTTTACCTGCTTCGTCGGGAAAGAGTTCCCGGCGTTCCCGTCGCATCTCAAGAGGAGGCCCTCTCAACAGGAACGGCGAGAGGAACTCCAGGGTCGTGCCACATTCCAAGAGTCCCCCAGATGTCTCAGTCCATTCCAAGGGAACCTCTTTTCCCTTCACCGACTCGTCTTTCACGCCGAGGATCGACTCACACCAAGGTGGCACGTGGCACAGCCCTGTGGGTAAGCCTCGAGGGACAACCTCCAGGGAAAGCCACAGATCCCTTGATCCACGTGACAGGAAGCGTGACACTACTGCTGCAGCTCGGGAGGAAAGCGCACGTGCATGCCCACACTCGAGAGGAGGCCTGACTCCCCTGGGGAGACTCAGAAGCACCCCAAGATCCATGGCAACACTGGAGAGGAATCCTCAGTTTCCGGCCCAGACTCCACGCAAGGACTGAGGCCCGGGCATGGACGGGAGAGGAATCCCGAGTGGTCCCGTAGCAACTCGCATGGGGACTTGCCTTTCCTGAGGCCACCAGAGCGGGTCCCTGAGGTCCCCGTCGTAACTCGAGAAGACCTGCCGCATCTCGAGAAAATCCAGGAGGTTCTCCCCTCCAGGCGAGATGAGGCCCATTTGCGCTGAGGCGTCTCGAGGCTGATCACACCTCACCTCTGGAACTTCGAAAGGGTCCTTCACACCCTTGGTGCAAATCAAGAAGTGCCCCGACATACCCGTCTCCACTCGAGAGGAAACACGAGGGTCCCGCCCACATCCAGAGGAGCCCCGTTTCCGCCTCGTAGCTCGAGATGAGGGATCCTTTCCCTGCTTCGTCGGGAAAGAGTTCCCGGCGTTCCCGTCGCATCTCAAGAGGAGGCCCTCTCAACAGGAACGGCGAGAGGAACTCCAGGGTCGTGCCACATTCCAAGAGTCCCCCAGATGTCTCAGTCCATTCCAAGGGAACCTCTTTTCCCTTAACCGACTCGTCTTTCACGCCGAGGATCGACTCACACCAAGGTGGCACGTGGCACAGCCCTGTGGGAAAGCCTCGTGGGAAAGCCTCGAGGGACAGCCTCGAGAGAAAGCAACAGATCCCTTGATCCACGTGACAGGAAGCGTGACACTACTGCTGCAGCTCGGGAGGAAAGCGCACGTGCATGCTCCCACTCGAGACGAGGCCTGACTCCCCTGGGGAGACTGAGAAGCACCCCAAGATCCATGGCAAAGCTGGAGAGGAATCCTCAGGTTCCGGCACCGACTCCACACAAGGACTGAGGCCCCGGCATGGACGGGAGAGGAATCCCTAGAGGTCCCCTAGCAACTCGCATGAGGACTGGCCGTTCCTGAGGCCACCAGAGCGGGTCCCTGAGGTCCCTGTCGTAACTCGAGAAGACCTGCCGCAACTCGAGGAAATCCAGGAGGTTCTCCCCTCCAGGCGAGATGAGGCCCATTTCCGCTGAGGCGTCTCGAGGCTGATCACACCTCACCTCTGGCACTTCGAAAGGGTCCTTCACACCCTTGGTGCAAATCAAGAAGTGCCCCGACATACCCGTCTCCCCTCGAGAGGAATCACGAGGGTCCCGCAGACATCCAGAGGAGCCCCGTTTCCGCCTCGTAGCTCGAGATGAGGGATCCTTTGCCTGCTTCGTCGGGAAAGAGTTCCCGGGGTTCCCGTCGCCTCTCAAGAGGAGGCCCTCTCAACAGGAACGGCGAGAGGAACTCCAGGGTCGTGCCACCATTCCAAGAGTCCCCCAGATGTCTCAGTCCATTCCAGAGGAACCTCTTTTCCCTACACCGGCTCGTCTTTCACGCCGAGGATCGACTCACACCAAGGTGGCACGTGGCACAGCCCTGTGGGAAAGCCTCGTGGGAAAACCTCGAGGTACAGCCTCGAGGGAAAGCCACAGATCCCTTGATCCACGTGACAGGAAGCGTGACACTACTGCTGCAGGTCGGGAGGGAAGTGCACGTGCATGCCCCCACTCGAGACGACGCCTGACTCCCCTGGGGAAACTCAGAAGCACCCCAAGATCCATGGCAACACTGGAGAAGAATCCTCAGGTTCCAGCGCCGACTCCACACAAGGACTGAGGCCCCAGCATGGATGGGAGAGGAATCCCGAGAGGTCCCCTAGCAACTCGCATGGGGACTGGCCTTTCCTGAGGCCACCAGAGCGGGTCCTTGAGGTCCCTGTCGTAACTCGAGAAGACCTGCCGCAACTCGAGAAAATCCAGGAGGTTCTCCCCTCCAGGCGAGATGAGGCCCATTTCCGCTGAGGCGTCTCGAGGCTGATCACACCTCACCTCTGGAACTTCGAAAGGGTCCTTCACATCCTTGGTGCAAATCAAGAAGTTCCCCGACATACCCGTCTCCACTCGAGAGGAAACACGTGGGTCCCGCCCACATCCAGAGGAGCCCCGTTTCCGCCTCGCAGATCTAGATGAGGGATCCTTTCCCTGCTTCGTCGGGAAAGAGTTCCCGGCTTTCCCGTCGCACCTCAAGAGGAGGCCCTCTCAACAGGAACGGCGAGAGGAACTCCAGGGTCGTGCCACAATTCCAAGAGTCCCCCAGATGTCTCAGTCCACTCCAGAGGAACCTCTTTTCCCTTCACCGGCTCGTCTTTCACGCCGAGGATCGACTCACACGAAGGTGGCACGTGGCACAGCCCTGTGGGAAAGCCTCGTGGGAAAGCCTCGAGGGAAAGCCACAGATCCCTTGATCCACATGACAGGAAGCATGACACTACAGCTGCAGCTCGGGAGGGAAGTGCACGTGGATGCCCCCACTCGAGACGAGGCCTGACTCCCCTCGGGAGACTCAGAAGCACCCCAAGAACCATGGCAACACTGGAGAGGAATCCTCAGATTCGGCCCCGACTCCAAACAAGGTCTTAGGCCCCGGCATGGACGGGAGAGCAATCCAGAGATGGCCCCTAGCAACTCGCACGGGGACTGGCCTTTCTTGAGGCCACCAGAGCGGGTCCCTGAGGTCCCCGTCGTAACTCGAGAAGACGTGCGGCAACTCGAGAAAATCCAGGAGGTTCTCCCCTCCAGGCGAGATGAGGCCCATTTCCGCTGAGGCTTCTCGAGGCTGATCACACCTCACGTCTGGAACTTCGAAAGGGTCCTTCACACCCTTGGTGCAAATCAAGAAGTTCCCCGACATACCCGTCTCGCCTCGAGAGGAATCACGAGGGTTCCGCAGACATCCAGAGGAACCCCGTTTCCGCCTCGTAGCTCAAGATGAGGGATCCTTTACCTGCTTCGTCGGGAAAGAGTTCCCGGCGTTCCAGTCGCATCTCAAATGGAGGCCCTCTCAACAGGAACGGCGAGAGGAACTCCAGGGTCGTGCCACATTCCAAGAGTCCCCCAGATGTCTCAGTCCATTCCAAGGGAACCTCTTTTCCCTTCACCGACTCGTCTTTCACGCCGAGGATCGACTCACACCAAGGTGGCACGTGGCACAGCCCTGTGGGAAAGCCTCGTGGGAAAGCCTCGAGGGACAGCCTCGAGAGAAAGCAACAGATCCCTTGATCCACGTGACAGGAAGCGTGACACTACTGCTGCAGCTCGGGAGGAAAGCGCACGTGCATGCTCCCACTCGAGACGAGGCCTGACTCCCCTGGGGAGACTCAGAAGCACCGCAAGATCCATGGCAACACTGAAGAGGAATCCTCAGGTTCCGGCCCCGACTCCACACAAGGACTGAGGCCCCGGCATGGACGGGAGAGGAATCCCGAGAGGTCCCCTAGCAACTCGCATGGGGACTGGCCTTTCCTGAGGCCACCAGAGCGGGTCCCTGAGGTCCCCGTCGTAACTCGAGAAGACCTGCCGCAACTCGAGAAAATCCAGGAGGTTCTCCCCTCCAGGCGAGATGAGGCCCATTTCCGCTGAGGGGTCTCGAGGCTGATCACACCTCACCTCTGGAACTTCGAAAGGGTCCTTCACACCCTTGGTGCAAATCAAGAAGTTCCCCGACATACCCGTCTCCCCTCGAGAGGAATCACGAGGGTCCCGCCCACATCCAGAGGAGCCCCGTTTCCGCCTCGTAGCTCGAGATGAGGGATCCTTCACCTGCTTCGTCGGGAAAGAGTTCCCGGCGTTACCGTCGCATCTCAAGAGGAGGCCCTCTCAACAGGAATGGCGAGAGGAACTCCAGGGTCGTGCCACCATTCCAAGAGTCCCCCAGATGTCTCAGTCCATTCCAGAGGAACCTCTTTTCCCTTCACCGGCTCGTCTTTCACGCCGAGGATCGACTCACACCAAGGTGGCACGTGGCACAGCACTGTGGGTAAGCCTCGAGGGACAACCTCCAGGGAAATCCACAGATCCCTTGATCCACGTGACAGGAAGCGTGACACTACTGCTGCAGCTCGGGAGGAAAGCTCACGTGCATGCCCCCACTCGAGACGAGGCCTGACTCCCCTGGGGAGACTCAGAAGCACCCCAAGATCCATGGCAACACTGGAGAGGAATCCTCAGTTTCCGGCCCAGACTCCACACAAGGACTGAGGCCCGGGCATGGACGGGAGAGGAATCCCGAGTGGTCCCGTAGCAACTCGCAATGGGACTGGCCTTTCTTGAGGCCACCAGAGCGGGTCCCTGAGGTCCCCGTCGTAACTCGAGAAGACCTGCCGCATCTCGAGAAAATCCAGGAGGTTCTCCCCTCCAGGCGAGATGAGGCCCATTTCCGCTGAGGCGTCTCGAGGCTGATCACACCTCACCTCTGGAACTTCGAAAGGGTCCTTCACACCCTTGGTGCAAATCAAGAAGTTCCCCGACATACCCGTCTCCACTCGAGAGGAATCACGAGGGTCCCGCCCACATCCAGAGGAGCCCCGTTTCCGCCTCGTAGCCCGAGATGAGGGATCCTTTCCCTGCTTCATCGGATAAGAGTTAACGGCGTTCCCGTCGCATCTCAAGGGGAGGCCCTCTCAACAGGAAAGGCGAGAGGAACTCCAGGGTCGTGCCACTATTCCAAGAGTCCCCCAGATGTCTCAGTCCATTCCAGAGGAACCTCTTTTCCCTTAACCGGCTCGTCTTTCACGCCGAGGATCGACTCACACCAAGGTGGCACGTGGCACAGCCCTGTGGGAAAGCCTCGTGGGAAAGCCTCGAGGGACAGCCTCGAGGGAAAGCCACAGATCCCTTGATCCACGTGACAGGAAGCGTGACACTACTGCTGCAGCTCGGGAGGAAAGCGCACGTGCATGCTCCCACTCGAGACGAGGCCTGACTCCCCTGGGGAGACTCAGAAGCACCCCAAGATCCATGGCAACACTGGAGAGGAATCCTCAGGTTCGGCCCCGACTCCAAACAAGGTCTTAGGCCCCGGCATGGACGGGAGAGGAATCCCGATATGGCCCCTAGCAACTCGTACGGGGACTGGCCTTTCTTGAGGCCACCAGAGCGGGTCCCTGGGGTCCCCGTCGTAACTCGAGAAGACCTGCCGCAACTCGAGAAAATCCAGGAGGTTCTCCCCTCCAGGCGAGATGAGGCCCATTTCCGCTGAGGCGTCTCGAGGCTGATCACACCTCACGTCTGGAACTTCGAAAGGGTCCTTCACACCCTTGGTGCAAATCAAGAAGTTCCCGGACATACCCGTCTCCCCTCGAGAGGAATCACGAGGGTCCCGCCCACATCCAGAGGAGCCCCGTTTCCGCCTCGTAGCTCGAGATGAGGGATCCTTCACCTGCTTCGTCGGGAAAGAGTTCCCGGCGTTCCCGTCGCACCTCAAGAGGAGGCCCTCTCAAGAGGAACGGCGAGAGGAACTCCAGGGTCGTGCCACAATTCCAAGAGTCCCCCAGATGTCTCAGTCCATTCCAGAGGAACCTCTTTTCCCTTCACCGGCTCGTCTTTCACGCCGAGGATCGACTCACAACAAGGTGGCACGTGGCACAGCCCTGTGGGAAAGCCTCGTGGGAAAGCCTCGAGGGAAAGCCACAGATCCCTTGATCCACATGACAGGAAGCGTGACACTACTGCTGCAGCTCGGGAGGGAAGCGTACGTGGATGCCCCCACTCGAGACGGGGCCTGACTCCCCTCGGGAGACTCAGAAGCACCCCAAGATCCATGGCAACACTGGAGAGGAATCCTCAGTTTCGGCCCCGACTCCACACAAGGTCTTAGGCCCCGGCATGGACGGGAGAGGAATACCGAGATGGCCCCTAGCAACTCGCACGGGGACTGGCCTTTCTTGAGGCCGCCAGAGCGGGTCCCTGAGGTCCCCGTCGTAACTCGAGAATACCTGCCGCAACTCGAGAATATCCAGGAGGTTCTCCCCTCCAGGCGAGATGAGGCCCATTTCCGTTGAGGCGTCTCGAGGCTGATCACACCTCACATCTGGAACTTCGAAAGGGTCCTTCACGCCCTTGGTGCAAATCAAGAAGTTCCCCGACATACCCGTCTCCCCTCGAGAAGAATCACGAGGGTCCCGCCCACATCCAGAGGAGCCCAGTTTCTGCATCGTAGCTCGAGATGAGGGATCCTTTCCCTGCTTCGTCGGGAAAGAGTTCCCGGCGTTCACGTCGCATCTCAAGAGGAGGCCCTCTCAACAGGAATGGCGAGAGGAAATCCAGGGTCGTGCCACCATTCCAAGAGTCCCCCAGATGTCTCAGTCCATTCCAGAGGAACCTCTTTTCCCTTCACCGGCTCGTCTTTCACGCCGAGGATCGACTCACACCAAGGTGGCACGTGGCACAGCCCTGTGGGAAAGCCTCATGGGAAAGCCTCGAGGGACAGCCTCGAGGGAAAGCCACAGATCCCTTGATCCACGTGACAGGAAGCGTGACACTACTGCTGCAGCTCGGGAGGAAAGCGCACGTGCATGCCCCCCTCGAGACGAGGCCTGACTCCACTGGAGAGACTCAGAAGCACCCCAAGATCCATGGCAACACTGGAGAGGAATCCTCAGGTTCCGGCCCAGACTCCACACAAGGACTGAGGCCCCAGCATGGACGGGAGAGGAATCCCGAGTGGTCCCGTAGCAACTCCCATGGGGACTGGCCTTTCCTGAGGCCACCAGAGCGGGTCCCTGAGGTCCCCGTCGTAACTCGAGAAGACCTGCCGCAACTCGAGAAAATCCAGGAGGTTCTCCCCTCCAGGCGAGATGAGGCCCATTTCCGCTGAGGTGTCTCGAGGCTGATCACACCTCACCTCTGTAACTTTGAAAGGCTCCTTCACACCCTTGGTGCAAATCAAGAAGTTCCCCGACATACCCGTCTCCACTCGAGAGGAATCACGTGGGTCCCGCCCACATCCAGAGGAGCCCCGTTTCCGCCTCATAGCTCGAGATGAGGGATCCTTTCCCTGCTTCGTCGGGAAAGAGTTCCCGGCGTTCCCGTCGCACCTCAAGAGGAGGCCCTCTCAACAGGAACCGCGAGAGGAACTCCAGGGTCGTGCCACAATTCCAAGAGTCCCCCAGATGTCTCAGTCCATTCCAGAGGAACCTCTTTTCCCTTCACCGGCTCGTCTTTCACGCCGAGGATCGACTCACACCAAGGTGGCACGTGGCACAGCCCTGTGGGAAAGCCTCGTGGGAAAGCCTCGAGGGAAAGCCACAGATCCCTTGATCCACGTGACAGGAAGCGTGACACTACTGCTGCAGCTCGGGAGGGAAGCGCACGTGGATGCCCCCACTCGAGACGAGGCCTGACTCCCCTCGGGAGACTCAGAAGCACCCCAAGAACCATGGCAACACTGGAGAGGAATCCTCAGATTCGGTCCCGACTCCAAACAAGGTCTTAGGCTCCGGCATGGACGGGAGAGCAATCCAGAGATGGCCCCTAGCAACTCGCACGGGGACTGGCCTTTCTTGAGGCCACCAGAGTGGGTCCCTGAGGTCCCCGTCGTAACTCGAGAAGACCTGCCGCAACTCGAGAAAATCCAGGAGGTTCTCCCCTCCAGGCGAGATGAGGCCCATTTCCGCTGAGGCTTCTCGAGGCTGATCACACCTCACGTCTGGAACTTCGAAAGGGTCCTTCACACCCTTGGTGCAAATCAAGAAGTTCCCCGACATACCCGTCTCCCCTCGAGAGGAATCACGAGGGTCCCGCCCACATCCAGAGGAGCCCCGTTTCCGCCTCGTAGCTCGAGATGAGGGATCCTTCACCTGCTTCTTCGGGAAAGAGTTCCCGGCGTTACCGTCGCACCTCAAGACGAGGCCCTCTCAACAGGAACGGCGAGAGGAACTCCAGGGTCGTGCCACCATTCCAAGAGTCCCCCAGATGTCTCAGTCCATTCCAGAGGAACCTCTTTTCCCTTCACCGGCTCGTCTTTCACGCCGAGGATCGACTGACACCAAGGTGGCACGTGGCACAGCCCTGTGGGTAAGCCTCGAGGGACAACCTCGAGGGAAAGACACAGATCCCTTGATCCACGTGACAGGAAGCGTGACACTACTGCTGCAGCTCGGGAGGAAAGCGCACGTGCATGCCCCCACTCGAGACGAGGCCTGACTCCCCTGGGGAGACTCAGAAGCACCCCAAGATCCATGGCAACACTGGACAGGAATCCTCAGGTTCCGGCCCAGACTCCACACAAGGACTGAGGCCCCAGCATGGACGGGAGAGGAATCCCGAGAGGTCCCCTAGCAACTCGCATGGGGACTGGCCTTTCCTGAGGCCACCAGAGCGGGTCCCTGAGGTCCCCGTCGTAACTCGAGAAGACCTGCCGCAACTCGAGAAAATCCAGGAGGTTCTCCCCTCCAGGCGAGATGAGGCCCATTTCCACTGAGGCGTCTCGAGGCTGATCACACCTCACCTCTGTAACTTCGAAAGGGTCCTTCACAACCTTGGTGCAAATCAAGAAGTTTCCCGACATACCCGTCTCCAATCGAGAGAAAACACGAGGCTCTCGCCCACATCCAGAGGAGCCCCGTTACCGCCTCGTAGATCGAGATGAGGGATCCTTTCCCTGCTTCGTCGGGAAAGAGTTCCCGGCGTTCCCGTCGCATCTCAAGAGGAGGCCCTCTCAACAGGAACGGCGAGAGGAACTCCAGGGTCTTGCCACCATTCCAAGAGTCCCCCAGATGTCTCAGTCCATTCCAGAGGAACCTCTTTTCCCTTAACCGGCTCGTCTTTCACGCCGAGGATCGACTCACACCAAGGTGGCACGTGGCACAGCCCTGTGGGAAAGCCTCGTGGGAAAGCCTCCAGGGACAGCCTCGAGGGAAAGCCACAGATCCCTTGATCCACGTGACAGGAAGCGTGACACTACTGCTGCAGCTCGGGAGGAAAGCGCACGTGCATGCCCCCCTCGAAACGAGACCTGACTCCCCTCGGGAAACTCAGAAGCACCCCAAGATCCATGGCAACACTGGAGAGGAATCCTCAGGTTCCGGTCCCGACTCCACACAAGGACTGAGGCCCCGGCATGGACGGGAGAGGAATCCCGAGAGGTCCCCTAGCAACTCGCATGGGGACTGGCCTTTCCTGAGGGCACCAGAGCGGGTCCCTGACGTCCCCGTCGTAACTCGAGCAGACGAGCCGCAACTCGAGAAAATCCAGGAGGTTCTCCCCTCCAGGCGAGATGAGGCCCATTTCCGCTGAGGCGTCTAGAGGCTAATCACACCTCACTTCTGGAACTTCGACAGGGTCCTTCACACCCTTGGTGCAAATCAAGAAGTTCCCCGACATACCCGTCTCCACTCTAGGGGAATCAAGAGGGTCCCGCCCACATTAAGAGGAGCCCCGTTTCCGCCTCGTAGCTCGAGATGAGGGAATCTTTCCCTGCTTCGTCGGGAAAGAGTTCCCGGCCTTCCCGTCGCATCTCAAGAGGAGGCCCTCTCAACAGGAACGGGGAGAGGAACTACAGGGTCGTGCCACCATTCCAAGAGTCCCCCAGATGTCTCAGTGCATTCCAGAGGAACCTCTTTTCCCTTCACCGGCTATTCTTTCACGCCGAGGATCGAGTCACACCAAGGTGGCACGTGGCACAGCCCTGTGGGAAAGCCTCGTGGGAAAGCCTCGAGGGACAGCCTCGAGGGAAAGCCACAGATCCCTTGATCCACGTGACAGGAAGCGTGACACTACTGCTGCAGCTCGGGAGGAAAGCGCACGTGCATGCCCCCACTCGAGACGAGGCCTGACTCCCTGGGGATACTCAGAAGCACCCCAAGATCCATGGCAACACTGGAGAGGAATCCTCAGGTTCCGGCCCCGACTCCACACAAGGTCTCAGGCCCCGGCATGGACGGGAGAGGAATCCCGAGAGGTCCCCTAGCAACTCGCACGGGGACTGGCCTTTCCTGAGGCCACCAGAGCGGGTCCCTGAGGTCCCCGTCGTAACTCGAAAAGACATGCCGCAACTCGAGAAAATCCAGGAGGTTCTCCCCTCCAGGCGAGATGAGGCCCATTTCCGCTGAGGCGTCTCGAGGCTGATCACACCTCACCTCTGGAACTTCGAAAGGGTCCTTCACACCCTTGGTGCAAATCAAGAAGTTCCCCGACATACCCGTCTCCACTCGAGAGGAATCACGAGGGTCCCGCCCACATCCAGAGGAGCCCCGTTTCCGCCTCGTAGCTCGAGATGAGGGATCCTTTCCCTGCTTCGTCGGGAAAGAGTTCCCGGCATTCCCGTCGCATCTCAAGAGGAGGCCCTCTCAACAGGAACGGCGAGAGGAAATCCAGGGTCCTGCCACCATTCCAAGAGTCCCCCAGATGTCTCAGTCCATTCCAGAGGAACCTCTATTCCCTTCACCGGCTCGTCTTTCACGCCGAGGATCGACTCACACCAAGGTGGCACGTGGCACAGCCCTGTGTTAAAGCCTCGTGAGAAAGCCTCGAGGGACAGCCTCGAGGGAAAGCCACAGATCCCTTGATCCACGTGACAGGAAGCGTGACACTACTGCTGCAGCTCGGGAGGAAATCGCACGTGCATGCCCCCACTCGAGACGAGGCCTGACTCACCTGGGGAGACTCAGAAGACCCCCAAGATCCATGGCAACACTGGAGAGGAATGCTCAGGTTCCGGTCCCGACTCCACACAAGGACTGAGGCACCGGCATGGACGGGAGAGGTATCCCGAGAGGTCCCCTAGCAACTCGCATGGGGACTGGCCTTTCCTGAGGCCACCAGAGCGGGTCCCTGAGGTCCCCGTCGTAACTCGAGAAGAGCTGCCGCAACTCGAGAAAATCCAGGAGGTTCTCCCCTCCATGCGAGAGGAGGCACATTTCCGCAGAGGCTTCTCGGGGTAATCACACCTCACTTCTGGAACTTCGAAAGGGTACTTCACACCCTGGGTCCACCTCAAGAAGTTCCCCGACATACCCGTCTCCACTCGAGAGGAAACACGAGGGTCCCGCCCACATCCAGAGGAGCCCCGTTTCCGCCTCGTAGCTCGAGGTGAGGGAACCTTTCCCTGCTTCGTCGGGAAAGAATTCCCGGCATTCCCGTCGCATCTCAAGAGGAGGCCCTCTGAACAGGAACGGCTAGAGGAACTCCAGGGTCATGCCACCATTCCAAGAGTCCCCCAGATGTCTCAGTAGATTCCAGAGCAAGCTCTTTTCCCTTCACCGGCACGTCTTTCACGGCGAGGATCGACTCACAACAAGGTGGCACTTGGCACAGCCCTGTGGGAAAGCCTCGTGGGAAAGCCTCGAGGGAAAGCCTCGAGGGAAAGCCACAGATCCATTGATCCACGTGACATGAAGCCTGACCCTACTGCTGCAGCTCGGGAGGGAAGCGCACGTGGATGCCCCCACTCGAGAAGGGGCCTGACTCCCCTCGGGAGACTCAGAAGCACCCCAAGATCCATGGCAACACTGGAGAGGAATCCTCAGGTTCGGCCCCGACTCCACACAAGGTCTTAGGCCCCGGCATGGACGGGAGAGGAATCCCGAGATGGCCCCTAGCAACTCGCACGGGGACTGGCCTTTCTTGAGGCCACCAGAGCGGGTCCCTGAGGTCCCCGTCGTAACTCGAGAAAACCTGCCGCAACTCGAGAAAATCCAGGAGGTTCTCCCCTCCAGGCGAGATGAGGCCCATTTCCGCTGAGGCGTCTCGAGGCTGATCACACCTCACCTCTGGAACTTCGAAAGGGTCCTTCACGCCCTTGGTGCAAATCAAGAAGTTCCCCGACATGCCCGTCTCCCCTCGAGAAGAATCACGAGGGTCCCGCCCACATCCAGAGGAGCCCCGTTTCCGCCTCGTAGCTCGAGATGAGCGATCCTTTCCCTGCTTCGTCGGGAAAGAGTTCCCGGCGTTCCCGTCGCATCTCAAGAGGAGGCCCTCTCAACAGGAACGGCGAGAGGAACTCCAGGGTCGTGCCACCATTCCAAGAGTCCCCCAGATGTCTCAGTCCATTCCAAGGGAACCTCTTTTCCCTTCACCGGCTCGTCTTTCACGCCGAGGATCGACTCACACCAAGGTGGCACGTGGCACAGCCCTGTGGGAAAGCCTCGTGGGAAAGCCTCGAAGGACAGCCTCGAGAGAAAGCAACAGATCCCTTGATCCACATGACAGGAAGCGTGACACTACTGCTGCAGCACGGGAGGAAAGCGCACGTGCATGCCCCCACTCGAGACGAGGCCTGACTCCCCTGGGGAGACTCAGAAGCACCCCAAGATCCTTGGCAACACTGGAGAGGAATCCTCAGGTTCCGGCCCAGACTCCACACAAGGACTGAGGCCCCGGCATGGACGGGAGAGGAATCCCGAGAGGTCCCCTAGCAACTCGCATGGGGACTGGCCTTTCCTGAGGCCACCAGAGCGGGTCCCTGAGGTCCCCGTCGTAACTCGAGAAGACATGCCGCAACTCGAGAAAATCCAGGAGGTTCTCCCCTCCAGGCGAGATGAGGCCCATTTCCGCTGAGGCGTCTCGAGGCTGATCACACCTCACCTCTGGAACTTCGAAAGGGTCCTTCACGCCCTTGGTGCAAATCAAGAAGTTCCCCGACATGCCCGTCTCCCCTCGAGAAGAATCTCGAGGGTCCCGCCCACATCCAGAGGAGCCCCGTTTCCGCATCGTAGCTCGAGATGAGCGATCCTTTCCCTGCTTCGTCGGGAAAGAGTTCCCGTCGTTCCCGTCGCATCTCAAGAGGAGGCCCTCTCAACAGGAACGGCGAGAGGAACTCCAGGGTCGTGCCACCATTCCAAGAGTCCCCCAGATGTCTCAGTCCATTCCAAGGGAACCTCTTTTCCCTTCACCGGCTCGTCTTTCACACCGAGGATCGACTCACACCAAGGTGGCACGTGGCACAGCCCTGTGGGAAAGCCTCGTGGGAAAGCCTCGAAGGACAGCCTCGAGAGAAAGCAACAGATCCCTTGATCCACGTGACAGGAAGCGTGACACTACTGCTGCAGCTCGGGAGGAATGCGCACGTGCATGCTCCCACTCGAGACGAGGCCTGACTCCCCTGGGGAGACTCAGAAGCACCCCAAGATCCATGGCAACACTGGAGAGGAATCCTCAGGTTCCGGCCCCGACTCCACACAAGGACTGAGGCCCCTCCATGGACGGGAGAGGAATCCCGAGAGGTCCCCTAGCAACTCGCATGGGGACTGGCCTTTCCTGAGGCCACCATAGCGGGTCCCTGACTTCCCCGTCGTAACTCGAGAAGACCAGCCGCAACTCGAGAAAATCCAGGAGGTTCTCCCCTCCATGCGAGATGAGGCCCATTTCCGCTGAGGCGTCTCGAGGCTGATCACACCTCACCTCTGGAACTTCGAAAGGGTCCTTCACACCCTTGGTGCAAATCAAGAAGTTCCCCGACATACCCGTCTCCACTCTAGAGGAATCACGAGGGTCCCGTCCACATCCAGAGGAGCCCCGTTTCCGCCTCGTAGCTCGAGATGAGGGATCCTTTCCCTGCTTCGTCAGGAAAGAGATCCCGGCGTTCCCGACGCATCTCAAGAGGAGGCCCTCTCAACAGGAACGGTGAGAGGAACTCCAGGGTCGTGCCACCATTCCAAGAGTCCCCCAGATGTCTCAGTCCATTCCAGAGGAACCTCTTTTCCCTTCACCGGCACGTCTTTCACGCCGAGGATCGACTCACACCAAGGTGGCACGTGGCACAGCCCTGTGGGAAAGCCTCGTGGGAAAGCCTCGAGGGACAGCCTCGAGAGAAAGCAACAGATCCCTTGACCCACGTGACAGGAAGCGTGACACTACTGCTGCAGCTCGGGAGGAAAGCGCACGTGCATGCACCCACTCGAGAGGAGGCCTGACTCCCCTGGGGAGACTCAGAAGCACCCCAAGATCTATGGCAACACTGGAGAGGAATCCTCAGGTTCCGGCCCAGACTCCACACAAGGACTGAGGCCCCGGCATGGACGGGAGAGGAATCCCGAGAGGTCCCCTAGCAACTCGCATGGGGACTGGCCTTTCCTGAGGCCACCAAAGCGGGTCCCTGAGGTCCCCGTCGTAACTCGAGAAGACCTGCCGCAACTCGAGAAAATCCAGGAGGTTCTCCCCTCCATGCGAGATGAGGCCCATTTCCGCTGAGGCATCTCGAGGCTGATCACACCTCACCTCTGGAACTTTGAAAGGCTCCTTCACACCCTTGGTGCAAATCAAGAAGTTCCCCGACATACCCGTCTCCACTCGAGAGGAAACACGTGGGTCCCGCCCACATCCAGAGGAGCCCCGTTTCCGCCTCGTAGCTCGAGATGAGGGATCCTTTCCCTGCTTCGTCGGGAAAGAGTTCCCGGCGTTCCCGTCGCACCTCAAGAGGAGGCCCTCTCAACAGGAACGGCGAGAGGAACTCCAGGGTCGTGCCACAATTCCAAGAGTCCCCCAGATGTCTCAGTCCATTCCAGAGGAATCTCTTTTCCCTTCACCGGCTCGTCTTTCACGCCGAGGATCGACTCACAACAAGGTGGCACGTGGCACAGCCCTGTGGGTAAGCCTCGTGGGAAAGCCTCGAGGGAATGCCACAGATTCCTTGATCCACATGACAGGAAGCGTGACACTATTGCTGCAGTTCGGGAGGGAAGCGCACGTGGATGCCCCCACTCGAGACGGGGCCTGACTCCCCTCGGGAGACTCAGAAGCACCCCAAGATCCATGGCAACACTGGAGAGGAATCCTCAGGTTCCGGCCCGGACTCCACACAAGGTCTTAGGCCCCGGCATGGATGGGAGAGGAATCCCGAGATGGCCCCTAGCAACTCGCACGGGGACTGGCCTTTCCTGAGGCCCCCAGAGCGGGTCCCTGAGGTCCCCGTCGTAACTAGAGAAGACCTGCCGCAACTCGAGAAAATCCAGGAGGTTCTCCCCTCCAGGCGAGATGAGGCCCATTTCCGCTGAGGCGTCTCGAGGCTGATCACACCTCACCTCTGGAACTTCGAAAGGGTCCTTCACACCCTTGGTGCAAATCAAGAAGTTCCCCGACATACCCGTCTCCACTCGCGAGGAATCACGAGGGTCCCGTCCACATCCAGAGGAGCCCCGTTTCCGCCTCGTAGCTCGAGATGAGGGATCCTTTCCCTGCTTCGTCAGGAAAGAGTTCCCGGCGTTCCCGTCGCATCTCAAGAGGAGGCCCTCTCAACAGGAACGGCGAGAGGAACTCCAGGGTCGTGCCACCATTCCAACAGTCCCCCAGATGTCTCAGTCCATTCCAGAGGAACCTCTTTTCCCTTCACCGGCACGTCTTTCACGCCGAGGATCGACTCACACCAAGGTGGCACGTGGCACAGCCCTGTGGGAAAGCCTCGTGGGAAAGCCTCGAGGGACAGCCTCGAGAGAAAGCCACAGATCCCTTGACCCACGTGACAGGAAGCGTGACACTACTGCTGCAGCTCGGGAGGAAAGCGCACGTGCATGCCCCCACTCGAGAGGAGGCCTGACTACCCTGGGGAGACTCAGAAGCACCCCAAGATCCATGGCAACACTGGAGAGGAATCCTCAGGTTCCGGCCCAGACTCCACACAAGGACTGAGGCCCCGGCATGGACGGGAGAGGAATCCCGAGAGGTCCCCTAGCAACTCGCATGGGGACTGGCCTTTCCTGAGGCCACCAGAGCGGGTCCCTGAGGTCCCCGTCGTAACTCGAGAAGACCTGCCGCAACTCGAGAAAATCCAGGAGGTTCTCCCCTCCAGGCGAGATGAGGCCCCTTTCCGCTGAGGCGTTTCGAGGCTGATCACACCTCACCTCTGTAACTTTGAAAGGCTCCTTCACACCCTTGGTGCAAATCAAGAAGTTCCCCGACATACCCGTCTCCACTCGAGAGGAAACACGTGGGTCCCGCCCACATCCAGAGGAGCCCCGTTTCCGCCTCGTAGCTCGAGATGAGGGATCCTTTCCCTGCTTCGTCGGGAAAGACTTCCCGGCGTTCCCGTCGCACCTCAAGAGGAGGCCCTCTCAACAGGAACGGCGAGAGGAACTAAAGGGTCGTGCCACAATTCCAAGAGTCCCCCAGATGTCTCAGTCCATTCCAGAGGAACCTCTTTTCCCTTCACCGGCTCGTCTTTCACGCCGAGGATCGACTCACAACAAGGTGGCACGTGGCACAGCCCTGTGGGAAAGCCTCGTGGGAAAGCCTCGAGGGAAAGCCACAGATCCCTTGATCCACATGACAGGAAGCGTGACACTACTGCTGCAGCTCGGGAGGGAAGCGCACGTGGATGCCCCCACTCGAGAAGGGGCCTGACTCCCCTCGGGAGACTCAGAAGCACCCCAAGATCCATGGCAACACTGGAGAGGAATCCTCAGGTTCGGCCCCGACTCCACACAAGGTCTTAGGCCCCGGCATGGACGGGAGAGGAATCCCGAGATGGCCCCTAGCAACTCGCACGGGGACTGGCCTTTCTTGAGGCCACCAGAGCGGGTCCCTGAGGTCCCCGTCGTAACTCGAGAAAACCTGCCGCAACTCGAGAAAATCCAGGAGGTTCTCCCCTCCAGGCGAGATGAGGCCCATTTCCGCTGAGGCGTCTCGAGGCTGATCACACCGCACCTCTGGAACTTCGAAAGGGTCCTTCACGCCCTTGGTGCAAATCAAGAAGTTCCCCGACATGCCCGTCTCCCCTCGAGAAGAATCACGAGGGTCCCGCTCACATCCAGAAGAGCCCCGTTTCCGCATCGTAGCTCGAGATGAGCGATCCTTTCCCTGCTTCGTCGGGAAAGAGTTCCCGGCCTTCCCGTCGCATCTCAAGAGGAGGCCCTCTCAACAGGAACGGCGAGAGGAACTCCAGGGTCGTGCCACCATTCCAAGAGTCCCCCAGATGTCTCAGTCCATTCCAAGGGAACCTCTTTTCCCTTCACCGGCTCGTCTTTCACGCCGAGGATCGACTCACACCAAGGTGGCACGTGGCACAGCCCTGTGGGAAAGCCTCGTGGGAAAGCCTCGAAGGACAGCCTCGAGAGAAAGCAACAGATCCCTTGATCCACATGACAGGAAGCGTGACACTACTGCTGCAGCTCGGGAGGAAAGCGCACGTGCATGCTCCCACTCGAGACGAGGCCTGACTCCCCTGGGGAGACTCAGAAGCACCCCAAGATCCTTGGCAACACTGGAGAGGAATCCTCAGGTTCCGGCCCAGACTCCACACAAGGACTGAGGCCCCGGCATGGACGGGAGACGAATCCCGAGAGGTCCCCTAGCAACTTGCATGAGGACTGGCCTTTCCTGAGGACACCAGAGCGGGTCCCTGAGGTCCCCGTCGTAACTCGAGAAGACCTGCCGCAACACGAGAAAATCCAGGAGGTTCTCCCCTCCAGGCGAGATGAGGCCCATTTCCGCTGAGGCGTCTCGAGGCTGATCACACCTCACCTCTGGAACTTCGAAAGGGTCCTTCACGCCCTTGGTGCAAATCAAGAAGTTCCCCGACATACCCGTCTCCCCTCGAGAGGAATCACGAGGGTCCCGCCCACATCCAGAGGAGCCCCGTTTCCGCCTCGTAGCTCGAGATGAGCGATCCTTACCCTGCTTCATCGGGAAAGAGTTCCCGGCGTTCCCGTCGCATCTCAAGAGGAGGCCCTCTCAACAGGAACGGTGAGAGGAACTCCAGGGTCGTGCCACCATTCCAAGAGTCCCCCAGATGTCTCAGTCCATTCCAAGGGAACCTCTTTTCCCTTCACCGGCTCGTCTTTCACGCCGAGGATCGACTCAGACCAAGGTGGCACGTGGCACAGCCCTGTGGGAAAGCCTCGTGGGAAAGCCTCGAGGGACAGCCTCGAGAGAAAGCAACAGATCCCTTGATCCACGTGACAGGAAGCGTGACACTACTGCTGCAGCTCGGGAGGAAAGCGCACGTGCATGCTCCCACTCGAGACGAGGCCTGACTCCCCTGGGGAGACTCAGAAGCACCCCAAGATCCATGGCAACACTGGAGAGGTATCCTCAGGTTCCGGCCCCGACTCCACACAAGGACTGAGGCCCCGGCATGGACGGGAGAGGAATCCCGAGAGGTCCCCTAGCAACTCGCATGGGGACTGGCCTTTCCTGAGGCCACCATAGCGGGTCCCTGACTTCCCCGTCGTAACTCGAGAAGACCAGCCGCAACTCGAGAAAATCCAGGAGGTTCTCCCCTCCATGCGAGATGAGGCCCATTTCCGCTGAGGCGTCTCGAGGCTGATCACACCTCACCTCTGGAACTTCGAAAGGGTCCTTCACACCCTTGGTGCAAATCAAGAAGTTCCCCGACATACCCGTCTCCACTCTAGAGGAATCACGAGGGTCCCGTCCACATCCAGAGGAGCCCCGTTTCCGCCTCGTAGCTCGAGATGAGGGATCCTTTCCCTGCTTCGTCAGGAAAGAGTTCCCGGCGTTCCCGACGCATCTCAAGAGGAGGCCCTCTCAACAGGAACGGCGAGAGGAACTCCAGGGTCGTGCCACCATTCCAAGAGTCCCCCAGATGTCTCAGTCCATTCCAGAGGAACCTCTTTTCCCTTCACCGGCACGTCTTTCACGCCGAGGATCGACTCACACCAAGGTGGCACGTGGCACAGCCCTGTGGGAAAGCCTCGTGGGAAAGCCTCGAGGGACAGCCTCGAGAGAAAGCAACAGATCCCTTGACCCACGTGACAGGAAGCGTGACACTACTGCTGCAGCTCGGGAGGAAAGCGCACGTGCATGCCCCCACTCGAGACGAGGCCTGACTCCCCTGGGGAGACTCAGAAGCACCCCAAGATCCATGGCAACACTGGAGAGGAATCCTCAGGTTCCGGCCCAGACTCCACACAAGGACTGAGGCCCCGGCATGGACGGGAGAGGAATCCCGAGAGGTCCCCTAGCAACTCGCATGGGGACTGGGCTTTCCTGAGGCCACCAGAGCGGGTCCCTGAGGTCCCCGTCGTAACTCGAGAAGACCTGCCGCAACTCGAGAAAATCCAGGAGGTTCTCCCCTCCAGGCGAGATGAGGCCCATTTCCGCTGAGGCGTCTCGAGGCTGATCACACCTCACCTCTGTAACTTTGAAAGGCTCCTTCACACCCTTGGTGCAAATCAAGAAGTTCCCCGACATACCCGTCTCCACTCGAGAGGAAACACGTGGGTCCCGCCCACATCCAGAGGAGCCCCGTTTCCGCCTCGTAGCTCGAGATGAGGGATCCTTTCCCTGCTTCGTCGGGAAAGAGTTCCCGGCGTTACCGTCGCACCTCAAGACGAGGCCCTCTCAACAGGAACGGCGAGAGGAACTCCAGGGTCGTGCCACAATTCCAAGAGTCCCCCAGATGTCTCAGTCCATTCCAGAGGAACCTCTTTTCCCTTCACCGGCTCGTCTTTCACGCCGAGGATCGACTCACACCAAGGTGGCACGTGGCACAGCCCTGTGGGTAAGCCTCGTGGGAAAGCCTCGAGGGAAAGCCACAGATCCCTTGATCCACATGACAGGAAGTGTGACACTACTGCTGCAGCTCGGGAGGGAAGCGCACGTGGATGCCCCCACTCGAGAAGGGGCCTGACTCCCCTCGGGAGACTCAGAAGCACCCCAAGATCCATGGCAACACTGGAGAGGAATCCTCAGGTTCGGCCCCGACTCCACACAAGGTCTTAGGCCCCGGCATGGATGGGAGAGGAATCCCGAGATGGCCCCTAGCAACTCGCACGGGGACTGGCCTTTCTTGAGGCCACCAGAGCGGGTCCCTGAGGTCCCCGTCGTAACTCGAGAAAACCTGCCGCAACTCGAGAAAATCCAGGAGCTTCTCCCCTCCAGGCGAGATGAGGCCCATTTCCGCTGAGTCGTCTCGAGGCTGATCACACCTCACCTCTGGAACTTCGAAAGGGTCCTTCACGCCCTTGGTGCAAATCAAGAAGTTCCCCGACATGCTCGTCTCCCCTCGAGAAGAATCACGAGGGTCCCACCCACATCCAGAGGAGCCCCGTTTCCGCATCGTAGCTCGAGATGAGGGATCCTTTCCCTGCTTCGTCAGGAAAGAGTTCCCGGCGTTCCCGACGCATCTCAAGAGGAGGCCCTCTCAACAGGAACGGCGAGAGGAACTCCAGGGTCGTGCCACCATTCCAAGAGTCCCCCAGATGTCTCAGTCCATTCCAGAGGAACCTCTTTTCCCTTCACCGGCACGTCTTTCACGCCGAGGATCGACTCACACCAAGGTGGCACGTGGCACAGCCCTGTGGGAAAGCCTCGTGGGAAAGCCTCGAGGGACAGCCTCGAGAGAAAGCAACAGATCCCTTGACCCACGAGACAGGAAGCGTGACACTACTGCTGCAGCACGGGAGGAAAGCGCACGTGCATGCCCCCACTCGAGAGGAGGCCTGACTCCCCTGGGGAGACTCAGAAGCACCCCAAGATCCATGGCAACACTGGAGAGGAATCCTCAGGTTCCGGCCCAGACTCCACACAAGGACTGAGGCCCCGGCATGGACGGGAGAGGAATCCCGAGAGGTCCCCTAGCAACTCACGAGGGGACTGGCCTTTCCTGAGGCCACCAGAGCGGGTCCCTGAGGTCCCCGTCGTAACTCGAGAAGACCTGCCGCAACTCGAGAAAATCCAGGAGGTTCTCCCCTCCAGGCGAGATGAGGCCCATTTCCGCTGAGGCGTCTCGAGGCTGATCACACCTCACCTCTGGAACTTCGAAAGGGTCCTTCACGCCCTTGGTGCAAATCAAGAAGTTCCCCGACATACCCGTCTCCCCTCGAGAGGAATCACGAGGGTCCCGCCCACATCCAGAGGAGCCCCGTTTCCGCCTCGTAGCTCGAGATGAGCGATCCTTACCCTGCTTCATCGGGAAAGAGTTCCCGGCGTTCCCGTCGCATCTCAAGAGGAGGCCCTCTCAACAGGAACGGTGAGAGGAACTCCAGGGTCGTGCCACCATTCCAAGAGTCCCCCAGATGTCTCAGTCCATTCCAAGGGAACCTCTTTTCCCTTCACCGGCTCGTCTTTCACGCCGTGGATCGACTCAGACCAAGGTGGCACGTGGCACAGCCCTGTGGGAAAGCCTCGTGGGAAAGCCTCGAGGGACAGCCTCGAGAGAAAGCAACAGATCCCTTGATCCACGTGACAGGAAGCGTGACACTACTGCTGCAGCTCGGGAGGAAAGCGCACGTGCATGCTCCCACTCGAGACGAGGCCTGACTCCCCTGGGGAGACTCAGAAGCACCCCAAGATCCATGGCAACACTGGAGAGGTATCCTCAGGTTCCGGCCCCGACTCCACACAAGGACTGAGGCCCCGGCATGGACGGGAGAGGAATTCCGAGAGGTCCCCTAGCAACTCGCATGGGGACTGGCCTTTCCTGAGGCCACCATAGCAGGTCCCTGACTTCCCCGTCGTAACTCGAGAAGACCAGCCGCAACTCGAGAAAATCCAGGAGGTTCTCCCCTCCATGCGAGATGAGGCCCATTTCCGCTGAGGCGTCTCGAGGCTGATCACACCTCACCTCTGGAACTACGAAAGGGTCCTTCACACCCTTGGTGCAAATCAAGAAGTTCCCCGACATACCCGTCTTCACTCTAGAGGAATCACGAGGGTCCCGTCCACATCCAGAGGAGCCCCGTTTCCGCCTCGTAGCTCGAGATGAGGGATCCTTTCCCTGCTTCGTCAGGAAAGAGTTCCCGGCGTTCCCGACGCATCTCAAGAGGAGGCCCTCTCAACAGGAACGGCGAGAGGAACTCCAGGGTCGTGCCACCATTCCAAGAGTCCCCCAGATGTCTCAGTCCATTCCAGAGGAACCTCTTTTCCCTTCACCGGCACGTCTTTCACGCCGAGGATCGACTCACACCAAGGTGGCACGTGGCACAGCCCTGTGGGAAAGCCTCGTGGGAAAGCCTCGAGGGACAGCCTCGAGAGAAAGCAACAGATCCCTTGACCCACGTGACAGGAAGCGTGACACTACTGCTGCAGCTCGGGAGGAAAGCGCACGTGCATGCCCCCACTCGAGACGAGGCCTGACTCCCCTGGGGAGACTCAGAAGCACCCCAAGATCCATGGCAACACTGGAGAGGAATCCTCAGGTTCCGGCCCAGACTCCACACAAGGACTGAGGCCCCGGCATGGACGGGAGAGGAATCCCGAGAGGTCCCCTAGCAACTCGCATGGGGACTGGCCTTTCCTGAGGCCACCAGAGCGGGTCCCTGAGGTCCCCGTCGTAACTCGAGAAGACCTGCCGCAACTCGAGAAAATCCAGGAGGTTCTCCCCTCCAGGCGAGATGAGGCCCATTTCCGCTGAGGCGTCTCGAGGCTGATCACACCTCACCTCTGTAACTTTGAAAGGCTCCTTCACACCCTTGGTGCAAATCAAGAAGTTCCCCGACATACCCGTCTCCACTCGAGAGGAAACACGTGGGTCCCGCCCACATCCAGAGGAGCCCCGTTTCCGCCTCGTAGCTCGAGATGAGGGATCCTTTCCCTGCTTCGTCGGGAAAGAGTTCCCGGCGTTCCCGTCGCACCTCAAGAGGAGGCCCTCTCAACAGGAACGGCGAGAGGAACTCCAGGGTCGTGCCACAATTCCAAGAGTCCCCCAGATGTCTCAGTCCATTCCAGAGGAACCTCTTTTCCCTTCACCGGCTCGTCTTTCACGCCGAGGATCGACTCACAACAAGGTGGCACGTGGCACAGCCCTGTGGGAAAGCCTCGTGGGAAAGCCTCGAGGGAAAGCCACAGATCCCTTGATCCACATGACAGGAAGCGTGACACTACTGCTGCAGCTCGGGAGGGAAGCGCACGTGGATGCCCCCACTCGAGAAGGGGCCTGACTCCCCTCGGGAGACTCAGAAGCACCCCAAGATCCATGGCAACACTGGAGAGGAATCCTCAGGTTCGGCCCCGACTCCACACAAGGTCTTAGGCCCCGGCATGGACGGGAGAGGAATCCCGAGATGGCCCCTAGCAACTCGCACGGGGACTGGCCTTTCTTGAGGCCACCAGAGCGGGTCCCTGAGGTCCCCGTCGTAACTCGAGAAAACCTGCCGCAACTCGAGAAAATCCAGGAGCTTCTCCCCTCCAGGCGAGATGAGGCCCATTTCCGCTGAGGCGTCTCGAGGCTGATCACACCTCACCTCTGGAACTTCGAAAGGGTCCTTCACGCCCTTGGTGCAAATCAAGAAGTTCCCCGACATGCTCGTCTCCCCTCGAGAAGAATCACGAGGGTCCCACCCACATCCAGAGGAGCCCCGTTTCCGCATCGTAGCTCGAGATGAGGGATCCTTTCCCTGCTTCGTCAGGAAAGAGTTCCCGGCGTTCCCGACGCATCTCAAGAGGAGGCCCTCTCAACAGGAACGGCGAGAGGAACTCCAGGGTCGTGCCACCATTCCAAGAGTCCCCCAGATGTCTCAGTCCATTCCAGAGGAACCTCTTTTCCCTTCACCGGCACGTCTTTCACGCCGAGGATCGACTCACACCAAGGTGGCACGTGGCACAGCCCTGTGGGAAAGCCTCGTGGGAAAGCCTCGAGGGACAGCCTCGAGAGAAAGCAACAGATCCCTTGACCCACGTGACAGGAAGCGTGACACTACTGCTGCAGCACGGGAGGAAAGCGCACGTGCATGCCCCCACTCGAGAGGAGGCCTGACTCCCCTGGGGAGACTCAGAAGCACCCCAAGATCCATGGCAACACTGGAGAGGAATCCTCAGGTTCCGGCCCAGACTCCACACAAGGACTGAGGCCCCGGCATGGACGGGAGAGGAATCCCGAGAGGTCCCCTAGCAACTCACGAGGGGACTGGCCTTTCCTGAGGCCACCAGAGCGGGTCCCTGAGGTCCCCGTCGTAACTCGAGAAGACCTGCCGCAACTCGAGAAAATCCAGGAGGTTCTCCCCTCCAGGCGAGATGAGGCCCATTTCCGCTGAGGCGTCTCGAGGCTGATCACACCTCACCTCTGGAACTTCGAAAGGGTCCTTCACGCCCTTGGTGCAAATCAAGAAGTTCCCCGACATACCCGTCTCCCCTCGAGAGGAATCACGAGGGTCCCGCCCACATCCAGAGGAGCCCCGTTTCCGCCTCGTAGCTCGAGATGAGCGATCCTTACCCTGCTTCATCGGGAAAGAGTTCCCGGCGTTCCCGTCGCATCTCAAGAGGAGGCCCTCTCAACAGGAACGGTGAGAGGAACTCCAGGGTCGTGCCACCATTCCAAGAGTCCCCCAGATGTCTCAGTCCATTCCAAGGGAACCTCTTTTCCCTTCACCGGCTCGTCTTTCACGCCGTGGATCGACTCAGACCAAGGTGGCACGTGGCACAGCCCTGTGGGAAAGCCTCGTGGGAAAGCCTCGAGGGACAGCCTCGAGAGAAAGCAACAGATCCCTTGATCCACGTGACAGGAAGCGTGACACTACTGCTGCAGCTCGGGAGGAAAGCGCACGTGCATGCTCCCACACGAGACGACGCCTGACTCCCCTGGGGAGACTCAGAAGCACCCCAAGATCCATGGCAACACTGGAGAGGTATCCTCAGGTTCCGGCCCCGACTCCACACAAGGACTGAGGCCCCGGCATGGACGGGAGAGGAATTCCGAGAGGTCCCCTAGCAACTCGCATGGGGACTGGCCTTTCCTGAGGCCACCATAGCGGGTCCCTGACTTCCCCGTCGTAACTCGAGAAGACCAGCCGCCACTCGAGAAAATCCAGGAGGTTCTCCCCTCCATGCGAGATGAGGCCCATTTCCGCTGAGGCGTCTCGAGGCTGATCACACCTCACCTCTGGAACTTCGAAAGGGTCCTTCACACCCTTGGTGCAAATCAAGAAGTTCCCCGACATACCCGTCTTCACTCTAGAGGAATCACGAGGGTCCCGTCCACATCCAGAGGAGCCCCGTTTCCGCCTCGTAGCTCGAGATGAGGGATCCTTTCCCTGCTTCGTCAGGAAAGAGTTCCCGGCGTTCCCGACGCATCTCAAGAGGAGGCCCTCTCAACAGGAACGGCGAGAGGAACTCCAGGGTCGTGCCACCATTCCAAGAGTCCCCCAGATGTCTCAGTCCATTCCAGAGGAACCTCTTTTCCCTTCACCGGCACGTCTTTCACGCCGAGGATCGACTCACACCAAGGTGGCACGTGGCACAGCCCTGTGGGAAAGCCTCGTGGGAAAGCCTCGAGGGACAGCCTCGAGAGAAAGCAACAGATCCCTTGACCCACGTGACAGGAAGCGTGACACTACTGCTGCAGCTCGGGAGGAAAGCGCACGTGCATGCCCCCACTCGAGACGAGGCCTGACTCCCCTGGGGAGACTCAGAAGCACCCCAAGATCCATGGCAACACTGGAGAGGAATCCTCAGGTTCCGGCCCAGACTCCACACAAGGACTGAGGCCCCGGCATGGACGGGAGAGGAATCCCGAGAGGTCCCCTAGCAACTCGCATGGGGACTGGCCTTTCCTGAGGCCACCAGAGCGGGTCCCTGAGGTCCCCGTCGTAACTCGAGAAGACCTGCCGCAACTCGAGAAAATCCAGGAGGTTCTCCCCTCCAGGCGAGATGAGGCCCATTTCCGCTGAGGCGTCTCGAGGCTGATCACACCTCACCTCTGTAACTTTGAAAGGCTCCTTCACACCCTTGGTGCAAATCAAGAAGTTCCCCGACATACCCGTCTCCACTCGAGAGGAAACACGTGGGTCCCGCCCACATCCAGAGGAGCCCCGTTTCCGCCTCGTAGCTCGAGATGAGGGATCCTTTCCCTGCTTCGTCGGGAAAGAGTTCCCGGCGTTCCCGTCGCACCTCAAGAGGAGGCCCTCTCAACAGGAACGGCGAGAGGAACTCCAGGGTCGTGCCACAATTCCAAGAGTCCCCCAGATGTCTCAGTCCATTCCAGAGGAACCTCTTTTCCCTTCACCGGCTCGTCTTTCACGCCGAGGATCGACTCACAACAAGGTGGCACGTGGCACAGCCCTGTGGGAAAGCCTCGTGGGAAAGCCTCGAGGGAAAGCCACAGATCCCTTGATCCACATGACAGGAAGCGTGACACTACTGCTGCAGCTCGGGAGGGAAGCGCACGTGGATGCCCCCACTCGAGAAGGGGCCTGACTCCCCTCGGGAGACTCAGAAGCACCCCAAGATCCATGGCAACACTGGAGAGGAATCCTCAGGTTCGGCCCCGACTCCACACAAGGTCTTAGGCCCCGGCATGGACGGGAGAGGAATCCCGAGATGGCCCCTAGCAACTCGCACGGGGACTGGCCTTTCTTGAGGCCACCAGAGCGGGTCCCTGAGGTCCCCGTCGTAACTCGAGAAAACCTGCCGCAACTCGAGAAAATCCAGGAGGTTCTCCCCTCCAGGCGAGATGAGGCCCATTTCCGCTGAGGCGTCTCGAGGCTGATCACACCGCACCTCTGGAACTTCGAAAGGGTCCTTCACGCCCTTGGTGCAAATCAAGAAGTTCCCCGACATGCCCGTCTCCCCTCGAGAAGAATCACGAGGGTCCCGCTCACATCCAGAGGAGCCCCGTTTCCGCATCGTAGCTCGAGATGAGCGATCCTTTCCCTGCTTCGTCGGGAAAGAGTTCCCGGCGTTCCCGTCGCATCTCAAGAGGAGGCCCTCTCAACAGGAACGGCGAGAGGAACTCCAGGGTCGTGCCACCATTCCAAGAGTCCCCCAGATGTCTCAGTCCATTCCAAGGGAACCTCTTTTCCCTTCACCGGCTCGTCTTTCACGCCGAGGATCGACTCACACCAAGGTGGCACGTGGCACAGCCCTGTGGGAAAGCCTCGTGGGAAAGCCTCGAAGGACAGCCTCGAGAGAAAGCAACAGATCCCTTGATCCACATGACAGGAAGCGTGACACTACTGCTGCAGCTCGGGAGGAAAGCGCACGTGCATGCCCCCACTCGAGACGAGGCCTGACTCCCCTGGGGAGACTCAGAAGCACCCCAAGATCCTTGGCAACACTGGAGAGGAATCCTCAGGTTCCGGCCCAGACTCCACACAAGGACTGAGGCCCCGGCATGGACGGGAGAGGAATCCCGAGAGGTCCCCTAGCAACTCGCATGGGGACTGGCCTTTCCTGAGGCCACCAGAGCGGGTCCCTGAGGTCCCCGTCGTAACTCGAGAAGACCTGCCGCAACACGAGAAAATCCAGGAGGTTCTCCCCTCCAGGCGAGATGAGGCCCATTTCCGCTGAGGCGTCTCGAGGCTGATCACACCTCACCTCTGGAACTTCGAAAGGGTCCTTCACGCCCTTGGTGCAAATCAAGAAGTTCCCCGACATACCCGTCTCCCCTCGAGAGGAATCACGAGGGTCCCGCCCACATCCAGAGGAGCCCCGTTTCCGCCTCGTAGCTCGAGATGAGGGATCCTTTCCCTGCTTCATCGGGAAAGAGTTCCCGGCGTTCCCGTCGCATCTCAAGAGGAGGCCCTCTCAACAGGAACGGTGAGAGGAACTCCAGGGTCGTGCTACCATTCCAAGAGTCCCCCAGATGTCTCAGTCCATTCCAAGGGAACCTCTTTTCCCTTCACCGGCTCGTCTTTCACGCCGAGGATCGACTCACACCAAGGTGGCACGTGGCACAGCCCTGTGGGAAAGCCTCGTGGGAAAGCCTCGAGGGACAGCCTCGAGAGAAAGCAACAGATCCCTTGATCCACGTGACAGGAAGAGTGACACTACTGCTGCAGCTCGGGAGGGAAGCGCACGTGGATGCCCCCACTCGAGAAGGGGCCTGACTCCCCTCGGGAGACTCAGAAGCACCCCAAGATCCATGGCAACACTGGAGAGGAATCCTCAGGTTCGGCCCCGACTCCACACAAGGTCTTAGGCCCCGGCATGGACGGGAGAGGAATCCCGAGATGGCCCCTAGCAACTCGCACGGGGACTGGCCTTTCTTGAGGCCACCAGAGCGGGTCCCTGAGGTCCCCGTCGTAACTCGAGAAAACCTGCCGCAACTCGAGAAAATCCAGGAGGTTCTCCCCTCCAGGCGAGATGAGGCCCATTTCCGCTGAGTCGTCTCGAGGCTGATCACACCGCACCTCTGGAACTTCGAAAGGGTCCTTCACGCCCTTGGTGCAAATCAAGAAGTTCCCCGACATGCCCGTCTCCCCTCGAGAAGAATCACGAGGGTCCCGCTCACATCCAGAGGAGCCCCGTTTCCGCCTCGTAGCTCGAGATGAGCGATCCTTTCCCTGCTTCGTCGGGAAAGAGTTCCCGGCGTTCCCGTCGCATCTCAAGAGGAGGCCCTCTCAACAGGAACGGCGAGAGGAACTCCAGGGTCGTGCCACCATTCCAAGAGTCCCCCAGATGTCTCAGTCCATTCCAAGGGAACCTCTTTTCCCTTCACCGGCTCGTCTTTCACGCCGAGGATCGACTCACACCAAGGTGGCACGTGGCACAGCCCTGTGGGAAAGCCTCGTGGGAAAGCCTCGAAGGACAGCCTCGAGAGAAAGCAACAGATCCCTTGATACACATGACAGGAAGCGTGACACTACTGCTGCAGCTCGGGAGGAAATCGCACGTGCATGCCCCCACTCGAGACGAGGCCTGACTCCCCTGGGGAGACTCAGAAGCACCCCAAGATCCTTGGCAACACTGGAGAGGAATCCTCAGGTTCCGGCCCAGACTCCACACAAGGACTGAGGCCCCGGCATGGACGGGAGAGGAATCCCGAGAGGTCCCCTAGCAACTCGCATGGGGACTGGCCTTTCCTGAGGCCACCAGAGCGGGTCCCTGAGGTCCCCGTCGTAACTCGAGAAGACCTGCCGCAACACGAGAAAATCCAGGAGGTTCTCCCCTCCAGGCGAGATGAGGCCCATTTCCGCTGAGGCGTCTCGAGGCTGATCACACCTCACCTCTGGAACTTCGAAAGGGTCCTTCACGCCCTTGGTGCAAATCAAGAAGTTCCCCGACATACCCGTCTCCCCTCGAGAGGAATCACGAGGGTCCCGCCCACATCCAGAGGAGCCCCGTTTCCGCCTCGTAGCTCGAGATGAGGGATCCTTTCCCTGCTTCATCGGGAAAGAGTTCCCGGCGTTCCCTTCGCATCTCAAGAGGAGGCCCTCTCAACAGGAACGGTGAGAGGAACTCCAGGGTCGTGCTACCATTCCAAGAGTCCCCCAGATGTCTCAGTCCATTCCAAGGGAACCTCTTTTCCCTTCACCGGCTCGTCTTTCACGCCGAGGATCGACTCACACCAAGGTGGCACGTGGCACAGCCCTGTGGGAAAGCCTCGTGGGAAAGCCTCGAGGGACAGCCTCGAGAGAAAGCAACAGATCCCTTGATCCACGTGACAGGAAGCGTGACACTACTGCTGCAGCTCGGGAGGGAAGCGCACGTGGATGCCCCCACTCGAGAAGGGGCCTGACTCCCCTCGGGAGACTCAGAAGCACCCCAAGATCCATGGCAACACTGGAGAGGAATCCTCAGGTTCGGCCCCGACTCCACACAAGGTCTTAGGCCCCGGCATGGACGGGAGAGGAATCCCGAGATGGCCCCTAGCAACTCGCACGGGGACTGGCCTTTCTTGAGGCCACCAGAGCGGGTCCCTGAGGTCCCCGTCGTAACTCGAGAAAACCTGCCGCAACTCGAGAAAATCCAGGAGGTTCTCCCCTCCAGGCGAGATGAGGCCCATTTCCGCTGAGGCGTCTCGAGGCTGATCACACCGCACCTCTGGAACTTCGAAAGGGTCCTTCACGCCCTTGGTGCAAATCAAGAAGTTCCCCGACATGCCCGTCTCCTCTCGAGAAGAATCACGAGGGTCCCGCTCACATCCAGAAGAGCCCCGTTTCCGCATCGTAGCTCGAGATGAGCGATCCTTTCCCTGCTTCGTCGGGAAAGAGTTCCCGGCGTTCCCGTCGCATCTCAAGAGGAGGCCCTCTCAACAGGAACGGCGAGAGGAACTCCATGGTCGTGCCACCATTCCAAGAGTCCCCCAGATGTCTCAGTCCATTCCAAGGGAACCTCTTTTCCCTTCACCGGCTCGTCTTTCACGCCGAGGATCGACTCACACCAAGGTGGCACGTGGCACAGCCCTGTGGGAAAGCCTCGTGGGAAAGCCTCGAAGGACAGCCTCGAGAGAAAGCAACAGATCCCTTGATCCACATGACAGGAAGCGTGACACTACTGCTGCAGCTCGGGAGGAAAGCGCACGTGCATGCCCCCACTCGAGACGAGGCCTGACTCCCCTGGGGAGACTCAGAAGCAACCCAAGATCCTTGGCAACACTGGAGAGGAATCCTCAGGTTCCGGCCCAGACTCCACACAAGGACTGAGGCCCCGGCATGGACGGGAGACGAATCCCGAGAGGTCCCCTAGCAACTTGCATGAGGACTGGCCTTTCCTGAGGACACCAGAGCGGGTCCCTGAGGTCCCCGTCGTAACTCGATAAGACCTGCCGCAACACGAGAAAATCCAGGAGGTTCTCCCCTCCAGGCGAGATGAGGCCCATTTCCGCTGAGGCGTCTCGAGGCTGATCACACCTCACCTCTGGAACTTCGAAAGGGTCCTTCACGCCCTTGGTGCAAATCAAGAAGTTCCCCGACATACCCGTCTCCCCTCGAGAGGAATCACGAGGGTCCCGCCACATCCAGAGGAGCCCCGTTTCCGCCTCGTAGCTCGAGATGAGCGATCCTTACCCTGCTTCATCGGGAAAGAGTTCCCGGCGTTCCCGTCGCATCTCAAGAGGAGGCCCTCTCAACAGGAACGGTGAGAGGAACTCCAGGGTCGTGCCACCATTCCAAGAGTCCCCCAGATGTCTCAGTCCATTCCAAGGGAACCTCTTTTCCCTTCACCGGCTCGTCTTTCACGCCGAGGATCGACTCAGACCAAGGTGGCACGTGGCACAGCCCTGTGGGAAAGCCTCGTGGGAAAGCCTCGAGGGACAGCCTCGAGAGAAAGCAACAGATCCCTTGATCCACGTGACAGGAAGCGTGACACTACTGCTGCAGCTCGGGAGGAAAGCGCACGTGCATGCTCCCACTCGAGACGAGGCCTGACTCCCCTCGGGAGACTCAGAAGCACCCCAAGATCCATGGCAACACTGGAGAGGTATCCTCAGGTTCCGGCCGCGACTCCACACAAGGACTGAGGCCCCGGCATGGACGGGAGAGGAATCCCGAGAGGTCCCCTAGCAACTCGCATGGGGACTGGCCTTTCCTGAGGCCACAATAGCGGGTCCCTGACTTCCCCGTCGTAACTCGAGAAGACCAGCCGCAACTCGAGAAAATCCAGGAGGTTCTCCCCTCCATGCGAGATGAGGCCCATTTCCGCTGAGGCGTCTCGAGGCTGATCACACCTCACCTCTGGAACTACGAAAGGGTCCTTCACACCCTTGGTGCAAATCAAGAAGTTCCCCGACATACCCGTCTCCACTCTAGAGGAATCACGAGGGTCCCGTCCACATCCAGAGGAGCCCCGTTTCCGCCTCGTAGCTCGAGATGAGGGATCCTTTCCCTGCTTCGTCAGGAAAGAGTTCCCGGCGTTCCCGACGCATCTCAAGAGGAGGCCCTCTCAACAGGAACGGCGAGAGGAACTCCAGGGTCGTGCCACCATTCCAAGAGTCCCCCAGATGTCTCAGTCCATTCCAGAGGAACCTCTTTTCCCTTCACCGGCACGTCTTTCACGCCGAGGATCGACTCACACCAAGGTGGCACGTGGCACAGCCCTGTGGGAAAGCCTCGTGGGAAAGCCTCGAGGGACAGCCTCGAGAGAAAGCAACAGATCCCTTGACCCACGTGACAGGAAGCGTGACACTACTGCTGCAGCTCGGGAGGAAAGCGCACGTGCATGCCCCCACTCGAGACGAGGCCTGACTCCCCTGGGGAGACTCAGAAGCACCCCAAGATCCATGGCAACACTGGAGAGGAATCCTCAGGTTCCGGCCCAGACTCCACACAAGGACTGAGGCCCCGGCATGGACGGGAGAGGAATCCCGAGAGGTCCCCTAGCAACTCGCATGGGGACTGGCCTTTCCTGAGGCCACCAGAGCGGGTCCCTGAGGTCCCCGTCGTAACTCGAGAAGACCTGCCGCAACTCGAGAAAATCCAGGAGGTTCTCCCCTCCAGGCGAGATGAGGCCCATTTCCGCTGAGGCGTCTCGAGGCTGATCACACCTCACCTCTGTAACTTTGAAAGGCTCCTTCACACCCTTGGTGCAAATCAAGAAGTTCCCCGACATACCCGTCTCCACTCGAGAGGAAACACGTGGGTCCCGCCCACATCCAGAGGAGCCCCGTTTCCGCCTCGTAGCTCGAGATGAGGGATCCTTTCCCTGCTTCGTCGGGAAAGAGTTCCCGGCGTTCCCGTCGCACCTCAAGAGGAGGCCCTCTCAACAGGAAAGGGGAGAGGAACTCCAGGGTCGTGCCACAATTCCAAGAGTCCCCCAGATGTCTCAGTCCATTCCAGAGGAACCTCTTTTCCCTTCACCGGCTCGTCTTTCACGCCGAGGATCGACTCACAACAAGGTGGCACGTGGCACAGCCCTGTGGGAAAGCCTCGTGGGAAAGCCTCGAGGGAAAGCCACAGATCCCTTGATCCACATGACAGGAAGCGTGACACTACTGCTGCAGCTCGGGAGGGAAGCGCACGTGGATGCCCCCACTCGAGAAGGGGCCTGACTCTCCTCGGGAGACTCAGAAGCACCCCAAGATCCATGGCAACACTGGAGAGGAATCCTCAGGTTCGGCCCCGACTCCACACAAGGTCTTAGGCCCCGGCATGGACGGGAGAGGAATCCCGAGATGGCCCCTAGCAACTCGCACGGGGACTGGCCTTTCTTGAGGCCACCAGAGCGGGTCCCTGAGGTCCCCGTCGTAACTCGAGAAAACCTGCCGCAACTCGAGAAAATCCAGGAGGTTCACCCCTCCAGGCGAGATGAGGCCCATTTCCGATTAGGCGTCTCGAGGCTGATCACACCGCACCTCTGGAACTTCGAAAGGGTCCTTCACGCCCTTGGTGCAAATCAAGAAGTTCCCCGACATGCCCGTCTCCCCTCGAGAAGAATCACGAGGGTCCCGCTCACATCCAGAGGAGCCCCGTTTCCGCATCGTAGCTCGAGATGAGCGATCCTTTCCCTGCTTCGTCGGGAAAGAGTTCCCGGCGTTCCCGTCGCATCTCAAGAGGAGGCCCTCTCAACAGGAACGGCGAGAGGAACTCCAGGGTCGTGCCACCATTCCAAGAGTCCCCCAGATGTCTCAGTCCATTCCAAGGGAACCTCTTTTCCCTTCACCGGCTCGTCTTTCACGCCGAGGATCGACTCACACCAAGGTGGCACGTGGCACAGCCCTGTGGGAAAGCCTCGTGGGAAAGCCTCGAAGGACAGCCTCGAGAGAAAGCAACAGATCCCTTGATACACATGACAGGAAGCGTGACACTACTGCTGCAGCTCGGGAGGAAAGCGCACGTGCATGCCCCCACTCGAGACGAGGCCTGACTCCCCTGGGGAGACTCAGAAGCAACCCAAGATCCTTGGCAACACTGGAGAGGAATCCTCAGGTTCCGGCCCAGACTCCACACAAGGACTGAGGCCCCGGCATGGACGGGAGACGAATCCCGAGAGGTCCCCTAGCAACTTGCATGAGGACTGGCCTTTCCTGAGGACACCAGAGCGGGTCCCTGAGGTCCCCGTCGTAACTCGATAAGACCTGCCGCAACACGAGAAAATCCAGGAGGTTCTCCCCTCCAGGCGAGATGAGGCCCATTTCCGCTGAGGCGTCTCGAGGCTGATCACACCTCACCTCTGGAACTTCGAAAGGGTCCTTCACGCCCTTGGTGCAAATCAAGAAGTTCCCCGACATACCCGTCTCCCCTCGAGAGGAATCACGAGGGTCCCGCCACATCCAGAGGAGCCCCGTTTCCGCCTCGTAGCTCGAGATGAGCGATCCTTACCCTGCTTCATCGGGAAAGAGTTCCCGGCGTTCCCGTCGCATCTCAAGAGGAGGCCCTCTCAACAGGAACGGTGAGAGGAACTCCAGGGTCGTGCCACCATTCCAAGAGTCCCCCAGATGTCTCAGTCCATTCCAAGGGAACCTCTTTTCCCTTCACCGGCTCGTCTTTCACGCCGAGGATCGACTCAGACCAAGGTGGCACGTGGCACAGCCCTGTGGGAAAGCCTCGTGGGAAAGCCTCGAGGGACAGCCTCGAGAGAAAGCAACAGATCCCTTGATCCACGTGACAGGAAGCGTGACACTACTGCTGCAGCTCGGGAGGAAAGCGCACGTGCATGCTCCCACTCGAGACGAGGCCTGACTCCCCTCGGGAGACTCAGAAGCACCCCAAGATCCATGGCAACACTGGAGAGGTATCCTCAGGTTCCGGCCGCGACTCCACACAAGGACTGAGGCCCCGGCATGGACGGGAGAGGAATCCCGAGAGGTCCCCTAGCAACTCGCATGGGGACTGGCCTTTCCTGAGGCCACAATAGCGGGTCCCTGACTTCCCCGTCGTAACTCGAGAAGACCAGCCGCAACTCGAGAAAATCCAGGAGGTTCTCCCCTCCATGCGAGATGAGGCCCATTTCCGCTGAGGCGTCTCGAGGCTG
Source organism: Budorcas taxicolor (assembly GCF_023091745.1). NCBI lineage: Eukaryota > Metazoa > Chordata > Mammalia > Artiodactyla > Bovidae > Budorcas > Budorcas taxicolor. The sequence goes on from NW_026291535.1 coordinate 467,286, forward strand.
ATCACACCTCACCTCTGGAACTACGAAAGGGTCCTTCACACCCTTGGTGCAAATCAAGAAGTTCCCCGACATACCCGTCTCCACTCTAGAGGAATCACGAGGGTCCCGTCCACATCCAGAGGAGCCCCGTTTCCGCCTCGTAGCTCGAGATGAGGGATCCTTTCCCTGCTTCGTCAGGAAAGAGTTCCCGGCGTTCCCGACGCATCTCAAGAGGAGGCCCTCTCAACAGGAACGGCGAGAGGAACTCCAGGGTCGTGCCACCATTCCAAGAGTCCCCCAGATGTCTCAGTCCATTCCAGAGGAACCTCTTTTCCCTTCACCGGCACGTCTTTCACGCCGAGGATCGACTCACACCAAGGTGGCACGTGGCACAGCCCTGTGGGAAAGCCTCGTGGGAAAGCCTCGAGGGACAGCCTCGAGAGAAAGCAACAGATCCCTTGACCCACGTGACAGGAAGCGTGACACTACTGCTGCAGCTCGGGAGGAAAGCGCACGTGCATGCCCCCACTCGAGACGAGGCCTGACTCCCCTGGGGAGACTCAGAAGCACCCCAAGATCCATGGCAACACTGGAGAGGAATCCTCAGGTTCCGGCCCAGACTCCACACAAGGACTGAGGCCCCGGCATGGACGGGAGAGGAATCCCGAGAGGTCCCCTAGCAACTCGCATGGGGACTGGCCTTTCCTGAGGCCACCAGAGCGGGTCCCTGAGGTCCCCGTCGTAACTCGAGAAGACCTGCCGCAACTCGAGAAAATCCAGGAGGTTCTCCCCTCCAGGCGAGATGAGGCCCATTTCCGCTGAGGCGTCTCGAGGCTGATCACACCTCACCTCTGTAACTTTGAAAGGCTCCTTCACACCCTTGGTGCAAATCAAGAAGTTCCCCGACATACCCGTCTCCACTCGAGAGGAAACACGTGGGTCCCGCCCACATCCAGAGGAGCCCCGTTTCCGCCTCGTAGCTCGAGATGAGGGATCCTTTCCCTGCTTCGTCGGGAAAGAGTTCCCGGCGTTCCCGTCGCACCTCAAGAGGAGGCCCTCTCAACAGGAACGGCGAGAGGAACTCCAGGGTCGTGCCACAATTCCAAGAGTCCCCCAGATGTCTCAGTCCATTCCAGAGGAACCTCTTTTCCCTTCACCGGCTCGTCTTTCACGCCGAGGATCGACTCACAACAAGGTGGCACGTGGCACAGCCCTGTGGGAAAGCCTCGTGGGAAAGCCTCGAGGGAAAGCCACAGATCCCTTGATCCACATGACAGGAAGCGTGACACTACTGCTGCAGCTCGGGAGGGAAGCGCACGTGGATGCCCCCACTCGAGAAGGGGCCTGACTCCCCTCGGGAGACTCAGAAGCACCCCAAGATCCATGGCAACACTGGAGAGGAATCCTCAGGTTCGGCCCCGACTCCACACAAGGTCTTAGGCCCCGGCATGGACGGGAGAGGAATCCCGAGATGGCCCCTAGCAACTCGCACGGGGACTGGCCTTTCTTGAGGCCACCAGAGCGGGTCCCTGAGGTCCCCGTCGTAACTCGAGAAAACCTGCCGCAACTCGAGAAAATCCAGGAGGTTCTCCCCTCCAGGCGAGATGAGGCCCATTTCCGCTGAGGCGTCTCGAGGCTGATCACACCGCACCTCTGGAACTTCGAAAGGGTCCTTCACGCCCTTGGTGCAAATCAAGAAGTTCCCCGACATGCCCGTCTCCCCTCGAGAAGAATCACGAGGGTCCCGCTCACATCCAGAGGAGCCCCGTTTCCGCATCGTAGCTCGAGATGAGCGATCCTTTCCCTGCTTCGTCGGGAAAGAGTTCCCGGCGTTCCCGTCGCATCTCAAGAGGAGGCCCTCTCAACAGGAACGGCGAGAGGAACTCCAGGGTCGTGCCACCATTCCAAGAGTCCCCCAGATGTCTCAGTCCATTCCAAGGGAACCTCTTTTCCCTTCACCGGCTCGTCTTTCACGCCGAGGATCGACTCACACCAAGGTGGCACGTGGCACAGCCCTGTGGGAAAGCCTCGTGGGAAAGCCTCGAAGGACAGCCTCGAGAGAAAGCAACAGATCCCTTGATCCACATGACAGGAAGCGTGACACTACTGCTGCAGCTCGGGAGGAAAGCGCACGTGCATGCCCCCACTCGAGACGAGGCCTGACTCCCCTGGGGAGACTCAGAAGCACCCCAAGATCCTTGGCAACACTGGAGAGGAATCCTCAGGTTCCGGCCCAGACTCCACACAAGGACTGAGGCCCCGGCATGGACGGGAGAGGAATCCCGAGAGGTCCCCTAGCAACTCGCATGGGGACTGGCCTTTCCTGAGGCCACCAGAGCGGGTCCCTGAGGTCCCCGTCGTAACTCGAGAAGACCTGCCGCAACACGAGAAAATCCAGGAGGTTCTCCCCTCCAGGCGAGATGAGGCCCATTTCCGCTGAGGCGTCTCGAGGCTGATCACACCTCACCTCTGGAACTTCGAAAGGGTCCTTCACGCCCTTGGTGCAAATCAAGAAGTTCCCCGACATACCCGTCTCCCCTCGAGAGGAATCACGAGGGTCCCGCCCACATCCAGAGGAGCCCCGTTTCCGCCTCGTAGCTCGAGATGAGGGATCCTTTCCCTGCTTCATCGGGAAAGAGTTCCCGGCGTTCCCGTCGCATCTCAAGAGGAGGCCCTCTCAACAGGAACGGTGAGAGGAACTCCAGGGTCGTGCTACCATTCCAAGAGTCCCCCAGATGTCTCAGTCCATTCCAAGGGAACCTCTTTTCCCTTCACCGGCTCGTCTTTCACGCCGAGGATCGACTCACACCAAGGTGGCACGTGGCACAGCCCTGTGGGAAAGCCTCGTGGGAAAGCCTCGAGGGACAGCCTCGAGAGAAAGCAACAGATCCCTTGATCCACGTGACAGGAAGAGTGACACTACTGCTGCAGCTCGGGAGGGAAGCGCACGTGGATGCCCCCACTCGAGAAGGGGCCTGACTCCCCTCGGGAGACTCAGAAGCACCCCAAGATCCATGGCAACACTGGAGAGGAATCCTCAGGTTCGGCCCCGACTCCACACAAGGTCTTAGGCCCCGGCATGGACGGGAGAGGAATCCCGAGATGGCCCCTAGCAACTCGCACGGGGACTGGCCTTTCTTGAGGCCACCAGAGCGGGTCCCTGAGGTCCCCGTCGTAACTCGAGAAAACCTGCCGCAACTCGAGAAAATCCAGGAGGTTCTCCCCTCCAGGCGAGATGAGGCCCATTTCCGCTGAGTCGTCTCGAGGCTGATCACACCGCACCTCTGGAACTTCGAAAGGGTCCTTCACGCCCTTGGTGCAAATCAAGAAGTTCCCCGACATGCCCGTCTCCCCTCGAGAAGAATCACGAGGGTCCCGCTCACATCCAGAGGAGCCCCGTTTCCGCATCGTAGCTCGAGATGAGCGATCCTTTCCCTGCTTCGTCGGGAAAGAGTTCCCGGCGTTCCCGTCGCATCTCAAGAGGAGGCCCTCTCAACAGGAACGGCGAGAGGAACTCCAGGGTCGTGCCACCATTCCAAGAGTCCCCCAGATGTCTCAGTCCATTCCAAGGGAACCTCTTTTCCCTTCACCGGCTCGTCTTTCACGCCGAGGATCGACTCACACCAAGGTGGCACGTGGCACAGCCCTGTGGGAAAGCCTCGTGGGAAAGCCTCGAAGGACAGCCTCGAGAGAAAGCAACAGATCCCTTGATACACATGACAGGAAGCGTGACACTACTGCTGCAGCTCGGGAGGAAAGCGCACGTGCATGCCCCCACTCGAGACGAGGCCTGACTCCCCTGGGGAGACTCAGAAGCACCCCAAGATCCTTGGCAACACTGGAGAGGAATCCTCAGGTTCCGGCCCAGACTCCACACAAGGACTGAGGCCCCGGCATGGACGGGAGAGGAATCCCGAGAGGTCCCCTAGCAACTCGCATGGGGACTGGCCTTTCCTGAGGCCACCAGAGCGGGTCCCTGAGGTCCCCGTCGTAACTCGAGAAGACCTGCCGCAACACGAGAAAATCCAGGAGGTTCTCCCCTCCAGGCGAGATGAGGCCCATTTCCGCTGAGGCGTCTCGAGGCTGATCACACCTCACCTCTGGAACTTCGAAAGGGTCCTTCACGCCCTTGGTGCAAATCAAGAAGTTCCCCGACATACCCGTCTCCCCTCGAGAGGAATCACGAGGGTCCCGCCCACATCCAGAGGAGCCCCGTTTCCGCCTCGTAGCTCGAGATGAGGGATCCTTTCCCTGCTTCATCGGGAAAGAGTTCCCGGCGTTCCCGTCGCATCTCAAGAGGAGGCCCTCTCAACAGGAACGGTGAGAGGAACTCCAGGGTCGTGCTACCATTCCAAGAGTCCCCCAGATGTCTCAGTCCATTCCAAGGGAACCTCTTTTCCCTTCACCGGCTCGTCTTTCACGCCGAGGATCGACTCACACCAAGGTGGCACGTGGCACAGCCCTGTGGGAAAGCCTCGTGGGAAAGCCTCGAGGGACAGCCTCGAGAGAAAGCAACAGATCCCTTGATCCACGTGACAGGAAGCGTGACACTACTGCTGCAGCTCGGGAGGGAAGCGCACGTGGATGCCCCCACTCGAGAAGGGGCCTGACTCCCCTCGGGAGACTCAGAAGCACCCCAAGATCCATGGCAACACTGGAGAGGAATCCTCAGGTTCGGCCCCGACTCCACACAAGGTCTTAGGCCCCGGCATGGACGGGAGAGGAATCCCGAGATGGCCCCTAGCAACTCGCACGGGGACTGGCCTTTCTTGAGGCCACCAGAGCGGGTCCCTGAGGTCCCCGTCGTAACTCGAGAAAACCTGCCGCAACTCGAGAAAATCCAGGAGGTTCTCCCCTCCAGGCGAGATGAGGCCCATTTCCGCTGAGGCGTCTCGAGGCTGATCACACCGCACCTCTGGAACTTCGAAAGGGTCCTTCACGCCCTTGGTGCAAATCAAGAAGTTCCCCGACATGCCCGTCTCCCCTCGAGAAGAATCACGAGGGTCCCGCTCACATCCAGAAGAGCCCCGTTTCCGCATCGTAGCTCGAGATGAGCGATCCTTTCCCTGCTTCGTCGGGAAAGAGTTCCCGGCGTTCCCGTCGCATCTCAATAGGAGGCCCTCTCAACAGGAACGGCGAGAGGAACTCCATGGTCGTGCCACCATTCCAAGAGTCCCCCAGATGTCTCAGTCCATTCCAAGGGAACCTCTTTTCCCTTCACCGGCTCGTCTTTCACGCCGAGGATCGACTCACACCAAGGTGGCACGTGGCACAGCCCTGTGGGAAAGCCTCGTGGGAAAGCCTCGAAGGACAGCCTCGAGAGAAAGCAACAGATCCCTTGATCCACATGACAGGAAGCGTGACACTACTGCTGCAGCTCGGGAGGAAAGCGCACGTGCATGCCCCCACTCGAGACGAGGCCTGACTCCCCTGGGGAGACTCAGAAGCAACCCAAGATCCTTGGCAACACTGGAGAGGAATCCTCAGGTTCCGGCCCAGACTCCACACAAGGACTGAGGCCCCGGCATGGACGGGAGACGAATCCCGAGAGGTCCCCTAGCAACTTGCATGAGGACTGGCCTTTCCTGAGGACACCAGAGCGGGTCCCTGAGGTCCCCGTCGTAACTCGATAAGACCTGCCGCAACACGAGAAAATCCAGGAGGTTCTCCCCTCCAGGCGAGATGAGGCCCATTTCCGCTGAGGCGTCTCGAGGCTGATCACACCTCACCTCTGGAACTTCGAAAGGGTCCTTCACGCCCTTGGTGCAAATCAAGAAGTTCCCCGACATACCCGTCTCCCCTCGAGAGGAATCACGAGGGTCCCGCCACATCCAGAGGAGCCCCGTTTCCGCCTCGTAGCTCGAGATGAGCGATCCTTACCCTGCTTCATCGGGAAAGAGTTCCCGGCGTTCCCGTCGCATCTCAAGAGGAGGCCCTCTCAACAGGAACGGTGAGAGGAACTCCAGGGTCGTGCCACCATTCCAAGAGTCCCCCAGATGTCTCAGTCCATTCCAAGGGAACCTCTTTTCCCTTCACCGGCTCGTCTTTCACGCCGTGGATCGACTCAGACCAAGGTGGCACGTGGCACAGCCCTGTGGGAAAGCCTCGTGGGAAAGCCTCGAGGGACAGCCTCGAGAGAAAGCAACAGATCCCTTGATCCACGTGACAGGAAGCGTGACACTACTGCTGCAGCTCGGGAGGAAAGCGCACGTGCATGCTCCCACTCGAGACGAGGCCTGACTCCCCTGGGGAGACTCAGAAGCACCCCAAGATCCATGGCAACACTGGAGAGGTATCCTCAGGTTCCGGCCCCGACTCCACACAAGGACTGAGGCCCCGGCATGGACGGGAGAGGAATTCCGAGAGGTCCCCTAGCAACTCGCATGGGGACTGGCCTTTCCTGAGGCCACCATAGCGGGTCCCTGACTTCCCCGTCGTAACTCGAGAAGACCAGCCGCAACTCGAGAAAATCCAGGAGGTTCTCCCCTCCATGCGAGATGAGGCCCATTTCCGCTGAGGCGTCTCGAGGCTGATCACACCTCACCTCTGGAACTACGAAAGGGTCCTTCACACCCTTGGTGCAAATCAAGAAGTTCCCCGACATACCCGTCTTCACTCTAGAGGAATCACGAGGGTCCCGTCCACATCCAGAGGAGCCCCGTTTCCGCCTCGTAGCTCGAGATGAGGGATCCTTTCCCTGCTTCGTCAGGAAAGAGTTCCCGGCGTTCCCGACGCATCTCAAGAGGAGGCCCTCTCAACAGGAACGGCGAGAGGAACTCCAGGGTCGTGCCACCATTCCAAGAGTCCCCCAGATGTCTCAGTCCATTCCAGAGGAACCTCTTTTCCCTTCACCGGCACGTCTTTCACGCCGAGGATCGACTCACACCAAGGTGGCACGTGGCACAGCCCTGTGGGAAAGCCTCGTGGGAAAGCCTCGAGGGACAGCCTCGAGAGAAAGCAACAGATCCCTTGACCCACGTGACAGGAAGCGTGACACTACTGCTGCAGCTCGGGAGGAAAGCGCACGTGCATGCCCCCACTCGAGACGAGGCCTGACTCCCCTGGGGAGACTCAGAAGCACCCCAAGATCCATGGCAACACTGGAGAGGAATCCTCAGGTTCCGGCCCAGACTCCACACAAGGACTGAGGCCCCGGCATGGACGGGAGAGGAATCCCGAGAGGTCCCCTAGCAACTCGCATGGGGACTGGCCTTTCCTGAGGCCACCAGAGCGGGTCCCTGAGGTCCCCGTCGTAACTCGAGAAGACCTGCCGCAACTCGAGAAAATCCAGGAGGTTCTCCCCTCCAGGCGAGATGAGGCCCATTTCCGCTGAGGCGTCTCGAGGCTGATCACACCTCACCTCTGTAACTTTGAAAGGCTCCTTCACACCCTTGGTGCAAATCAAGAAGTTCCCCGACATACCCGTCTCCACTCGAGAGGAAACACGTGGGTCCCGCCCACATCCAGAGGAGCCCCGTTTCCGCCTCGTAGCTCGAGATGAGGAATCCTTTCCCTGCTTCGTCGGGAAAGAGTTCCCGGCGTTCCCGTCGCACCTCAAGAGGAGGCCCTCTCAACAGGAACGGCGAGAGGAACTCCAGGGTCGTGCCACAATTCCAAGAGTCCCCCAGATGTCTCAGTCCATTCCAGAGGAACCTCTTTTCCCTTCACCGGCTCGTCTTTCACGCCGAGGATCGACTCACAACAAGGTGGCACGTGGCACAGCCCTGTGGGAAAGCCTCGTGGGAAAGCCTCGAGGGAAAGCCACAGATCCCTTGATCCACATGACAGGAAGCGTGACACTACTGCTGCAGCTCGGGAGGGAAGCGCACGTGGATGCCCCCACTCGAGAAGGGGCCTGACTCCCCTCGGGAGACTCAGAAGCACCCCAAGATCCATGGCAACACTGGAGAGGAATCCTCAGGTTCGGCCCCGACTCCACACAAGGTCTTAGGCCCCGGCATGGACGGGAGAGGAATCCCGAGATGGCCCCTAGCAACTCGCACGGGGACTGGCCTTTCTTGAGGCCACCAGAGCGGGTCCCTGAGGTCCCCGTCGTAACTCGAGAAAACCTGCCGCAACTCGAGAAAATCCAGGAGGTTCTCCCCTCCAGGCGAGATGAGGCCCATTTCCGCTGAGGCGTCTCGAGGCTGATCACACCGCACCTCTGGAACTTCGAAAGGGTCCTTCACGCCCTTGGTGCAAATCAAGAAGTTCCCCGACATGCCCGTCTCCCCTCGAGAAGATACACGAGGGTCCCGCTCACATCCAGAGGAGCCCCGTTTCCGCATCGTAGCTCGAGATGAGCGATCCTTTCCCTGCTTCGTCGGGAAAGAGTTCCCGGCGTTCCCGTCGCATCTCAAGAGGAGGCCCTCTCAACAGGAACGGCGAGAGGAACTCCAGGGTCGTGCCACCATTCCAAGAGTCCCCCAGATGTCTCAGTCCATTCCAAGGGAACCTCTTTTCCCTTCACCGGCTCGTCTTTCACGCCGAGGATCGACTCACACCAAGGTGGCACGTGGCACAGCCCTGTGGGAAAGCCTCGTGGGAAAGCCTCGAAGGACAGCCTCGAGAGAAAGCAACAGATCCCTTGATACACATGACAGGAAGCGTGACACTACTGCTGCAGCTCGGGAGGAAAGCGCACGTGCATGCCCCCACTCGAGACGAGGCCTGACTCCCCTGGGGAGACTCAGAAGCACCCCAAGATCCTTGGCAACACTGGAGAGGAATCCTCAGGTTCCGGCCCAGACTCCACAAAAGGACTGAGGCCCCGGCATGGACGGGAGAGGAATCCCGAGAGGTCCCCTAGCAACTCGCATGGGGACTGGCCTTTCCTGAGGCCACCAGAGCGGGTCCCTGAGGTCCCCGTCGTAACTCGAGAAGACCTGCCGCAACACGAGAAAATCCAGGAGGTTCTCCCCTCCAGGCGAGATGAGGCCCATTTCCGCTGAGGCGTCTCGAGGCTGATCACACCTCACCTCTGGAACTTCGAAAGGGTCCTTCACGCCCTTGGTGCAAATCAAGAAGTTCCCCGACATACCCGTCTCCCCTCGAGAGGAATCACGAGGGTCCCGCCCACATCCAGAGGAGCCCCGTTTCCGCCTCGTAGCTCGAGATGAGGGATCCTTTCCCTGCTTCATCGGGAAAGAGTTCCCGGCGTTCCCGTCGCATCTCAAGAGGAGGCCCTCTCAACAGGAACGGTGAGAGGAACTCCAGGGTCGTGCTACCATTCCAAGAGTCCCCCAGATGTCTCAGTCCATTCCAAGGGAACCTCTTTTCCCTTCACCGGCTCGTCTTTCACGCCGAGGATCGACTCACACCAAGGTGGCACGTGGCACAGCCCTGTGGGAAAGCCTCGTGGGAAAGCCTCGAGGGACAGCCTCGAGAGAAAGCAACAGATCCCTTGATCCACGTGACAGGAAGCGTGACACTACTGCTGCAGCTCGGGAGGGAAGCGCACGTGGATGCCCCCACTCGAGAAGGGGCCTGACTCCCCTCGGGAGACTCAGAAGCACCCCAAGATCCATGGCAACACTGGAGAGGAATCCTCAGGTTCGGCCCCGACTCCACACAAGGTCTTAGGCCCCGGCATGGACGGGAGAGGAATCCCGAGATGGCCCCTAGCAACTCGCACGGGGACTGGCCTTTCTTGAGGCCACCAGAGCGGGTCCCTGAGGTCCCCGTCGTAACTCGAGAAAACCTGCCGCAACTCGAGAAAATCCAGGAGGTTCTCCCCTCCAGGCGAGATGAGGCCCATTTCCGCTGAGGCGTCTCGAGGCTGATCACACCGCACCTCTGGAACTTCGAAAGGGTCCTTCACGCCCTTGGTGCAAATCAAGAAGTTCCCCGACATGCCCGTCTCCCCTCGAGAAGAATCACGAGGGTCCCGCTCACATCCAGAAGAGCCCCGTTTCCGCATCGTAGCTCGAGATGAGCGATCCTTTCCCTGCTTCGTCGGGAAAGAGTTCCCGGCGTTCCCGTCGCATCTCAAGAGGAGGCCCTCTCAACAGGAACGGCGAGAGGAACTCCATGGTCGTGCCACCATTCCAAGAGTCCCCCAGATGTCTCAGTCCATTCCAAGGGAACCTCTTTTCCCTTCACCGGCTCGTCTTTCACGCCGAGGATCGACTCACACCAAGGTGGCACGTGGCACAGCCCTGTGGGAAAGCCTCGTGGGAAAGCCTCGAAGGACAGCCTCGAGAGAAAGCAACAGATCCCTTGATCCACATGACAGGAAGCGTGACACTACTGCTGCAGCTCGGGAGGAAAGCGCACGTGCATGCCCCCACTCGAGACGAGGCCTGACTCCCCTGGGGAGACTCAGAAGCAACCCAAGATCCTTGGCAACACTGGAGAGGAATCCTCAGGTTCCGGCCCAGACTCCACACAAGGACTGAGGCCCCGGCATGGACGGGAGACGAATCCCGAGAGGTCCCCTAGCAACTTGCATGAGGACTGGCCTTTCCTGAGGACACCAGAGCGGGTCCCTGAGGTCCCCGTCGTAACTCGATAAGACCTGCCGCAACACGAGAAAATCCAGGAGGTTCTCCCCTCCAGGCGAGATGAGGCCCATTTCCGCTGAGGCGTCTCGAGGCTGATCACACCTCACCTCTGGAACTTCGAAAGGGTCCTTCACGCCCTTGGTGCAAATCAAGAAGTTCCCCGACATACCCGTCTCCCCTCGAGAGGAATCACGAGGGTCCCGCCACATCCAGAGGAGCCCCGTTTCCGCCTCGTAGCTCGAGATGAGCGATCCTTACCCTGCTTCATCGGGAAAGAGTTCCCGGCGTTCCCGTCGCATCTCAAGAGGAGGCCCTCTCAACAGGAACGGTGAGAGGAACTCCAGGGTCGTGCCACCATTCCAAGAGTCCCCCAGATGTCTCAGTCCATTCCAAGGGAACCTCTTTTCCCTTCACCGGCTCGTCTTTCACGCCGAGGATCGACTCAGACCAAGGTGGCACGTGGCACAGCCCTGTGGGAAAGCCTCGTGGGAAAGCCTCGAGGGACAGCCTCGAGAGAAAGCAACAGATCCCTTGATCCACGTGACAGGAAGCGTGACACTACTGCTGCAGCTCGGGAGGAAAGCGCACGTGCATGCTCCCACTCGAGACGAGGCCTGACTCCCCTCGGGAGACTCAGAAGCACCCCAAGATCCATGGCAACACTGGAGAGGTATCCTCAGGTTCCGGCCGCGACTCCACACAAGGACTGAGGCCCCGGCATGGACGGGAGAGGAATCCCGAGAGGTCCCCTAGCAACTCGCATGGGGACTGGCCTTTCCTGAGGCCACCATAGCGGGTCCCTGACTTCCCCGTCGTAACTCGAGAAGACCAGCCGCAACTCGAGAAAATCCAGGAGGTTCTCCCCTCCATGCGAGATGAGGCCCATTTCCGCTGAGGCGTCTCGAGGCTGATCACACCTCACCTCTGGAACTACGAAAGGGTCCTTCACACCCTTGGTGCAAATCAAGAAGTTCCCCGACATACCCGTCTCCACTCTAGAGGAATCACGAGGGTCCCGTCCACATCCAGAGGAGCCCCGTTTCCGCCTCGTAGCTCGAGATGAGGGATCCTTTCCCTGCTTCGTCAGGAAAGAGTTCCCGGCGTTCCCGACGCATCTCAAGAGGAGGCCCTCTCAACAGGAACGGCGAGAGGAACTCCAGGGTCGTGCCACCATTCCAAGAGTCCCCCAGATGTCTCAGTCCATTCCAGAGGAACCTCTTTTCCCTTCACCGGCACGTCTTTCACGCCGAGGATCGACTCACACCAAGGTGGCACGTGGCACAGCCCTGTGGGAAAGCCTCGTGGGAAAGCCTCGAGGGACAGCCTCGAGAGAAAGCAACAGATCCCTTGACCCACGTGACAGGAAGCGTGACACTACTGCTGCAGCTCGGGAGGAAAGCGCACGTGCATGCCCCCACTCGAGACGAGGCCTGACTCCCCTGGGGAGACTCAGAAGCACCCCAAGATCCATGGCAACACTGGAGAGGAATCCTCAGGTTCCGGCCCAGACTCCACACAAGGACTGAGGCCCCGGCATGGACGGGAGAGGAATCCCGAGAGGTCCCCTAGCAACTCGCATGGGGACTGGCCTTTCCTGAGGCCACCAGAGCGGGTCCCTGAGGTCCCCGTCGTAACTCGAGAAGACCTGCCGCAACTCGAGAAAATCCAGGAGGTTCTCCCCTCCAGGCGAGATGAGGCCCATTTCCGCTGAGGCGTCTCGAGGCTGATCACACCTCACCTCTGTAACTTTGAAAGGCTCCTTCACACCCTTGGTGCAAATCAAGAAGTTCCCCGACATACCCGTCTCCACTCGAGAGGAAACACGTGGGTCCCGCCCACATCCAGAGGAGCCCCGTTTCCGCCTCGTAGCTCGAGATGAGGGATCCTTTCCCTGCTTCGTCGGGAAAGAGTTCCCGGCGTTCCCGTCGCACCTCAAGAGGAGGCCCTCTCAACAGGAAAGGGGAGAGGAACTCCAGGGTCGTGCCACAATTCCAAGAGTCCCCCAGATGTCTCAGTCCATTCCAGAGGAACCTCTTTTCCCTTCACCGGCTCGTCTTTCACGCCGAGGATCGACTCACAACAAGGTGGCACGTGGCACAGCCCTGTGGGAAAGCCTCGTGGGAAAGCCTCGAGGGAAAGCCACAGATCCCTTGATCCACATGACAGGAAGCGTGACACTACTGCTGCAGCTCGGGAGGGAAGCGCACGTGGATGCCCCCACTCGAGAAGGGGCCTGACTCTCCTCGGGAGACTCAGAAGCACCCCAAGATCCATGGCAACACTGGAGAGGAATCCTCAGGTTCGGCCCCGACTCCACACAAGGTCTTAGGCCCCGGCATGGACGGGAGAGGAATCCCGAGATGGCCCCTAGCAACTCGCACGGGGACTGGCCTTTCTTGAGGCCACCAGAGCGGGTCCCTGAGGTCCCCGTCGTAACTCGAGAAAACCTGCCGCAACTCGAGAAAATCCAGGAGGTTCACCCCTCCAGGCGAGATGAGGCCCATTTCCGCTTAGGCGTCTCGAGGCTGATCACACCGCACCTCTGGAACTTCGAAAGGGTCCTTCACGCCCTTGGTGCAAATCAAGAAGTTCCCCGACATGCCCGTCTCCCCTCGAGAAGAATCACGAGGGTCCCGCTCACATCCAGAGGAGCCCCGTTTCCGCATCGTAGCTCGAGATGAGCGATCCTTTCCCTGCTTCGTCGGGAAAGAGTTCCCGGCGTTCCCGTCGCATCTCAAGAGGAGGCCCTCTCAACAGGAACGGCGAGAGGAACTCCAGGGTCGTGCCACCATTCCAAGAGTCCCCCAGATGTCTCAGTCCATTCCAAGGGAACCTCTTTTCCCTTCACCGGCTCGTCTTTCACGCCGAGGATCGACTCACACCAAGGTGGCACGTGGCACAGCCCTGTGGGAAAGCCTCGTGGGAAAGCCTCGAAGGACAGCCTCGAGAGAAAGCAACAGATCCCTTGATACACATGACAGGAAGCGTGACACTACTGCTGCAGCTCGGGAGGAAAGCGCACGTGCATGCCCCCACTCGAGACGAGGCCTGACTCCCCTGGGGAGACTCAGAAGCACCCCAAGATCCTTGGCAACACTGGAGAGGAATCCTCAGGTTCCGGCCCAGACTCCACACAAGGACTGAGGCCCCGGCATGGACGGGAGAGGAATCCCGAGAGGTCCCCTAGCAACTCGCATGGGGACTGGCCTTTCCTGAGGCCACCAGAGCGGGTCCCTGAGGTCCCCGTCGTAACTCGAGAAGACCTGCCGCAACACGAGAAAATCCAGGAGGTTCTCCCCTCCAGGCGAGATGAGGCCCATTTCCGCTGAGGCGTCTCGAGGCTGATCACACCTCACCTCTGGAACTTCGAAAGGGTCCTTCACGCCCTTGGTGCAAATCAAGAAGTTCCCCGACATACCCGTCTCCCCTCGAGAGGAATCACGAGGGTCCCGCCCACATCCAGAGGAGCCCCGTTTCCGCCTCGTAGCTCGAGATGAGGGATCCTTTCCCTGCTTCATCGGGAAAGAGTTCCCGGCGTTCCCGTCGCATCTCAAGAGGAGGCCCTCTCAACAGGAACGGTGAGAGGAACTCCAGGGTCGTGCTACCATTCCAAGAGTCCCCCAGATGTCTCAGTCCATTCCAAGGGAACCTCTTTTCCCTTCACCGGCTCGTCTTTCACGCCGAGGATCGACTCACACCAAGGTGGCACGTGGCACAGCCCTGTGGGAAAGCCTCGTGGGAAAGCCTCGAGGGACAGCCTCGAGAGAAAGCAACAGATCCCTTGATCCACGTGACAGGAAGCGTGACACTACTGCTGCAGCTCGGGAGGAAAGCGCACGTGCATGCTCCCACTCGAGACGAGGCCTGACTCCCCTGGGGAGACTCAGAAGCACCCCAAGATCCATGGCAACACTGGAGAGGAATCCTCAGGTTCCGGCCCCGACTCCACACAAGGACTGAGGCCCCGGCATGGACGGGAGAGGAATCCCGAGAGGTCCCCTAGCAACTCGCATGGGGACTGGCCTTTCCTGAGGCCACCAGAGCGGGTCCCTGAGGTCCCCGTCGTAACTCGAGAAGACCTGCCGCAACACGAGAAAATCCAGGAGGTTCTCCCCTCCAGGCGAGATGAGGCCCATTTCCGCTGAGGCGTCTCGAGGCTGATCACACCTCACCTCTGGAACTTCGAAAGGGTCCTTCACGCCCTTGGTGCAAATCAAGAAGTTCCCCGACATACCCGTCTCCCCTCGAGAGGAATCACGAGGGTCCCGCCCACATCCAGAGGAGCCCCGTTTCCGCCTCGTAGCTCGAGATGAGGGATCCTTTCCCTGCTTCATCGGGAAAGAGTTCCCGGCGTTCCCGTCGCATCTCAAGAGGAGGCCCTCTCAACAGGAACGGTGAGAGGAACTCCAGGGTCGTGCTACCATTCCAAGAGTCCCCCAGATGTCTCAGTCCATTCCAAGGGAACCTCTTTTCCCTTCACCGGCTCGTCTTTCACGCCGAGGATCGACTCACACCAAGGTGGCACGTGGCACAGCCCTGTGGGAAAGCCTCGTGGGAAAGCCTCGAGGGACAGCCTCGAGAGAAAGCAACAGATCCCTTGATCCACGTGACAGGAAGAGTGACACTACTGCTGCAGCTCGGGAGGGAAGCGCACGTGGATGCCCCCACTCGAGAAGGGGCCTGACTCCCCTCGGGAGACTCAGAAGCACCCCAAGATCCATGGCAACACTGGAGAGGAATCCTCAGGTTCGGCCCCGACTCCACACAAGGTCTTAGGCCCCGGCATGGACGGGAGAGGAATCCCGAGATGGCCCCTAGCAACTCGCACGGGGACTGGCCTTTCTTGAGGCCACCAGAGCGGGTCCCTGAGGTCCCCGTCGTAACTCGAGAAAACCTGCCGCAACTCGAGAAAATCCAGGAGGTTCTCCCCTCCAGGCGAGATGAGGCCCATTTCCGCTGAGTCGTCTCGAGGCTGATCACACCGCACCTCTGGAACTTCGAAAGGGTCCTTCACGCCCTTGGTGCAAATCAAGAAGTTCCCCGACATGCCCGTCTCCCCTCGAGAAGAATCACGAGGGTCCCGCTCACATCCAGAGGAGCCCCGTTTCCGCATCGTAGCTCGAGATGAGCGATCCTTTCCCTGCTTCGTCGGGAAAGAGTTCCCGGCGTTCCCGTCGCATCTCAAGAGGAGGCCCTCTCAACAGGAACGGCGAGAGGAACTCCAGGGTCGTGCCACCATTCCAAGAGTCCCCCAGATGTCTCAGTCCATTCCAAGGGAACCTCTTTTCCCTTCACCGGCTCGTCTTTCACGCCGAGGATCGACTCACACCAAGGTGGCACGTGGCACAGCCCTGTGGGAAAGCCTCGTGGGAAAGCCTCGAAGGACAGCCTCGAGAGAAAGCAACAGATCCCTTGATACACATGACAGGAAGCGTGACACTACTGCTGCAGCTCGGGAGGAAAGCGCACGTGCATGCCCCCACTCGAGACGAGGCCTGACTCCCCTGGGGAGACTCAGAAGCACCCCAAGATCCTTGGCAACACTGGAGAGGAATCCTCAGGTTCCGGCCCAGACTCCACACAAGGACTGAGGCCCCGGCATGGACGGGAGAGGAATCCCGAGAGGTCCCCTAGCAACTCGCATGGGGACTGGCCTTTCCTGAGGCCACCAGAGCGGGTCCCTGAGGTCCCCGTCGTAACTCGAGAAGACCTGCCGCAACACGAGAAAATCCAGGAGGTTCTCCCCTCCAGGCGAGATGAGGCCCATTTCCGCTGAGGCGTCTCGAGGCTGATCACACCTCACCTCTGGAACTTCGAAAGGGTCCTTCACGCCCTTGGTGCAAATCAAGAAGTTCCCCGACATACCCGTCTCCCCTCGAGAGGAATCACGAGGGTCCCGCCCACATCCAGAGGAGCCCCGTTTCCGCCTCGTAGCTCGAGATGAGGGATCCTTTCCCTGCTTCATCGGGAAAGAGTTCCCGGCGTTCCCGTCGCATCTCAAGAGGAGGCCCTCTCAACAGGAACGGTGAGAGGAACTCCAGGGTCGTGCTACCATTCCAAGAGTCCCCCAGATGTCTCAGTCCATTCCAAGGGAACCTCTTTTCCCTTCACCGGCTCGTCTTTCACGCCGAGGATCGACTCACACCAAGGTGGCACGTGGCACAGCCCTGTGGGAAAGCCTCGTGGGAAAGCCTCGAGGGACAGCCTCGAGAGAAAGCAACAGATCCCTTGATCCACGTGACAGGAAGCGTGACACTACTGCTGCAGCTCGGGAGGGAAGCGCACGTGGATGCCCCCACTCGAGAAGGGGCCTGACTCCCCTCGGGAGACTCAGAAGCACCCCAAGATCCATGGCAACACTGGAGAGGAATCCTCAGGTTCGGCCCCGACTCCACACAAGGTCTTAGGCCCCGGCATGGACGGGAGAGGAATCCCGAGATGGCCCCTAGCAACTCGCACGGGGACTGGCCTTTCTTGAGGCCACCAGAGCGGGTCCCTGAGGTCCCCGTCGTAACTCGAGAAAACCTGCCGCAACTCGAGAAAATCCAGGAGGTTCTCCCCTCCAGGCGAGATGAGGCCCATTTCCGCTGAGGCGTCTCGAGGCTGATCACACCGCACCTCTGGAACTTCGAAAGGGTCCTTCACGCCCTTGGTGCAAATCAAGAAGTTCCCCGACATGCCCGTCTCCCCTCGAGAAGAATCACGAGGGTCCCGCTCACATCCAGAAGAGCCCCGTTTCCGCATCGTAGCTCGAGATGAGCGATCCTTTCCCTGCTTCGTCGGGAAAGAGTTCCCGGCGTTCCCGTCGCATCTCAATAGGAGGCCCTCTCAACAGGAACGGCGAGAGGAACTCCATGGTCGTGCCACCATTCCAAGAGTCCCCCAGATGTCTCAGTCCATTCCAAGGGAACCTCTTTTCCCTTCACCGGCTCGTCTTTCACGCCGAGGATCGACTCACACCAAGGTGGCACGTGGCACAGCCCTGTGGGAAAGCCTCGTGGGAAAGCCTCGAAGGACAGCCTCGAGAGAAAGCAACAGATCCCTTGATCCACATGACAGGAAGCGTGACACTACTGCTGCAGCTCGGGAGGAAAGCGCACGTGCATGCCCCCACTCGAGACGAGGCCTGACTCCCCTGGGGAGACTCAGAAGCAACCCAAGATCCTTGGCAACACTGGAGAGGAATCCTCAGGTTCCGGCCCAGACTCCACACAAGGACTGAGGCCCCGGCATGGACGGGAGACGAATCCCGAGAGGTCCCCTAGCAACTTGCATGAGGACTGGCCTTTCCTGAGGACACCAGAGCGGGTCCCTGAGGTCCCCGTCGTAACTCGATAAGACCTGCCGCAACACGAGAAAATCCAGGAGGTTCTCCCCTCCAGGCGAGATGAGGCCCATTTCCGCTGAGGCGTCTCGAGGCTGATCACACCTCACCTCTGGAACTTCGAAAGGGTCCTTCACGCCCTTGGTGCAAATCAAGAAGTTCCCCGACATACCCGTCTCCCCTCGAGAGGAATCACGAGGGTCCCGCCACATCCAGAGGAGCCCCGTTTCCGCCTCGTAGCTCGAGATGAGCGATCCTTACCCTGCTTCATCGGGAAAGAGTTCCCGGCGTTCCCGTCGCATCTCAAGAGGAGGCCCTCTCAACAGGAACGGTGAGAGGAACTCCAGGGTCGTGCCACCATTCCAAGAGTCCCCCAGATGTCTCAGTCCATTCCAAGGGAACCTCTTTTCCCTTCACCGGCTCGTCTTTCACGCCGTGGATCGACTCAGACCAAGGTGGCACGTGGCACAGCCCTGTGGGAAAGCCTCGTGGGAAAGCCTCGAGGGACAGCCTCGAGAGAAAGCAACAGATCCCTTGATCCACGTGACAGGAAGCGTGACACTACTGCTGCAGCTCGGGAGGAAAGCGCACGTGCATGCTCCCACTCGAGACGAGGCCTGACTCCCCTGGGGAGACTCAGAAGCACCCCAAGATCCATGGCAACACTGGAGAGGTATCCTCAGGTTCCGGCCCCGACTCCACACAAGGACTGAGGCCCCGGCATGGACGGGAGAGGAATTCCGAGAGGTCCCCTAGCAACTCGCATGGGGACTGGCCTTTCCTGAGGCCACCATAGCGGGTCCCTGACTTCCCCGTCGTAACTCGAGAAGACCAGCCGCAACTCGAGAAAATCCAGGAGGTTCTCCCCTCCATGCGAGATGAGGCCCATTTCCGCTGAGGCGTCTCGAGGCTGATCACACCTCACCTCTGGAACTACGAAAGGGTCCTTCACACCCTTGGTGCAAATCAAGAAGTTCCCCGACATACCCGTCTTCACTCTAGAGGAATCACGAGGGTCCCGTCCACATCCAGAGGAGCCCCGTTTCCGCCTCGTAGCTCGAGATGAGGGATCCTTTCCCTGCTTCGTCAGGAAAGAGTTCCCGGCGTTCCCGACGCATCTCAAGAGGAGGCCCTCTCAACAGGAACGGCGAGAGGAACTCCAGGGTCGTGCCACCATTCCAAGAGTCCCCCAGATGTCTCAGTCCATTCCAGAGGAACCTCTTTTCCCTTCACCGGCACGTCTTTCACGCCGAGGATCGACTCACACCAAGGTGGCACGTGGCACAGCCCTGTGGGAAAGCCTCGTGGGAAAGCCTCGAGGGACAGCCTCGAGAGAAAGCAACAGATCCCTTGACCCACGTGACAGGAAGCGTGACACTACTGCTGCAGCTCGGGAGGAAAGCGCACGTGCATGCCCCCACTCGAGACGAGGCCTGACTCCCCTGGGGAGACTCAGAAGCACCCCAAGATCCATGGCAACACTGGAGAGGAATCCTCAGGTTCCGGCCCAGACTCCACACAAGGACTGAGGCCCCGGCATGGACGGGAGAGGAATCCCGAGAGGTCCCCTAGCAACTCGCATGGGGACTGGCCTTTCCTGAGGCCACCAGAGCGGGTCCCTGAGGTCCCCGTCGTAACTCGAGAAGACCTGCCGCAACTCGAGAAAATCCAGGAGGTTCTCCCCTCCAGGCGAGATGAGGCCCATTTCCGCTGAGGCGTCTCGAGGCTGATCACACCTCACCTCTGTAACTTTGAAAGGCTCCTTCACACCCTTGGTGCAAATCAAGAAGTTCCCCGACATACCCGTCTCCACTCGAGAGGAAACACGTGGGTCCCGCCCACATCCAGAGGAGCCCCGTTTCCGCCTCGTAGCTCGAGATGAGGAATCCTTTCCCTGCTTCGTCGGGAAAGAGTTCCCGGCGTTCCCGTCGCACCTCAAGAGGAGGCCCTCTCAACAGGAACGGCGAGAGGAACTCCAGGGTCGTGCCACAATTCCAAGAGTCCCCCAGATGTCTCAGTCCATTCCAGAGGAACCTCTTTTCCCTTCACCGGCTCGTCTTTCACGCCGAGGATCGACTCACAACAAGGTGGCACGTGGCACAGCCCTGTGGGAAAGCCTCGTGGGAAAGCCTCGAGGGAAAGCCACAGATCCCTTGATCCACATGACAGGAAGCGTGACACTACTGCTGCAGCTCGGGAGGGAAGCGCACGTGGATGCCCCCACTCGAGAAGGGGCCTGACTCCCCTCGGGAGACTCAGAAGCACCCCAAGATCCATGGCAACACTGGAGAGGAATCCTCAGGTTCGGCCCCGACTCCACACAAGGTCTTAGGCCCCGGCATGGACGGGAGAGGAATCCCGAGATGGCCCCTAGCAACTCGCACGGGGACTGGCCTTTCTTGAGGCCACCAGAGCGGGTCCCTGAGGTCCCCGTCGTAACTCGAGAAAACCTGCCGCAACTCGAGAAAATCCAGGAGGTTCTCCCCTCCAGGCGAGATGAGGCCCATTTCCGCTGAGGCGTCTCGAGGCTGATCACACCGCACCTCTGGAACTTCGAAAGGGTCCTTCACGCCCTTGGTGCAAATCAAGAAGTTCCCCGACATGCCCGTCTCCCCTCGAGAAGATACACGAGGGTCCCGCTCACATCCAGAGGAGCCCCGTTTCCGCATCGTAGCTCGAGATGAGCGATCCTTTCCCTGCTTCGTCGGGAAAGAGTTCCCGGCGTTCCCGTCGCATCTCAAGAGGAGGCCCTCTCAACAGGAACGGCGAGAGGAACTCCAGGGTCGTGCCACCATTCCAAGAGTCCCCCAGATGTCTCAGTCCATTCCAAGGGAACCTCTTTTCCCTTCACCGGCTCGTCTTTCACGCCGAGGATCGACTCACACCAAGGTGGCACGTGGCACAGCCCTGTGGGAAAGCCTCGTGGGAAAGCCTCGAAGGACAGCCTCGAGAGAAAGCAACAGATCCCTTGATACACATGACAGGAAGCGTGACACTACTGCTGCAGCTCGGGAGGAAAGCGCACGTGCATGCCCCCACTCGAGACGAGGCCTGACTCCCCTGGGGAGACTCAGAAGCACCCCAAGATCCTTGGCAACACTGGAGAGGAATCCTCAGGTTCCGGCCCAGACTCCACAAAAGGACTGAGGCCCCGGCATGGACGGGAGAGGAATCCCGAGAGGTCCCCTAGCAACTCGCATGGGGACTGGCCTTTCCTGAGGCCACCAGAGCGGGTCCCTGAGGTCCCCGTCGTAACTCGAGAAGACCTGCCGCAACACGAGAAAATCCAGGAGGTTCTCCCCTCCAGGCGAGATGAGGCCCATTTCCGCTGAGGCGTCTCGAGGCTGATCACACCTCACCTCTGGAACTTCGAAAGGGTCCTTCACGCCCTTGGTGCAAATCAAGAAGTTCCCCGACATACCCGTCTCCCCTCGAGAGGAATCACGAGGGTCCCGCCCACATCCAGAGGAGCCCCGTTTCCGCCTCGTAGCTCGAGATGAGGGATCCTTTCCCTGCTTCATCGGGAAAGAGTTCCCGGCGTTCCCGTCGCATCTCAAGAGGAGGCCCTCTCAACAGGAACGGTGAGAGGAACTCCAGGGTCGTGCTACCATTCCAAGAGTCCCCCAGATGTCTCAGTCCATTCCAAGGGAACCTCTTTTCCCTTCACCGGCTCGTCTTTCACGCCGAGGATCGACTCACACCAAGGTGGCACGTGGCACAGCCCTGTGGGAAAGCCTCGTGGGAAA
The DNA here is from genome assembly GCF_023091745.1 of Budorcas taxicolor. NCBI lineage: Eukaryota > Metazoa > Chordata > Mammalia > Artiodactyla > Bovidae > Budorcas > Budorcas taxicolor. The sequence goes on from NW_026291535.1 coordinate 488,837, forward strand.
GCCTCGAGGGACAGCCTCGAGAGAAAGCAACAGATCCCTTGATCCACGTGACAGGAAGCGTGACACTACTGCTGCAGCTCGGGAGGGAAGCGCACGTGGATGCCCCCACTCGAGAAGGGGCCTGACTCCCCTCGGGAGACTCAGAAGCACCCCAAGATCCATGGCAACACTGGAGAGGAATCCTCAGGTTCGGCCCCGACTCCACACAAGGTCTTAGGCCCCGGCATGGACGGGAGAGGAATCCCGAGATGGCCCCTAGCAACTCGCACGGGGACTGGCCTTTCTTGAGGCCACCAGAGCGGGTCCCTGAGGTCCCCGTCGTAACTCGAGAAAACCTGCCGCAACTCGAGAAAATCCAGGAGGTTCTCCCCTCCAGGCGAGATGAGGCCCATTTCCGCTGAGGCGTCTCGAGGCTGATCACACCGCACCTCTGGAACTTCGAAAGGGTCCTTCACGCCCTTGGTGCAAATCAAGAAGTTCCCCGACATGCCCGTCTCCCCTCGAGAAGAATCACGAGGGTCCCGCTCACATCCAGAAGAGCCCCGTTTCCGCATCGTAGCTCGAGATGAGCGATCCTTTCCCTGCTTCGTCGGGAAAGAGTTCCCGGCGTTCCCGTCGCATCTCAAGAGGAGGCCCTCTCAACAGGAACGGCGAGAGGAACTCCATGGTCGTGCCACCATTCCAAGAGTCCCCCAGATGTCTCAGTCCATTCCAAGGGAACCTCTTTTCCCTTCACCGGCTCGTCTTTCACGCCGAGGATCGACTCACACCAAGGTGGCACGTGGCACAGCCCTGTGGGAAAGCCTCGTGGGAAAGCCTCGAAGGACAGCCTCGAGAGAAAGCAACAGATCCCTTGATCCACATGACAGGAAGCGTGACACTACTGCTGCAGCTCGGGAGGAAAGCGCACGTGCATGCCCCCACTCGAGACGAGGCCTGACTCCCCTGGGGAGACTCAGAAGCAACCCAAGATCCTTGGCAACACTGGAGAGGAATCCTCAGGTTCCGGCCCAGACTCCACACAAGGACTGAGGCCCCGGCATGGACGGGAGACGAATCCCGAGAGGTCCCCTAGCAACTTGCATGAGGACTGGCCTTTCCTGAGGACACCAGAGCGGGTCCCTGAGGTCCCCGTCGTAACTCGATAAGACCTGCCGCAACACGAGAAAATCCAGGAGGTTCTCCCCTCCAGGCGAGATGAGGCCCATTTCCGCTGAGGCGTCTCGAGGCTGATCACACCTCACCTCTGGAACTTCGAAAGGGTCCTTCACGCCCTTGGTGCAAATCAAGAAGTTCCCCGACATACCCGTCTCCCCTCGAGAGGAATCACGAGGGTCCCGCCACATCCAGAGGAGCCCCGTTTCCGCCTCGTAGCTCGAGATGAGCGATCCTTACCCTGCTTCATCGGGAAAGAGTTCCCGGCGTTCCCGTCGCATCTCAAGAGGAGGCCCTCTCAACAGGAACGGTGAGAGGAACTCCAGGGTCGTGCCACCATTCCAAGAGTCCCCCAGATGTCTCAGTCCATTCCAAGGGAACCTCTTTTCCCTTCACCGGCTCGTCTTTCACGCCGAGGATCGACTCAGACCAAGGTGGCACGTGGCACAGCCCTGTGGGAAAGCCTCGTGGGAAAGCCTCGAGGGACAGCCTCGAGAGAAAGCAACAGATCCCTTGATCCACGTGACAGGAAGCGTGACACTACTGCTGCAGCTCGGGAGGAAAGCGCACGTGCATGCTCCCACTCGAGACGAGGCCTGACTCCCCTCGGGAGACTCAGAAGCACCCCAAGATCCATGGCAACACTGGAGAGGTATCCTCAGGTTCCGGCCGCGACTCCACACAAGGACTGAGGCCCCGGCATGGACGGGAGAGGAATCCCGAGAGGTCCCCTAGCAACTCGCATGGGGACTGGCCTTTCCTGAGGCCACCATAGCGGGTCCCTGACTTCCCCGTCGTAACTCGAGAAGACCAGCCGCAACTCGAGAAAATCCAGGAGGTTCTCCCCTCCATGCGAGATGAGGCCCATTTCCGCTGAGGCGTCTCGAGGCTGATCACACCTCACCTCTGGAACTACGAAAGGGTCCTTCACACCCTTGGTGCAAATCAAGAAGTTCCCCGACATACCCGTCTCCACTCTAGAGGAATCACGAGGGTCCCGTCCACATCCAGAGGAGCCCCGTTTCCGCCTCGTAGCTCGAGATGAGGGATCCTTTCCCTGCTTCGTCAGGAAAGAGTTCCCGGCGTTCCCGACGCATCTCAAGAGGAGGCCCTCTCAACAGGAACGGCGAGAGGAACTCCAGGGTCGTGCCACCATTCCAAGAGTCCCCCAGATGTCTCAGTCCATTCCAGAGGAACCTCTTTTCCCTTCACCGGCACGTCTTTCACGCCGAGGATCGACTCACACCAAGGTGGCACGTGGCACAGCCCTGTGGGAAAGCCTCGTGGGAAAGCCTCGAGGGACAGCCTCGAGAGAAAGCAACAGATCCCTTGACCCACGTGACAGGAAGCGTGACACTACTGCTGCAGCTCGGGAGGAAAGCGCACGTGCATGCCCCCACTCGAGACGAGGCCTGACTCCCCTGGGGAGACTCAGAAGCACCCCAAGATCCATGGCAACACTGGAGAGGAATCCTCAGGTTCCGGCCCAGACTCCACACAAGGACTGAGGCCCCGGCATGGACGGGAGAGGAATCCCGAGAGGTCCCCTAGCAACTCGCATGGGGACTGGCCTTTCCTGAGGCCACCAGAGCGGGTCCCTGAGGTCCCCGTCGTAACTCGAGAAGACCTGCCGCAACTCGAGAAAATCCAGGAGGTTCTCCCCTCCAGGCGAGATGAGGCCCATTTCCGCTGAGGCGTCTCGAGGCTGATCACACCTCACCTCTGTAACTTTGAAAGGCTCCTTCACACCCTTGGTGCAAATCAAGAAGTTCCCCGACATACCCGTCTCCACTCGAGAGGAAACACGTGGGTCCCGCCCACATCCAGAGGAGCCCCGTTTCCGCCTCGTAGCTCGAGATGAGGGATCCTTTCCCTGCTTCGTCGGGAAAGAGTTCCCGGCGTTCCCGTCGCACCTCAAGAGGAGGCCCTCTCAACAGGAAAGGGGAGAGGAACTCCAGGGTCGTGCCACAATTCCAAGAGTCCCCCAGATGTCTCAGTCCATTCCAGAGGAACCTCTTTTCCCTTCACCGGCTCGTCTTTCACGCCGAGGATCGACTCACAACAAGGTGGCACGTGGCACAGCCCTGTGGGAAAGCCTCGTGGGAAAGCCTCGAGGGAAAGCCACAGATCCCTTGATCCACATGACAGGAAGCGTGACACTACTGCTGCAGCTCGGGAGGGAAGCGCACGTGGATGCCCCCACTCGAGAAGGGGCCTGACTCTCCTCGGGAGACTCAGAAGCACCCCAAGATCCATGGCAACACTGGAGAGGAATCCTCAGGTTCGGCCCCGACTCCACACAAGGTCTTAGGCCCCGGCATGGACGGGAGAGGAATCCCGAGATGGCCCCTAGCAACTCGCACGGGGACTGGCCTTTCTTGAGGCCACCAGAGCGGGTCCCTGAGGTCCCCGTCGTAACTCGAGAAAACCTGCCGCAACTCGAGAAAATCCAGGAGGTTCACCCCTCCAGGCGAGATGAGGCCCATTTCCGCTTAGGCGTCTCGAGGCTGATCACACCGCACCTCTGGAACTTCGAAAGGGTCCTTCACGCCCTTGGTGCAAATCAAGAAGTTCCCCGACATGCCCGTCTCCCCTCGAGAAGAATCACGAGGGTCCCGCTCACATCCAGAGGAGCCCCGTTTCCGCATCGTAGCTCGAGATGAGCGATCCTTTCCCTGCTTCGTCGGGAAAGAGTTCCCGGCGTTCCCGTCGCATCTCAAGAGGAGGCCCTCTCAACAGGAACGGCGAGAGGAACTCCAGGGTCGTGCCACCATTCCAAGAGTCCCCCAGATGTCTCAGTCCATTCCAAGGGAACCTCTTTTCCCTTCACCGGCTCGTCTTTCACGCCGAGGATCGACTCACACCAAGGTGGCACGTGGCACAGCCCTGTGGGAAAGCCTCGTGGGAAAGCCTCGAAGGACAGCCTCGAGAGAAAGCAACAGATCCCTTGATACACATGACAGGAAGCGTGACACTACTGCTGCAGCTCGGGAGGAAAGCGCACGTGCATGCCCCCACTCGAGACGAGGCCTGACTCCCCTGGGGAGACTCAGAAGCACCCCAAGATCCTTGGCAACACTGGAGAGGAATCCTCAGGTTCCGGCCCAGACTCCACACAAGGACTGAGGCCCCGGCATGGACGGGAGAGGAATCCCGAGAGGTCCCCTAGCAACTCGCATGGGGACTGGCCTTTCCTGAGGCCACCAGAGCGGGTCCCTGAGGTCCCCGTCGTAACTCGAGAAGACCTGCCGCAACACGAGAAAATCCAGGAGGTTCTCCCCTCCAGGCGAGATGAGGCCCATTTCCGCTGAGGCGTCTCGAGGCTGATCACACCTCACCTCTGGAACTTCGAAAGGGTCCTTCACGCCCTTGGTGCAAATCAAGAAGTTCCCCGACATACCCGTCTCCCCTCGAGAGGAATCACGAGGGTCCCGCCCACATCCAGAGGAGCCCCGTTTCCGCCTCGTAGCTCGAGATGAGGGATCCTTTCCCTGCTTCATCGGGAAAGAGTTCCCGGCGTTCCCGTCGCATCTCAAGAGGAGGCCCTCTCAACAGGAACGGTGAGAGGAACTCCAGGGTCGTGCTACCATTCCAAGAGTCCCCCAGATGTCTCAGTCCATTCCAAGGGAACCTCTTTTCCCTTCACCGGCTCGTCTTTCACGCCGAGGATCGACTCACACCAAGGTGGCACGTGGCACAGCCCTGTGGGAAAGCCTCGTGGGAAAGCCTCGAGGGACAGCCTCGAGAGAAAGCAACAGATCCCTTGATCCACGTGACAGGAAGCGTGACACTACTGCTGCAGCTCGGGAGGAAAGCGCACGTGCATGCTCCCACTCGAGACGAGGCCTGACTCCCCTGGGGAGACTCAGAAGCACCCCAAGATCCATGGCAACACTGGAGAGGAATCCTCAGGTTCCGGCCCCGACTCCACACAAGGACTGAGGCCCCGGCATGGACGGGAGAGGAATCCCGAGAGGTCCCCTAGCAACTCGCATGGGGACTGGCCTTTCCTGAGGCCACCATAGCGGGTCCCTGACTTCCCCGTCGTAACTCGAGAAGACCAGCCGCAACTCGAGAAAATCTAGGAGGTTCTCCCCTCCATGCGAGATGAGGCCCATTTCCGCTGAGGCGTCTCGAGGCTGATCACACCTCACCTCTGGAACTTCGAAAGGGTCCTTCACACCCTTGGTGCAAATCAAGAAGTTCCCCGACATACCCGTCTCCACTCTAGAGGAATCACGAGGGTCCCGTCCACATCCAGAGGAGCCCCGTTTCCGCCTCGTAGCTCGAGATGAAGGATCCTTTCCCTGCTTCCTCAGGAAAGAGTTCCCGGCGTTCCCGACGCATCTCAAGAGGAGGCCCTCTCAACAGGAATGGCGAGAGGAACTCCAGGGTCGTGCCACCATTCCAAGAGTCCCCCAGATGTCTCAGTCCATTCCAGAGGAACATCTTTTCCCTTCACCGGCACGTCTTTCACGCCGAGGATCGACTCACACCAAGGTGGCACGTGGCACAGCCCTGTGGGAAAGCCTCGTGGGAAAGCCTCGAGGGAAAGCCACAGATCCCTTGATCCACATGACAGGAAGTGTGACACTACTGCTGCAGCTCGGGAGGGAAGCGCACGTGGATGCCCCCACTCGAGAAGGGGCCTGACTCCCCTCGGGAGACTCAGAAGCACCCCAAGATCCATGGCAACACTGGAGAGGAATCCTCAGGTTCGGCCCCGACTCCACACAAGGTCTTAGGCCCCGGCATGGATGGGAGAGGAATCCCGAGATGGCCCCTAGCAACTCGCACGGGGACTGGCCTTTCTTGAGGCCACCAGAGCGGGTCCCTGAGGTCCCCGTCGTAACTCGAGAAAACCTGCCGCACCTCGAGAAAATCCAGGAGCTTCTCCCCTCCAGGCGAGATGAGGCCCATTTCCGCTGAGGCGTCTCGAGGCTGATCACACCTCACCTCTGGAACTTCGAAAGGGTCCTTCACGCCCTTGGTGCAAATCAAGAAGTTCCCCGACATGCCCGTCTCCCCTCGAGAAGAATCACGAGGGTCCCACCCACATCCAGAGGAGCCCCGTTTCCGCATCGTAGCTCGAGATGAGCGATCCTTTCCCTGCTTCGTCGGGAAAGAGTTCCCGGCGTTCCCGTCGCATCTCAAGAGGAGGCCCTCTCAACAGGAACGGCGAGAGGAACTCCAGGGTCGTGCCACCATTCCAAGAGTCCCCCAGATGTCTCAGTCCATTCCAAGGGAACCTCTTTTCCCTTCACCGGCTCGTCTTTCACGCCGAGGATCGACTCACACCAAGGTGGCACGTGGCACAGCCCTGTGGGTAAGCCTCGTGGGAAAGCCTCGAAGGACAGCCTCGAGAGAAAGCAACAGATCCCTTGATCCACATGACAGGAAGCGTGACACTACTGCTGCAGCTCGGGAGGAAAGCGCACGTGCATGCCCCCACTCGAGACGAGGCCTGACTCCCCTGGGGAGACTCAGAAGCACCCCAAGATCCTTGGCAACACTGGAGAGGAATCCTCAGGTTCCGGCCCCGACTCCACACAAGGACTGAGGCCCCGGCATGGACGGGAGAGGAATCCCGAGAGGTCCCCTAGCAACTCGCATGGGGACTGGCCTTTCCTGAGGCCACCAGAGCGGGTCCCTGAGGTCCCCGTCGTAACTCGAGAAGACCTGCCGCAACTCGAGAAAATCCAGGAGGTTCTCCCCTCCAGGCGAGATGAGGCCCATTTCCGCTGAGGCGTCTCGAGGCTGATCACACCTCACCTCTGGAACTTCGAAAGGGTCCTTCACGCCCTTGGTGCAAATCAAGAAGTTCCCCGACATACCCGTCTCCACTCTAGAGGAATCACGAGGGTCCCGCCCACATCCAGAGGAGCCCCGTTTCCGCCTCGTAGCTCGAGATGAGGGATCCTTTCCCTGCTTCGTCAGGAAAGAGTTCCCGGCGTTCCCGACCCATCTCAAGAGGAGGCCCTCTCGACAGGAACGGCGAGAGGAACTCCAGGGTCGTGCCACCATTCCAAGAGTCCCCCAGATGTCTCAGTCCATTCCAGAGGAACCTCTTTTCCCGTCACCGGCACGTCTTTCACGCCGAGGATCGACTCACACCAAGGTGGCACGTGGCACAGCCCTGTGGGAAAGCCTCGTGGGAAAGCCTCGAGGGACAGCCTCGAGAGAAAGCAACAGATCCCTTGACCCACGTGACAGGAAGCGTGACACTACTGCTGCAGCTCGGGAGGAAAGCGCACGTGCATGCCCCCACTCGAGACGAGGCCTGACTCCCCTGGGGAGACTCAGAAGCACCCCAAGATCCATGGCAACACTGGAGAGGAATCCTCAGGTTCCGGCCCAGACTCCACACAAGGACTGAGGCCCCGGCATGGACGGGAGAGGAATCCCGAGAGGTCCCCTAGCAACTCGCATGGGGACTGGCCTTTCCTGAGGCCACCAGAGCGGGTCCCTGAGGTCCCCGTGGTAACTTCAGAAGACCTGCCGCAACTCGAGAAAATCCAGGAGGTTCTCCCCTCCAGGCGAGATGAGGCCCATTTCCGCTGAGGCGTCTCGAGGCTGATCACACCTCACCTCTGTAACTTTGAAAGGCTCCTTCACACCCTTGGTGCAAATCAAGAAGTTCCCCGACATACCCGTCTCCCCTCGATTGGAAACACGTGGGTCCCGCCCACATCCAGAGGAGCCCCGTTTCCGCCTCGTAGCTCGAGATGAGGGATCCTTTCCCTGCTTCGTCGGGAAAGAGTTCCCGGCGTTCCCGTCGAACCTCAAGAGGAGGCCCTCTCAACAGGAACGGCGAGAGGAACTCCAGGGTCATGCCACAATTCCAAGAGTCCCCCAGATGTCTCAGTCCATTCCAGAGGAACCTCTTTTCCCTTCACCGGCTCGTCTTTCACGCCGAGGATCGACTCACAACAAGGTGGCACGTGGCACAGCCCTGTGGGAAAGCCTCGTGGGAAAGCCTCGAGGGAAAGCCACAGATCCCTTGATCCACATGACAGGAAGCGTGACACTACTGCTGCAGCTCGGGAGGGAAGCGCACGTGGATGCCCCCACTCGAGAAGGGGCCTGACTCCCCTCGGGAGACTCAGAAGCACCCCAAGATCCATGGCAACACTGGAGAGGAATCCTCAGGTTCGGCCCCGACTCCACACAAGGTCTTAGGCCCCAGCATGGATGGGAGAAGAATCCCGAGATGGCCCCTAGCAACTCGCACGGGGACTGGCCTTTCTTGAGGCCACCAGAGCGGGTCCCTGAGGTCCCCGTCGTAACTCGAGAAAACCTGCCGCAACTCGAGAAAATCCAGGAGGTTCTCCCCTCCAGGCGAAATGAGGCCAATTTCCGCTGAGGCGTCTCGAGGCTGATCACACCTCACCTCTGGAACTTCGAAAGGGTCCTTCACGCCCTTGGTGCAAATCAAGAAGTTCCCCGACATGCCCGTCTCCCCTCGAGAAGAATCACGAGGGTCCCGCCCACATCCAGAGGAGCCCCGTTTCCGCATCGTAGCTCGAGATGAGCGATCCTTTCCCTGCTTCGTCGGGAAAGAGTTCCCGGCGTTCCCGTCGCATCTCAAGAGGAGGCCCTCTCAACAGGAACGGCGAGAGGAACTCCAGGGTCGTGCCACCATTCCAAGAGTCCCCCAGATGTCTCAGTCCATTCCAAGGGAACCTCTTTTCCCTTCACCGGCTCGTCTTTCACGCCGAGGATCGACTCACACCAAGGTGGCACGTGGCACAGCCCTGTGGGAAAGCCTCGTGGGAAAGCCTCGAAGGACAGCCTCGAGAGAAAGCAACAGATCCCTTGATCCAGATGACAGGAAGCGTGACACTACTGCTGCAGCTCGGGAGGAAAGCGCACGTGCATGCCCCCACTCGAGACGAGGACAGACTCCCCTGGGGAGACTCAGAAGCACCCCAAGATCCATGGCAACACTGGAGAGGAATCCTCAGGTTCCGGCCCCGACTCCACACAAGGACTGAGGGCCCGGCATGGACGGGAGAGGAATCCCGAGAGGTCCCCTAGCAACTCACATGGGGACTGGCCTTTCCTGAGGCCACCAGAGCGGGTCCCTGAGGTCCCCGTCGTAACTCGAGAAGACCTGCCGCAACTCGAGAAAATCCAGGAGGTTCTCCCCTCCAGGCGAGATGAGGCCCATTTCCGCTGAGGCGTCTCGAGGCTGATCACACCTCACCTCTGGAACTTCGAAAGGGTCCTTCACACCCTTGGTGCAAATCAAGAAGTTCCCCGACATACCCGTCTCCACTCTAGAGGAATCACGAGGGTCCCGTCCACATCCAGAGGAGCCCCGTTTCCGCCTCCTAGCTCGAGATGAGGGATCCTTTCCCTGCTTCGTCAGGAAAGAGTTCCCGGCGTTCCCGACGCATCTCAAGAGGAGGCCCTCTCAACAGGAACGGCGAGAGGAACTCCAGGGTCGTGCCACCATTCCAAGAGTCCCCCAGATGTCTCAGTCCATTCCAGAGGAACCTCTTTTCCCGTCACCGGCACGTCTTTCACGCCGAGGATCGACACACACCAAGGTGGCACGTGGCACAGCCCTGTGGGAAAGCCTCGTGGGAAAGCCTCGAGGGACAGCCTCGAGAGAAAGCAACAGATCCCTTGACCCACGTGACAGGAAGCGTGACACTACTGCTGCAGCTAGGGAGGAAAGCGCACGTGCATGCCCCCACTCGAGACGAGGCCTGACTCCCCTGGGGAGACTCAGAAGCACCCCAAGATCCATGGCAACACTGGAGAGGAATCCTCAGGTTCCGGCCCCGACTCCACACAAGGATTGAGGCCCCGGCATGGACGGGAGAGGAATCCCGAGAGGTCCCCTAGCAACTCGCATGGGGACTGGCCTTTCCTGAGGCCACCAGAGCGGGTCCCTGAGGTCCCCGTCGTAACTCGAGAAGACATGCCGCAACTCGAGAAAATCCAGGAGGTTCTCCCCTCCAGGCGAGATGAGGCCCATTTCCGCTGAGGCGTCTCGAGGCTGATCACACCTCACCTCTGGAACTTCGAAAGGGTCCTTCACACCCTTGGTGCAAATCAAGAAGTTCCCCGACATACCCATCTCCACTCTAGAGGAATCACGAGGGTCCCGTCCACATCCAGAGGAGCCCCGTTTCCGCCTCGTAGCTCGAGATGAGGGATCCTTTCCCTGCTTCGTCAGGAAAGAGTTCCCGGCGTTCCCGACGCATCTCAAGAGGAGGCCCTCTCAACAGGAACGGCGAGAGGAACTCCAGGGTCGTGCCACCATTCCAAGAGTCCCCCAGATGTCTCAGTCCATTCCAGAGGAACCTCTTTTCCCGTCACCGGCACGTCTTTCACGCCGAGGATCGACTCACACCAAGGTGGCACGTGGCACAGCCCTGTGGGAAAGCCTCGTGGGAAAGCCTCGAGGGAAAGCCACAGATCCCTTGATCCACATGACAGGAAGCGTGACACTACTGCTGCAGCTCGGGAGGGAAGCGCACGTGGATGCCCCCACCCGAGAAGGGGCCTGACTCCCCTCGGGAGACTCAGAAGCACCCCAAGATCCATGGCAACACTGGAGAGGAATCCTCAGGTTCGGCCCCGACTCCACACAAGGTCTTAGGCCCCGGCATGGATGGGAGAAGAATCCCGAGATGGCCCCTAGCAACTCGCACGGGGACTGGCCTTTCTTGAGGCCACCAGAGCGGGTCCCTGAGGTCCCCGTCGTAACTCGAGAAAACCTGCCGCAACTCGAGAAAATCCAGGAGGTTCTCCCCTCCAGGCGAGATGAGGCCCATTTCCGCTGAGGCGTCTCGAGGCTGATCACACCTCACCTCTGGAACTTCGAAAGGGTCCTTCACAACCTTGGTGCAAATCAAGAAGTTCCCCGACATACCCGTCTCCCCTCGAGAGGAATCACGAGGGCCCCGCCCACATCCAGAGGAGCCCCGTTTCCGCCTCGTAGCTCGAGATGAGGGATCCTTTCCCTGCTTCATCGGGAAAGAGTTCCCGGCGTTCCCGTCGCATCTCAAATGGAGGCCCTCTCAACAGGAACGGCGAGAGGAACTCCAGGGTCGTGACACCATTCCAAGAGTCCCCCAGATGTCTCAGTCCATTCCAAGGGAACCTCTTTTCCCTTCACCGGCTCGTCTTTCACGCCGAGGATCGACTCACACCAAGGTGGCACGTGGCACAGCCCTGTGGGAAAGCCTCGTGGGAAAGCCTCGAGGGACAGCCTCGAGAGAAAGCAACATATCCCTTGATCCACGTGACAGGAAGCGTGACACTACTGCTGGAGCTCGGGAGGAAAGCGCACGTGCATGCTCCCACTCGAGACGAGGCCTGACTCCCCTGGAGAGACTCAGAAGCACCCCAAGATCCATGGCAACACTGGAGAGGAATCCTCAGTTTCCGGCCCCGACTCCACACAAGGACTGAGGCCCCGGCATGGACGGGAGAGGAATCCCGAGAGGTCCCCTAGCAACTCGCATGGGGACTGGCCTTTCCTGAGGCCACCAGAGCGGGTCCCTGACGTCCCCGTCGTAACTCGAGAAGACCAGCCGCAACTCGAGAAAATCCAGGAGGTTCTCCCCTCCATGCGAGATGAGGCCCATTTCCGCTGAGGCGTCTCGAGGCTGATCACACCTCACCTCTGGAACTTCGAAAGGGTCCTTCACACCCTTGGTGCAAATCAAGAAGTTCCCCGACATACCCGTCTCCACTCTAGAGGAATCACGAGGGTCCCGTCCACATCCAGAGGAGCCCCGTTTCCGCCTCGTAGCTCGAGATGAGGGATCCTTTCCCTGCTTCGTCAGGAAAGAGTTCCCGGCGTTCCCGACGCATCTCAAGAGGAGGCCCTCTCAACAGGAACGGCGAGAGGAACTCCAGGGTCGTGCCACCATTCCAAGAGTCCCCCAGATGTCTCAGTCCATTCCAGAGGAACCTCTTTTCCCGTCACCGGCACGTCTTTCACGCCGAGGATCGACTCACACCAAGGTGGCACGTGGCACAGCCCTGTGGGAAAGCCTCGTGGGAAAGCCTCGAGGGACAGCCTCGAGAGAAAGCAACAGATCCCTTGACCCACGTGACAGGAAGCGTGACACTACTGCTGCAGCTCGGGAGGAAAGCGCACGTGCATGCCCTCACTCGAGACGAGGCCTGACTCCCCTGGGGAGACTCAGAAGCACCCCAAGATCCATGGCAACACTGGAGAGGAATCCTCAGGTTCCGGCCCCGACTCCACACAAGGACTGAGGCCCCGGCATGGACGGGAGAGGAATCCCGAGAGGTCCCCTAGCAACTCGCATGGGGACTGGCCTTTCCTGAGGCCACCAGAGCGGGTCCCTGAGGTCCCCGTCGTAACTCGAGAAGACCTGCCGCAACTCGAGAAAATCCAGGAGGTTCTCCCCTCCAGGCGAGATGAGGCCCATTTCCGCTGAGGCGTCTCGAGGCTGATCACACCTCACCTCTGTAACTTTGAAAGGCTCCTTCACACCCTTGGTGCAAATCAAGAAGTTCCCCGACATACCCGTCTCCACTCGAGAAGAAACACGTGGGTCCCGCCCACATCCAGAGGAGCCCCGTTTCCGCCTCGTAGCTCGAGATGAGGGATCCTTTCCCTGCTTCGTCGGGAAAGAGTTCCCGGCTTTCCCGTCGCACCTCAAGAGGAGGCCCTCTCAACAGGAACGGCGAGGGGAACTCCAGGGTCGTGCCACAATTCCAAGAGTCCCCCAGATGTCTCAGTCCATTCCAGAGGAACCTCTTTTCCCTTCACCGGCTCGTCTTTCACGCCGAGGATCGACTCACACCAAGGTGGCACGTGGCACAGCCCTGTGGGAAAGCCTCGTGGGAAAGCCTCGAGGGACAGCCTCGAGGGAAAGCCACAGATCCCTTGATCCACGTGACAGGAAGCGTGACACTACTGCTGCAGCTCGGGAGGAAAGCGCACGTGCATGCCCCCACTCGAGACGAGGCCTGACTCCCCTGGGGAGACTCAGAAGCACCCCAAGATCCATGGCAACACTGGAGAGGAATCCTCAGGTTCCGGCCCCGACTCCACACAAGGACTGAGACCCCGGCATGGACGGGAGAGGAATCCCGAGAGGTCCCCTAGCAACTCGCATGGGGACTGGCCTTTCCTGAGGCCACCAGAGCGGGTCCCTGAGGTCCCCGTCGTAACTCGAGAAGACCTGCCGCAACTCGAGAAAATCCAGGAGGTTCTCCCCTCCAGGCGAGATGAGGCCCATTTCCGCTGAGGCGTCTCGAGGCTGATCACACCTCACCTCTGGAACTTCGAAAGGGTCCTTCACACCCTTGGTGCAAATTAAGAAGTTCGCCGACATACCCGTCTCCACTCGAGAGGAAACCCGTGGGTCCCGCCCACATCCAGAGGAGCCCCGTTTCCGCTTCGTAGCTCGAGATGAGGGATCCTTTCCCTACTTCGTCGGGAAAGAGTTCCCGGCTTTCCCGTCGCGCCTCAAGAGGAGGCCCTCTCAACAGGAACGGCGAGAGGAACTCCAGGGTCGTGCCACCATTCCAAGAGTCCCCCAGATGTCTCAGTCCATTCCAGAGGAACCTCTTTTCCCTTCACCGGCTCGTCTTTCACGCCGAGGATCGACTCACACCAAGGTGGCACGTGGCACAGCCCTGTGGGAAAGCCTCGTGGGAAAGCCTCGAGGGAAAGCCACCGATCCCTTGATCCACGTGACAGGAAGCGTGACACTACTGCTGCAGCTCGGGAGGAAAGCGCACGTGCAAGCCCCCACTCGAGAGGAGGCCTGACTCCCCTGGGGAGACTCAGAAGCACCCCAAGATCCATGGCAACACTGGAGAGGAATCCTCAGGTTCCGGCCCGGACTCCACACAAGGACTGAGGCCCCGGCATGGACGGGAGAGGAATCCCGAAAGGTACCCTAGCAACTCGCATGGGGACTGGCCTTTCCTGAGGCCCCCAGAGCGGGTCCCTGAGGTCCCCGTCGTAACTGGAGAAGACCTGCCGCAACTCGAGAAAATCCAGGAGGTTGTCCCCTCCAGGCGAGATGAGTCCCATTTCCGCTGAGGCGACTGGAGGCTGATCAGACCTCACCTCTGGAACCTCGAAAGGGTCCTTCACACCTTTGGTGCAAATCAAGAAGTTCCCCGACATACCCGTCTCCACTCGAGAGGAATCACGAGGGTCCCGTCCACATCCAGAGGAGCCCCGTTTCCGCCTCGTAGCTCGAGATGAGGGATCCTTTCCCTGCTTCGTCAGGAAAGAGTTCCCGGCGTTCCCGTCGCATCTCAAGGGGAGGCCCTCTCAACAGTAAAGGCGAGAGGAACTCCAGGGTCGTGCCACCATTCCAAGAGTCCCCCAGATGTCTCAGTCCATTTCAGAGGAACCTCTTTTCCCTTCACAGGCTCGTCTTTCACGCCGAGGATCGACTCACACCAAGGTGGCACGTGGCACAGCCATGAGGAAAGCCTCGTGGGAAAGCCTCCAGGGACAGGCTCGAGGGAAAGCCACAGATCCCTTGATCCACGTGACAGGAAGCGTGACACTACTGCTGCAGCTCGGGAGGAAAGCGCACGTGCATGCCCCCACTCGAGACGAGGCCTGACTCCCCTGGGGAAACTGAGAAGCACCCCAAGATCCATGGCAACGCTGGAGAGGAATCCTCAGGTTCCGGCCCAGACTCCACACAAGGACTGAGGCCCCGGCATGGACGGGAGAGGAATCCCGAGAGGTCCCCTAGCAACTCGCCTGAGGACTGGCCTTTCCTGAGGCCACCAGAGCGGGTCCCTGAGGTCCCCGTCGTAACTCGAGAAGACCTGCCGCAACTCGAGAAAATCCAGGAGGTTCTCCCCTCCATGCGAGATGAGGCCCATTTCCGCTGAGGCGTCTCGAGGCTGATCACACCTCACCTCTGGAACTTCGAAAGGGTCCTTCACACCCTTGGTGCAAATCAAGAAGTTCCCCGACATACCCGTCTCCACTCTAGAGGAATCACGAGGGTCCCGTCCACATCCAGAGGAGCCCCGTTTCCGCCTCGTAGCTCGAGATGAGGGATCCTTTCCCTGCTTCGTCGGGAAAGAGTTCCCGGCGTTCCCGTCGCATCTCAAGAGGAGGCCCTCTCAACAGGAACGGCGAGAGGAACTCCAGGGTCGTGCCACCATTCCAAGAGTCCCCCAGATGTCTCAGTCCATTCCAAGGGAACCTCTTTTCCCTTCACCGGCTCGTCTTTCACGCCGAGGATCGACTCACACCAAGGTGGCACGTGGCACAGCCCTGTGGGAAAGCCTCGTGGGAAAGCCTCGAAGGACAGCCTCGAGAGAAAGCAACAGATCCCTTGATCCACATGACAGGAAGCGTGACACTACTGCTGCAGCTCGGGAGGAAAGCGCACGTGCATGCCCCCACTCGAGACGAGGCCTGACTCCCCTGGGGAGACTCAGAAGCACCCCAAGATCCTTGGCAACACTGGAGAGGAATCCTCAGGTTCCGGCCCCGACTCCACACAAGGACTGAGGCCCCGGCATGGACGGGAGAGGAATCCCGAGAGGTCCCCTAGCAACTCGCATGGGGACTGGCCTTTCCTGAGGCCACCAGAGCGGGTCCCTGACATCCCCGTCGTAACTCGAGAAGACCAGCCGCAACTCGAGAAAATCCAGGAGGTTCTCCCCTCCATGCGAGATGAGGCCCATTTCCGCTGAGGCGTCTCGAGGCTGATCACACCTCACCTCTGGAACTTCGAAAGGGTCCTTCACACCCTTGGTGCAAATCAAGAAGTTCCCCGACATACCCGTCTCCACTCTAGAGGAATCACGAGGGTCCCGTCCACATCCAGAGGAGCCCCGTTTCCGCCTCGTAGCTCGAGATGAGGGATCCTTTCCCTGCTTCGTCAGGAAAGAGTTCCCGGCGTTCCCGACGCATCTCAAGAGGAGGCCCTCTCAACAGGAACGGCGAGAGGAACTCCAGGGTCGTGCCACCATTCCAAGAGTCCCCCAGATGTCTCAGTCCATTCCAGAGGAACCTCTTTTCCCTTCACCGGCACGTCTTTCACGCCGAGGATCGACTCACACCAAGGTGGCACGTGGCACAGCCCTGTGGGAAAGCCTCGTGGGAAAGCCTCGAGGGACAGCCTCCAGAGAAAGCAACAGATCCCTTGACCCACGTGACAGGAAGCGTGACACTACTGCTGCAGCTCGGGAGGAAAGCGCACGTGCATGCCCCCACTCGAGAGGAGGCCTGACTTCCCTGGGGAGACTCAGAAGCACCCCAAGATCCATGGCAACACTGGAGAGGAATCCTCAGGTTCCGGCCCAGACTCCACACAAGGACTGAGGCCCCGGCATGGATGGGAGAGGAATCCCGAGAGGTCCCCTAGCAACTCACGAGGGGACTGGCCTTTCCTGAGGCCACCAGAGCGGGTCCCTGAGGTCCCCGTCGTAACTCGAGAAGACCTGCCGCAACTCAAGAAAATCCAGGAGGTTCTCCCCTCCAGGCGAGATGAGGCCCATTTCCGCTGAGGCGTCTCGAGGCTGATCACACCTCACCTCTGTAACTTTGAAAGGCTCCTTCACACCCTTGGTGCAAATCAAGAAGTTCCCCGACATACCCGTCTCCACTCGAGAGGAAACACGTGGGTCCCGCCCACATCCAGGGGAGCCCCGTTTCCGCCTCGTAGCTCGAGATGAGGGATCCTTTCCCTGCTTCGTCAGGAAAGAGTTCCCGGCGTTCCCGTCGCACCTCAAGAGGAGGCCCTCTCAACAGGAACGGCGAGAGGAACTCCAGGGTCGTGCCACAATTCCAAGAGTCCCCCAGATGTCTCAGTCCATTCCAGAGGAACCTCTTTTCCCTTCACCGGCTCGTCTTTCACGCCGAGGATCGACTCACAACAAGGTGGCACGTGGCACAGCCCTGTGGGAAAGCCTCGTGGGAAAGCCTCGAGGGAAAGCCACAGATCCCTTGATTCACATGACAGGAAGCGTGACACTACTGCTGCAGCTCGGGAGGGAAGCGCACGTGGATGCCCCCACTCGAGAAGGGGCCTGACTCCCCTCGGCAGACTCAGAAGCACCCCAAGATCCATGGCAACACTGGAGAGGAATCCTCAGGTTCGGCCCCGACTCCACACAAGGTCTTAGGCCCCGGCATGGACGGGAGAGGAATCCCGAGATGGCCCCTAGCAACTCGCACGGGGACTGGCCTTTCTTGAGGCCACCAGAGCGGGTCCCTGAGGTCCCCGTCGTAACTCGAGAAAACCTGCCGCAACTCGAGAAAATCCAGGAGGTTCTCCCCTCCAGGCGAGATGAGGCCCATTTCCGCTGAGGCGTCTCGAGGCTGATCACACCGCACCTCTGGAACTTCGAAAGGGTCCTTCACGCCCTTGGTGCAAATCAAGAAGTTCCCCGACATGCCCGTCTCCCCTCGAGAAGAATCACGAGGGTCCCGCTCACATCCAGAAGAGCCCCGTTTCCGCATCGTAGCTCGAGATGAGCGATCCTTTCCCTGCTTCGTCGGGAAAGAGTTCCCGGCGTTCCCGTCGCATCTCAAGAGGAGGCCCTCTCAACAGGAACGGCGAGAGGAACTCCAGGGTCGTGCCACCATTCCAAGAGTCCCCCAGATGTCTCAGTCCATTCCAAGGGAACCTCTTTTCCCTTCACCGGCTCGTCTTTCACGCCGAGGATCGACTCACACCAAGGTGGCACGTGGCACAGCCCTGTGGGAAAGCCTCGTGGGAAAGCCTCGAAGGACAGCCTCGAGAGAAAGCAACAGATCCCTTGATCCACATGACAGGAAGCGTGACACTACTGCTGCAGCTCGGGAGGAAAGCGCACGTGCATGCCCCCACTCGAGACGAGGCCTGACTCCCCTGGGGAGACTCAGAAGCACCCCAAGATCCTTGGCAACACTGGAGAGGAATCCTCAGGTTCCGGCCCAGACTCCACACAAGGACTGAGGCCCCGGCATGGACGGGAGACGAATCCCGAGAGGTCCCCTAGCAACTTGCATGAGGACTGGCCTTTCCTGAGGACACCAGAGCGGGTCCCTGAGGTCCCCGTCGTAACTCGATAAGACCTGCCGCAACACGAGAAAATCCAGGAGGTTCTCCCCTCCAGGCGAGATGAGGCCCATTTCCGCTGAGGCGTCTCGAGGCTGATCACACCTCACCTCTGGAACTTCGAAAGGGTCCTTCACGCCCTTGGTGCAAATCAAGAAGTTCCCCGACATACCCGTCTCCCCTCGAGAGGAATCACGAGGGTCCCGCCCACATCCAGAGGAGCCCCGTTTCCGCCTCGTAGCTCGAGATGAGCGATCCTTACCCTGCTTCATCGGGAAAGAGTTCCCGGCGTTCCCGTCGCATCTCAAGAGGAGGCCCTCTCAACAGGAACGGTGAGAGGAACTCCAGGGTCGTGCCACCATTCCAAGAGTCCCCCAGATGTCTCAGTCCATTCCAAGGGAACCTCTTTTCCCTTCACCGGCTCGTCTTTCACGCCGAGGATCGACTCAGACCAAGGTGGCACGTGGCACAGCCCTGTGGGAAAGCCTCGTGGGAAAGCCTCGAGGGACAGCCTCGAGAGAAAGCAACAGATCCCTTGATCCACGTGACAGGAAGCGTGACACTACTGCTGCAGCTCGGGAGGAAAGCGCACGTGCATGCTCCCACTCGAGACGAGGCCTGACTCCCCTGGGGAGACTCAGAAGCACCCCAAGATCCATGGCAACACTGGAGAGGTATCCTCAGGTTCCGGCCCCGACTCCACACAAGGACTGAGGCCCCGGCATGGACGGGAGAGGAATCCCGAGAGGTCCCCTAGCAACTCGCATGGGGACTGGCCTTTCCTGAGGCCACCATAGCGGGTCCCTGACTTCCCCGTCGTAACTCGAGAAGACCAGCCGCAACTCGAGAAAATCCAGGAGGTTCTCCCCTCCATGCGAGATGAGGCCCATTTCCGCTGAGGCGTCTCGAGGCTGATCACACCTCACCTCTGGAACTTCGAAAGGGTCCTTCACACCCTTGGTGCAAATCAAGAAGTTCCCCGACATACCCGTCTCCACTCTAGAGGAATCACGAGGGTCCCGTTCACATCCAGAGGAGCCCCGTTTCCGCCTCGTAGCTCGAGATGAGGGATCCTTTCCCTGCTTCTTCAGGAAAGAGTTCCCGGCGTTCCCGACGCATCTCAAGAGGAGGCCCTCTCAACAGGAACGGCGAGAGGAACTCCAGGGTCGTGCCACCATTCCAAGAGTCCCCCAGATGTCTCAGTCCATTCCAGAGGAACCTCTTTTCCCTTCACCGGCACGTCTTTCACGCCGAGGATCGACTCACACCAAGGTGGCACGTGGCACAGCCCTGTGGGAAAGCCTCGTGGGAAAGCCTCGAGGGACAGCCTCGAGAGAAAGCAACAGATCCCTTGACCCACGTGACAGGAAGCGTGACACTACTGCTGCAGCTCGGGAGGAAAGCGCACGTGCATGCCCCCACTCGAGACGAGGCCTGACTCCCCTGGGGAGACTCAGAAGCACCCCAAGATCCATGGCAACACTGGAGAGGAATCCTCAGGTTCCGGCCCAGACTCCACACAAGGACTGAGGCCCCGGCATGGACGGGAGAGGAATCCCGAGAGGTCCCCTAGCAACTCGCATGGGGACTGGCCTTTCCTGAGGCCACCAGAGCGGGTCCCTGAGGACCCCGTCGTAACTCGAGAAAACATGCCGCAACTCGAGAAAATCCAGGAGGTTCTCCCCTCCAGGCGAGATGAGGCCCATTTCCGCTGAGGCGTCTCGAGGCTGATCACACCTCACCTCTGGAACTTCGAAAGGGTCCTTCACACCCTTGGTGCAAATCAAGAAGTTCCCCGACATACCCGTCTCCACTCTAGAGGAATCACGAGGGTCCCGTCCACATCCAGAGGAGCCCCGTTTCCGCCTCGTAGCTCGAGATGAGGGATCCTTTCCCTGCTTCGTCAGGAAAGAGTTCCCGGCGTTCCCGACGCATCTCAAGAGGAGGCCCTCTCGACAGGAACGGCGAGAGGAACTCCAGGGTCGTGCCACCATTCCAAGAGTCCCCCAGATGTCTCAGTCCATTCCAGAGGAACCTCTTTTCCCGTCACCGGCACGTCTTTCACGCCGAGGATCGACTCACACCAAGGTGGCACGTGGCACAGCCCTGTGGGAAAGCCTCGTGGGAAAGCCTCGAGGGACAGCCTCGAGAGAAAGCAACAGATCCCTTGACCCACGTGACAGGAAGCGTGACACTACTGCTGCAGCTCGGGAGGAAAGCGCACGTGCATGCCCCCACTCGAGACGAGGCCTGACTCCCCTGGGGAGACTCAGAAGCACCCCAAGATCCATGGCAACACTGGAGAGGAATCCTCAGGTTCCGGCCCCGACTCCACACAAGGACTGAGGCCCCGGCATGGACGGCATAGGAATCCCGAGAGGTCCCCTAGCAACTCGCATGGGGACTGGCCTTTCCTGAGGCCACCAGAGCGGGTCCCTGAGGTCCCCGTCGTAACTTGAGAAGACCTGCCGCAACTCGAGAAAATCCAGGAGGTTCTCCCCTCCAGGCGAGATGAGGCCCATTTCCGCTGAGGCGTCTCGAGGCTGATCACACCTCACCTCTGTAACTTTGAAAGGCTCCTTCACACCCTTGGTGCAAATCAAGAAGTTCCCCGCCATACCCGTCTCCACTCGATTGGAAACACGTGGGTCCCGCCCACATCCAGAGGAGCCCCGTTTCCGCCTCGTAGCTCGAGATGAGGGATCCTTTCCCTGCTTCGTCGGGAAAGAGTTCCCGGAGTTCCCGTCGAACCTCAAGAGGAGGCCCTCTCAACAGGAACGGCGAGAGGAACTCCAGGGTCATGCCACAATTCCAAGAGTCCCCCAGATGTCTCAGTCCATTCCAGAGGAACCTCTTTTCCCTTCACCGGCTCGTCTTTCACGCCGAGGATCGACTCACAACAAGGTGGCACGTGGCACAGCCCTGTGGGAAAGCCTCGTGGGAAAGCCTCGAGGGAAAGCCACAGATCCCTTGATCCACATGACAGGAAGCGTGACACTACAGCTGCAGCTCGGGAGGGAAGCGCACGTGGATGCCCCCACTCGAGAAGGGGCCTGACTCCCCTCGGGAGACTCAGAAGCACCCCAAGATCCATGGCAACACTGGAGAGGAATCCTCAGGTTCGGCCCCGACTCCACACAAGGTCTTAGGCCCCAGCATGGATGGGAGAAGAATCCCGAGATGGCCCATAGCAACTCGCACGGGGACTGGCCTTTCTTGAGGCCACCAGAGCGGGTCCCTGAGGTCCCCGTCGTAACTCGAGAAAACCTGCCGCAACTCGAGAAAATCCAGGAGGTTCTCCCCTCCAGGCGAAATGAGGCCCATTTCCGCTGAGGCGTCTCGAGGCTGATCACACCTCACCTCTGGAACTTCGAAAGGGTCCTTCACGCCCTTGGTGCAAATCAAGAAGTTCCCCGACATGCCCGTCTCCCCTCGAGAAGAATCACGAGGGTCCCGCCCACATCCAGAGGAGCCCCGTTTCCGCATCGTAGCTCGAGATGAGCGATCCTTTCCCTGCTTCGTCGGGAAAGAGTTCCCGGCGTTCCTGTCGCATCTCAAGAGGAGGCCCTCTCAACAGGAACGGCGAGAGGAACTCCAGGGTCGTGCCACCATTCCAAGAGTCCCCCAGATGTCTCAGTCCATTCCAAGGGAACCTCTTTTCCCTTCACCGGCTCGTCTTTCCCGCCGAGGATCGACTCCCACCAAGGTGGCACGTGGCACAGAACTGTGGGAATGCCTAGTCGGAAAGCCTCGAGGGACACCCTCGAGAGAAAGCCACAGATCCCTTGATCCACGTGACAGGAAGCGTGACACTACTGCTGCCTCTCGGGAGGAAAGCGCACGTGCATGCCCCCACTCGAGACGAGGCCTGACTCCCCTGGGGAGACTCAGAAGCACCCCAAGATCCATGGCAACACTGGAGAGGAATCCTCAGGTTCCGGCCCCAACTCCACACAAGGTCTTAAGCCCCGGCATGGACGGGAGAGGAATCCCGAGATGGCCCCTAGCAACTCGCATTGGGACTGGCCTTTCCAGAGGCCACCAGAGCGGGTCCCTGAAGTCCCCGTCGTAACTGGAGAAGACCTGCCGCAACTCGAGAAAATCCAGGAGGTTCTCCCCTCCAGGCGAGATGAGGCCCATTTCCGCTGAGGCGTCTCGAGGCTGATCACACCTCACCTCTGGAACTTCGCAAGGGTCCTTCACACCCTTGGTGCAAATCAAGAAGTTCCCCGACATACCCGTCTCCACTCGAGAGGAAACACGAGGGTCCCGCCCACATCCAGAGGAGCCCCGTTTCCGCCTCGTAGCTCGAGATGAGGGATCCTTTCCCTGCTTCGTCGGGAAAGAGTTCCCGGCGTTCCCGTCGCATCTCAAGAGGAGGCCCTCTCAACATGAACGGCGAGAGGAACTCCAGGGTCCTGCCACCATTCCAAGAGTCCCCCAAATGTCTCAGTCCATTCCAGAGGAGCCTCTTTTCCATTCACCGGCTCGTCTTTCACGCCGAGGATCGACTCCCACCAAGGTGGTACGTGGCACAGCACTGTGGGAAAGCCTCGTGGGCAAGCCTCGAGGGACAGCCTCGAGGGAAAGCCACAGATCCCGTGATCCACGTGACAGGAAGCGTGACACTACTGCTGCAGCTCGGGAGGAAAACGCACGTGCATGTCCCCACTCGAGACGAGGCCTGACTCCCCTGGGGAGACTCAGAAGCACCCCAAGATCCATGGCAACACTGGAGAGGAATCCTCATGTTCCGGCCCCGACTCCACACAAGGACTGAGGCCCCGGCATGGACGGGAGAGAAATCCCGAGAGGTCCCCTAGCAACTCTCATGGGGACTGGCCTTTCCGGAGGCCACCAGAGCGGGTCCCTGAGGTCCCCGTCGTAACACGAGAAGACCTGCCGCAACTCGAGAAAATCCAGGAGGTTCTCCCCTCCAGGCGAGATGAGGCCCATTTCCGCTGAGGCGTCTCGAGGCTGATCACACCTCACCTCTGGAACTTCGAAAGACTCCTTCACACCCTTGGTGCAAATGAAGAAGTTCCCCGACATACCCGTCTCCACTCGAGAGGAATCACGAGGGTCCCGCCCACATCCAGAGGAGCCCCGTTTCGGCCTCGTAGCTCGAGATGAGGGATCCTTTCCCTGCTTCGTCGGGAAAGAGTTCCCGGCATTCCCGTCGCATCTCAAGTGGAGGCCCTCTCAACAGGAACGGCGAGAGGAACTCCAGGGTCGTGCCACCATTCCAAGAGTCCCCGAGATGTCTCATTCCATTCCAGAGGAACCTCTTTTCCCTTCACCGGCTCGTCTTTCCCGCCGAGGATCGACTCCCACCAAGGTGGCACGTGGCACAGCCCTGTGGGAAAGCCTCGTGGGAAAGCCTCGAGGGACAGCCTCGAGAGAAAGCCACAGATCCCTTGATCCACGTGACAGGAAGCGTGACAATACTGCTGCAGCTCGGGAGGAAAGCGCACGTGCATGCCCCCACTCGAGACGAGGCCTGACTCCCCTGGGAAGACTCAGAAGCACCCCAAGATCCATGGCAACACTGGAGAGGAATAGTCAGGTTCCGGCCCCGACTCCACACAAGGTCTTAAGTCCCGGCATGGACGGGAGAGGAATCCCGAGATGGCCCCTAGCAACTCGCATGGGGACTGGCCTTTCCTGAGGCCACAAGAGCGGGTCCCTGAGGTCCCCGTCGTAACTCGAGAAGACCTGCCGCAACTCGAGAAAATCCAGGAGGTTCTCCCCTCCAGGCGAAATGAGGCCCATTTCCGCTGAGGCGTCTCGAGGCTGATCACACCTCACCTCTGGAACTTCGAAAGACTCCTTCACACCCAGGGTGCAAATGAAGAAGTTCCCCGAAATACCCGTCTCCACTCGAGAGGAATCACGAGGGTCCCGCCCACATCCAGAGGAGCCCCGTTTCGGCCTCGTAGCTCGAGATGAGGGATCCTTTCCCTGCTTCGTCGGGAAAGAGTTCCCGGCCTTCCCGTCGCATCTCAAGAGGAGGCCCTCTCAACAGGAACGGCGAGAGGAACTCCAGGGTCGTGCCACCATTCCAAGAGTCCCCCAGATGTCTCATTCCATTCCAGAGGAACCTCTTTTCCCTTCACCGGCTCGTCTTTCCCGCCGAGGATCGACTCCCACCAAGGTGGCACGTGGCACATACTGTGGGAATGCCTCGTCAGAAAGCCTCGAGGGACAGCCTCGAGAGAAAGCCACAGATCCCTTGATCCACGTGACAGGAAGCGTGACACTACTGCTGCAGCTCGGGAGGAAAGCGCACGTGCATGCCCCCACTCGAGACGAGGCCTGACTCCCCTGGGGAGACTCAGAAGCACCCCAAGATCCATGGCAACACTGGAGAGGAATCCTCAGGTTCCGGCCCCGACTCCACACAAGGTCTTAAGCCCCGGCATGGACGGGAGAGGAATCCCGAGATGGCCCCTAGCAACTCGCATTGGGACTGGCCTTTCCAGAGGCCACCAGAGCGGGTCCCTGAGGTCCCCGTCGTAACTGGAGAAGACCTGCCACAACTCGAGAAAATCCAGGAGGTTCTCCCCTCCAGGCGAGATGAGGCCCATTTCCGCTGAGGCGTCTCGAGGCTGATCACACCTCACCTCTGGAACTTCGAAAGACTCCTTCACACCCTTGGTGCAAAAGAAGAAGTTCCCCGACATACCCGTCTCCACTCGAGAGGAACCACGAGGGTCCCGCCCACATCCAGAGGAGCCCCGTTTCGTCCTCGTAGCTCGAGATGAGGGATCCTTTCCCTGCTTCGTCGGGAAAGAGTTCCCGGCATTCCCGTCGCATCTCAAGTGGAGGCCCTCTCAACAGGAACGTCGAGAGGTACTCCAGGGTCGTGCCACCATTCCAAGAGTCCCCCAGATGTCTCATTCCATTCCAGAGGAACCTCTTTTCCCTTCACCGGCTCGTCTTTCCCGCCGAGGATCGACTCCCACCAAGGTGGCACGTGGCACAGCCCTGTGGGAAAGCCTCGTCGGAAAGCCTCGAGGGACAGCCTCGAGAGAAAGCCACAGATCCCTTGATCCACGTGACAGGAAGGGTGACACTACTGCTGCAGCTCGGGAGGAAAGCGCACGTGCATGCCCCCACTCGAGACGAGGTCTGACTCCCCTGGGGAGACTCAGAAGCACCCCAAGATCCATGGCAACACTGGAGAGGAATCCTCAGGTTCCGGCCCCGACTGAACACAAGGTCTTAAGCCCCGGCATGGACGGGAGAGGAATCCCGAGTTGGCCCCTAGCAACTCGCACGGGGACTGGCCTTTCCTGAGGCCACAAGAGCGGGTCCCTGAGGTCCCCGTCGTAACTCGAGAAGACCTGCCGCAACTCGAGAAAATCCAGGAGGTTCTCCCCTCCAGGCCAGATGAGGCCCATTTCCGCTGAGGCGTCTCGAGGCTGATCACACCTCACCTCTGGAACTTCGAAAGACTCCTTCACACCCTTGGTGCAAATGAAGAAGTTCCCCGAAATACCCGTCTCCACTCGAGAGGAATCACGAGGGTCCCGCCCACATCCAGAGGAGCCCCGTTTCGGCCTCGTAGCTCGAGATGAGGGATCCTTTCCCTGCTTCGTCGGGAAAGAGTTCCCGGCATTCCCGTCGCATCTCAAGAGGAGGCCCTCTCAACAGGAACGGCGAGAGGAACTCCAGGGTCGTGCCACCATTCCAAGAGTCCCGCAGATGTCTCATTCCATTCCAGAGGAACCTCTTTTCCCTTCACCGGCTCGTCTTTCCCGCCGAGGATCGACTCCCACCAAGGTGGCACGTGGCACACAACTGTGGGAATGCCTCGTCGGAAAGCCTCGAGGGACAGCCTCGAGAGAAAGCCACAGATCCCTTGATCCACGTGACAGGAAGCGTGACACTACTGCTGCCGCTCGGGAGGAAAGCGCACGTGCATGCCCCCACTCGAGACGAGGCCTGACTCCCCTGGGGAGACTCAGAAGCACCCCAAGATCCATGGCAACACTGGAGAGGAATCCTCAGGTTCCGGCCCCGACTCCACACAAGGTCTTAAGCCCCGGCATGGACGGGAGAGGAATCCCGAGATGGCCCCTAGCAACTCGCATTGGGACTGGCCTTTCCAGAGGCCACCAGAGGCGGGTCCCTGAAGTCCCCGTCGTAACTGGAGAAGACCTGCCGCAACTCGAGAAAATCCAGGAGGTTCTCCCCTCCAGGCGAGATGAGGCCCATTTCCGCTGAGGCGTCTCGAGGCTGATCACACCTCACCTCTGGTACTTCGCAAGGGTCCTTCACACCCTTGGTGCAAATCAAGAAGTTCCCCGACATACCCGTCTCCACTCGAGAGGAAACACGAGGGTCCCGCCCACATCCAGAGGAGCCCCGTTTCCGCCTCGTAGCTCGAGATGAGGGATCCTTTCCCTGCTTCGTCGGGAAAGAGTTCCCGGCGTTCCCGTCGCATCTCAAGAGGAGGCCCTCTCAACATGAACGGCGAGAGGAACTCCAGGGTCCTGCCACCATTCCAAGAGTCCCCCAAATGTCTCAGTCCATTCCAGAGGAGCCTCTTTTCCATTCACCGGCTCGTCTTTCACGCCGAGGATCGACTCCCACCAAGGTGGTACGTGGCACAGCCCTGTGGGAAAGCCTCGTGGGCAAGCCTCGAGGGACAGCCTCGAGGGAAAGCCACAGATCCCGTGATCCACGTGACAGGAAGCGTGACACTACTGCTGCAGCTCGGGAGGAAAGCGCACGTGCATGCCCCCACTCGAGACGAGGCCTGACTCCCCTGGGGAGACTCAGAAGCACCCCAAGATCCATGGCAACACTGGAGAGGAATCCTCATGTTCCGGCCCCGACTGCACACAAGGACTGAGGCCCCGGCATGGACGGGAGAGAAATCCCGAGAGGTCCCCTAGCAACTCTCATGGGGACTGGCCTTTCCGGAGGCCACCAGAGCGGGTCCCTGAGGTCCCCGTCGTAACACGAGAAGACCTGCCGCAACTCGAGAAAATCCAGGAGGTTCTCCCCTCCAGGCGAGATGAGGCCCATTTCCGCTGAGGCGTCTAGAGGCTGATCACACCTCACCTCTGGAACTTCGAAAGACTCCTTCACACCCTTGGTGCAAATGAAGAAGTTCCCCGACATACCCGTCTCCACTCGAGAGGAATCACGAGGGTCCCGCCCACATCCAGAGGAGCCCCGTGTTTCGGCCTCGTAGCTCGAGATGAGGGATCCTTTCCCTGCTTCGTCGGGAAAGAGTTCCCGGCATTCCCGTCGCATCTCAAGTGGAGGCCCTCTCAACAGGAACGGCGAGAGGAACTCCAGGGTCGTGCCACCATTCCAAGAGTCCCCGAGATGTCTCATTCCATTCCAGAGGAACCTCTTTTCCCTTCACCGGCTCGTCTTTCCCGCCGAGGATCGACTCCACCAAGGTGGCACGTGGCACAGCCCTGTGGGAAAGCCTCGTGGGAAAGCCTCGAGGGACAGCCTCGAGAGAAAGCCACAGATCCCTTGATCCACGTGACAGGAAGCGTGACAATACTGCTGCAGCTCGGGAGGAAAGCGCACGTGCATGCCCCCACTCGAGACGAGGCCTGACTCCCCTGGGAAGACTCAGAAGCACCCCAAGATCCATGGCAACACTGGAGAGGAATCCTCAGGTTCCGGCCCCGACTCCACACAAGGTCTTAAGTCCCGGCATGGACGGGAGAGGAATCCCGAGATGGCCCCTAGCAACTCTCATGGGGACTGGCCTTTCCGGAGGCCACCAGAGCGGGTCCCTGAGGTCCCCGTCGTAACTCGAGAAGACCTGCCGCAACTCGAGAAAATCAAGGAAGTTCTCCCCTCCAGGCGAGATGAGGCCATTTCCGCTGAGGCGTCTCGAGGCTGATCACACCTCACCTCTGGAACTTCGAAAGACTCCTTCACACCCTTGGTGCAAATGAAGAAGTTCCCCGAAATACCCGTCTCCACTCGAGAGGAATCACGAGGGTCCCGTCCACATCCAGAGGAGCCCCGTTTTGGCCTCGTAGCTCGAGATGAGGGATCCTTTCCCTGCTTCGTCGGGAAAGAGTTCCCGGCATTCCCGTCGCACCTCAAGAGGAGGCCCTCTCAACAGGAACGGCGAGAGGAACTCCAGGGTCGTGCCACAATTCCAAGAGTCCCCCAGATGTCTCAGTCCACTCCAGAGGAACCTCTTTTCCCTTCACCGGCTCGTCTTTCACGCCGAGGATCGACTCACACCAAGGTGGCACGTGGCACAGCCCTGTGGGAAAGCCTCGTGGGAAAGCCTCGAGGGAAAGCCACAGATCCCTTGATCCACATGACAGGAAGTGTGACACTACTGCTGCAGCTCGGGAGGGAAGCGCACGTGGATGCCCCCACTCGAGAAGGGGCCTGACTCCCCTCGGGAGACTCAGAAGCACCCCAAGATCCATGGCAACACTGGAGAGGAATCCTCAGGTTCGGCCCCGACTCCACACAAGGTCTTAGGCCCCGGCATGGATGGGAGAGGAATCCCGAGATGGCCCCTAGCAACTCGCACGGGGACTGGCCTTTCTTGAGGCCACCAGAGCGGGTCCCTGAGGTCCCCGTCGTAACTCGAGAAAACCTGCCGCAACTCGAGAAAATCCAGGAGCTTCTCCCCTCCAGGCGAGATGAGGCCCATTTCCGCTGAGGCGTCTCGAGGCTGATCACACCTCGCCTCTGGAACTTCGAAAGGGTCCTTCACGCCCTTGGTGCAAATCAAGAAGTTCCCCGACATGCCCGTCTCCCCTCGAGAAGAATCACGAGGGTCCCACCCACATCCAGAGGAGCCCCGTTTCCGCATCGTAGCTCGAGATGAGCGATCCTTTCCCTGCTTCGTCGGGAAAGAGTTCCCGGCGTTCCCGTCGCATCTCAAGAGGAGGCCCTCTCAACAGGAACGGCGAGAGGAACTCCAGGGTCGTGCCACCATTCCAAGAGTCCCCCAGATGTCTCAGTCCATTCCAAGGGAACCTCTTTTCCCTTCACCGGCTCGTCTTTCACGCCGAGGATCGACTCACACCAAGGTGGCACGTGGCACAGCCCTGTGGGAAAGCCTCGTGGGAAAGCCTCGAAGGACAGCCTCGAGAGAAAGCAACAGATCCCTTGATCCACATGACAGGAAGCGTGACACTACTGCTGCAGCTCGGGAGGAAAGCGCACGTGCATGCCCCCACTCGAGACGAGGCCTGACTCCCCTGGGGAGACTCAGAAGCACCCCAAGATCCTTGGCAACACTGGAGAGGAATCCTCAGGTTCCGGCCCCGACTCCACACAAGGACTGAGGCCCCGGCATGGACGGGAGAGGAATCCCGAGAGGTCCCCTAGCAACTCGCATGGGGACTGGCCTTTCCTGAGGCCACCAGAGCGGGTCCCTGAGGTCCCCGTCGTAACTCGAGAAGACCTGCCGCAACTCGAGAAAATCCAGGAGGTTCTCCCCTCCAGGCGAGATGAGGCCCATTTCCGCTGAGGCGTGTCGAGGCTGATCACACCTCACCTCTGTAACTTTGAAAGGCTCCTTCACACCCTTGGTGCAAATCAAGAAGTTCCCCGACATACCCGTCTCCACTCGAGAGGAAACACGTGGGTCCCGCCCACATCCAGGGGAGCCCCGTTTCCGCCTCGTAGCTCGAGATGAGGGATCCTTTCCCTGCTTCGTCGGGAAAGAGTTCCCGGCGTTCCCGTCGCACCTCAAGAGGAGGCCCTCTCAACAGGAACGGCGAGAGGAACTCCAGGGTCGTGCCACAATTCCAAGAGTCCCCCAGATGTCTCAGTCCATTCCAGAGGAACCTCTTTTCCCTTCACCGGCTCGTCTTTCACGCCGAGGATCGACTCACACCAAGGTGGCACGTGGCACAGCCCTGTGGGAAAGCCTCGTGGGAAAGCCTCGAGGGACAGCCTCGAGAGAAAGCAACAGATCCCTTGACCCACGTGACAGGAAGCGTGACACTACTGCTGCAGCTCGGGAGGAAAGCGCACGTGCATGCCCCCACTCGAGAGGAGGCCTGACTCCCCTGGGGAGACTCAGAAGCACCCCAAGATCCATGGCAACACTGGAGAGGAATCCTCAGCTTCCGGCCCAGACTCCACACAAGGACTGAGGCCCCGGCATGGACGGGAGAGGAATCCCGAGAGGTCCCCTAGCAACTCACGAGGGGACTGGCCTTTCCTGAGGCCACCAGAGCGGGTCCCTGAGGTCCCCGTCGTAACTCGAGAAGACCTGCCGCAACTCGAGAAAATCCAGGAGGTTCTCCCCTCCAGGCGAGATGAGGCCCATTTCCGCTGAGGCGTCTCGGGGCTGATCACACCTCACCTCTGTAACTTTGAAAGGCTCCTTCACACCCTTGGTGCAAATCAAGAAGTTCCCCGACATACCCGTCTCCACTCGAGAGGAAACACGTGGGTCCCGCCCACATCCAGGGGAGCCCCGTTTCCGCCTCGTAGCTCGAGATGAGGGATCCTTTCCCTGCTTCGTCGGGAAAGAGTTCCCGGCGTTCCCGTCGCACCTCAAGAGGAGGCCCTCTCAACAGGAACGGCGAGAGGAACTCCAGGGTCGTGCCACAATTCCAAGAGTCCCCCAGATGTCTCAGTCCATTCCAGAGGAACCTCTTTTCCCTTCACCGGCTCGTCTTTCACGCCGAGGATCGACTCACAACAAGGTGGCACGTGGCACAGCCCTGTGGGAAAGCCTCGTGGGAAAGCCTCGAGGGAAAGCCACAGATCCCTTGATCCACATGACAGGAAGCGTGACACTACTGCTGCAGCTCGGGAGGGAAGCGCACGTGGATGCCCCCACTCGAGAAGGGGCCTGAGTCCCCTCGGGAGACTCAGAGGCACCCCAAGATCCATGGCAACACTGGAGAGGAATCCTCAGGTTCGGCCCCGACTCCACACAAGGTCTTAGGCCCCGGCATGGATGGGAGAGGAATCCCGAGATGGCCCCTAGCAACTCGCACGGGGACTGGCCTTTCTTGAGGCCACCAGAGCGGGTCCCTGAGGTCCCCGTCGTAACTCGAGAAAACCTGCCGCAACTCGAGAAAATCCAGGAGGTTCTCCCCTCCAGGCGAGATGAGGCCCATTTCCGCTGAGGCGTCTCGAGGCTGATCACACCTCACCTCTGGAACTTCGAAAGGGTCCTTCACGCCCTTGGTGCAAATCAAGAAGATACCCGACATGCCCGTCTCCCCTCGAGAAGAATCACGAGGGTTCCGCCCACATCCAGAGGAGCCCCGTTTCCGCATCGTAGCTCGAGATGAGCGATCCTTTCCCTGCTTCGTCGGGAAAGAGTTCCCGGCGTTCCCGTCGCATCTCAAGAGGAGGCCCTCTGAACAGGAACGGCGAGAGGAACTCCAGGGTCGTGCCACCATTCCAAGAGTCCCCCAGATGTCTCAGTCCATTCCAAGGGAACCTCTTTTCCCTTCACCGGCTCGTCTTTCACGCCGAGGATCGACTCACACCAAGGTGGCACGTGGCACAGCCCTGTGGGAAAGCCTCGTGGGAAAGCCTCGAAGGACAGCCTCGAGAGAAAGCAACAGATCCCTTGATCCAGATGACAGGAAGCGTGACACTACTGCTGCAGCTCGGGAGGAAAGCGCACGTGCATGCCCCCACTCGAGACGAGGCCTGACTCCCCTGGGGAGACTCAGAAGCACCCCAAGATCCATGGCAACACTGGAGAGGAATCCTCAGGTTCCGGCCCCGACTCCACACAAGGACTGAGGGCCCGGCATGGACGGGAGAGGAATCCCGAGAGGTCCCCTAGCAACTCACATGGGGACTGGCCTTTCCTGAGGCCACCAGAGCGGGTCCCTGAGGTCCCCGTCGTAACTCGAGAAGACCTGCCGCAACTCGAGAAAATCCAGGAGGTTCTCCCCTCCAGGCGAGATGAGGCCCATTTCCGCTGAGGCGTCTCGAGGCTGATCACACCTCACCTATGGAACTTCGAAAGAGTCCTTCACGCCCTTGGTGCAAATCAAGAAGTTCCCCGACATACCCGTGTCCCCTCGAGAGGAATCACGAGGGTCCCGCCCACATCCAGAGGAGCCCCGTTTCCGCCTCGTAGCTCGAGATGAGGGATCCTTTCCCTGCTTCATCGGGAAAGAGTTCCCGGCGTTCCCGTCGCATCTCAAGAGGAGGCCCTCTCAACAGGAAAGGCGAGAGGAACTCCAGGGTCGTGCCACCATTCCAAGAGTCCCCCAGATGTCTCAGTCCATTCCAAGGGAACCTCTTTTCCCTTCACCGGCTCGTCTTTCACGCCGAGGATCGACTCACACAAAGGTGGCACGTGGCACAGCCCTGTGGGAAAGCCTCGTGGGAAAGCCTCGAGGGACAGCCTCGAGAGAAAGCAACAGATCCCTTGACCCACGTGACAGGAAGCGTGACACTACTGCTGCAGCTCGGGAGGAAAGCGCACGTGCATGCCCCCACTCGAGACGAGGCCTGACTCCCCTGGGGAGACTCAGAAGCACCCCAAGATCCATGGCAACACTGGAGAGGAATCCTCAGGTTCCGGCCCCGACTCCACACAAGGACTGAGGCCCCGGCATGGACGGGAGAGGAATCCCGAGAGGTCCCCTAGCAACTCGAATGGGAACTGGTCTTTCCTGAGGCCACCAGAGCGGGTCCCTGAGGTCCCCGTCGTAACTCGAGAAAACATGCCGCAACTCGAGAAAATCCAGGAGGTTCTCCCCTCCAGGCGAGATGAGGCCCATTTCCGCTGAGGCGTCTCGAGGCTGATCACACCTCACCTCTGGAACTTCGAAAGGGTCCTTCACACCCTTGATGCAAATCAAGAAGTTCCCCGACATACCCGTCTCCACTCTAGAGGAATCACGAGGGTCCCGTCCACATCCAGAGGAGCCCCGTTTCCGCCTCGTAGCTCGAGATGAGGGATCCTTTCCCTGCTTCGTCAGGAAAGAGTTCCCGGCGTTCCCGACGCATCTCAAGAGGAGGCCCTCTCAACAGGAACGGCGAGAGGAACTCCAGGGTCGTGCCACCATTCCAAGAGTCCCCCAGATGTCTCAGTCCATTCCAGAGGAACCTCTTTTCCCGTCACCGGCACGTCTTTCACGCCGAGGATCGACTCACACCAAGGTGGCACGTGGCACAGCCCTGTGGGAAAGCCTCGTGGGAAAGCCTCGAGGGACAGCCTCGAGAGAAAGCAACAGATCCCTTGACCCACGTGACAGGAAGCGTGACACTACTGCTGCAGCTAGGGAGGAAAGCGCACGTGCATGCCCCCACTCGAGACGAGGCCTGACTCCCCTGGGGAGACTCAGAAGCACCCCAAGATCCTTGGCAACACTGGAGAGGAATCCTCAGGTTCCGGCCCAGACTCCACACAAGGACTGAGGCCCCGGCATGGACGGGAGAGGAATCCCGAGAGGTCCCCTAGCAACTCGCATGGGGACTGGCCTTTCCTGAGGCCACCAGAGCGGGTCCCTGAGGTCCCCGTCGTAACTCGAGAAGACATGCCGCCACTCGAGAAAATCCAGGAGGTTCTCCCCTCCAGGCGAGATGAGGCCCATTTCCGCTGAGGCGTCTCGAGGCTGATCACACCTCACCTCTGGAACTTCGAAAGGGTCCTTCACACCCTTGGTGCAAATCAAGAAGTTCCCCGACATACCCGTCTCCACTCTAGAGGAATCACGAGGGTCCCGTCCACATCCAGAGGAGCCCCGTTTCCGCCTCCTAGCTCGAGATGAGGGATCCTTTCCCTGCTTCGTCAGGAAAGAGTTCCCGGCGTTCCCGACGCATCTCAAGAGGAGGCCCTCTCAACAGGAACGGCGAGAGGAACTCCAGGGTCGTGCCACCATTCCAAGAGTCCCCCAGATGTCTCAGTCCATTCCAGAGGAACCTCTTTTCCCGTCACCGGCACGTCTTTCACGCCGAGGATCGACACACACCAAGGTGGCACGTGTCACAGCCCTGTGGGAAAGCCTCGTGGGAAAGCCTCGAGGGACAGCCTCGAGAGAAAGCAACAGATCCCTTGACCCACGTGACAGGAAGCGTGACACTACTGCTGCAGCTAGGGAGGAAAGCGCACGTGCATGCCCCCACTCGAGACGAGGCCTGACTCCCCTGGGGAGACTCAGAAGCACCCCAAGATCCATGGCAACACTGGAGAGGAATCCTCAGGTTCCGGCCCCGACTCCACACAAGGATTGAGGCCCCGGCATGGACGGGAGAGGAATCCCGAGTGGTCCCCTAGCAACTCGCATGGGGACTGGCCTTTCCTGAGGCCACCAGAGCGGGTCCCTGAGGTCCCCGTCGTAACTCGAGAAGACATGCCGCAACTCGAGAAAATCCAGGAGGTTCTCCCCTCCAGGCGAGATGAGGCCCATTTCCGCTGAGGCGTCTCGAGGCTGATCACACCTCACCTCTGGAACTTCGAAAGGGTCCTTCACACCCTTGGTGCAAATCAAGAAGTTCCCCGACATACCCATCTCCACTCTAGAGGAATCACGAGGGTCCCGTCCACATCCAGAGGAGCCCCGTTTCCGCCTCCTAGCTCGAGATGAGGGATCCTTTCCCTGCTTCGTCAGGAAAGAGTTCCCGGCGTTCCCGACGCATCTCAAGAGGAGGCCCTCTCAACAGGAACGGCGAGAGGAACTCCAGGGTCGTGCCACCATTCCAAGAGTCCCCCAGATGTCTCAGTCCATTCCAGAGGAACCTCTTTTCCCGTCACCGGCACGTCTTTCACGCCGAGGATCGACTCACACCAAGGTGGCACGTGGCACAGCCCTGTGGGAAAGCCTCGTGGGAAAGCCTCGAGGGAAAGCCACAGATCCCTTGATCCACATGACAGGAAGCGTGACACTACTGCTGCAGCTCGGGAGGGAAGCGCACGTGGATGCCCCCACCCGAGAAGGGGCCTGACTCCCCTCGGGAGACTCAGAAGCACCCCAAGATCCATGGCAACACTGGAGAGGAATCCTCAGGTTCGGCCCCGACTCCACACAAGGTCTTAGGCCCCGGCATGGATGGGAGAAGAATCCCGAGATGGCCCCTAGCAACTCGCACGGGGACTGGCCTTTCTTGAGGCCACCAGAGCGGGTCCCTGAGGTCCCCTTCGTAACTCGAGAAAACCTGCCGCAACTCGAGAAAATCCAGGAGGTTCTCCCCTCCAGGCGAGATGAGGCCCATTTCCGCTGAGGCGTCTCGAGGCTGATCACACCTCACCTCTGGAACTTCGAAAGGGTCCTTCACAACCTTGGTGCAAATCAAGAAGTTCCCCGACATACCCGTCTCCCCTCGAGAGGAATCACGAGGGTCCCGCCCACATCCAGAGGAGCCCCGTTTCCGCCTCGTAGCTCGAGATGAGGGATCCTTTCCCTGCTTCATCGGGAAAGAGTTCCCGGCGTTCCCGTCGCATCTCAAATGGAGGCCCTCTCAACAGGAACGGCGAGAGGAACTCCAGGGTCGTTCCACCATTCCAAGAGTCCCCCAGATGTCTCAGTCCATTCCAAGGGAACCTCTTTTCCCTTCACCGGCTCGTCTTTCACGCCGAGGATCGACTCAGACCAAGGTGGCACGTGGCACAGCCCTGTGGGAAAGCCTCGTGGGAAAGCCTCGAGGGACAGCCTCGAGAGAAAGCAACAGATCCCTTGATCCACGTGACAGGAAGCGTGACACTACTGCTGCAGCTCGGGAGGAAAGCGCACGTGCATGCTCCCACTCGAGACGAGGCCTGACTCCCCTGGAGAGACTCAGAAGCACCCCAAGATCCATGGCAACACTGGAGCGGAATCCTCAGTTTCCGGCCCCGACTCCACACAAGGACTGAGGCCCCGGCATGGACGGGAGAGGAATCCCGAGAGGTCCCCTAGCAACTCGCATGGGGACTGGCCTTTCCTGAGGCCACCAGAGCGGGTCCCTGACGTCCCCGTCGTAACTCGAGAAGACCAGCCGCAACTCGAGAAAATCCAGGAGGTTCTCCCCTCCATGCGAGATGAGGCCCATTTCCGCTGAGGCGTCTCGAGGCTGATCACACCTCACCTCTGGAACTTCGAAAGGGTCCTTCACACCCTTGGTGCAAATCAAGAAGTTCCCCGACATACCCGTCTCCACTCTAGAGGAATCACGAGGGTCCCGCCCACATCCAGAGGAGCCCCGTTTCCGCCTCGTAGCTCGAGATGAGGGATCCTTTCCCTGCTTCGTCAGGAAAGAGTTCCCGGCGTTCCCGACGCATCTCAAGAGGAGGCCCTCTCAACAGGAACGGCGAGAGGAACTCCAGGGTCGTGCCACCATTCCAAGAGTCCCCCAGATGTCTCAGTCCATTCCAGAGGAACCTCTTTTCCCGTCACCGGCACGTCTTTCACGCCGAGGATCAACTCACACCAAGGTGGCACGTGGCACAGCCCTGTGGGAAAGCCTCGTGGGAAAGCCTCGAGGGACAGCCTCGAGAGAAAGCAACAGATCCCTTGACCCACGTGACAGGAAGCGTGACACTACTGCTGCAGCTCGGGAGGAAAGCGCACGTGCATGCCCTCACTCGAGACGAGGCCTGACTCCCCTGGGGAGACTCAGAAGCACCCCAAGATCCATGGCAACACTGGAGAGGAATCCTCAGGTTCCGGCCCCGAATCCACACAAGGACTGAGGCCCCGGCATGGACGGGAGAGGAATCCCGAGAGGTCCCCTAGCAACTCGCATGGGGACTGGCCTTTCCTGAGGCCACCAGAGCGGGTCCCTGAGGTCCCCGTCGTAACTCGAGAAGACATGCCGCAACTCGAGAAAATCCAGGAGGTTCTCCCCTCCAGGCGAGATGAGGCCCATTTCCGCTGAGGCGTCTCGAGGCTGATCACACCTCACCTCTGTAACTTTGAAAGGCTCCTTCACACCCTTGGTGCAAATCAAGAAGTTCCCCGACATACCCGTCTCCACTCGAGAAGAAACCCGTGGGTCCCGCCCACATCCAGAACAGCCCCGTTTCCGCCTCGTAGCTCGAGATGAGGGATCCTTTCCCTGCTTCGTCGGGAAAGAGTTCCCGGCTTTCCCGTCGCGCCTCAAGAGGAGGCCCTCTCAACAGGAACGGCGAGAGGAACTCCAGGGTCGTGCCACCATTCCAAGAGTCCCCCAGATGTCTCAGTCCATTCCAGAGGAACCTCTTTTCCCTTCACCGGCTCGTCTTTCACGCCGAGGATCGACTCACACCAAGGTGGCACGTGGCACAGCCCTGTGGGAAAGCCTCGTGGGAAAGCCTCGAGGGAAAGCCACAGATCCCTTGATCCACGTGACAGGAAGCGTGACACTACTGCTGCGGCTCGGGAGGAAAGCGCACGTGCATGCCCCCACTCGAGACGAGGCCTGACTCCCCTGGGGAGACTCAGAAGCACCCCAAGATCCATGGCAACACTGGAGAGGAATCCTCAGGTTCCGGCCCCGACTCCACACAAGGACTGAGACCCCGGCATGGACGGGAGAGGAATCCCGAGAGGACCCCTAGCAACTCGCATGGGGACTGGCCTTTCCTGAGGCCACCAGAGTGGGTCTCTGAGGTCCCCGTCGTAACTCGAGAAGACCTGCCGCAACTCGAGAAAATCCAGGAGGTTCTCCCCTCCAGGCGAGATGAGGCCCATTTCCGCTGAGGCGTCTCGAGGCTGAACACACCTCACCTCTGGAACTTCGAAAGGCTCCTTCACACCCTTGGTGCAAATCAAGAAGTTCCCCGACATACCCGTCTCCACTCGAGAGGAATCACGAGGGTCCCGCCCACATCCAGAGGAGCCCCGTTTCCGCCTCGTAGCTCGAGATGAGGGATCCTTTCCCTGCTTCGTCGGGAAAGAGTTCCCGGCGTTCCCGTCGCATCTCAAGAGGAGGCCCTCTCAACAGGAACGGCGAGAGGAACTCCAGGGTCGAGCCAGCATTCCAAGAGTCCCCCAGATGTCTCAGTCCACTCCAGAGGAACCTCTTTTCCCTTCACCGGCTCGTCTTTCACGCCGAGGATCGACTCACACCAAGGTGGCACGTGGCACAGCCCTGTGGGAAAGCCTCGTGGGAAAGCCTCGAGGGACAGCCTCGAGGG
The DNA here is from genome assembly GCF_023091745.1 of Budorcas taxicolor. Taxonomy (NCBI): domain Eukaryota; kingdom Metazoa; phylum Chordata; class Mammalia; order Artiodactyla; family Bovidae; genus Budorcas; species Budorcas taxicolor. The sequence goes on from NW_026291535.1 coordinate 527,057, forward strand.
AAAGCCACAGATCCCTTGATCCACGTGACAGGAAGCGTGACAATACTGCTGCAGCTCGGGAGGAAAGCGCACGTGCATGCCCCCACTCGAGACCAGGCCTGACTCCCCTGGGGAGACTCAGAAGCACCCCAAAATCCATGGCAACACTGGAGAGGAATCCTCAGGTTCGGTCCCCGACTCCACACAAGGATTGAGGCCCCGGCATGGACGGGAGAGGAATCCCGAGAGGTCCCCTAGCAACTCGCATGGGGACTGGCCCTTCCTGAGGCCACCAGAGCGGGTCCCTGAGGTCCCCGTCGTAACTCGAGAAGACCTGCCGCAACTCCAGAAAATCCAGGAGGTTCTCCCCTCCAGGCGACATGAGGCCCATTTCCGCTGAGGCGTCTCGAGGCTGATCACACCTCACCTCTGGAACTTCGAAAGGGTCCTTCACACCCTTGGTGCAAATCAAGAAGTTCCCCGACATACCCGTCTCCACTCGAGAGGAATCACGAGGGTCCCGCCCACATCCAGAGGAGCCCCGTTTCTGCCTCGTAGCTCGAGATGAGGGATCCTTTCCCTGCTTCGTCGGGAAAGAGTTCCCGGCGTTCCCGTCGAATCTCAAGAGGAGGCCCTCTCTACAGGAACGGCGAGAGGAACTCCAGGGTCGTGCCACCATTCCAAGAGTCCCCAGATGTCTCAGTCCATTCCAGAGGAACCTCTTTTCCCTTCACCGGCTCGTCTTTCACGCCGAGGATCGACTCACACCAAGGTGGCACGTGGCACAGCTCTGTGGGAAAGCCTCGTGGGAAAGCCTCGAGGGACAGCCTCGAGGGAAAGCCACAGATCCCTTGATCCACGTGACAGGAAGCGTGACACTACTGCTGCAGCTCGGGAGGAAAGCGCACGTGCATGCCCCCACTCGAGACGAGGCATGACTCCCCTGGGGAGACTCAGAAGCACCCCAAGTTCCATGGCAACACTGGAGAGGAAACCTCAGGTTCCGGCCCCGACTCCACACAAGGACTGAGGCCCCGGCATGGACGGGAGAGGAATCCCGAGAGGTCCCCTAGCAACTCGCATGGGAACTGGCCTTTCCTGAGGCCACCAGAGCGGGTCCCTGAGGTCCCCGTCGTAACTCGAGAAAACCTGCCGCAACTGGAGAAAATCCAGGAGGTTCTCCCCTCCAGGCGAGATGAGGCCCATTTCCGCTGAGGCGTCTCGAGGCTGATCACACCTCCCCTCTGGAACTTCGAAAGGCTCCTTCACACCCTTGGTGCAAATCAAGAAGTTGCCCGACATACCCGTCTCCACTCGAGAGGAAACACGAGGGTCCCGCCCACGTCCAGAGGAGCCCCGTTTCCGCCTCGTAGCTCGAGATGAGGGATCCTTTCCCTGCTTCGTCGGGAAAGAGTTCCCGGCATTCCCGTCGAATCTCAAGAGGAGGCCGTCTCAACAGGAACGGCGAGAGGAACTCCAGGGTCGTGCCACCATTCCAAGAGTCCCCCAGATGTCTCAGTCCATTCCAGAGGAACCTCTTTTCCCTTCACCGGCTCGTCTTTCACGCCGAGGATCGACTCACACCAAGGTGGCACGTGGCACAGCCCTGTGGGAAAGACTCGTGGGAAAACCTCGAGGGACAGCCTCGAGGGAAAGCCACAGATCCCTTGATCCACGTGACAGGAAGCGTGACACTACTGCTGCAGCTCGGGAGGAAAGCGCACGTGCATGCCCCCACTCGAGACGAGGCCTGACTCCCCTGGGGAGACTCAGAAGCACCCCAAGATCCATGGCAACACTGGAGAGGAAACCTCAGGTTCCAGCCCCGACTCCACACAAGGACTGAGGCCCCGACATGGACGGGAGAGGAATCACGAGAGGCCCCCTATCAACTCGCATGTGGACTGGCCTTTCCTGAGGCCACCAGAGCGGGTCCCTGAGGTCCCCGTCGTAACTCGAGAAGACCTGCCGCAACTCGAGAAAATCCAGGAGGTTCTCCCCTCCAGGCGAGATGAGGCCCATTTCCGCTGAGGCGTCTCGAGGCTGATCACACCTCACCTCTGGAACTTCGAAAGGGTCATTCACACCCTTGGTGCAAATCAAGAAGTTCCCCGACATACCCGTCTCCACTCGAGAGGAATCACGAGGGTCCCGCCCACATCCAGAGGAGTCCCGTTTCCGCCTCATAGCTCGAGATGAGGGATCCTTTCCTTGCTTCGTCGGGAAAGAGTTCCCGGCGTTCCCGTCGCATCTCAAGAGGAGGCCCTCTCAACAGGAAAGGCGAGAGGAACTCCAGGGTCGTGCCACCACTCCAAGAGTCCCCCAGATGTCTCAGTCCATTCCAGAGGAACCTCTTTTCCCTTCACCGGCTCGTCTTTCACGCCGAGGATCGACTCACACCAAGGTGGCACGTGGCACAGCCCTGTGGGAAAGCCTCGTGGGAAAGCCTCGAGGGACAGCCTCGAGGGAAAGCCACAGATCCCTTGATCCACGTGACAGGAAGCGTGACACTACTGCTGCAGCTCGGGAGGAAAGCGCACGTGCATGCCCCCACTCGAGACGAGGCCTGACTCCCCTGGGGAGACTCAGAAGCACCCCAAGATCCATGGCAACACTGGAGAGGAATCCTCAGGTTCCGGCCCCGACTCCACACAAGGACTGAGGCCCCGGCATGGACGGGAGAGGAATCCCGAGAGGTGCCAAAGTTACTCGTATGGGGACCGGCCTTTCCTGAGGCCACCAGAGAGGGTCCCTGAGGTCGCCTTCGTAACTCGAGAAGACCTGACGCAACTCGAGCAAATCCAGGAGGTTCTCCCCTCCAGGCGAGATGAGGCCCATTTCCGCTGAGGCGTCTCGAGGCTGATCACACCTCCCCTCTGGAACTTCGAAAGGCTCCTTCACACCCTTGGTGCAAATCAAGAAGTTCCCCGACATACCCGTCTCCACTCGAGAGGAATCACGAGGGTCCCGCCCACATCCAGAGGAGCCCCGTTTCCGCCTCGTAGCTCGAGATGAGGGATCCTTTCCCTGCTTCGTCGGGAAAGAGTTCCCGGCGTTCCCGTCGCATCTCAAGAGGAGGCCCTCTCAACAGGAACGGCGAGAGGAACTCCAAGGTCGTGCCACCATTCCAAGAGTCCCCCAGATGTCTCAGTCCATTACAGAGGAACCTCTTTTCCCTTCACCGGCTCGTCTTTCACGCCGAGGATCGACTCACACCAAGGTGGCACGTGGCACAGCCCTGTGGGAAAGCCTCGTGGGAAAGCCTCGAGGGACAGCCTCGAGGGAAAGCCACAGATCCCTTGATCCACGTGACAGGAAGCGTGACACTACTGCTGCAGCTCAGGAGGAAAGCGCACGTGCATGCCCCCACTCGAGACGAGGCCTGACTCCCCTCTGGAGACTCAGAAGCACCCCAAGATCCATGGCAACACTGGAGAGGAATCCTCAGGTTCCGGCCCCGACTCCACACAAGGACTGAGGCCCCGGCATGGACGGGAGAGGACACCCGAGAGGTCCCCTAGCAACTCGCATGGGGACTGGCCTTTCCTGAAGCCACCAGAGCGGGTCCCTGAGGTCCCCGTTTAACACGAGAAGACCTGCCGCAACTCGTGAAAATCCAGGAGGTTCTCCCCTCCAGGCGAGATGAGGCCCATTTCCGCTGAGGCGTCTCGACGCTGATCACACCTCACCTCTGGAACTTCGAAAGGGTCCTTCACACCCTTGGTGCAAATCAAGAAGTTCCCCGACATACCCGTCTCCACTCGAGAGGAATCACGAGGGTCCCACCCACATCCAGAGGAGCCCCGGGTCCGCCTCGTAGCTCGAGATGAGGGATCATTACCCTGCTTCGTCGGGAAAGAGTTCCCGGTATTCCCGTCGCATCTCAAGAGGAGGCCCTCTCAACAGGAACGGCGAGAGGAACTCCAGGGTCGTGCCACCATTCCAAGAGTCCCCCAGATGTCTCAGTCCATTCCAGAGGAACCTCTTTTCCCTTCACCGGCTCGTCTTTCACGCCGAGGATCGACTCACAACAAGGTGGTACGTGGCACAGCCCTGTGGGAAAGCCTCGTGGGAAAGCCTCGAGGGACAGCCTCGAGGGAAAGCCACAGATCCCTTGATCCACGTGACAGGAAGCGTGACACTACTGCTGCAGCTCGGGAGGAAAGCGCACGTGCATGCCCCCACTCGAGACGAGGCCTGACTCCCCTGGGGAGGCTCAGAAGCACCCCAAGATCCATGGCAACACTGGAGAGGAATCCTCAAGTTCCGGCCCCGACTCCACACAAGGACTGAGGCCCCGGCATGGACGGGAGAGGAATCCCGAGTGGTCCCCTAGCAACTCGCATGGGGACTGGCTTTTCCTGAGGCCAGCAGAGCGGGTCCCTGAGGTCCCCGTCGTAACTCGAGAAGACCTGCCGCAACTCGAGAAAATCCAGGAGGTTTTCCCCTCCAGGCGAGATGAGGCCCATTTCCGCTGAGGCGTCTCAAGGCTGATCACACCTCACCTCTGGAACTTCGAAAGGGTCCTTCACAACCTTCGTGCAAATCAAGAAGTTCCCCGACATACCCGTCTCCACTCGAGAGGAATCACGAGGGTCCCGCCCACATCCAGAGGAGCCCCGTTTCCGCCTCGTAGCTTGAGATGAGGGATCCTTTCCCTGCCACGTCGGGAAAGAGTTCCCGGCGTTCCCGTCGCATCTCAAGAGCAGGCCCTCTCAACAGGATCGGCGAGAGGAACTCCAGGGTCGTGCCACCATTCCAAGTGTCCCCCAGAAGTCTCAGTCCATTCCAGAGGAACCTCTTTTCCCTTCACCGGCTCGTCTCTCACGCCGAGGATCGACTCCCACCAAGGTGGCACGTGGCACAGCCCTGTGGGTAAGCCTCGTGGGAAAGCCTCGAGGGACAGCCTTGAGGGAAAGCCACAGATCCCTTGATCCACGTGACAGGAAGCGTGACACTGCTGCTGCAGCTCAGGAGGAAAGCGCACGTGCATGCCCCCTCTCGAGACGATGCCTGACTCCCCTGGGGAGACTCAGAAGCACCCCAAGACCAATGGCAACACTGGAGAGGAATCCTCAGGTTCCGGCCCCGACTCCACACAAGGTCTTAAGCCCCGGCATGGACGGGAGAGGAATCCCGAGATGGCCCCTAGCAACTCGCATGGGGACTGGCTTTTGCTGAGGCCACCAGAGCGGGTCCCAGAGGTCCCCGTCGTAACTCGAGAAGACCTGCTGCAACTCGAGAAATCCAGGAGGTTCTCCCATCCAGGCCAGATGACACCCATTTCCGCTGAGGCGTCTCGAGGCTTCTCACACCTCACCTCTGGAACTATGAAAGGGTCCTTCACACCCTTGGTGCAAATCAAGAAGTTCCCCGACATACCCGAATCCACTCCAGAGGAATCACGAGGGTCCCGCCCACATCCAGAGGAGCCCCGTTTCCGCCTCGTAGCTCGAGATGAGGGATCCTTTCCCTGCTTCGTCGGGAAAGAGTTCTCGGCGTTCCCGTCGCATCTCAAGAGGAGGCATTCTCAACGGGAACGGCGAGAGGAACACCAGGATCGTGCCACCATTCCAAGAGTCCCCCAAATGTCTCAGTCCATTCCAGAGGAGCCTCTTTTCCCTTCACCAGCTCGTCTTTCAGGCCGAGGATCGACTCCCACCAAGGTGGCACGTGGCACAGCCCTGTGGGAAAGCCTCGTGGGAAAGCCCCCATCGGAAGCCTCGAGGGAATCCACAGATCCCTTGATCCACATGACAGGAAGCGTGACACTACTGCTGCAGCTCGGGAGGAAAGCGCACGTGCATGCCCCGAATCGAGACGAGGCCTGACTCCCCTGGGGAGTCTCAGAAGCACCCCAAGATCCATGGCAACACTGGAGAGGAATCCTCAGGTGGCGGCCCCGACTCCACACAAGGACTGAGGCCCCGGCATGGACGGGAGAGGAATCCCGAGATGGCCCCTAGCAACTCTCATGGGGACTGGCCTTTCCTGAGGCCACCAGAGCGGTTCCCTGAGGTCCCAGTCGTAACTCGAGAATACCTGCCGCAACTCGAGAAAATCCAGGAGGTTCTCCCCTCCAGGCGAGATGAGGCCCATTTCCGCTGAGGCCTCTCGAGGCTGATCACACCTCACCTCTGGAACTTCGAAAGGGTCCTTCACACCCTTGGTGCAAATCAAGAAGTTCCCCGACATACCCGTCTCCACTCGAGAGGAATCACGAGGGTCCCGCCCACATCCAGAGGAGCCCCGTTTCCGCCTCGTAGCTTGAGATGAGGGATCCTATCCCTGCTTCGTCGGGAAAGAGTTCCCGGCGTTCCCGTCGCATCTGAAGAGGAGGCCCTCTCAACAGGAACGGCGAGAGGAACTCCAGGGTCGTGCCACCATTCCAAGAGTCCCCCAGATGTCTCAGTCCATTCCAGAGGAACCTCTTTTCCCTTCACCGGCTCGTCTTTCACGCCGAGGATCGACTCCTACCAAGGTGGCACGTGGCACAGCCCTGTGGGAAAGCCTCGTGGGAAAGCCTCGAGGGACAGCCACGAGGGAAAGCCACAGATCCCTTGATCCACGTGACAGGAAGTGTGACACTACTGCTGAAGCTCGGGAGGAAAGCGCAATTGCATGCCCCCACTCGAAACGATGCCTGACTCCCCTGGGGAGACTCAGAAGCACCCCAAGGTCCATGGCAACATTGGAGAGGAATCCTCAGGTTCCGGCCCCGACTCCACACAAGGTCTTAAGCCCCGGCATAGACGGGAGAGGGATCCCGAGATGGCCCCTAGCAACTCGCATGGGGACTGGCCTTTCCTGAGGCCACCAGAGCGGGTCCCTGAGGTCCCCGTCGTAACTCGAGAAGACCTGCCGCAACTCGAGAAAATCCAGGAGGTTCTCCCCTCCAGGCGAGATGAGGCCCATTTCCGCTGAGGCGTCTCGAGGCTGATCACACCTCACCTCTGGAACTTCGAAAGGGTCCTTCACACCCTTGGTGCAAATCAAGAAGTTCCCCGACATACCCGGCTCCACTCGAGAGGAATCACGAGGGTCCCGCCCACATCCAGAGGAGCCCCGTTTCCGCCTCGTAGCTCGAGATGAGGGATCCTTTCCCTGCTTCGTCGGGAAAGAGTTCCCGGCGTTCCCGTCGCATCTCAAGAGGAGGCCCTCTCAACAGGAACGGCGAGAGGAACTCCAGGGTCGTGCCACCATTCCAAGAGTCCCCCAGATGTCTCCGTCCATTCCAGAGGAACCTCTTTTCCCTTCACCGGCTCGTCTTTCACGCCGAGGATCGACTCACAGCAAGGTGGCACGTGGCACAGCCCTGTGGGAAAGCCTCGAGGGACAGCCTCGAGGGAAAGCCACAGATCCCTTGATCCACGTGACAGGAAGCGTGACACTACTGCTGCAGCTCGGGAGGAAAGCGCACGTGCATGCCCCCACACGAGACGATGCCTGACTCGCCAGGGGAGACTGAGAAGCACCCCAAGATCCATGGCAACACTGGAGAGGAATCCTCAGGTTCCGGCCCCGACTTCACACAAGGTCTTAAGCCCCGGCATGGACGGGAGAGGAATCCCGAGATGGCCCCTAGCAACTCGCATGGGGACTTGCCTTTCCTGAGGCCACCAGAGCGGGTCCCTGAGGTCCCCGTCGTAACTCGAGAAGACCTGCCGCAATTCGAGAAAATCCAGGAGGTTATCCCCTCCAGGCGAGATGAGGCCCATTTCCGCTGAGGCGTCTCGAGGCTGATCACACCTCACCTCTGGAACTTCGAAAGGGTCCTTCACACCCTTGGTGCAAATCAAGAAGTTCCCCGACATACCCGTCTCCACTCGAGAGGAAACACGAGGGTCCCGCCCACATCCAGAGGAGCCCCGTTTCCACCTCGTAGCTCGAGATGAGGGATCCTTTCCCTGCTTCGTCGGGAAAGAGTTCCCGGCGTTCCCGTGGGATCTCAAGAGGAGGCCCTCCCAACAGGAACGGCGAGAGGAACTCCAGGGTCGTGCCACCATTCCAAGAGTCCCCCAGATGTCTCAGTCCATTCCAGAGGAACCTCTTTTCCCTACACCGGCTCGTCTTTCACGCCGAGGATCGACTCACACCAAGGTTGCATGTGGCACAGCCCTTTGGGAAAGCCTCGTGGGAAAGCCCCCATCGGAAGCCTCGAGGGAATCCACAGATCCCTTGATCCACGTGACAGGAAGCGTGACACTACTGCTGCAGCTCGGGAGGAAAGCGCACGTGCATGCCCCCACTCGAGACGAGGCCTGACTCCCCTGGGGAGACTCAGAAGCACCCCAAGATCCATGGCAACACTGGAGAGGAATCCTCAGGTTCCGGCCCCGACTCCACACAAGGACTGAGGCCGCGGCATGGACGGAAGAGGAATCCCGAGAGGTCCCCTAGCACCTCGCATGGGGACTGGCCTTTCCTGAGGACACCAGAGCGGGTCCCTGAGGTCCCCGTCGTAAGTCGAGAAGACCTGCCGCAACTCGAGAAAATCCAGGAGGTTCTCCCCTTCAGGCGAGATGAGGCCATTTCCGCTGAGACGTCTCGAGGCTGATCACACCTCACCTCTGGAACTTCGAAAGGGTCCTTCACACCCTTGGTGCAAATCAAGAAGTTCCCCGACATACCCGTCTCTACTCGAGAGGAATCACGAGGGTCCCGCCCACATCCAGAGGAGCCCCGTTTCCGCCTCGTAGCTCGAGATGAGGGATCCTTTCCCTGCTTCGTCGGGAAAGAGTTCCCGGCGTTCCCGTCGCATCTCAAGAGGAGGCCCTCTCAACAGGAACGGCGAGAGGAACTCCAGGGTCGTGCCACCATTCCAAGAGTCCCCCAGATGTCTCCGTCCATTCCAGAGGAACCTCTTTTCCCTTCACCGGCTCGTCTTTCACGCCGAGGATCGACTCCCACCAAGGTGGCAAGTGGCAAAACCCCGTGGGAAAGCCTCGTGGGAAAGCCTCGAGGGACAGCCTCGAGGGAAAGCCACAGATCCCTTGATCCACGTGACAGGAAGCGTGACACTACTGCTGCAGCTCGGGAGGAAAGCGCACGTGCATGCCCCCACTCGGGACGATGCCTGACTCCCCTGGGGAGACTGAGAAGCACCCCAAGATCCATGGCAACACTGGAGAGGAATCCTCAGGTTCCGGCCCCGACTCCACACAAGGTCTTAAGTGCCGGCATAGACGGGAGAGGGATCCCGAGATGGCCCCTAGCAACTCGCATGTGGACTGGCCTTTCCTGAGGCCACCAGAGCGGGTCCCTGAGGTCCCCGTCGTAACTCGAGAAGACCTGCCGCAACTCGAGAAAATCCAGGAGGTTCTCCCCTCCAGGCGAGATGAGGCCCATTTCCGCTGAGGCGTCTCGAGGCTGATCACACCTCACCTCTGGAACTTCGAAAGGGTCCTTCACAACCTTCGTGCAAATCAAGAAGTTCCCCGACATACCCGTCTCCACTCGAGAGGAATCACGAGGGTCCCGCCCACATCCAGAGGAGCCCCGTTTCCGCCTCGTAGCTTGAGATGAGGGATCCTTTCCCTGCCACGTCGGGAAAGAGTTCCCGGCGTTCCCGTCGCATCTCAAGAGGAGGCCCTCTCAACAGGATCGGCGAGAGGAACTCCAGGGTCGTGCCACCATTCCAAGTGTCCCCCAGATGTCTCAGTCCATTCCAGAGGAACCTCTTTTCCCTTCACCGGCTCGTCTCTCACGCCGAGGATCGACTCCCACCAAGGTGGCACGTGGCACAGCCCTGTGGGTAAGCCTCGTGGGAAAGCCTCGAGGGACAGCCTCGAGGGAAAGCCACAGATCCCTTGATCCACGTGACAGGAAGCGTGACACTGCTGCTGCAGCTCAGGAGGAAAGCGCACGTGCATGCCCCCTCTCGAGACGATGCCTGACTCCCCTGGGGAGACTCAGAAGCACCCCAAGATCCATGGCAACACTGGAGAGGAATCCTCAGGTTCCGGCCCCGACTCCACACAAGGTCTTAAGCCCCGGCATGGACGGGAGAGGAATCCCGAGATGGCCCCTAGCAACTCGCATGGGGACTGGCTTTTGCTGAGGCCACCAGAGAGGGTCCCTGAGGTCCCCGTCGTAACTCGAGAAGACCTGCTGCAACTCGAGAAATCCAGGAGGTTCTCCCATCCAGGCCAGATGAGACCCATTTCCGCTGAGGCGTCTCGAGGCTTCTCACACCTCACCTCTGGAACTATGAAAGGGTCCTTCACACCCTTGGTGCAAATCCAGAAGTTCCCCGTCATACCCGAATCCACTCCAGAGGAATCACGAGGGTCCCGCCCACATCCAGAGGAGCCCCGTTTCCGCCTCGTAGCTCGAGATGAGGGATCCTTTCCCTGCTTCGTCGGGAAAGAGTTCTCGGCGTTCCCGTCGCATCTCAAGAGGAGGCACTCTCAACGGGAACGGCGAGAGGAACACCAGGATCGTGCCACCATTCCAAGAGTCCCCCAAATGTCTCAGTCCATTCCAGAGGAGCCTCTTTTCCCTTCACCGGCTCGTCTTTCAGGCCGAGGATCGACTCCCACCAAGGTGGCACGTGGCACAGCCCTGTGGGAAAGCCTCGTGGGAAAGCCCCCATCGGAAGCCTCGAGGGAATCCACAGATCCCTTGATCCACGTGACAGGAAGGGTGACACTACTGCTGCAGCTCGGGAGGAAAGCGCACGTGCATGCCCCCACACGAGACGAGGCCTGACTCACCTGGGGAGACTCAGAAGCACCCCAAGATCCATGGCAACACTGGAGAGGAATCCTCAGGTTCCGGCCCCGACTCCACACAAGGACTGAGGCCCCGGCATGGACGGGAGAGGAATCCCGAGAGGTCCCCTAGCACCTCGCATGGGGACTGGCCTTTCCTGAGGCCACCAGAGCGGGTCCCTGAGGTCCCCGTCGTAAGTCGAGAAGACCTGCCGCAACTCGAGAAAATCCAGGAGGTTCTCCCCTCCAGGCGAGATGAGGCCATTTCCGCTGAGACGTCTCGAGGCTGATCACACCTCACCTCTGGAACTTCGAAAGGGTCATTCACACCCTTGGTGCAAATCAAGAAGTTCCCCGACATACCCGTCTCTACTCGAGAGGAATCACGAGGGTCCCGCCCACATCCAGAGGAGCCCCGTTTCCGCCTCGTAGCTCGAGATGAGGGATCCTTTCCCTGCTTCGTCGGGAAAGAGTTCCCGGCGTTCCCGTCGCATCTCAAGAGGAGGCCCTCTCAACAGGAACGGCGAGAGGAACTCCAGGGTCGTGCCACCATTCCAAGAGTCCCCCAGATGTCTCCGTCCATTCCAGAGGAACCTCTTTTCCCTTCACCGGCTCGTCTTTCACGCCGAGGATCGACTCCCACCAAGGTGGCAAGTGACAAAACCCCGTGGGAAAGCCTCGTGGGAAAGCCTCGAGGGACAGCCTCGAGGGAAAGCCACAGATCCCTTGATCCACGTGACAGGAAGCGTGACACTACTGCTGCAGCTCGGGAGGAAAGCGCACGTGCATGCCCCCACTCGAGACGATGCCTGACTCCCCTGGGGAGACTGAGAAGCACCCCAAGATCCATGGCAACACTGGAGAGGAATCCTCAGGTTCCGGCCCCGACTCCACACAAGGTCTTAAGTGCCGGCATAGACGGGAGAGGGATCCCGAGATGGCCCCTAGCAACTCGCATGTGGACTGGCCTTTCCTGAGGCCACCAGAGCGGGTCCCTGAGGTCCCCGTCGTAACTCGAGAAGACCTGCCGCAACTCGAGAAAATCCAGGAGGTTCTCCCCTCCAGGCGAGATGAGGCCCATTTCCGCTGAGGCGTCTCGAGGCTGATCACACCTCACCTCTGGAACTTCGAAAGGGTCCTTCACAACCTTCGTGCAAATCAAGAAGTTCCCCGACATACCCGTCTCCACTCGAGAGGAATCACGAGGGTCCCGCCCACATCCAGAGGAGCCCCGTTTCCGCCTCGTAGCTTGAGATGAGGGATCCTTTCCCTGCCACGTCGGGAAAGAGTTCCCGGCGTTCCCGTCGCATCTCAAGAGGAGGCCCTCTCAACAGGATCGGCGAGAGGAACTCCAGGGTCGTGCCACCATTCCAAGTGTCCCCCAGATGTCTCAGTCCATTCCAGAGGAACCTCTTTTCCCTTCACCGGCTCGTCTCTCACGCCGAGGATCGACTCCCACCAAGGTGGCACGTGGCACAGCCCTGTGGGTAAGCCTCGTGGGAAAGCCTCGAGGGACAGCCTCGAGGGAAAGCCACAGATCCCTTGATCCACGTGACAGGAAGCGTGACACTGCTGCTGCAGCTCAGGAGGAAAGCGCACGTGCATGCCCCCTCTCGAGACGATGCCTGACTCCCCTGGGGAGACTCAGAAGCACCCCAAGATCCATGGCAACACTGGAGAGGAATCCTCAGGTTCCGGCCCCGACTCCACACAAGGTCTTAAGCCCCGGCATGGACGGGAGAGGAATCCCGAGATGGCCCCTAGCAACTCGCATGGGGACTGGCTTTTGCTGAGGCCACCAGAGAGGGTCCCTGAGGTCCCCGTCGTAACTCGAGAAGACCTGCTGCAACTCGAGAAATCCAGGAGGTTCTCCCATCCAGGCCAGATGAGACCCATTTCCGCTGAGGCGTCTCGAGGCTTCTCACACCTCACCTCTGGAACTATGAAAGGGTCCTTCACACCCTTGGTGCAAATCCAGAAGTTCCCCGTCATACCCGAATCCACTCCAGAGGAATCACGAGGGTCCCGCCCACATCCAGAGGAGCCCCGTTTCCGCCTCGTAGCTCGAGATGAGGGATCCTTTCCCTGCTTCGTCGGGAAAGAGTTCTCGGCGTTCCCGTCGCATCTCAAGAGGAGGCACTCTCAACGGGAACGGCGAGAGGAACACCAGGATCGTGCCACCATTCCAAGAGTCCCCCAAATGTCTCAGTCCATTCCAGAGGAGCCTCTTTTCCCTTCACCGGCTCGTCTTTCAGGCCGAGGATCGACTCCCACCAAGGTGGCACGTGGCACAGCCCTGTGGGAAAGCCTCGTGGGAAAGCCCCCATCGGAAGCCTCGAGGGAATCCACAGATCCCTTGATCCACGTGACAGGAAGGGTGACACTACTGCTGCAGCTCGGGAGGAAAGCGCACGTGCATGCCCCCACACGAGACGAGGCCTGACTCACCTGGGGAGACTCAGAAGCACCCCAAGATCCATGGCAACACTGGAGAGGAATCCTCAGGTTCCGGCCCCGACTCCACACAAGGACTGAGGCCCCGGCATGGACGGGAGAGGAATCCCGAGAGGTCCCCTAGCACCTCGCATGGGGACTGGCCTTTCCTGAGGCCACCAGAGCGGGTCCCTGAGGTCCCCGTCGTAAGCCGAGAAGACCTGCCGCAACTCGAGAAAATCCAGGAGGTTCTCCCCTCCAGGCGAGATGAGGCCATTTCCGCTGAGACGTCTCGAGGCTGATCACACCTCACCTCTGGAACTTCGAAAGGGTCATTCACACCCTTGGTGCAAATCAAGAAGTTCCCCGACATACCCGTCTCTACTCGAGAGGAATCACGAGGGTCCCGCCCACATCCAGAGGAGCCCCGTTTCCGCCTCGTAGCTCGAGATGAGGGATCCTTTCCCTGCTTCGTCGGGAAAGAGTTCCCGGCGTTCCCGTCGCATCTCAAGAGGAGGCCCTCTCAACAGGAACGGCGAGAGGAACTCCAGGGTCGTGCCACCATTCCAAGAGTCCCCCAGATGTCTCCGTCCATTCCAGAGGAACCTCTTTTCCCTTCACCGGCTCGTCTTTCACGCCGAGGATCGACTCCCACCAAGGTGGCAAGTGACAAAACCCCGTGGGAAAGCCTCGTGGGAAAGCCTCGAGGGACAGCCTCGAGGGAAAGCCACAGATCCCTTGATCCACGTGACAGGAAGCGTGACACTACTGCTGCAGCTCGGGAGGAAAGCGCACGTGCATGCCCCCACTCGAGACGATGCCTGACTCCCCTGGGGAGACTGAGAAGCACCCCAAGATCCATGGCAACACTGGAGAGGAATCCTCAGGTTCCGGCCCCGACTCCACACAAGGTCTTAAGTGCCGGCATAGACGGGAGAGGGATCCCGAGATGGCCCCTAGCAACTCGCATGTGGACTGGCCTTTCCTGAGGCCACCAGAGCGGGTCCCTGAGGTCCCCGTCGTAACTCGAGAAGACCTGCCGCAACTCGAGAAAATCCAGGAGGTTCTCCCCTCCAGGCGAGATGAGGCCCATTTCCGCTGAGGCGTCTCGAGGCTGATCACACCTCACCTCTGGAACTTCGAAAGGGTCCTTCACAACCTTCGTGCAAATCAAGAAGTTCCCCGACATACCCGTCTCCACTCGAGAGGAATCACGAGGGTCCCGCCCACATCCAGAGGAGCCCCGTTTCCGCCTCGTAGCTTGAGATGAGGGATCCTTTCCCTGCCACGTCGGGAAAGAGTTCCCGGCGTTCCCGTCGCATCTCAAGAGGAGGCCCTCTCAACAGGATCGGCGAGAGGAACTCCAGGGTCGTGCCACCATTCCAAGTGTCCCCCAGATGTCTCAGTGCATTCCAGAGGAACCTCTTTTCCCTTCACCGGCTCGTCTCTCACGCCGAGGATCGACTCCCACCAAGGTGGCACGTGGCACAGCCCTGTGGGTAAGCCTCGTGGGAAAGCCTCGAGGGACAGCCTCGAGGGAAAGCCACAGATCCCTTGATCCACGTGACAGGAAGCGTGACACTGCTGCTGCAGCTCAGGAGGAAAGCGCACGTGCATGCCCCCTCTCGAGACGATGCCTGACTCCCCTGGGGAGACTCAGAAGTACCCCAAGATCCATGGCAACACTGGAGAGGAATCCTCAGGTTCCGGCCCCGACTCCACACAAGGTCTTAAGCCCCGGCATGGACGGGAGAGGAATCCCGAGATGGCCCCTAGCAACTCGCATGGGGACTGGCTTTTGCTGAGGCCACCAGAGAGGGTCCCTGAGGTCCCCGTCGTAACTCGAGAAGACCTGCTGCAACTCGAGAAATCCAGGAGGTTCTCCCATCCAGGCCAGATGAGACCCATTTCCGCTGAGGCGTCTCGAGGCTTCTCACACCTCACCTCTGGAACTATGAAAGGGTCCTTCACACCCTTGGTGCAAATCCAGAAGTTCCCCGTCATACCCGAATCCACTCCAGAGGAATCACGAGGGTCCCGCCCACATCCAGAGGAGCCCCGTTTCCGCCTCGTAGCTCGAGATGAGGGATCCTTTCCCTGCTTCGTCGGGAAAGAGTTCTCGGCGTTCCCGTCGCATCTCAAGAGGAGGCACTCTCAACGGGAACGGCGAGAGGAACACCAGGATCGTGCCACCATTCCAAGAGTCCCCCAAATGTCTCAGTCCATTCCAGAGGAGCCTCTTTTCCCTTCACCGGCTCGTCTTTCAGGCCGAGGATCGACTCCCACCAAGGTGGCACGTGGCACAGCCCTGTGGGAAAGCCTCGTGGGAAAGCCCCCATCGGAAGCCTCGAGGGAATCCACAGATCCCTTGATCCACGTGACAGGAAGGGTGACACTACTGCTGCAGCTCGGGAGGAAAGCGCACGTGCATGCCCCCACACGAGACGAGGCCTGACTCACCTGGGGAGACTCAGAAGCACCCCAAGATCCATGGCAACACTGGAGAGGAATCCTCAGGTTCCGGCCCCGACTCCACACAAGGACTGAGGCCCCGGCATGGACGGGAGAGGAATCCCGAGAGGTCCCCTAGCACCTCGCATGGGGACTGGCCTTTCCTGAGGCCACCAGAGCGGGTCCCTGAGGTCCCCGTCGTAAGTCGAGAAGACCTGCCGCAACTCGAGAAAATCCAGGAGGTTCTCCCCTCCAGGCGAGATGAGGCCATTTCCGCTGAGACGTCTCGAGGCTGATCACACCTCACCTCTGGAACTTCGAAAGGGTCCTTCACACCCTTGGTGCAAATCAAGAAGTTCCCCGACATACCCGTCTCTACTCGAGAGGAATCACGAGGGTCCCGCCCACATCCAGAGGAGCCCCGTTTCCGCCTCGTAGCTCGAAATGAGGGATCCTTTCCCTGCTTCGTCGGGAAAGAGTTCCCGGCATTCCCGTCGCATCTCAAGAGGAGGCCCTCTCAATAGGAACTGCGAGAGGAACTCCAGGGTCGTGCCACCATTCCAAGAGTCCCCCAGATGTCTCAGTCCATTCCAGAGGAAACTCTTTTCCCTTCACCGGCTCGTCTTTCCCGCCGAGGATCGACCCCCACCAAGGTGGCACGTGGCACATAACTGTGGGAATGCCTCGTGGGAAAGCCTCTAGGGACAGCCTCGAGAGAAAGCCACAGATCCCTTGATCCACGTGACAGGAAGCGTGACACTACTGCTGCAGCTCGGGAGGAAAGCGCACGTGCATGCCCCCACTCGAGACGAGGCCTGACTCCCCTGGGGAGACTCAGAAGCACCCCAAGATCCATGGCAACACTGGAGAGGAATCCTCAGGTGGTGGCCCCGACTCCATACAAGGACTGAGGCCCCGGTATGGACGGGAGAGAAATCCCGAGAGGTCCCCTAGCAACTCTCATGGGGACTGGCCTTTCCGGAGGCCACCAGAGCGGGTCCCTGAGGTCCCCGTCGTAACTCGAGAAGACCTGCCGCAACTCGAGAAAATCAAGGAAGTTCTCCCCTGCAGGCGAGATGAGGCCCATTTCCGCTGAGGCGTCTCGAGGCTGATCAAACCTCACCTCTGGAACTTCGAAAGACTCCTTCACACGCTTGGTGCAAATGAAGAAGTTCCCCGAAATACCCGTCTCCACTCGACAGGAATCACGAGGGTCCCGCCCACATCCAGAGGAGCCCCGTTTTGGCCTCGTAGCTCGAGATGAGGGATCCTTTCCCTGCTTCGTCGGGAAAGAGTTCCCGGCATTCCCGTCGCATCTCAAGAGGAGGCCCTCTCAACAGGAACGGCGAGAGGAACTCCAGGGTCGTGCCACCATTCCAAGAGTCCCCCAGATGTCTCATTCCATTCCAGAGGAACCTCTTTTCCCTTCACCGGCTCGTCTTTTCCGCCGAGGATCGACTCCCACCAAGGTGGCACGTGGCACAGAACTGTGGGAATGCCTCGTCGGAAAGCCTCGAGGGACAGCCTCGAGAGAAAGCCACAGATCCCTTGATCCCGTGAAAGGAAGCGTGACACTACTGCTGCAGCTCGGGAGGAAAGCGCACGTGCATGCCCCCACTCGAGACGAGGCCTGACTCCCCTGGGGAGACTCAGAAGCACCCCAAGATCCATGGCAACACTGGAGAGGAATCCTCAGGTTCCGGCCCCGACTCCACACAAGGTCTTAAGCCCCGGCATGGACGGGAGAGGAATCCCGAGATGGCCCCTAGCAACTCGCATTGGGACTGGCCTTTCCAGAGGCCACCAGAGCGGGTCCCTGAAGTCCCCGTCGTAACTGGAGAAGACCTGCTCCAACTCGAGAAAATCCAGGAGGTTCTCCCCTCCAGGCGAGATGAGGCCCATTTCCGCTGAGGCGTCTCGAGGCTGATCACACCTCACCTCTGGAACTTCGGAAGGGTCCTTCACACCCTTGGTGCAAATCAAGAAGTTCCCCGACATAGCCGTCTCCACTCGAGAGGAAACACGAGGGTCCCGCCCACATCCAGAGGAGCCCCGTTTCCGCCTCGTAGCTCGAGATGAGGGATCCTTTCCCTGCTTCGTCGGGAAAGAGTTCCCGGCGTTCCCGTCGCATCTCAAGAGGAGGCCCTCTCAACATGAACGGCGAGAGGAACTCCAGGGTCATGCCACCATTCCAAGAGTCCCCCAAATGTCTCAGTCCATTCCAGAGGAGCCTCTTTTCCATTCACCGGCTCGTCTTTCACGCCGAGGATCGACTCCCACCAAGGTGGCACGTGGCACAGCCTTGTGGGAAAGCCTCGTGGGCAAGACTCGAGGGACAGCCTCGAGGGAAAGCCACAGATCCCGTGATCCACGTGACAGGAAGCGTGACACTACTGCTGCAGCTCGGGAGGAAAGCGCACGTGCATGCCCCCACTCGAGATGAGGCCTGACTCCCCTGGGGAGACTCAGAAGCACCCCAAGATCCATGGCAACACTGGAGAGGAATCCTCAGGTCGCGGCCCCGACTCCACACAAGGACTGAGGCCCTAGCATGGACGGGAGAGAAATCCCGAGAGGTCCCCTAGCAACTCTCATGGGGACTGGCCTTTCCGGAGGCCACCAGAGCGGGTCCCTGAGGTCCCCGTCGTAACTCGAGAAGACCTGCCGCAACTCGAGAAAATCCAGGAGGTTCTCCCCTCCAGGCGAGATGAGGCCCATTTCCGCTGAGGCGTCTCGAGGCTGATCACACCTCACCTCTGGAACTTCGAAAGACTCCTTCACACCCTTGGTGCAAATGAAGAAGTTCCCCGAAATACCCGTCTCCACTCGAGAGGAATCACGAGGGTCCCGCCCACATCCAGAGGAGCCCCGTTTCGGCCTCGTAGCTCGAGATGAGGGATCCTTTCCCTGCTTCGTGGGGAAAGAGTTCCCGGCATTCCCGTCGCATCTCAAGAGGAGGCCCTCTCAACAGGAACGGCGAGAGGAACTCCAGGGTCGTGCCACCATTCCAAGAGTCCCGCAGATGTCTCAGTCCATTCCAGAGGAACCTCTTTTCCCTTCACCGGCTCGTCTTTCCCGCCGAGGATCGACTCCCACCAAGGTGGCACGTGGCACAGAACTGTGGGAATGCCTCGTCGGAAAGCCTCGAGGGACAGCCTCGAGAGAAAGCCACAGATCCCTTGATCCACGTGACAGGAAGCGTGACACTACTGCTGCCGCTCGGGAGGAAAGCGCACGTGCATGCCCCCACTCGAGACGAGGCCTGACTCCCCTGGGGAGACTCAGAAGCACCCCAAGATCCATGGCAACACTGGAGAGGAATCCTCAGGTTCCGGCCCCGACTCCACACAAGGTCTTAAGCCCCGGCATGGACGGGAGAGGAATCCCGAGATGGCCCCTAGCAACTCGCATTGGGACTGGCCTTTCCAGAGGCCACCAGAGCGGGTCCCTGAAGTCCCCGTCGTAACTGGAGAAGACCTGCCGCAACTCGAGAAAATCCAGGAGGTTCTCCCCTCCAGGCGAGATGAGGCCCATTTCCGCTGAGGCGTCTCGAGGCTGATCACACCTCACCTCTGGAACTTCGCAAGGGTCCTTCACACCCTTGGTGCAAATCAAGAAGTTCCCCGACATACCCGTCTCCACTCGAGAGGAAACACGAGGGTCCCGCCCACATCCAGAGGAGCCCCGTTTCCGCCTCGTAGCTCGAGATGAGGGATCCTTTCCCTGCTTCGTCGGGAAAGAGTTCCCGGCGTTCCCGTCGCATCTCAAGAGGAGGCCCTCTCAACAGGAACGGCGAGAGGAACTCCAAGGTCGTGCCACCATTCCAAGAGTCCCCCAGATGTCTCAGTCCATTACAGAGGAACCTCTTTTCCCTTCACCGGCTCGTCTTTCACGCCGAGGATCGACTCACACCAAGGTGGCACGTGGCACAGCCCTGTGGGAAAGCCTCGTGGGAAAGCCTCGAGGGACAGCCTCGAGGGAAAGCCACAGATCCCTTGATCCACGTGACAGGAAGCGTGACACTACTGCTGCAGCTCGGGAGGAAAGCGCACGTGCATGCCCCCACTCGAGACGAGGCCTGACTCCCCTCTGGAGACTCAGAAGCACCCCAAGATCCATGGCAACACTGGAGAGGAATCCTCAGGTTCCGGCCCCGACTCCACACAAGGACTGAGGCCCCGGCATGGACGGGAGAGGAAACCCGAGAGGTCCCCTAGCAACTCGCATGGGGACTGGCCTTTCCTGAAGCCACCAGAGCGGGTCCCTGAGGTCCCCGTTTAACACGAGAAGACCTGCCGCAACTCGTGAAAATCCAGGAGGTTCTCCCCTCCAGGCGAGATGAGGCCCATTTCCGCTGAGGCGTCTCGACGCTGATCACACCTCACCTCTGGAACTTCGAAAGGGTCCTTCACACCCTTGGTGCAAATCAAGAAGTTCCCCGACATACCCGTCTCCACTCGAGAGGAATCACGAGGGTCCCACCCACATCCAGAGGAGCCCCGGGTCCGCCTCGTAGCTCGAGATGAGGGATCATTACCCTGCTTCGTCGGGAAAGAGTTCCCGGTATTCCCGTCACATCTCAAGAGGAGGCCCTCTCAACAGGAACGGCGAGAGGAACTCCAGGGTCGTGCCACCATTCCAAGAGTCCCCCAGATGTCTCAGTCCATTACAGAGGAACCTCTTTTCCCTTCACCGGCTCGTCTTTCATGCCGAGGATCGACTCACACCAAGGTGGCACGTGGCACAGCCCTGTGGGAAAGCCTCGTGGAAAAGCCTCGAGGGACAGCCTCGAGTGAAAGCCACAGATCCCTTGATCCACGTGACAGGAAGCGTGACACTACTGCTGCAGCTCGGGAGGAAAGCGCACGTGCATGCCGCCACTCGAGACGAGCCCTGATTCCCTGGGGAGACTCAGAAGCACCCCAAGATCCATGGCAACACTGGAGAGGAATCCTCAGCTTCCGGCCCCGACTCCACACAAGGACTGAGGCCCCGGCATGGACGGGAGAGGAATCCCGAGAGGTTCCCTAGCAACTCGCATGGGGACTGGCCTTTCCTGAGGCCAGCAGAGCGGGTCCCTGTGGTCCCCGTCGTAACTCGAGAAGACCTGCCACAACTCGAGAAAATCCAGGAGGTTCTCCCCTCCAGGCGAGATGAGGCCCATTTCCGCTGAGGCGTCTCGAGGCTGATCACACCTCACCTCTGGAACTTCGAAAGGGTCCTTCACACCCTTGGTGCAAATCAAGAAGTTCCCCGACATACCCGTCTCCACTCGAGAGGAATCACGAGGGTCCCGCACACATCCAGAGGAGCCCCGTTTCCGCCTCGTAGCTCGAGATGAGGGATCCTGTCCCTGCTTCTTCGGGAAAGAGTTCCCGGCGTTCCCGTCGCATCTCAAGAGGAGGCCCTCTCAACAGGAACGGCGAGAGGAACTCCAGGGTCGTGCCACCTTTCCAAGAGTCCCCCAGATGTCTCAGTCCATTCCAGAGGAAACTCTTTTCCCTTAACCGGCTCGTCTTTCACGCCGAGGATCGACTCACACCAAGGTGGCACGTGGCACAGCCCTGTGGGAAAGCCTCGTGGGAAAGCCTCGAGGGACAGCCTCGAGGGAAAGCCACAGATCCCTTGATCCACGTGACAGGAAGCGTGACACTACTGCTGCAGCTCGGGAGGAAAGCGCACGTGCATGCCCCCACTCGAGACGAGGCTGACTCCCCTGGGGAGACTCAGAAGCACCCAAAGATCCATGGCAACACTGGAGAGGAATCCTCAGGTTCCGGCCCCCACTCCACACAAGGATTGAGGCCCCGGCATGGACGGGAGAGGAAACCCGAGAGGTCCCCTAGCCACTCGCATGGGGACTGGCCTTTCCTGAGGCCACCAGAGCGGGTCCCTGAGGTCCCCGTCGTAACTCGAGAAGACCTGCCGCAACTCGAGAAAATCCAGGAGGTTCTCCCCTCCAGGCGAGATGAGGCCCATTTCCACTGAGGCGTCTCGAGGCTGATCACACCTCACCTCTGGAACTTCGAAAGGGTCCTTCACACCCTTGGTGCAAATCAAGAAGTTTCCCGACATACCCGTCTCCACTCAAGAGGAATCACGAGGGTCCCGCCCACATCCAGAGGAGCCCCGGGTCCGCCTCGTAGCTCGAGATGAGGGATCCTTTCCCTGCTTCGTCGGGAAAGAGTTCCCGGCGTTCCCGTCGCATCTCAAGAGGAGGCCCTCTCAACAGGAACGGCGAGAGGAACTCCAGGGTCGTGCCACCATTCCAAGAGTCCCCCAGATGTCTCAGTCCATTCCAGAGGAACCTCTTTTCCCTTCACCGGCTCGTCTTTCACGCCGAGGATCGACTCACACCAAGGTGGGACGTGGCACAGCCCTGTGGGAAAGCCTCGTGGGAAAGCCTCGAGGGACAGCCTCGAGGGAAAGCCACAGATCCCTTGATCCACGTGACAGGAAGCGTGACACTACTGCTGCAGCTCGGGAGGAAAGCGCACGTGCATGCCCCCACTCGAGACGAGGCCTGACTCCCCTGGGGAGGCTCAGAAGCACCCCAAGATCCATGGAAACACTGGAGAGGAATCCTCAGGTTCCGGCCCCGACTCCACACAAGGACTGAGGCCCCGGCATGGACGGGAGAGGAATCCCGAGTGGTCCCCTAGCAACTCGCATGGGGACTGGCTTTTCCTGAGGCCAGCAGAGCGGGTCCCTGAGGTCCCCGTCGTAACTCGAGAAGACCTGCCGCAACTCGAGAAAATCCAGGAGGTTTTCCCCTCCAGGCGAGATGAGGCCCATTTCCGCTGAGGCGTCTCAAGGCTGATCACACCTCACCTCTGGAACTTCGAAAGGGTCCTTCACAACCTTCGTGCAAATCAAGAAGTTCCCCGACATACCCGTCTCCACTCGAGAGGAATCACGAGGGTCCCGCCCACATCCAGAGGAGCCCCGTTTCCGCCTCGTAGCTTGAGATGAGGGATCCTTTCCCTGCCACGTCGGGAAAGAGTTCCCGGCGTTCCCGTCGCATCTCAAGAGCAGGCCCTCTCAACAGGATCGGCGAGAGGAACTCCAGGGTCGTGCCACCATTCCAAGTGTCCCCCAGAAGTCTCAGTCCATTCCAGAGGAACCTCTTTTCCCTTCACCGGCTCGTCTCTCACGCCGAGGATCGACTCCCACCAAGGTGGCACGTGGCACAGCCCTGTGGGTAAGCCTCGTGGGAAAGCCTCGAGGGACAGCCTTGAGGGAAAGCCACAGATCCCTTGATCCACGTGACAGGAAGCGTGACACTGCTGCTGCAGCTCAGGAGGAAAGCGCACGTGCATGCCCCCTCTCGAGACGATGCCTGACTCCCCTGGGGAGACTCAGAAGCACCCCAAGACCAATGGCAACACTGGAGAGGAATCCTCAGGTTCCGGCCCCGACTCCACACAAGGTCTTAAGCCCCGGCATGGACGGGAGAGGAATCCCGAGATGGCCCCTAGCAACTCGCATGGGGACTGGCTTTTGCTGAGGCCACCAGAGCGGGTCCCCGAGGTCCCGGTCGTAACTCGAGAAGACCTGCTGCAACTCGAGAAATCCAGGAGGTTCTCCCATCCAGGCCAGATGAGACCCATTTCCGCTGAGGCGTCTCGAGGCTTCTCACACCTCACCTCTGGAACTATGAAAGGGTCCTTCACACCCTTGGTGCAAATCAAGAAGTTCCCCGACATACCCGAATCCACTCCAGAGGAATCACGAGGGTCCCGCCCACATCCAGAGGAGCCCCGTTTCCGCCTCGTAGCTCGAGATGAGGGATCCTTTCCCTGCTTCGTCGGGAAAGAGTTCTCGGCGTTCCCGTCGCATCTCAAGAGGAGGCATTCTCAACGGGAACGGCGAGAGGAACACCAGGATCGTGCCACCATTCCAAGAGTCCCCCAAATGTCTCAGTCCATTCCAGAGGAGCCTCTTTTCCCTTCACCAGCTCGTCTTTCAGGCCGAGGATCGACTCCCACCAAGGTGGCACGTGGCACAGCCCTGTGGGAAAGCCTCGTGGGAAAGCCCCCATCGGAAGCCTCGAGGGAATCCACAGATCCCTTGATCCACATGACAGGAAGCGTGACACTACTGCTGCAGCTCGGGAGGAAAGCGCACGTGCATGCCCCGAATCGAGACGAGGCCTGACTCCCCTGGGGAGTCTCAGAAGCACCCCAAGATCCATGGCAACACTGGAGAGGAATCCTCAGGTGGCGGCCCCGACTCCACACAAGGACTGAGGCCCCGGCATGGACGGGAGAGGAATCCCGAGATGGCCCCTAGCAACTCTCATGGGGACTGGCCTTTCCTGAGGCCACCAGAGCGGTTCCCTGAGGTCCCAGTCGTAACTCGAGAATACCTGCCGCAACTCGAGAAAATCCAGGAGGTTCTCCCCTCCAGGCGAGATGAGGCCCATTTCCGCTGAGGCCTCTCGAGGCTGATAACACCTCACCTCTGGAACTTCGAAAGGGTCCTTCACACCCTTGGTGCAAATCAAGAAGTTCCCCGACATACCCGTCTCCACTCGAGAGGAATCACGAGGGTCCCGCCCACATCCAGAGGAGCCCCGTTTCCGCCTCGTAGCTTGAGATGAGGGATCCTATCCCTGCTTCGTCGGGAAAGAGTTCCCGGCGTTCCCGTCGCATCTGAAGAGGAGGCCCTCTCAACAGGAACGGCGAGAGGAACTCCAGGGTCGTGCCACCATTCCAAGAGTCCCCCAGATGTCTCAGTCCATTCCAGAGGAACCTCTTTTCCCTTCACCGGCTCGTCTTTCACGCCGAGGATCGACTCCCACCAAGGTGGCACGTGGCACAGCCCTGTGGGAAAGCCTCGTGGGAAAGCCTCGAGGGACAGCCACGAGGGAAAGCCACAGATCCCTTGATCCACGTGACAGGAAGTGTGACACTACTGCTGAAGCTCGGGAGGAAAGCGCACTTGCATGCCCCCACTCGAAACGATGCCTGACTCCCCTGGGGAGACTCAGAAGCACCCCAAGGTCCATGGCAACATTGGAGAGGAATCCTCAGGTTCCGGCCCCGACTCCACACAAGGTCTTAAGCCCCGGCATAGACGGGAGAGGGATCCCGAGATGGCCCCTAGCAACTCGCATGGGGACTGGCCTTTCCTGAGGCCACCAGAGCGGGTCCCTGAGGTCCCCGTCGTAACTCGAGAAGACCTGCCGCAACTCGAGAAAATCCAGGAGGTTCTCCCCTCCAGGCGAGATGAGGCCCATTTCCGCTGAGGCGTCTCGAGACTGATCACACCTCACCTCTGGAACTTCGAAAGGGTCCTTCACACCCTTGGTGCAAATCAAGAAGTTCCCCGACATACCCGGCTCCACTCGAGAGGAATCACGAGGGTCCCGCCCACATCCAGAGGAGCCCCGTTTCCGCCTCCTAGCTCGAGATGAGGGATCCTTTCCCTGCTTCGTCGGGAAAGAGTTCCCGGCGTTCCCGTCGCATCTCAAGAGGAGGCCCTCTCAACAGGAACGGCGAGAGGAACTCCAGGGTCGTGCCACCATTCCAAGAGTCCCCCAGATGTCTCCGTCCATTCCAGAGGAACCTCTTTTCCCTTCACCGGCTCGTCTTTCACGCCGAGGATCGACTCACAGCAAGGTGGCACGTGGCACAGCCCTGTGGGAAAGCCTCGAGGGACAGCCTCGAGGGAAAGCCACAGATCCCTTGATCCACGAGACAGGAAGCCTGACACTACTGCTGCAGCTCGGGAGGAAAGCGCACGTGCATGCCCCCACACGAGACGATGCCTGACTCGCCAGGGGAGACTGAGAAGCACCCCAAGATCCATGGCAACACTGGAGAGGAATCCTCAGGTTCCGGCCCCGACTTCACACAAGGTCTTAAGCCCCGGCATGGACGGGAGAGGAATCCCGAGATGGCCCCTAGCAACTCGCATGGGGACTTGCCTTTCCTGAGGCCACCAGAGCGGGTCCCTGAGGTCCCCGTCGTAACTCGAGAAGACCTGCCGCAATTCGAGAAAATCCAGGAGGTTATCCCCTCCAGGCGAGATGAGGCCCATTTCCGCTGAGGTGTCTCGAGGCTGATCACACCTCACCTCTGGAACTTCGAAAGGGTCCTTCACACCCTTGGTGCAAATCAAGAAGTTCCCCGACATACCCGTCTCCACTCGAGAGGAAACACGAGGGTCCCGCCCACATCCAGAGGAGCCCCGTTTCCACCTCGTAGCTCGAGATGAGGGATCCTTTCCCTGCTTCGTCGGGAAAGAGTTCCCGGCGTTCCCGTCGCATCTCAAGAGGAGGCCCTCCCAACAGGAACGGCGAGAGGAACTCCAGGGTCGTGCCACCATTCCAAGAGTCCCCCAGATGTCTCAGTCCATTCCAGAGGAACCTCTTTTCCCTACACCGGCTCGTCTTTCACGCCGAGGATCGACTCACACCAAGGTTGCATGTGGCACAGCCCTTTGGGAAAGCCTCGTGGGAAAGCCCCCATCGGAAGCCTCGAGGGAATCCACAGATCCCTTGATCCACGTGACAGGAAGCGTGACACTACTGCTGCAGCTCGGGAGGAAAGCGCACGTGCATGCCCCCACTCGAGACGATGCCTGACTCCCCTGGGGAGACTGAGAAGCACCCCAAGATCCATGGCAACACTGGA
This sequence comes from Budorcas taxicolor, assembly GCF_023091745.1. Taxonomy (NCBI): domain Eukaryota; kingdom Metazoa; phylum Chordata; class Mammalia; order Artiodactyla; family Bovidae; genus Budorcas; species Budorcas taxicolor. The sequence goes on from NW_026291535.1 coordinate 553,272, forward strand.
GAGGAATCCTCAGGTTCCGGCCCCGACTCCACACAAGGACTGAGGCCCCGGCATGGACGGGAGAGGAATCCCGAGAGGTCCCCTAGCACCTCGCATGGGGACTGGCCTTTCCTGAGGCCACCAGAGCGGGTCCCTGAGGTCCCCGTCGTAAGTCGAGAAGGCCTGCCGCAACTCGAGAAAATCCTGGAGGTTCTCCCCTCCAGGCGAGATGAGGCCATTTCCGCTGAGACGTCTCGAGGCTGATCACACCTCACCTCTGGAACTTCGAAAGGGTCCTTCACACCCTTGGTGCAAATCAAGAAGTTCCCCGACATACCCGTCTCTACTCGAGAGGAATCACGAGGGTCCCGCCCACATCCAGAGGAGCCCCGTTTCCGCCTCGTAGCTCGAAATGAGGGATCCTTTCCCTGCTTCGTCGGGAAAGAGTTCGCGGCGTTCCCGTCGCATCTCAAGAGGAGGCCCTCTCAACAGGAACGGCGAGAGGAACTCCAGGGTCGTGCCAACATTCCAAGAGTCCCCCAGATGTCTCAGTCCATTCCAGAGGAACCTCTGTTCCCTTCACCGGCTCGTCTTTCACGCCGAGGATCGACTCACACCAAGGTGGCAAGTGGCACAGCCCCGTGGGAAGCCTCGTGGGAAAGCCTCGAGGGACAGCCTCGAGGGAAAGCCACAGATCCCTTGATCCACGTGACAGGAAGCGTGACACTATTGCTGCAGCTCGGGAGGAAAGCGCACGTGCATGCCCCCACTCGAGACGAGGCCTGACTCCCCTGGGGAGACTGAGAAGCACCCCAAGATCCATGGCAACACTGGAGAGGAATCCTCAGGTTCCGGCCCCGACTCCACACAAGGTCTTAAGTGCCGGCATAGACGGGAGAGGGATCCCGAGATGGCCCCTAGCAACTCGCATGTGGACTGGCCTTTCCTGAGGCCACCAGAGCGGGTCCCTGAGGTCCCCGTCGTAACTCGAGAAGACCTGCCGCAACTCGAGAAAATCCAGGAGGTTCTCCCCTCCAGGCGAGATGAGGCCCATTTCCGCTGAGGCGTCTCGAGGCTGATCACACCTCACCTCTGGAACTTCGAAAGGGTCCTTCACAACCTTCGTGCAAATCAAGAAGTTCCCCGACATACCCGTCTCCACTCGAGAGGAATCACGAGGGTCCCGCCCACATCCAGAGGAGCCCCGTTTCCGCCTCGTAGCTTGAGATGAGGGATCCTTTCCCTGCCACGTCGGGAAAGAGTTCCCGTCGTTCCCGTCGCATCTCAAGAGGAGGCCCTCTCAACAGGATCGGCGAGAGGAACTCCAGGGTCGTGCCACCATTCCAAGTGTCCCCCAGATGTCTCAGTCCATTCCAGAGGAACCTCTTTTCCCTTCACCGGCTCGTCTTTCACGCCGAGGATCGACTCCCACCAAGGTGGCACGTGGCACATACTGTGGGAATGCCTCGTCAGAAAGCCTCGAGGGACAGCCTCGAGAGAAAGCCACAGATCCCTTGATCCACGTGACAGGAAGCGTGACACTACTGCTGCAGCTCGGGAGGAAAGCGCACGTGCATGCCCCCACTCGAGACGAGGCCTGACTCCCCTGGGGAGACTCAGAAGCACCCCAAGATCCATGGTGACACTGGAGAGGAATCCTCAGATTCCAGCCCCGACTCCACACAAGGTCTTAAGCCCCGGCATGAACGGGAGAGGAATCCCGAGATGGCCCCTAGCAACTCGCATGGGGACTGGCCTTTCCTGAGGCCAACAGAGCGGGTCCCTGAGGTCCCCGTCGTAACTGGAGAAGACCTGCCGCAACTCGAGAAAATCCAGGAGGTTCTCCCCTCCAGGGAAGATGAGGCCCATTTCCGCTGAGGCGTCTCGAGGCTGATCACACCTCACCTCTGGAACTTCGCAAGGGTCCTTCACACCCTTGGTGCAAATCAAGAAGTTCCCCGACATACCCGTCTCCACTCGAGAGGAATCACGAGGGTCCCGCTCACATCCAGAGGAGCCCCGTTTCCGCCTCGTAGCTCGAGATGAGGGATCCTTTCCCTGCTTCGTCGGGAAAGAGTTCCCGGCGTTCCCGTCGCATCTCAAGAGGAGGCCCTCTCAACAGGAACGGCGAGAGGAACTCCAGGGTCGTGCCACCATTCCAAGAGTCCCCCAGATGTCTCAGTCCATTCCAGAGGAACCTCTTTTCCCTTCACCGGCTCGTCTTTCACGCCGAGGATCGACTCCCACCAAGGTGGCACGTGGCACAGCCCTGTGGGAAAGCCTCGTGGGCAAGCCTCGAACGAAAGCCTCGAGGGAAGCACAGATCCCTTGATCCACGTGACAGGAAGCGTGACACTACTGCTGCAGCTCGGGAGGAAAGCGCACGTGCATGCCCCCACTCGAGACGAGGCCTGACTCCCCTGGGGAGACTCAGAAGCACCCCAAGATCCATGGCAACACTGGAGAGGAATCCTCAGGTGGCGGCCCCGACTCCACACAAGGACTGAGGCCCCGGTATGGACGGGAGAGAAATGCCGAGAGGTCCCCTAGCAACTCTCATGGGGACTGGCCTTTCCGGAGGCCACCAGAGCGGGTCCCTGAGGTCCCCGTCGTAACTCGAGAAGACCTGCCGCAACTCGAGAAAATCCAGGAGGTTCTCCCCTCCAGGCGAGATGAGGCCCATTTCCGCTGAGGCGTCTCGAGGCTGATCACACCTCACCTCTGGAACTTCGAAAGACTCCTTCACACCCTTGGTGCAAATGAAGAAGTTCCCCGAAATACCCGTCTCCACTCGAGAGGAATCACGAGGGTCCCGCCCACATCCAGAGGAGCCCCGTTTCGGCCTCGTAGCTCGAGATGAGGGATCCTTTCCCTGCTTCGTCGGGAAAGAGTTCCCGGCATTCCCGTCGCATCTCAAGAGGAGGCCCTCTCAATAGGAACGGCGAGAGGAACTCCAGGGTCGTGCCACCATTCCAAGAGTCCCCCAGATGTCTCAGTCCATTCCAGAGGAAACTCTTTTCCCTTCACCGGCTCGTCTTTCCCGCCGAGGATCGACCCCCACCAAGGTGGCACGTGGCACATAACTGTGGGAATGCCTCGTGGGAAAGCCTCTAGGGACAGCCTCGAGAGAAAGCCACAGATCCCTTGATCCACGTGACAGGAAGCGTGACACTACTGCTGCAGCTCGGGAGGAAAGCGCACGTGCATGCCCCCACTCGAGACGAGGCCTGACTCCCCTGGGGAGACTCAGAAGCACCCCAAGATCCATGGCAACACTGGAGAGGAATCCTCAGGTGGTGGCCCCGACTCCATACAAGGACTGAGGCCCCGGTATGGACGGGAGAGAAATCCCGAGAGGTCCCCTAGCAACTCTCATGGGGACTGGCCTTTCCGGAGGCCACCAGAGCGGGTCCCTGAGGTCCCCGTCGTAACTCGAGATGACCTGCCGCAACTCGAGAAAATCAAGGAAGTTCTCCCCTGCAGGCGAGATGAGGCCCATTTCCGCTGAGGCGTCTCGAGGCTGATCAAACCTCACCTCTGGAACTTCGAAAGACTCCTTCACACCCTTGGTGCAAATGAAGAAGTTCCCCGAAATACCCGTCTCCACTCGAGAGGAATCACGAGGGTCCCACCCACATCCAGAGGAGCCCCGTTTCGGCCTCGTAGCTCGAGATGAGGGATCCTTTCCCTGCTTCGTCGGGAAAGAGTTCCCGGCATTCCCGTCGCAACTCAAGAGGAGGCCCTCTCAACAGGAACGGCGAGAGGAACTCCAGGGTCGTGCCACCATTCCAAGAGTCCCCCAGATGTCTCATTCCATTCCAGAGGAACCTCTTTTCCCTTCACCGGCTCGTCTTTCCCGCCGAGGATCGACTCCCACCAAGGTGGCACGTGGCACATAACTGTGGGAATGCCTCGTGGGAAAGCCTCGAGGGACAGCCTCGAGGGAAAGCCACAGATCCCTTGATCCACGTGACAGGAAGCGTGACACTACTGCTGCAGCTCGGGAGGAAAGCGCACGTGCATGCCCCCACTCGAGACGAGGCCTGACTCCCCTGGGGAGACTCAGAAGCACCCCAAGATCCATGGCAACACTGGAGAGGAATCCTCAGGTTCCGGCCCCGACTCCACACAAGGTCTTAAGCCCCGGCATGGACGGGAGAGGAATCCCGAGTTGGCCCCTAGCAACTCGCATGGGGACTGGCCTTTCCTGAGGCCACAAGAGCGGGTCCCTGAGGTCCCCGTCGTAACTGGAGAAGACCTTCCGCAACTCGAGAAAATCCAGGAGGTTCTCCCCTGCAGGCGAGATGAGGCCCATTTCCGCTGAGGCGTCTCGAGGCTGATCACACCTCACCTCTGGAACTTCGAAAGACTCCTTCACACGCTTGGTGCAAATGAAGAAGTTCCCCGAAATACCCGTCTCCACTCGAGAGGAATCACGAGGGTCCCGCCCACATCCAGAGGAGCCCCGTTTTGGCCTCGTAGCTCGAGATGAGGGATCCTTTCCCTGCTTCGTCAGGAAAGAGTTCCCGGCATTCCCGTCGCATCTCAAGAGGAGGCCCTCTCAACAGGAACGGCGAGAGGAACTCCAGGGTCGTGCCACCATTCCAAGAGTCCCCCAGATGTCTCATTCCATTCCAGAGGAACCTCTTTTCCCTTCACCGGCTCGTCTTTCCCGCCGAGGATCGACTCCCACCAAGGTGGCACGTGGCACAGCCCTGTGGGTAAGCCTCGTGGGAAAGCCTCGAGGGACAGCCTCGAGGGAAAGCCACAGATCCCTTGATCCACGTGACAGGAAGCGTGACACTGCTGCTGCAGCTCAGGAGGAAAGCGCACGTGCATGCCCCCTCTCGAGACGATGCCTGACTCCCCTGGGGAGACTCAGAAGCACCCCAAGATCCATGGCAACACTGGAGAGGAATCCTCAGGTTCAGGCCCCGACTCCACACAAGGTCTTAAGCCCCGGCATGGACGGAAGAGGAATCCCGAGATGGCCCCTAGCAACTCGCATGGGGACTGGCTTTTGCTGAGGCCACCAGAGAGGGTCCCTGAGGTCCCCGTCGTAACTCGAGAAGACCTGCTGCAACTCGAGAAATCCAGGAGGTTCTCCCATCCAGGCCAGATGAGACCCATTTCCGCTGAGGCGTCTCGAGGCTTCTCACACCTCACCTCTGGAACTATGAAAGGGTCCTTCACACCCTTGGTGCAAATCCAGAAGTTCCCCGTCATACCCGAATCCACTCCAGAGGAATCACGAGGGTCCCGCCCACATCCAGAGGAGCCCCGTTTCCGCCTCGTAGCTCGAGATGAGGGATCCTTTCCCTGCTTCGTCGGGAAAGAGTTCTCGGCGTTCCCGTCGCATCTCAAGAGGAGGCACTCTCAACGGGAACGGCGAGAGGAACACCAGGATCGTGCCACCATTCCAAGAGTCCCCCAAATGTCTCAGTCCATTCCAGAGGAGCCTCTTTTCCCTTCACCGGCTCGTCTTTCACGCCGAGGATCGACTCCCACCAAGGTGGCACGTGGCACATACTGTGGGAATGCCTCGTCAGAAAGCCTCGAGGGACAGCCTCGAGAGAAAGCCACAGATCCCTTGATCCACGTGACAGGAAGCGTGACACTACTGCTGCAGCTCGGGAGGAAAGCGCACGTGCATGCCCCCACTCGAGACGAGGCCTGACTCCCCTGGGGAGACTCAGAAGCACCCCAAGATCCATGGTGACACTGGAGAGGAATCCTCAGATTCCAGCCCCGACTCCACACAAGGTCTTAAGCCCCGGCATGAACGGGAGAGGAATCCCGAGATGGCCCCTAGCAACTCGCATGGGGACTGGCCTTTCCTGAGGCCAACAGAGCGGGTCCCTGAGGTCCCCGTCGTAACTGGAGAAGACCTGCCGCAACTCGAGAAAATCCAGGAGGTTCTCCCCTCCAGGGGAGATGAGGCCCATTTCCGCTGAGGCGTCTCGAGGCTGATCACACCTCACCTCTGGAACTTCGCAAGGGTCCTTCACACCCTTGGTGCAAATCAAGAAGTTCCCCGACATACCCGTCTCCACTCGAGAGGAATCACGAGGGTCCCGCTCACATCCAGAGGAGCCCCGTTTCCGCCTCGTAGCTCGAGATGAGGGATCCTTTCCCTGCTTCGTCGGGAAAGAGTTCCCGGCGTTCCCGTCGCATCTCAAGAGGAGGCCCTCTCAACAGGAACGGCGAGAGGAACTCCAGGGTCGTGCCACCATTCCAAGAGTCCCCCAGATGTCTCAGTCCATTCCAGAGGAACCTCTTTTCCCTTCACCGGCTCGTCTTTCACGCCGAGGATCGACTCCCACCAAGGTGGCACGTGGCACAGCCCTGTGGGAAAGCCTCGTGGGCAAGCCTCGAACGAAAGCCTCGAGGGAAGCACAGATCCCTTGATCCACGTGACAGGAAGCGTGACACTACTGCTGCAGCTCGGGAGGAAAGCGCACGTGCATGCCCCCACTCGAGACGAGGCCTGACTCCCCTGGGGAGACTCAGAAGCACCCCAAGATCCATGGCAACACTGGACAGGAATCCTCAGGTGGCGGCCCCGACTCCACACAAGGACTGAGGCCCCGGTATGGACGGGAGAGAAATGCCGAGAGGTCCCCTAGCAACTCTCATGGGGACTGGCCTTTCCGGAGGCCACCAGAGCGGGTCCCTGAGGTCCCCGTCGTAACTCGAGAAGACCTGCCGCAACTCGAGAAAATCCAGGAGGTTCTCCCCTCCAGGCGAGATGAGGCCCATTTCCGCTGAGGCGTCTCGAGGCTGATCACACCTCACCTCTGGAACTTCGAAAGACTCCTTCACACCCTTGGTGCAAATGAAGAAGTTCCCCGAAATACCCGTCTCCACTCGAGAGGAATCACGAGGGTCCCACCCACATCCAGAGGAGCCCCGTTTCGGCCTCGTAGCTCGAGATGAGGGATCCTTTCCCTGCTTCGTCGGGAAAGAGTTCCCGGCATTCCCGTCGCAACTCAAGAGGAGGCCCTCTCAACAGGAACGGCGAGAGGAACTCCAGGGTCGTGCCACCATTCCAAGAGTCCCCCAGATGTCTCATTCCATTCCAGAGGAACCTCTTTTCCCTTCACCGGCTCGTCTTTCCCGCCGAGGATCGACTCCCACCAAGGTGGCACGTGGCACATAACTGTGGGAATGCCTCGTTGGAAAGCCTCGAGGGACAGCCTCGAGGGAAAGCCACAGATCCCTTGATCCACGTGACAGGAAGCGTGACACTACTGCTGCAGCTCGGGAGGAAAGCGCACGTGCATGCCCCCACTCGAGACGAGGCCTGACTCCCCTGGGGAGACTCAGAAGCACCCCAAGATCCATGGCAACACTGGAGAGGAATCCTCAGGTTCCGGCCCCGACTCCACACAAGGTCTTAAGCCCCGGCATGGACGGGAGAGGAATCCCGAGATGGCCCCTAGCAACTCGCATGGGGACTGGCCTTTCCTGAGGCCACAAGAGCGGGTCCCTGAGGTCCCCGTCGTAACTGGAGAAGACCTTCCGCAACTCGAGAAAATCCAGGAGGTTCTCCCCTGCAGGCGAGATGAGGCCCATTTCCGCTGAGGCGTCTCGAGGCTGATCACACCTCTCCTCTGGAACTTCGAAAGACTCCTTCACACGCTTGGTGCAAATGAAGAAGTTCCCCGAAATACCCGTCTCCACTCGAGAGGAATCACGAGGGTCCCGCCCACATCCAGAGGAGCCCCGTTTTGGCCTCGTAGCTCGAGATGAGGGATCCTTTCCCTGCTTCGTCGGGAAAGAGTTCCCGGCATTCCCGTCGCATCTCAAGAGGAGGCCCTCTCAACAGGAACGGCGAGAGGAACTCCAGGGTCGTGCCACCATTCCAAGAGTCCCCCAGATGTCTCATTCCATTCCAGAGGAACCTCTTTTCCCTTCACCGGCTCGTCTTTCCCGCCGAGGATCGACTCCCACCAAGGTGGCACGTGGCACAGAACTGTGGGAATGCCTGGTCGGAAAGCCTCGAGGGACAGCCTCGAGAGAAAGCCACAGATCCCTTGATCCCGTGACAGGAAGCGTGACACTACTGCTGCAGCTCGGGAGGAAAGCGCACGTGCATGCCCCCACTCGAGACGAGGCCTGACTCCCCTGGGGAGACTCAGAAGCACCCCAAGATCCATGGCAACACTGGAGAGGAATCCTCAGGTCGCGGCCCCGACTCCACACAAGGACTGAGGCCCTAGCATGGACGGGAGAGAAATCCCGAGAGGTCCCCTAGCAACTCTCATGGGGACTGGCCTTTCCGGAGGCCACCAGAGCGGGTCCCTGAGGTCCCCGTCGTAACTCGAGAAGACCTGCCGCAACTCGAGAAAATCCAGGAGGTTCTCCCCTCCAGGCGAGATGAGGCCCATTTCCGCTGAGGCGTCTCGAGGCTGATCACACCTCACCTCTGGAACTTCGAAAGACTCCTTCACACCCTTGGTGCAAAAGAAGAAGTTCCCCGACATACCCGTCTCCACTCGAGAGGAACCACGAGGGTCCCGCCCACATCCAGAGGAGCCCCGTTTCGTTCTCGTAGCTCGAGATGAGGGATCCTTTCCCTGCTTCGTCGGGAAAGAGTTCCCGGCATTCCCGTCGCATCTCAAGTGGAGGCCCTCTCAACAGGAACGGCGAGAGGTACTCCAGGGTCGTGCCACCATTCCAAGAGTCCCCCAGATGTCTCATTCCATTCCAGAGGAACCTCTTTTCCCTTCACCGGCTCGTCTTTCCCGCCGAGGATCGACTCCCACCAAGGTGGCACGTGGCACAGCCCTGTGGGAAAGCCTCGTCGGAAAGCCTCGAGGGACAGCCTCGAGAGAAAGCCACAGATCCCTTGATCCACGTGACAGGAAGCGTGACACTACTGCTGCAGCTCGGGAGGAAAGCGCACGTGCATGCCCCCACTCGAGACGAGGCCTGACTCCCCTGGGGAGACTCAGAAGCACCCCAAGATCCATGGCAACACTGGAGAGGAATCCTCAGGTTCCGGCCCCGACTGAACACAAGGTCTTAAGCCCCGGCATGGACGGGAGAGGAATCCCGAGTTGGCCCCTAGCAACTCGCATGGGGACTGGCCTTTCCTGAGGCCACAAGAGCGGGTCCCTGAGGTCCCCGTCGTAACTGGAGAAGACCTGCCGCAACTCGAGAAAATCCAGGAGGTTCTCCCCTCCAGGCCAGATGAGGCCCATTTCCGCTGAGGCGTCTCGAGGCTGATCACACCTCACCTCTGGAACTTCGAAAGACTCCTTCACACCCTTGGTGCAAATGAAGAAGTTCCCCGAAATACCCGTCTCCACTCGAGAGGAATCACGAGGGTCCCGCCCACATCCAGAGGAGCCCCGTTTCGGCCTCGTAGCTCGAGATGAGGGATCCTTTCCCTGCTTCGTCGGGAAAGAGTTCCCGGCATTCCCGTCGCATCTCAAGAGGAGGCCCTCTCAACAGGAACGGCGAGAGGAACTCCAGGGTCGTGCCACCATTCCAAGAGTCCCGCAGATGTCTCAGTCCATTCCAGAGGAACCTCTTTTCCCTTCACCGGCTCGTCTTTCCCGCCGAGGATCGACTCCCACCAAGGTGGCACGTGGCACAGAACTGTGGGAATGCCTCGTCGGAAAACCTCGAGGGACAGCCTCGAGAGAAAGCCACAGATCCCTTGATCCACGTGACAGGAAGCGTGACACTACTGCTGCTGCTCGGGAGGAAAGCGCACGTGCATGCCCCCACTCGAGACGAGGCCTGACTCCCCTGGGGAGACTCAGAAGCACCCCAAGATCCATGGCAACACTGGAGAGGAATCCTCAGGTTCCGGCCCCGACTCCACACAAGGTCTTAAGCCCCGGCATGGACGGGAGAGGAATCCCGAGATGGCCCCTAGCAACTCGCATTGGGACTGGCCTTTCCAGAGGCCACCAGAGCGGGTCCCTGAAGTCCCCGTCGTAACTGGAGAAGACCTGCCGCAACTCGAGAAAATCCAGGAGGTTCTCCCCTCCAGGCGAGATGAGGCCCATTTCCGCTGAGGCGTCTCGAGGCTGATCACACCTCACCTCTGGAACTTCGCAAGGGTCCTTCACACCCTTGGTGCAAATCAAGAAGTTCCCCGACATACCCGTCTCCACTCGAGAGGAAACACGAGGGTCCCGCCCACATCCAGAGGAGCCCCGTTTCCGCCTCGTAGCTCGAGATGAGGGATCCTTTCCCTGCTTCGTCGGGAAAGAGTTCCCGGCGTTCCCGTCGCATCTCAAGAGGAGGCCCTCTCAACATGAACGGCGAGAGGAACTCCAGGGTCCTGCCACCATTCCAAGAGTCCCCCAAATGTCTCAGTCCATTCCAGAGGAGCCTCTTTTCCATTCACCGGCTCGTCTTTCACGCCGAGGATCGACTCCCACCAAGGTGGTACGTGGCACAGCACTGTGGGAAAGCCTCGTGGGCAAGCCTCGAGGGACAGCCTCGAGGGAAAGCCACAGATCCCGTGATCCACGTGACAGGAAGCGTGACACTACTGCTGCAGCTCGGGAGGAAAACGCACGTGCATGCCCCCACTCGAGACGAGGCCTGACTCCCCTGGGGAGACTCAGAAGCACCCCAAGATCCATGGCAACACTGGAGAGGAATCCTCATGTTCCGGCCCCGACTCCACACAAGGACTGAGGCCCCGGCATGGACGGGAGAGAAATCCCGAGAGGTCCCCTAGCAACTCTCATGGGGACTGGCCTTTCCGGAGGCCACCAGAGCGGGTCCCTGAGGTCCCCGTCGTAACACGAGAAGACCTGCCGCAACTCGAGAAAATCCAGGAGGTTCTCCCCTCCAGGCGAGATGAGGCCCATTTCCGCTGAGGCGTCTCGAGGCTGATCACACCTCACCTCTGGAACTTCGAAAGACTCCTTCACACCCTTGGTGCAAATGAAGAAGTTCCCCGACATACCCGTCTCCACTCGAGAGGAATCACGAGGGTCCCGCCCACATCCAGAGGAGCCCCGTTTCGGCCTCGTAGCTCGAGATGAGGGATCCTTTCCCTGCTTCGTCGGGAAAGAGTTCCCGGCATTCCCGTCGCATCTCAAGTGGAGGCCCTCTCAACAGGAACGGCGAGAGGAACTCCAGGGTCGTGCCACCATTCCAAGAGTCCCCGAGATGTCTCATTCCATTCCAGAGGAACCTCTTTTCCCTTCACCGGCTCGTCTTTCCCGCCGAGGATCGACTCCCACCAAGGTGGCACGTGGCACAGCCCTGTGGGAAAGCCTCGTGGGAAAGCCTCGAGGGACAGCCTCGAGAGAAAGCCACAGATCCCTTGATCCACGTGACAGGAAGCGTGACAATACTGCTGCAGCTCGGGAGGAAAGCGCACGTGCATGCCCCCACTCGAGACGAGGCCTGACTCCCCTGGGAAGACTCAGAAGCACCCCAAGATCCATGGCAACACTGGAGAGGAATAGTCAGGTTCCGGCCCCGACTCCACACAAGGTCTTAAGTCCCGGCATGGACGGGAGAGGAATCCCGAGATGGCCCCTAGCAACTCGCATGGGGACTGGCCTTTCCTGAGGCCACAAGAGCGGGTCCCTGAGGTCCCCGTCGTAACTCGAGAAGACCTGCCGCAACTCGAGAAAATCCAGGAGGTTCTCCCCTCCAGGCGAAATGAGGCCCATTTCCGCTGAGGCATCTCGAGGCTGATCACACCTCACCTCTGGAACTTCGAAAGACTCCTTCACACCCAGGGTGCAAATGAAGAAGTTCCCCGAAATACCCGTCTCCACTCGAGAGGAATCACGAGGGTCCCGCCCACATCCAGAGGAGCCCCGTTTCGGCCTCGTAGCTCGAGATGAGGGATCCTTTCCCTGCTTCGTCGGGAAAGAGTTCCCGGCCTTCCCGTCGCATCTCAAGAGGAGGCCCTCTCAACAGGAACGGCGAGAGGAACTCCAGGGTCGTGCCACCATTCCAAGAGTCCCCCAGATGTCTCATTCCATTCCAGAGGAACCTCTTTTCCCTTCACCGGCTCGTCTTTCCCGCCGAGGATCGACTCCCACCAAGGTGGCACGTGGCACATACTGTGGGAATGCCTCGTCAGAAAGCCTCGAGGGACAGCCTCGAGAGAAAGCCACAGATCCCTTGATCCACGTGACAGGAAGCGTGACACTACTGCTGCAGCTCGGGAGGAAAGCGCACGTGCATGCCCCCACTCGAGACGAGGCCTGACTCCCCTGGGGAGACTCAGAAGCACCCCAAGATCCATGGCAACACTGGAGAGGAATCCTCAGGTTCCGGCCCCGACTCCACACAAGGTCTTAAGCCCCGGCATGGACGGGAGAGGAATCCCGAGATGGCCCCTAGCAACTCGCATTGGGACTGGCCTTTCCAGAGGCCACCAGAGCGGGTCCCTGAAGTCCCCGTCGTAACTGGAGAAGACCTGCCGCAACTCGAGAAAATCCAGGAGGTTCTCCCCTCCAGGCGAGATGAGGCCCATTTCCGCTGAGGCGTCTCGAGGCTGATCACACCTCACCTCTGGAACTTCGAAAGACTCCTTCACACCCTTGGTGCAAAAGAAGAAGTTCCCCGACATACCCGTCTCCACTCGAGAGGAACCACGAGGGTCCCGCCCACATCCAGAGGAGCCCCGTTTCGTCCTCGTAGCTCGAGATGAGGGATCCTTTCCCTGCTTCGTCGGGAAAGAGTTCCCGGCATTCCCGTCGCATCTCAAGTGGAGGCCCTCTCAACAGGAACGGCGAGAGGTACTCCAGGGTCGTGCCACCATTCCAAGAGTCCCCCAGATGTCTCATTCCATTCCAGAGGAACCTCTTTTCCCTTCACCGGCTCGTCTTTCCCGCCGAGGATCGACTCCCACCAAGGTGGCACGTGGCACAGCCCTGTGGGAAAGCCTCGTCGGAAAGCCTCGAGGGACAGCCTCGAGAGAAAGCCACAGATCCCTTGATCCACGTGACAGGAAGCGTGACACTACTGCTGCAGCTCGGGAGGAAAGCGCACGTGCATGCCCCCACTCGAGACGAGGTCTGACTCCCCTGGGGAGACTCAGAAGCACCCCAAGATCCATGGCAACACTGGAGAGGAATCCTCAGGTTCCGGCCCCGACTGAACACAAGGTCTTAAGCCCCGGCATGGACGGGAGAGGAATCCCGAGTTGGCCCCTAGCAACTCGCACGGGGACTGGCCTTTCCTGAGGCCACAAGAGCGGGTCCCTGAGGTCCCCGTCGTAACTCGAGAAGACCTGCCGCAACTCGAGAAAATCCAGGAGGTTCTCCCCTCCAGGCCAGATGAGGCCCATTTCCGCTGAGGCGTCTCGAGGCTGATCACACCTCACCTCTGGAACTTCGAAAGACTCCTTCACACCCTTGGTGCAAATGAAGAAGTTCCCCGAAATACCCGTCTCCACTCGAGAGGAATCACGAGGGTCCCGCCCACATCCAGAGGAGCCCCGTTTCGGCCTCGTAGCTCGAGATGAGGGATCCTTTCCCTGCTTCGTCGGGAAAGAGTTCCCGGCATTCCCGTCGCATCTCAAGAGGAGGCCCTCTCAACAGGAACGGCGAGAGGAACTCCAGGGTCGTGCCACCATTCCAAGAGTCCCGCAGATGTCTCATTCCATTCCAGAGGAACCTCTTTTCCCTTCACCGGCTCGTCTTTCCCGCCGAGGATCGACTCCCACCAAGGTGGCACGTGGCACAGAACTGTGGGAATGCCTCGTCGGAAAGCCTCGAGGGACAGCCTCGAGAGAAAGCCACAGATCCCTTGATCCACGTGACAGGAAGCGTGACACTACTGCTGCCGCTCGGGAGGAAAGCGCACGTGCATGCCCCCACTCGAGACGAGGCCTGACTCCCCTGGGGAGACTCAGAAGCACCCCAAGATCCATGGCAACACTGGAGAGGAATCCTCAGGTTCCGGCCCCGACTCCACACAAGGTCTTAAGCCCCGGCATGGAAGGGAGAGGAATCCCGAGATGGCCCCTAGCAACTCGCATTGGGACTGGCCTTTCCAGAGGCCACCAGAGCGGGTCCCTGAAGTCCCCGTCGTAACTGGAGAAGACCTGCCGCAACTCGAGAAAATCCAGGAGGTTCTCCCCTCCAGGCGAGATGAGGCCCATTTCCGCTGAGGCGTCTCGAGGCTGATCACACCTCACCTCTGGAACTTCGCAAGGGTCCTTCACACCCTTGGTGCAAATCAAGAAGTTCCCCGACATACCCGTCTCCACTCGAGAGGAAACACGAGGGTCCCGCCCACATCCAGAGGAGCCCCGTTTCCTCCTCGTAGCTCGAGATGAGGGATCCTTTCCCTGCTTCGTCGGGAAAGAGTTCCCGGCGTTCCCGTCGCATCTCAAGAGGAGGCCCTCTCAACATGAACGGCGAGAGGAACTCCAGGGTCCTGCCACCATTCCAAGAGTCCCCCAAATGTCTCAGTCCATTCCAGAGGAGCCTCTTTTCCATTCACCGGCTCGTCTTTCACGCCGAGGATCGACTCCCACCAAGGTGGTACGTGGCACAGCCCTGTGGGAAAGCCTCGTGGGCAAGCCTCGAGGGACAGCCTCGAGGGAAAGCCACAGATCCCTTGATCCACGTGACAGGAAGCGTGACACTACTGCTGCAGCTCGGGAGGAAAGCGCACGTGCATGCCCCCACTCGAGACGAGGCCTGACTCCCCTGGGGAGACTCAGAAGCACCCCAAGATCCATGGCAACACTGGAGAGGAATCCTCATGTTCCGGCCCCGACTCCACACAAGGACTGAGGCCCCGGCATGGACGGGAGAGAAATCCCGAGAGGTCCCCTAGCAACTCTCATGGGGACTGGCCTTTCCGGAGGCCACCAGAGCGGGTCCCTGAGGTCCCCGTCGTAACACGAGAAGACCTGCCGCAACTCGAGAAAATCCAGGAGGTTCTCCCCTCCAGGCGAGATGAGGCCCATTTCCGCTGAGGCGTCTCGAGGCTGATCACACCTCACCTCTGGAACTTCGAAAGACTCCTTCACACCCTTGGTGCAAATGAAGAAGTTCCCCGACATACCCGTCTCCACTCGAGAGGAATCACGAGGGTCCCACCCACATCCAGAGGAGCCCCGTTTCGGCCTCGTAGCTCGAGATGAGGGATCCTTTCCCTGCTTCGTCGGGAAAGAGTTCCCGGCATTCCCGTCGCATCTCAAGTGGAGGCCCTCTCAACAGGAACGGCGAGAGGAACTCCAGGGTCGTGCCACCATTCCAAGAGTCCCCGAGATGTCTCATTCCATTCCAGAGGAACCTCTTTTCCCTTCACCGGCTCGTCTTTCCCGCCGAGGATCGACTCCCACCAAGGTGGCACGTGGCACAGCCCTGTGGGAAAGCCTCGTGGGAAAGCCTCGAGGGACAGCCTCGAGAGAAAGCCACAGATCCCTTGATCCACGTGACAGGAAGCGTGACAATACTGCTGCAGCTCGGGAGGAAAGCGCACGTGCATGCCCCCACTCGAGACGAGGCCTGACTCCCCTGGGAAGACTCAGAAGCACCCCAAGATCCATGGCAACACTGGAGAGGAATCCTCAGGTTCCGGCCCCGACTCCACACAAGGTCTTAAGTCCCGGCATGGACGGGAGAGGAATCCCGAGATGGCCCCTAGCAACTCTCATGGGGACTGGCCTTTCCGGAGGCCACCAGAGCGGGTCCCTGAGGTCCCCGTCGTAACTCGAGAAGACCTGCCGCAACTCGAGAAAATCAAGGAAGTTCTCCCCTCCAGGCGAGATGAGGCCCATTTCCGCTGAGGCGTCTCGAGGCTGATCACACCTCACCTCTGGAACTTCGAAAGACTCCTTCACACCCTTGGTGCAAATGAAGAAGTTCCCCGAAATACCCGTCTCCACTCGAGAGGAATCACGAGGGTCCCGTCCACATCCAGAGGAGCCCCGTTTTGGCCTCGTAGCTCGAGATGAGGGATCCTTTCCCTGCTTCGTTGGTAAAGAGTTCCCGGCATTCCCGTCGCATCTCAAGAGGAGGCCCTCTCAACAGGAACGGCGAGAGGAACTCCAGGGTCGTGCCACCATTCCAAGAGTCCCCCAGATGTCTCATTCCATTCCAGAGGAACCTCTTTTCCCTTCACCGGCTCGTCTTTCCCGCCGAGGATCGACTCCCACCAAGGTGGCACGTGGCACAGAACTGTGGGAATGCCTCGTCGGAAAGCCTCGAGGGACAGCCTCGAGAGAAAGCCACAGATCCCTTGATCCACGTGACAGGAAGCGTGACACTACTGCTGCAGCTCGGGAGGAAAGCGCACGTGCATGCCCCCACTCGAGACGAGGCCTGACTCCCCTGGGGAGACTCAGAAGCACCCCAAGATCCATGGCAACACTGGAGAGGAATCCTCAGGTTCCGGCCCCGACTCCACACAAGGTCTTAAGCCCCGGCATGGACGGGAGAGGAATCCCGAGATGGCCCCTAGCAACTCGCATTGGGACTGGCCTTTCCAGAGGCCACCAGAGCGGGTCCCTGAAGTCCCCGTCGTAACTGGAGAAGACCTGCTGCAACTCGAGAAAATCCAGGAGGTTCTCCCCTCCAGGCGAGATGAGGCCCATTTCCGCTGAGGCGTCTCGAGGCTGATCACACCTCACCTCTGGAACTTCGCAAGGGTCCTTCACACCCTTGGTGCAAATCAAGAAGTTCCCCGACATACCCGTCTCCACTCGAGAGGAAACACGAGGGTCCCGCCCACATCCAGAGGAGCCCCGTTTCCGCCTCGTAGCTCAAGATGAGGGATCCTTTCCCTGCTTCTTCGGGAAAGAGTTCCCGGCATTCCCGTCACATCTCAAGAGGAGGCCCTCTCAACATGAACGGCGAGAGGAACTCCAGGGTCCTGCCACCATTCCAAGAGTCCCCCAAATGTCTCAGTCCATTCCAGAGGAGCCTCTTTTCCATTCACCGGCTCGTCTTTCACGCCGAGGATCGACTCCCACCAAGGTGGCACGTGGCACAGCCTTGTGGGAAAGCCTCGTGGGCAAGCCTCGAGGGACAGCCTCGAGGGAAAGCCACAGATCCCGTGATCCACGTGACAGGAAGCGTGACACTACTGCTGCAGCTCGGGAGGAAAGCGCACGTGCATGCCCCCACTCGAGACGAGGCCTGACTCCCCTGGGGAGACTCAGAAGCACCCCAAGATCCATGGCAACACTGGAGAGGAATCCTCAGGTCGCGGCCCCGACTCCACACAAGGACTGAGGCCCTGGCATGGACGGGAGAGAAATCCCGAGAGGTCCCCTAGCAACTCTCATGGGGACTGGCCTTTCCGGAGGCCACCAGAGCGGGTCCCTGAGGTCCCCGTCGTAACTCGAGAAGACCTGCCGCAACTCGAGAAAATCCAGGAGGTTCTCCCCTCCAGGCGAGATGAGGCCCATTTCCGCTGAGGCGTCTCGAGGCTGATCACACCTCACCTCTGGAACTTCGAAAGACTCCTTCACACCCTTGGTGCAAATGAAGAAGTTCCCCGACATACCCGTCTCCACTCGAGAGGAACCACGAGGGTCCCGCCCACATCCAGAGGAGCCCCGTTTCGTCCTCGTAGCTCGAGATGAGGGATCCTTTCCCTGCTTCGTCGGGAAAGAGTTCCCGGCATTCCCGTCGCATCTCAAGAGGAGGCCCTCTCAACAGGAACGGCGAGAGGAACTCCAGGGTCGTGCCACCATTCCAAGAGTCCCGCAGATGTCTCATTCCATTCCAGAGGAACCTCTTTTCCCTTCACCGGCTCGTCTTTCCCGCCGAGGATCGACTCCCACCAAGGTGGCACGTGGCACAGAACTGTGGGAATGCCTCGTCGGAAAGCCTCGAGGGACAGCCTCGAGAGAAAGCCACAGATCCCTTGATCCACGTGACAGGAAGCGTGACACTACTGCTGCCGCTCGGGAGGAAAGCGCACGTGCATGCCCCCACTCGAGACGAGGCCTGACTCCCCTGGGGAGACTCAGAAGCACCCCAAGATCCATGGCAACACTGGAGAGGAATCCTCAGGTTCCGGCCCCGACTCCACACAAGGCTTAAGCCCCGGCATGGACGGGAGAGGAATCCCGAGATGGCCCCTAGCAACTCGCATTGGGACTGGCCTTTCCAGAGGCCACCAGAGCGGGTCCCTGAAGTCCCCGTCGTAACTGGAGAAGACCTGCCGCAACTCGAGAAAATCCAGGAGGTTCTCCCCTCCAGGCGAGATGAGGCCCATTTCCGCTGAGGCGTCTCGAGGCCTATCACACCTCACCTCTGGAACTTCGCAAGGGTCCTTCACACCCTTGGTGCAAATCAAGAAGTTCCCCGACATACCCGTCTCCACTCGAGAGGAAACACGAGGGTCCCGCCCACATCCAGAGGAGCCCCGTTTCCGCCTCGTAGCTCAAGATGAGGGATCCTTTCCCTGCTTCTTCGGGAAAGAGTTCCCGGCATTCCCGTCACATCTCAAGAGGAGGCCCTCTCAACATGAACGGCGAGAGGAACTCCAGGGTCCTGCCACCATTCCAAGAGTCCCCCAAATGTCTCAGTCCAT
This sequence comes from Budorcas taxicolor, assembly GCF_023091745.1. Lineage (NCBI taxonomy): Eukaryota > Metazoa > Chordata > Mammalia > Artiodactyla > Bovidae > Budorcas > Budorcas taxicolor. The sequence continues at coordinate 571,749 of NW_026291535.1, forward strand.
TCCAGAGGAGCCTCTTTTCCATTCACCGGCTCGTCTTTCACGCCGAGGATCGACTCCCACCAAGGTGGCACGTGGCACAGCCTTGTGGGAAAGCCTCGTGGGCAAGCCTCGAGGGACAGCCTCGAGGGAAAGCCACAGATCCCGTGATCCACGTGACAGGAAGCGTGACACTACTGCTGCAGCTCGGGAGGAAAGCGCACGTGCATGCCCCCACTCGAGACGAGGCCTGACTCCCCTGGGGAGACTCAGAAGCACCCCAAGATCCATGGCAACACTGGAGAGGAATCCTCAGGTCGCGGCCCCGACTCCACACAAGGACTGAGGCCCTGGCATGGACGGGAGAGAAATCCCGAGAGGTCCCCTAGCAACTCTCATGGGGACTGGCCTTTCCGGAGGCCACCAGAGCGGGTCCCTGAGGTCCCCGTCGTAACTCGAGAAGACCTGCCGCAACTCGAGAAAATCCAGGAGGTTCTCCCCTCCAGGCGAGATGAGGCCCATTTCCGCTGAGGCGTCTCGAGGCTGATCACACCTCACCTCTGGAACTTCGAAAGACTCCTTCACACCCTTGGTGCAAATGAAGAAGTTCCCCGACATACCCGTCTCCACTCGAGAGGAACCACGAGGGTCCCGCCCACATCCAGAGGAGCCCCGTTTCGTCCTCGTAGCTCGAGATGAGGGATCCTTTCCCTGCTTCGTCGGGAAAGAGTTCCCGGCATTCCCGTCGCATCTCAAGAGGAGGCCCTCTCAACAGGAACGGCGAGAGGAACTCCAGGGTCGTGCCACCATTCCAAGAGTCCCGCAGATGTCTCATTCCATTCCAGAGGAACCTCTTTTCCCTTCACCGGCTCGTCTTTCCCGCCGAGGATCGACTCCCACCAAGGTGGCACGTGGCACAGAACTGTGGGAATGCCTCGTCGGAAAGCCTCGAGGGACAGCCTCGAGAGAAAGCCACAGATCCCTTGATCCACGTGACAGGAAGCGTGACACTACTGCTGCCGCTCGGGAGGAAAGCGCACGTGCATGCCCCCACTCGAGACGAGGCCTGACTCCCCTGGGGAGACTCAGAAGCACCCCAAGATCCATGGCAACACTGGAGAGGAATCCTCAGGTTCCGGCCCCGACTCCACACAAGGCTTAAGCCCCGGCATGGACGGGAGAGGAATCCCGAGATGGCCCCTAGCAACTCGCATTGGGACTGGCCTTTCCAGAGGCCACCAGAGCGGGTCCCTGAAGTCCCCGTCGTAACTGGAGAAGACCTGCCGCAACTCGAGAAAATCCAGGAGGTTCTCCCCTCCAGGCGAGATGAGGCCCATTTCCGCTGAGGCGTCTCGAGGCCTATCACACCTCACCTCTGGAACTTCGCAAGGGTCCTTCACACCCTTGGTGCAAATCAAGAAGTTCCCCGACATACCCGTCTCCACTCGAGAGGAAACACGAGGGTCCCGCCCACATCCAGAGGAGCCCCGTTTCCGCCTCGTAGCTCGAGATGAGGGATCCTTTCCCTGCTTCGTCGGGAAAGAGTTCCCGGCGTTCCCGTCGCATCTCAAGAGGAGGCCCTCTCAACATGAACGGCGAGAGGAACTCCAGGGTCCTGCCACCATTCCAAGAGTCCCCCAAATGTCTCAGTCCATTCCAGAGGAGTCTCTTTTCCATTCACCGGCTCGTCTTTCACGCCGAGGATCGACTCCCACCAAGGTGGTACGTGGCACAGCCCTGTGGGAAAGCCTCGTGGGCAAGCCTCGAGGGACAGCCTCGAGGGAAAGCCACAGATCCCGTGATCCACGTGACAGGAAGCGTGACACTACTGCTGCAGCTCGGGAGGAAAGCGCACGTGCATGCCCCCACTCGAGACGAGGCCTGACTCCCCTGGGGAGACTCAGAAGCACCCCAAGATCCATGGCAACACTGGAGAGGAATCCTCATGTTCCGGCCCCGACTCCACACAAGGACTGAGGCCCCGGCATGGACGGGAGAGAAATCCCGAGAGGTCCCCTAGCAACTCTCATGGGGACTGGCCTTTCCGGAGGCCACCAGAGCGGGTCCCTGAGGTCCCCGTCGTAACACGAGAAGACCTGCCGCAACTCGAGAAAATCCAGGAGGTTCTCCCCTCCAGGCGAGATGAGGCCCATTTCCGCTGAGGCGTCTCGAGGCTGATCACACCTCACCTCTGGAACTTCGAAAGACTCCTTCACACCCTTGGTGCAAATGAAGAAGTTCCCCGACATACCCGTCTCCACTAGAGAGGAATCACGAGGGTCCCGCCCACATCCAGAGGAGCCCCGTTTCGGCCTCGTAGCTCGAGATGAGGGATCCTTTCCCTGCTTCGTCGGGAAAGAGTTCCCGGCATTCCCGTCGCATCTCAAGTGGAGGCCCTCTCAACAGGAACGGCGAGAGGAACTCCAGGGTCGTGCCACCATTCCAAGAGTCCCCGAGATGTCTCATTCCATTCCAGAGGAACCTCTTTTCCCTTCACCGGCTCGTCTTTCCCGCCGAGGATCGACTCCCACCAAGGTGGCACGTGGCACAGCCCTGTGGGAAAGCCTCGTGGGAAAACCTCGAGGGACAGCCTCGAGAGAAAGCCACAGATCCCTTGATCCACGTGACAGGAAGCGTGACAATACTGCTGCAGCTCGGGAGGAAAGCGCACGTGCATGCCCCCACTCGAGACGAGGCCTGACTCCCCTGGGAAGACTCAGAAGCACCCCAAGATCCATGGCAACACTGGAGAGGAATCCTCAGGTTCCGGCCCCGACTCCACACAAGGTCTTAAGTCCCGGCATGGACGGGAGAGGAATCCCGAGATGGCCCCTAGCAACTCTCATGGGGACTGGCCTTTCCGGAGGCCACCAGAGCGGGTCCCTGAGGTCCCCGTCGTAACTCGAGAAGACCTGCCGCAACTCGAGAAAATCAAGGAAGTTCTCCCCTCCAGGCGAGATGAGGCCCATTTCCGCTGAGGCGTCTCGAGGCTGATCACACCTCACCTCTGGAACTTCGCAAGGGTCCTTCACACCCTTGGTGCAAATCAAGAAGTTCCCCGACATACCCGTCTCCACTCGAGAGGAAACACGAGGGTCCCGCCCACATCCAGAGGAGCCCCGTTTCCGCCTCGTAGCTCGAGATGAGGGATCCTTTCCCTGCTTCGTCGGGAAAGAGTTCCCGGCGTTCCCGTCGCTTCTCAAGAGGAGGCCCTCTCAACAGGAACGGCGAGAGGTACTCCAGGGTCGTGCCACCATTCCAAGAGTCCCCCAGATGTCTCATTCCATTCCAGAGGAACCTCTTTTCCCTTCACCGGCTCGTCTTTCCCGCCGAGGATCGACTCCCACCAAGGTGGCACGTGGCACAGCCCTGTGGGAAAGCCTCGTCGGAAAGCCTCGAGGGACAGCCTCGAGAGAAAGCCACAGATCCCTTGATCCACGTGACAGGAAGCCTGACACTACTGCTGCATCTCGGGAGGAAAGCGCACGTGCATGCCCCCACTCGAGACGAGGCCTGACTCCCCTGGGGAGACTCAGAAGCACCCCAAGATCCATGGCAACACTGGAGAGGAATCCTCAGGTTCCGGCCCCGACTCCACACAAGGTGTTATGCCCGGCATGGACAGGAGAGGAATCCCGAGATGGCCCCTAGCAAATCGCATGGGGACTGGCCATTCCTGAGGCCACAAGAGCGGGTCCCTGAGGTCCCCGTCGTAACTGGAGAAGACCTGCCGCACCTCGAGAAAATCCAGGAGGTTCTCCCCTCCAGGCGAGATGAGGCCCATTTCCGCTGAGGCGTCTCGAGGCTGATCACACCTCACCTCTGGAACTTCGCAAGGGTCCTTCACACCCTTGGTGCAAATCAAGACGTTCCCCGACATACCCGTCTCCACTCGAGAGGAAACACGAGGGTCCCGCCCACATCCAGAGGAGCCCCGTTTCCGCCTCGTAGCTCGAGATGAGGGATCCATTCCCTGCTTCGTCGGGAAAGAGTTCCCGGCGTTCCCTTCGCATCTCAAGAGGAGGCCCTCTCAACAGGAACGGCGAGAGGAACTCCAGGGTCCTGCCACCATTCCAAGAGTCCACCAGATGTCTCAGTCCATTCCAGAGGAACCTCTTTTCCCTTCACCGGCTCGTCTTTCACGCCGAGGATCGACTCCCACGAAGGTGGCACGTGGCACAGCCCTGTGGGTAAGCCTCGTTGGAAAGCCTCGAGGGAAAGCCACAGATCCCTTGATCCACGTGACAGGAAGCGTGACACTACTGCTGCAGCTCGGGCGGAAAGCGCACGTGCATGCCCCCACTCGAGACGAGGCCTGACTCCCCTGGGGAGACTCAGAAGCACCCCAAGATCCATGGCAACACTGGAGAGGAATCCTCAGGTTCCGGCCCCGACTCCACACAAGGTCTTAAGCCCCGGCATGGACGGGAGAGGAATCCCGAGATGGCCCCTAGCAACTCGCATGGGGACTGGCCTTTCCTGAGGCCACAAGAGCGGGTCCCTCAGGTCCCCGTCGTAACTGGAGAAGATCTGCCGCAACTCGAGAAAATCCAGGAGGTTCTCCCCTCCAGGCGAGATGAGGCCCATTTCCGCTGAGGCGTCTCGAGGCTGATCACACCTCACCTCTGGAACTTCGAAAGACTCCTTCACACCCTTGGTGCAAATGAAGAAGTTCCCCGAAATACCCGTCTCCACTCGAGAGGAATCACGAGGGTCCCGCCCACATCCAGAGGAGCCCCGTTTCGGCCTCCTAGCTCGAGATGAGGGATCCTTTCCCTGCTTCGTCGGGAAAGAGTTCCCGGCATTCCCGTCGCATCTCAAGAGGAGGCCCTCTCAACAGGAACGGCGAGAGGAACTCCAGGGTCGTGCCAACATTCCAAGAGTCCCCCAGATGTCTCATTCCATTCCAGAGGAACCTCTTTTCCCTTCACCGGCTCGTCTTTCCCGCCGAGGATCGACTCCCACCAAGGTGGCACGTGGCACAGAACTGTGGGAATGCCTCGTGGGAAAGCCTCGAGGGACAGCCTCGAGAGAAAGCCACAGATCCCTTGATCCACGTGACAGGAAGCGTGACACTACTGCTGCAGCTCGGGAGGAAAGCACACGTGCATGCCCCCACTCGAGACGAGGCCTGACTCCCCTGGGGAGACTCAGAAGCACCCCAAGATCCATGGCAACACTGGAGAGGAATCTTCAGGTTCCGGCCCCGACTCCACACAAGGTCTTAAGCCCCGGCATGGACGGGAGAGGAATCCCGAGATGGCCCCTAGCAACTCGCATGGGGACTGGCCGTTCCAGAGGCCACCAGAGCGGGTCCCTGAGGTCCCCGTCGTAACTGGAGAAGACCTGCCGCAACTCGAGAAAATCCAGGAGGTTCTCCCCTCCAGGCGAGATGAGGCCCATTTCCGCTGAGGCGTCTCGAGGCTGATCACACCTCACCTCTGGAACTTCGCAAGGGTCCTTCACACCCTTGGTGCAAATGAAGAAGTTCCCCGACATACCCGTCTCCACTCGAGAGTAACCACGAGGGTCCCGCCCACATCCAGAGGAGCCCCGTTTCGGCCTTGTAGCTCGAGATGAGGGATCCTTTCCCTGCTTCGTCGGGAAAGAGTTCCCGGCATTCCCGTCGCATCTCAAGTGGAGGCCCTCTCAACAGGAACGGCGAGAGGTACTCCAGGGTCGTGCCACCATTCCAAGAGTCCCCCAGATGTCTCATTCCATTCCAGAGGAACCTCTTTTCCCTTCACCGGCTCGTCTTTCCCGCCGAGGATCGACTCCCACCAAGGTGGCACGTGGCACAGCCCTGTGGGAAAGCCTCGTCGGAAAGCCTCGAGGGACAGCCTCGAGAGAAAGCCACAGATCCCTTGATCCACGTGACAGGAAGCGTGACACTACTGCTGCAGCTCGGGAGGAAAGCGCACGTGCATGCCCCCACTCGAGACGAGGCCTGACTCCCCTGGGGAGACTCAGAAGCACCCCAAGATCCATGGCAACACTGGAGAGGAATCCTCTGGTTCCGGCCCCGACTGCACACAAGGTCTTAAGCCCCGGCATGGACGGGAGAGGAATCCCGAGATGGCCCCTAGCAACTCGCATGGGGACTGGCCTTTCCTGAGGCCACCAGAGAGGGTCCCTGAGGTCCACGTCGTAACTTGAGAAGACCTGCCGCAACTCGAGAAAATCCAGGAGGTTCTCCCCTCCAGGCGAGATGAGGCCCATTTCCGCTGAGGCGTCTCGAGGCTGATCACACCTCACCTCTGGAACTTCGCAAGGGTCCTTCACACCCTTGGTGCAAATCAAGAAGTTCCCCGACATACCCGTCTCCACTCGAGAGGAATCACGAGGGTCCCGCCCACATCCAGAGGAGTCCCGTTTCCGCCTCGTAGCTCGAGATGAGGGATCTTTTCCCTTCTTCGTCGGGAAAGAGTTCCCGGCGTTCCCGTCGCATCTCAAGAGGAGGCCCTCTCAACAGGAAAGGCGAGAGGAACTCCAGGGTCGTGCCACCATTCCAAGAGTCCCCCAGATGTCTCAGTCCATTCCAGAGGAACCTCTCTTCCCTTCACCGGCTCGTTTTTCAAGCCGAGGATCGACTCACACCAAGGTGGCACGTGGCACAGCCCTGTGGGAAAGCCTCGTGGGCAAGCCTCGAGCGAAAGCCTCGAGGGAACCACAGATCCCTTGATCCACGTGACAGGAAGCGTGACACTACTGCTGCAGCTCGGGAGGAAAGCGCACGTGCATGCCCCCACTCGAGACGAGGCCTGACTCCCCTGGGGAGACTCAGAAGCACCCCAAGATCCATGGCAACACTGGAGAGGAATCCTCAGGTTCCTGCCCCGACTCCACACAAGGTGTTATGCCCCGGCATGGACAGGAGAGGAATCCCGAGATGGCCCCTAGCAAATCGCATGGGGACTGGCCATTCCTGAGGCCACAAGAGCGGGTCCCTGAGGTCCCCGTCGTAACTGGAGAAGACCTGCCGCAACTCGAGAAAATCCAGGAGGATCTCCCCTCCAGGCGAGATGAGGCCCATTTCCGCTGAGGCGTCTCGAGGCTGATCACACCTCACCTCTGGAACTTCGCAAGGGTCCTTCACACCCTTGGTGCAAATCAAGACGTTCCCCGACATACCCGTCTCCACTCGAGAGGAAACACGAGGGTCCCGCCCACATCCAGAGGAGCCCCGTTTCCGCCTCGTAGCTCGAGATGAGGGATCCTTTCCCTGCTTCGTCGGGAAAGAGTTCCCGGCGTTCCCTTCGCATCTCAAGAGGAGGCCCTCTCAACAGGAATGGCGAGAGGAACTCCAGGGTCCTGCCACCATTCCAAGAGTCCACCAGATGTCTCAGTCCATTCCAGAGGAACCTCTTTTCCCTTCACCGGCTCGTCTTTCACGCCGAGGATCGACTCCCACGAAGGTGGCACGTGGCACAGCCCTGTGGGAAAGCCTCGTGGGAAAGCCTCGAGGGACAGCCTCGAGGGAAACCCCAGATCCCTTGATCCACGTGAAAGGAAGCGTGACACTACTGCTGCAGCTCGGGAGGAAAGCGCACGTGCATGCCCCCACTCGAGACGAGGCCTGACTCCCCTGGGGAGACTCAGAAGCACCCCAAGACCCATGGCAACACTGGAGAGGAATCCTCAGGTTCCTGCCCCTACTCAACACAAGGTCTTAGGCCCCGGCATGGACGGGAGAGGAATCCCGAGATGGCCCCTAGCAACTCGCATGGGGACTGGCCTTTCCTGAGGCCACCAGAGCGGGTCCCTGAGGTCCCCGTCGTAACTCGAGAAGACCTTCCGCAACTCGAGAAAATCCAGGAGGTTCTCCCTCCAGGCGAGATGAGGCCCATTTCCGCTGAGGCGTCTCCAGGCTGATCACACCTCACCTCTGGAACTTCGAAAGGGTCCTTCACACCCTTGGTGCAAGTCAAGAAGTTACCCGACATACCCGTCTCCACTCGAGAGGAAACACGAGGGTCCCGCCCACATCCAGAGGAGCCCCGTTTCTGCCTCGTACCTCGAGATGAGGGATCCTTTCCCTGCTTCGTCGGGAAAGAGTTCCCGGCGTTCCCGTCGCACCTCAAGAGGAGGCCCTCTCAACAGGAATGGCGAGAGGAACTCCAGGGTCGTGCCACCATTGCAAGAGTCCCCCAGATGTCTCAGTGCATTCCAGAGGAACCTCTTTTCCCTTCACCGGCTCGTCTTTCACGCCGAGGATCGACTCCCACGAAGGTGGCACGTGGCACAGCCCTGTGGGAAAGCCTCGTTGGAAAGCCTCGAGGGAAAGCCACAGATCCCTTGATCCACGTGACAGGAAGCGTGACACTACTGCTGCAGCTCGGGCGGAAAGCGCACGTGCATGCCCCCACTCGAGACGAGGCCTGACTCCCCTGGGGAGACTCAGAAGCACCCCAAGATCCATGGCAACACTGGAGAGGAATCCTCAGGGTCCGGCCCCGACTCCACACAAGGTCTTAAGCCCCGGCATGGACGGGAGAGGAATCCCGAGATGGCCCCTAGCAACTCGCATGGGGACTGGCCTTTCCTGAGGCCACAAGAGCAGGTCCCTCAGGTCCCCGTCGTAACTGGAGAAGACCTGCCGCAACTCGAGAAAATCCAGGAGGTTCTCCCCTCCAGGCGAGATGAGGCCCATTTCCGCTGAGGCGTCTCGAGGCTGATCACACCTCACCTCTGGAACTTCGAAAGACTCCTTCACACCCTTGGTGCAAATGAAGAAGTTCCCCGAAATACCCGTCTCCACTCGAGAGGAATCACGAGGGTCCCGCCCACATCCAGAGGAGCCCCGTTTCGGCCTCGTAGCTCGAGATGAGGGATCCTTTCCCTGCTTCGTCGGGAAAGAGTTCCCGGCATTCCCGTCGCATCTCAAGAGGAGGCCCTCTCAACAGGAACGGCGAGAGGAACTCCAGGGTCGTGCCACCATTCCAAGAGTCCCACAGATGTCTCATTCCATTCCAGAGGAAACTCTTTTCCCTTCACCGGCTCGTCTTTCCCGCCGAGGATCGACTCCCACCAAGGTGGCACGTGGCACAGAACTGTGGGAAAGCCTCGTGGGAAAGCCTCGAGGGACAGCCTCGAGAGAAAGCCACAGATCCCTTGATCCACGTGACAGGAAGCGTGACACTACTGCTGCAGCTCGGGAGGAAAGCACACGTGCATGCCCCCACTCGAGACGAGGCCTGACTCCCCTGGGGAGACTCAGAAGCACCCCAAGATCCATGGCAACACTGGAGAGGAATCTTCAGGTTCCGGCCCCGACTCCACACAAGGTCTTAAGCCCCGGCATGGACGGGAGAGGAATCCCGAGATGGCCCCTAGCAACTCGCATGGGGACTGGCCGTTCCAGAGGCCACCAGAGCGGGTCCCTGAGGTCCCCGTCGTAACTGGAGAAGACCTGCCGCAACTCGAGAAAATCCAGGAGGTTCTCCCCTCCAGGCGAGATGAGGCCCATTTCCGCTGAGGCGTCTCGAGGCTGATCACACCTCACCTCTGGAACTTCGCAAGGGTCCTTCACACCCTTGGTGCAAATGAAGAAGTTCCCCGACATACCCGTCTCCACTCGAGAGTAACCACGAGGGTCCCGCCCACATCCAGAGGAGCCCCGTTTCGGCCTTGTAGCTCGAGATGAGGGATCCTTTCCCTGCTTCGTCGGGAAAGAGTTCCCGGCATTCCCGTCGCATCTCAAGTGGAGGCCCTCTCAACAGGAACGGCGAGAGGTACTCCAGGGTCGTGCCACCATTCCAAGAGTCCCCCAGATGTCTCATTCCATTCCAGAGGAACCTCTTTTCCCTTCACCGGCTCGTCTTTCCCGCCGAGGATCGACTCCCACCAAGGTGGCACGTGGCACAGCCCTGTGGGAAAGCCTCGTCGGAAAGCCTCGAGGGACAGCCTCGAGAGAAAGCCACAGATCCCTTGATCCACGTGACAGGAAGCGTGACACTACTGCTGCAGCTCGGGAGGAAAGCGCACGTGCATGCCCCCACTCGAGACGAGGCCTGACTCCCCTGGGGAGACTCAGAAGCACCCCAAGATCCATGGCAACACTGGAGAGGAATCCTCTGGTTCCGGCCCCGACTGCACACAAGGTCTTAAGCCCCGGCATGGACGGGAGAGGAATCCCGAGATGGCCCCTAGCAACTCGCATGGGGACTGGCCTTTCCTGAGGCCACCAGAGAGGGTCCCTGAGGTCCACGTCGTAACTTGAGAAGACCTGCCGCAACTCGAGAAAATCCAGGAGGTTCTCCCCTCCAGGCGAGATGAGGCCCATTTCCGCTGAGGCGTCTCGAGGCTGATCACACCTCACCTCTGGAACTTCGCAAGGGTCCTTCACACCCTTGGTGCAAATCAAGAAGTTCCCCGACATACCCGTCTCCACTCGAGAGGAATCACGAGGGTCCCGCCCACATCCAGAGGAGTCCCGTTTCCGCCTCGTAGCTCGAGATGAGGGATCTTTTCCCTTCTTCGTCGGGAAAGAGTTCCCGGCGTTCCCGTCGCATCTCAAGAGGAGGCCCTCTCAACAGGAAAGGCGAGAGGAACTCCAGGGTCGTGCCACCATTCCAAGAGTCCCCCAGATGTCTCAGTCCATTCCAGAGGAACCTCTCTTCCCTTCACCGGCTCGTTTTTCAAGCCGAGGATCGACTCACACCAAGGTGGCACGTGGCACAGCCCTGTGGGAAAGCCTCGTGGGCAAGCCTCGAGCGAAAGCCTCGAGGGAACCACAGATCCCTTGATCCACGTGACAGGAAGCGTGACACTACTGCTGCAGCTCGGGAGGAAAGCGCACGTGCATGCCCCCACTCGAGACGAGGCCTGACTCCCCTGGGGAGACTCAGAAGCACCCCAAGATCCATGGCAACACTGGAGAGGAATCCTCAGGTTCCTGCCCCGACTCCACACAAGGTGTTATGCCCCGGCATGGACAGGAGAGGAATCCCGAGATGGCCCCTAGCAAATCGCATGGGGACTGGCCATTCCTGAGGCCACAAGAGCGGGTCCCTGAGGTCCCCGTCGTAACTGGAGAAGACCTGCCGCAACTCGAGAAAATCCAGGAGGATCTCCCCTCCAGGCGAGATGAGGCCCATTTCCGCTGAGGCGTCTCGAGGCTGATCACACCTCACCTCTGGAACTTCGCAAGGGTCCTTCACACCCTTGGTGCAAATCAAGACGTTCCCCGACATACCCGTCTCCACTCGAGAGGAAACACGAGGGTCCCGCCCACATCCAGAGGAGCCCCGTTTCCGCCTCGTAGCTCGAGATGAGGGATCCTTTCCCTGCTTCGTCGGGAAAGAGTTCCCGGCGTTCCCTTCGCATCTCAAGAGGAGGCCCTCTCAACAGGAATGGCGAGAGGAACTCCAGGGTCCTGCCACCATTCCAAGAGTCCACCAGATGTCTCAGTCCATTCCAGAGGAACCTCTTTTCCCTTCACCGGCTCGTCTTTCACGCCGAGGATCGACTCCCACGAAGGTGGCACGTGGCACAGCCCTGTGGGAAAGCCTCGTGGGAAAGCCTCGAGGGACAGCCTCGAGGGAAACCCCAGATCCCTTGATCCACGTGAAAGGAAGCGTGACACTACTGCTGCAGCTCGGGAGGAAAGCGCACGTGCATGCCCCCACTCGAGACGAGGCCTGACTCCCCTGGGGAGACTCAGAAGCACCCCAAGACCCATGGCAACACTGGAGAGGAATCCTCAGGTTCCTGCCCCTACTCAACACAAGGTCTTAGGCCCCGGCATGGACGGGAGAGGAATCCCGAGATGGCCCCTAGCAACTCGCATGGGGACTGGCCTTTCCTGAGGCCACCAGAGCGGGTCCCTGAGGTCCCCGTCGTAACTCGAGAAGACCTTCCGCAACTCGAGAAAATCCAGGAGGTTCTCCCTCCAGGCGAGATGAGGCCCATTTCCGCTGAGGCGTCTCCAGGCTGATCACACCTCACCTCTGGAACTTCGAAAGGGTCCTTCACACCCTTGGTGCAAGTCAAGAAGTTACCCGACATACCCGTCTCCACTCGAGAGGAAACACGAGGGTCCCGCCCACATCCAGAGGAGCCCCGTTTCTGCCTCGTACCTCGAGATGAGGGATCCTTTCCCTGCTTCGTCGGGAAAGAGTTCCCGGCGTTCCCGTCGCACCTCAAGAGGAGGCCCTCTCAACAGGAATGGCGAGAGGAACTCCAGGGTCGTGCCACCATTGCAAGAGTCCCCCAGATGTCTCAGTGCATTCCAGAGGAACCTCTTTTCCCTTCACCGGCTCGTCTTTCACGCCGAGGATCGACTCCCACGAAGGTGGCACGTGGCACAGCCCTGTGGGAAAGCCTCGTTGGAAAGCCTCGAGGGAAAGCCACAGATCCCTTGATCCACGTGACAGGAAGCGTGACACTACTGCTGCAGCTCGGGCGGAAAGCGCACGTGCATGCCCCCACTCGAGACGAGGCCTGACTCCCCTGGGGAGACTCAGAAGCACCCCAAGATCCATGGCAACACTGGAGAGGAATCCTCAGGGTCCGGCCCCGACTCCACACAAGGTCTTAAGCCCCGGCATGGACGGGAGAGGAATCCCGAGATGGCCCCTAGCAACTCGCATGGGGACTGGCCTTTCCTGAGGCCACAAGAGCAGGTCCCTCAGGTCCCCGTCGTAACTGGAGAAGACCTGCCGCAACTCGAGAAAATCCAGGAGGTTCTCCCCTCCAGGCGAGATGAGGCCCATTTCCGCTGAGGCGTCTCGAGGCTGATCACACCTCACCTCTGGAACTTCGAAAGACTCCTTCACACCCTTGGTGCAAATGAAGAAGTTCCCCGAAATACCCGTCTCCACTCGAGAGGAATCACGAGGGTCCCGCCCACATCCAGAGGAGCCCCGTTTCGGCCTCGTAGCTCGAGATGAGGGATCCTTTCCCTGCTTCGTCGGGAAAGAGTTCCCGGCATTCCCGTCGCATCTCAAGAGGAGGCCCTCTCAACAGGAACGGCGAGAGGAACTCCAGGGTCGTGCCACCATTCCAAGAGTCCCACAGATGTCTCATTCCATTCCAGAGGAAACTCTTTTCCCTTCACCGGCTCGTCTTTCCCGCCGAGGATCGACTCCCACCAAGGTGGCACGTGGCACAGAACTGTGGGAAAGCCTCGTGGGAAAGCCTCGAGGGACAGCCTCGAGAGAAAGCCACAGATCCCTTGATCCACGTGACAGGAAGCGTGACACTACTGCTGCAGCTCGGGAGGAAAGCGCACGTGCATGCTCCCACTAGAGACGACGCCTGACTCCCCTGGGGAGACTCAGAAGCACCCCAAGATCCATGGCAACACTGGAGAGGAATCTTCAGGTTACGGCCCCGACTCCACACAAGGTCTTAAGCCCCGGCATGGACGGGAGAGGAATCCCGAGATGGCCCCTAGCAACTCGCATGGGGATTGGCCTTTCCAGAGGCCACCAGAGAGGGTCCCTGAGGTCCCCGTCGTAACTGGAGAAGACCTGCCGCAACTCGAGAAAATCCAGGAGGTTCTCCCCTCCAGGCGAGATGAGGCCCATTTCCGCTGAGGCGTCTCGATGCTGATCACACCTCCCCTCTGGAACTTCCCAAGGGTCCTTCACACCCTTGGTGCAACTAAAGAAGTTCCCGGTCATACCCGTCTCCACTCGAGAGGAATCACGAGGGTCCCGCCCACATCCAGAGGAGCCCCTTTTCCGCCTCCTAGCTCAAGATGAGGGATCCATTCCCTGCTTCGTCGGGAAAGAGTTCCCGGCGTTCCCGTCGCATCTCACGAGGAGGCCCTCTCAACAGGAACGGCGAGAGGAACTCCAGGGTCGTGCCACCATTGCAAGAGTCCCCCGGATGTCTCAGTCCATTCCAGAGGAAACTCTTTTCCCTTCACCGGATCGTCTTTCACGCCGAGGATCGACTCACACCAAGGTGGCACGTGGCACAGCCCTGTGGGAAAGCCTCGTGGGAAAGCCTCGAGGGACAGCCTGGAGGGAAAGACACAGATCCCTTGATCCACGTGACAGGAAGCGTGACAATACTGCTGCAGCTCAGGAGGAAAGCGCACGTGCATGCCCCCACTCGAGACGAAGCCTGACTCCCCTGGGGAGACTCAGAAGCACCCCAAGATCCATGGCAGCACTGGAGAGGAATCCGCAGGTTCCGGCCCCGACCCCACACAAGGACTGAGGCCCCGGCATGGACGGGAGAGGAATCCCGAGAGGTCCCCTAGCAACTTGCATGGGGACTGGCCTTTCCCGAGGCCCCCAGAGCGGGTCCCTGAGGTCCCCATCGTAACTCGAGAAGACCTGCCGCAACTCGAGAAAATCCAGGAGGTTCTCCTCTCCAGGCGAGATGAGGCCCATTTCCGCTGAGGCGTCTCGAGGCTGATCACACCTCCCCTCTGGAACTTCGAAAGGGTCCTTCACACCCTTGGTGCAAATCAAGAAGTTCACCGACATACCCGTCTCCACTCGAGAGGAATCACGAGGGTCCCGCTCACATCCAGAGGAGCCCCGTTTCCGCCTCGTAGCTCGAGATGAGGGATCCTTTCCCTGCTTCGTCGGGAAAGAGTTCTCGGCGTTCCCGTCGCATCTCAAGAGGAGGCCCTCTCAACAGGAACGGCGAGAGGAACTCCAGGGTCGTGCCAGCATTGCAAGAGTCCCCCAGATGTCTCAGTCCTTTCCAGAGGAACCTCTTTTCCCTTCACCGGCTCGTCTTTCACGCCGAGGATTGACTCACACCAAGGTGGCACGTGGCACAGCCCTGTGGGAAAGCCTCGTGGGAAAGCCTCGAGGGACAGCCTCGAGGGAAAGCCACAGATCCCTTGATACACGTGACAGGAAGCGTGACACTACTGCTGCAGCTCGGGCGGAAAGCGCACGTGCATGCCACCACTCGAGACGAGGCCTGACTCCCCTGGGGAGACTCAGAAGCACCCCAAGATCCATGGCAAAACTGGAGAGGAATCCTCAGGTTCCGACCCCGACTCCACACAAGGTCTTTATCCCCGGCATGGACAGGAGAGGAATCCCGTGAGGTCCCCTAGCAACTCGCATGGGGACTGGCCTTTCCTGAGGCCACCAGAGCGGGTCCCTGAGGTCCCCGTCGTAACTCGAGAAGACCTGCCGCAACTCGAGAAAATCCAGGAGGTTCTCCCCTCCAGGCGAGATGAGGCCCATTTCCGCTGAGGCGTATCCAGGCTGATCACACCTCCCCTCTGGAACTTCGAAAGGGTCTTTCACACCCTTGGTGCAAATCAAGAAGTTCCCCGACATACCCGTCTCCACTCGAGAGGAAACACGAGGGTCCCGCCCACATCCAGAGGAGCCCCGTTTCCGCCTCGTAGCTCGAGATGAGGGATCCTTTCCCTGCTTCGTCGGGAAAGAGTTCCCGGCGTTCCCGTCGCACCTCAAGAGGAGGCCCTCTCAACAGGAACGGCGAGAGGAACTCCAGGGTCGTGCCACCATTGCAAGAGTCCCCCAGATGTCTCAGTGCATTCCAGAGGAACCTCTTATCCCTTCACCGGCTCGTCTTTCACGCCGAGGATCGACTCACACCAAGGTGGCACGTGGCACAGCCCTGTGGGGAAGCCTCGTGGGAAAGCCTCGAGGGACAACCTCGAGGGAAGGCCACAGATCCCTTGATCCACGTGACAGGAAGCGTGACACTACTGCTGCAGCTCGGGCGGAAAGCGCACGTGCATGCCCCCACTCGAGACGAGGCCTGACTCCCCTGGGGAGACTCAGAAGCACCCCAAGGTCCATGGCAGCACTGGAGAGGAATCCTCAGGTTCCGGCCCCGACTCCACACAAGGACTGAGGCCCCGGCATGGACGGCAGAGGAATCCCGAAAGTCCCAAAGCAATTCGCATGGGGACTGGCCTTTCCTGAGGCCCCCAGAGCGGGTCCCTGAGGTCCCTGTCGTAACTCGAGAAGACCTACAGCAATTCGAGAATATCCAGGAGGTTCTTCCCTGCAGGCGAGATGAGGCCCATTTCCGCAGAGGCTTCTCGGGGCTAATCACACCTCACCTCTGGAACTTCGAAAGGTTCCTTCACACCCTTGGTGCAACTCAAGAAGTTCCCCGACATCCCCTTCTCCACTCGAGAGGAAACACGAGGGTCCCGCCCACATCCAGAGGAGCCCCGTTTCAGCCTCGTAGCTCGAGATGAGGGATCCTTTCCCTGCTTCGTCGGGAAAGAGTTCCCGGCATTCCCGTCGCATCTCAAGTGGAGGCCCTCTCAACAGGAACGGCGAGAGGTACTCCAGGGTCGTGCCACCATTCCAAGAGTCCCCCAGATGTCTCATTCCATTCCAGAGGAACCTCTTTTCCCTTCACCGGCTCGTCTTTCCCGCCGAGGATCGACTCCCACCAAGGTGGCTCCTGGCACAGCCCTGTGGGAAAGCCTCGTCGGAAAGCCTCGAGGGACAGCCTCGAGAGAAAGCCACAGATCCCTTGATCCACGTGACAGGAAGCGTGACACTACTGCTGCAGCTCGGGAGGAAAGCGCACGTGCATGCCCCCACTGGAGACGAGGCCTGACTCCCCTGGGGAGACTCAGAAGCACCCCAAGATTCATGGCAACACTGGAGCGGAATCCTCTGGTTCCGGCCCCGACTGCACACAAGGTCTTAAGCCCAGGCATGGACGGGAGAGGAATCCCGAGATGGCCCCTAGCAACTCGCATGGGGACTGGCCTTTCCTGAGGCCACCAGAGAGGGTCCCTGAGGTCCACGTCGTAACTTGAGAAGACCTGCCGCAACTCGAGAAAATCCAGGAGGTTCTCCCCTCCAGGCGAGATGAGGCCCATTTCCGCTGAGGCGTCTCGAGGCTGATCACACCTCACCTCTGGAACTTCGCAAGGGTCCTTCACACCCTTGGTGCAAATCAAGAAGTTCCCCGACATACCCGTCTCCACTCGAGAGGAATCACGAGGGTCCCGCCCACATCCAGAGGAGCCCCGTTTCCGCCTCGTAGCTCGAGATGAGGGATCTTTTCCCTTCTTCGTCGGGAAAGAGTTCCCGGCGTTCCCGTCGCATCTCAAGAGGAGGCCCTCTCAACAGGAAAGGCGAGAGGAACTCCAGGGTCGTGCCACCATTCCAAGAGTCCCCCAGATGTCTCAGTCCATTCCAGAGGAACCTCTCTTCCCTTCACCGGCTCGTTTTTCAAGCCGAGGATCGACTCACACCAAGGTGGCACGTGGCACAGCCGTGTGGGAAAGCCTCGTGGGCAAGCCTCGAGCGAAAGCCTCGAGGGAACCATAGATCCCTTGATCCACGTGACAGGAAGCGTGACACTACTGCTGCAGCTCGGGAGGAAAGCGCACGTGCATGCCCCCACTCGAGACGAGGCCTAACTCCCCTGGGGAGACTCAGAAGCACCCCAAGATCCATGGCAACACTGGAGAGGAATCCTCAGGTTCCGGCCCCGACTCCACACAAGGTGTTATGCCCCGGCATGGACAGGAGAGGAATCCCGAGATGGCCCCTAGCAAATCGCATGGGGACTGGCCATTCCTGAGGCCACAAGAGCGGGTCCCTGAGGTCCCCGTCGTAACTGGAGAAGACCTGCCGCAACTCGAGAAAATCCAGGAGGTTCTCCCATCCAGGCGAGATGAGGCCTATTTCCGCTGAGGCGTCTAGAGGCTGATCACACCTCACCTCTGGAACTTCGCAAGGGTCCTTCACACTCTTGGTGCAAATCAAGACGTTCCCCGACATACCCGTCTCCACTCGAGAGGAAACACGAGGGTCCCGCCCACATCCAAAGGAGCCCCGTTTCCGCCTCATAGCTCGAGATGAGGGATCCTTTCCCTGCTTCGTCGGAAAAGAGTTCCCGGCGTTCCCTTCGCATCTCAAGAGGAGGCCCTCTCAACAGGAACGGCGAGAGGAACTCCAGGGTCCTGCCACCATTCCAAGAGTCCACCAGATGTATCAGTCCATTCCAGAGGAACCTGTTTTCCCTTCACCGGCTCGTCTTTCACGCCGAGGATCGACTCCCACGAAGGTGGCACGTGGCACAGCCCTGTGGGAAAGCCTCGTGGGAAAGCCTCGAGGGACAGCCTCGAGGGAAACCCCAGATCCCTTGATCCACGTGAAAGGAAGCGTGACACTACTGCTGCAGCTCGGGAGGAAAGCGCACGTGCATGCCCCCACTCGAGACGAGGCCTGACTCCCCTGGGGAGACTCAGAAGCACCCCAAGACCCATGGCAACACTGGAGAGGAATCCTCAGGTTCCTGCCCCTACTCAACACAAGGTCTTAGGCCCCGGCATGGACGGGAGAGGAATCCCGAGATGGCCCCTAGCAACTCGCATGGGGACTGGCCTTTCCTGAGGCCACCAGAGCGGGTCCCTGAGGTCCCCGTCGTAACTCGAGAAGACCTTCCGCAACTCGAGAAAATCCAGGAGGTTCTCCCTCCAGGCGAGATGAGGCCCATTTCCGCTGAGGCGTCTTCAGGCTGATCACACCTCACCTCTGGAACTTCGAAAGGGTCCTTCACACCCTTGGTGCAAGTCAAGAAGTTACCCGACATACCCGTCTCCACTCGAGAGGAAACACGAGGGTCCCGCCCACATCCAGAGGAGCCCCGTTTCCGCCTCGTAGCTCGAGATGAGGGATCCTTTCCCTGCTTCGTCGGGAAAGAGTTCCCGGCATTCCCGTCGCACCTCAAGAGGAGGCCCTCTCAACAGGAATGGCGAGAGGAACTCCAGGGTCGTGCCACCATTGCAAGAGTCCCCCAGATGTCTCAGTGCATTCCAGAGGAACCTCTTTTCCCTTCACCGGCTCGTCTTTCACGCCGAGGATCGACTCACACCAAGGTGGCACGTGGCCCAGCCCTGTGGGAAAGCCTCGTTGGAAAGCCTCGAGGGACAACCTCGAGGGAAGGCCACAGATCCCTTGATCCACGTGACAGGAAGCGTGACACTACTGCTGCAGCTCGGGCGGAAAGCGCACGTGCATGCCCCCACACGAGACGAGGCCTGACTCCCCTGGGGAGACTCAGAAGCACCCCAAGGTCCATGGCAGCACTGGAGAGGAATCCTCAGGTTCCGGCCCCGACTCCACCCAAGGACTGAGGCCCCGGCATGGACGGCAGAGGAATCCCGAAAGTCCCATAGCAATTCGCATGGGGACTGGCCTTTCCTGAGGCCACCAGAGCGGGTCTCTGAGGTCCCCGTCGTAACTCGAGAAGACCTGCCGCAACTCGAGAAAATCCAGGAGGTTCTCCCCTCCAGGCGAGATGAGGCCCATTTCCCCTGAGGCGTCTCGAGGCTGATCACACCTCACCTCTGGAACTTCGAAAGGGTCCTTCACACCCTTGGTGCAAATCAAGAAGTTCCCCGACATACCCGTCTCCCCTCGATAGGAAACACGAGGGTTCTCCCCCACATCCAGAGGAGCCCCGTTTCCGCCTCGTAGCTCGAGATGAGGGATCCTTTCCCTGCTTCGTCGGGAAAGAGTTCCCGGCCTTCCCGTCGCCTCTCAAGAGGAGGCCCTCTCAACAGGACCGGCGAGAGGAACTCCAGGGTCGTGCCACCATTCCAAGAGTCCCCCAGATGTCTCAGTCCATACCAGAGGAACCTCTTTTCCCTACACTGGCTCGTCTTTCACGCCGAGATACGACTCACACCAAGGTGGCACGTGGCACAGCCCTGTGGGAAAGCCTCGTGGAAAAGCCTCGAGGGACAGTCTCGAGGGAAAGCAACAGATCCCGTGATCCATGTGACAGGAAGCGTGACACTACTGCTGCAGCTCGGGAGGATCGCGCACGTGCATGCCCCCACTCGAGACGAGGCCTGACTCCCCTCGGGAGACTCAGAAGCACCCCAACATCCAAGGCAACAATGGAGAGGAAACCTCAGGTTCCGGCTCCGACTCCACACGAGGACTGAGGCCCCGGCATGGACGGGAGAGGAATCCAGAGATGGCCCCTAGCAACTCGCACGGGGACTGGCCTTTCCTGAGGCCACCAGAGCGGGTCCCTGAGGTCCCCGTCGTAACTTGAGAAGACATGCCGCAACTCGAGAAAATCCAGGAGATTCTCCCCTCCAGGCGAGATGAGGACCATTTCCGCTGAGGCGTCTCGAGGCTGATCACACCTCACCTCTGGAACTTCGAAAGGGTCCTTCACACCCTTGGTGCAAATCAAGAAGTTCCCCGACATACCCGTCTCCACTCGAGAGGAATCACGAGGGTCCCGTCCACATACAGAGAAGCGCCGTTTCCGCCTCGTAGATCGAGATGAGGGAATCTTTCCCTGCTTCTTCGGGAAAGAGTTCCCGGCCTTCCCGTCGCATCTCAAGAGGAGGCCCTCTCAACAGGAACGGTGAGAGGAACTCCAGGGTCGTGCCACCATCCCAAGAGTCTCCCAGATGTCTCAGTCCATTCCAGAGGAACCTCTTTTCCCTTCACCGGCTCGTCTTTCACGCCGAGAATCGACTCACACCAAGGTGGCACGTGGCACAGCCCTGTGGGAAAGCCTCGTGGGAAAGCCTCGAGGGACAGCCTCGAGGGAAAGCCACAGATCCGTTGATCCACGTGACAGGAAGCGTGACTCTACTGCTGCAGATCGGGAGGAAAGCGCACGTGCATGCCCCCACTCGAGACGATGCCTGACTCCCCTGGGGAGACTCAGAAGCACCCCAAGATCGATGGCAACACTTTAGAGGAGACTTCAGGTTCCAGCACCGACTCCACACAAGGACTGAGGCCCCGGCATGGACGGGTGAGGAATCCCGAGATGCCGCCTAGCAACTCGCATGGGGACTGGCCTCTCCTGAGGCCACCAGAGCGGGTCCCTGAGGTCCCCGTCGTAACTCGAGAAGACCTGTCGCAACTCGAGAAAATCCAGGAGGTTCTCCCCTGCAGGCGAGATGAGGCCCATTTCCGCTGAGGCGTCTCGAGGCTGATCACACCTCCCTCTGGAACTTCGAAAGGGTCCTTCACAACCTTGGTGCAAATCAAGAAGTTCCCCGACATACCAGTCTCCACTCAAACACGAGGGTCCCGCCCACATCCAGAGGAGCCCCGTTTCCGCCTCGTAGATCGAGATGAGGGATCCTTTCCCTGCTTCGTCGGGAAAGAGTTCCCCGGCGTTCCCGTCGCATCTGAAGAGGAGGCCCTCTCAACAGGAACGGTGAGAGAGGAACTCCAGGGTCGTTGCCACAATTCCAAGAGTCCCCCAGATGTCTCATTCCATTCCAGAGGAACCTCTTTCTCCCTTTCACCGGCTCGTCTTTCACGCCGAGGATCGACTCACACCAAGGTGGAACGTGGCACAGCCCTGAGGGAAAGCCTCGTGTTAAAGCCTCGAGGGAAAGCCACAGATCCCTTGATCCACATGACAGGAAGCGTGACACTACTGCTGCAGCTCGGGAGGAAAGCGCACGTGCATGCCCCCACTCGAGACGAGGCCTGACTCCCCTGGGGAGACTCAGAAGCACCCCAACATCCATGGCAACACTGGAGAGGAATCCTCAGGTTCCGGCCCCGACTCCACACAAGGTCTTAGGCCCCGGCATGGACGGGAGAGGAATCCAGAGATGGCCCCTAGCAACTCGCACGGGGACTGGCCTTTCCTGAGGCCACCAGAGCGGGTCCCTGAGGTCCCCGTCGTAACTCGAGAAGACCTGCCGAAACTCGAGAAAATCCAGGAGGTTCTCCCTTCCAGGCGAGATGAGGCCCATTTCCGCTGAGGCGTCTCGAGGCTGATCACACCTCACCTCTGGAACTTCGCAAGGGTCCTTCACACCCTTGGTGCAAATGAAGAAGTTCCCCGACATACCTGTCTCCACTCGAGAGGAAACACGACGGTCCCGCCCACATCCAGAGGAGCCCCGTTTCCGCCTCGTAGCTCGAGATGAGGGATCCTTTCCCTGCTTCGTCGGGAAAGAGTTCCCGGCGTTTCCGTCCCATCTCAAGAGGAAGCCCTCTCAACAGGAACGGCGAAGGGAACTCCAGGGTCGTGCCACCATTCCAAAAGTCCCCCAGATGTCTCAGTCCATTCCAGAGGAACCTCTCTTCCCTTCACCGGCTCGTTTTTCAAGCCGAGGATCGACTCACACCAAGGTGGCACGTGGCACAGCCCTGTGGGAAAGCCTCGTGGGCAAGCCTCGAGCGAAAGCCTCGAGGGAACCACAGATCCCTTGATCCACGTGACAGGAAGCGTGACACTACTGCTGCAGCTCGGGAGGAAAGCGCACGTGCATGCCCCCACTCGAGACGAGGCCTAACTCCCCTGGGGAGACTCAGAAGCACCCCAAGATCCATGGCAACACTGGAGAGGAATCCTCAGGTTCCGGCCCCGACTCCACACAAGGTGTTATGCCCCGGCATGGACAGGAGAGGAATCCCGAGATGGCCCCTAGCAAATCGCATGGGGACTGGCCATTCCTGAGGCCACAAGAGCGGGTCCCTGAGGTCCCCGTCGTAACTGGAGAAGACCTGCCGCAACTCGAGAAAATCCAGGAGGTTCTCCCATCCAGGCGAGATGAGGCCTATTTCCGCTGAGGCGTCTAGAGGCTGATCACACCTCACCTCTGGAACTTCGCAAGGGTCCTTCACACCCTTGGTGCAAATCAAGACGTTCCCCGACATACCCGTCTCCACTCGAGAGGAAACACGAGGGTCCCGACCACATCCAAAGGAGCCCCGTTTCCGCCTCGTAGCTCGAGATGAGGGATCCTTTCCCTGCTTCGTCGGGAAAGAGTTCCCGGCGTTCCCTTCGCATCTCAAGAGGAGGCCCTCTCAACAGGAACGGCGAGAGGAACTCCAGGGTCCTGCCACCATTCCAAGAGTCCACCAGATGTATCAGTCCATTCCAGAGGAACCTGTTTTCCCTTCACCGGCTCGTCTTTCACGCCGAGGATCGACTCCCACGAAGGTGGCACGTGGCACAGCCCTGTGGGAAAGCCTCGTGGGAAAGCCTCGAGGGACAGCCTCGAGGGAAACCCCAGATCCCTTGATCCACGTGAAAGGAAGCGTGACACTACTGCTGCAGCTCGGGAGGAAAGCGCACGTGCATGCCCCCACTCGAGACGAGGCCTGACTCCCCTGGGGAGACTCAGAAGCACCCCAAGACCCATGGCAACACTGGAGAGGAATCCTCAGGTTCCTGCCCCTACTCAACACAAGGTCTTAGGCCCCGGCATGGACGGGAGAGGAATCCCGAGATGGCCCCTAGCAACTCGCATGGGGACTGGCCTTTCCTGAGGCCACCAGAGCGGGTCTCTGAGGTCCCCGTCGTAACTCGAGAAGACCTGCCGCAACTCGAGAAAATCCAGGAGGTTCTCCCCTGCAGGCGAGATGAGGCCCATTTCCGCTGAGGCGTCTCGAGGCTGATCACACCTCACCTCTGGAACTTCGAAAGGGTCCTTCACACCCTTGGTGCAAATCAAGAAGTTCCCCGACATACCCGTCTCCCCTCGATAGGAAACACGAGGGTTCTCCCCACATCCAGAGGAGCCCCGTTTCCGCCTCGTAGCTCGAGATGAGGGATCCTTTCCCTGCTTCGTCGGGAAAGAGTTCCCGGCCTTCCCGTCGCCTCTCAAGAGGAGGCCCTCTCAACAGGACCGGCGAGAGGAACTCCAGGGTCGTGCCACCATTCCAAGAGTCCCCCAGATGTCTCAGTCCATACCAGAGGAACCTCTTTTCCCTACACTGGCTCGTCTTTCACGCCGAGATACGACTCACACCAAGGTGGCACGTGGCACAGCCCTGTGGGAAAGCCTCGTGGAAAAGCCTCGAGGGACAGTCTCGAGGGAAAGCAACAGATCCCGTGATCCATGTGACAGGAAGCGTGACACTACTGCTGCAGCTCGGGAGGATCGCGCACGTGCATGCCCCCACTCGAGACGAGGCCTGACTCCCCTCGGGAGACTCAGAAGCACCCCAACATCCAAGGCAACAATGGAGAGGAAACCTCAGGTTCCGGCTCCGACTCCACACGAGGACTGAGGCCCCGGCATGGACGGGAGAGGAATCCAGAGATGGCCCCTAGCAACTCGCACGGGGACTGGCCTTTCCTGAGGCCACCAGAGCGGGTCCCTGAGGTCCCCGTCGTAACTTGAGAAGACATGCCGCAACTCGAGAAAATCCAGGAGATTCTCCCCTCCAGGCGAGATGAGGACCATTTCCGCTGAGGCGTCTCGAGGCTGATCACACCTCACCTCTGGAACTTCGAAAGGGTCCTTCACACCCTTGGTGCAAATCAAGAAGTTCCCCGACATACCCGTCTCCACTCGAGAGGAATCACGAGGGTCCCGTCCACATCCAGAGAAGCGCCGTTTCCGCCTCGTAGATCGAGATGAGGGAATCTTTCCCTGCTTCTTCGGGAAAGAGTTCCCGGCCTTCCCGTCGCATCTCAAGAGGAGGCCCTCTCAACAGGAACGGCGAGAGGAACTCCAGGGTCGTGCCACCATCCCAAGAGTCTCCCAGATGTCTCAGTCCATTCCAGAGGAACCTCTTTTCCCTTCACCGGCTCGTCTTTCACGCCGAGAATCGACTCACACCAAGGTGGCACGTGGCACAGCCCTGTGGGAAAGCCTCGTGGGAAAGCCTCGAGGGACAGCCTCGAGGGAAAGCCACAGATCCGTTGATCCACGTGACAGGAAGCGTGACTCTACTGCTGCAGATCGGGAGGAAAGCGCACGTGCATGCCCCCACTCGAGACGATGCCTGACTCCCCTGGGGAGACTCAGAAGCACCCCAAGATCGATGGCAACACTTTAGAGGAGACTTCAGGTTCCAGCACCGACTCCACACAAGGACTGAGGCCCCGGCATGGACGGGTGAGGAATCCCGAGATGCCGCCTAGCAACTCGCATGGGGACTGGCCTCTCCTGAGGCCACCAGAGCGGGTCCCTGAGGTCCCCGTCGTAACTCGAGAAGACCTGTCGCAACTCGAGAAAATCCAGGAGGTTCTCCCCTGCAGGCGAGATGAGGCCCATTTCCGCTGAGGCGTCTCGAGGCTGATCACACCTCCCTCTGGAACTTCGAAAGGGTCCTTCACAACCTTGGTGCAAATCAAGAAGTTCCCCGACATACCAGTCTCCACTCGAGAGGAAACACGAGGGTCCCGCCCACATCCAGAGGAGCCCCGTTTCCGCCTCGTAGATCGAGATGAGGGATCCTTTCCCTGCTTCGTCGGGAAAGAGTTCCCGGCGTTCCCGTCGCATCTGAAGAGGAGGCCCTCTCAACAGGAACGGTGAGAGGAACTCCAGGGTCGTGCCACAATTCCAAGAGTCCCCCAGATGTCTCATTCCATTCCAGAGGAACCTCTTTTCCCTTCACCGGCTCGTCTTTCACGCCGAGGATCGACTCACACCAAGGTGGAACGTGGCACAGCCCTGAGGGAAAGCCTCGTGTTAAAGCCTCGAGGGAAAGCCACAGATCCCTTGATCCACATGACAGGAAGCGTGACACTACTGCTGCAGCTCGGGAGGAAAGCGCACGTGCATGCCCCCACTCGAGACGAGGCCTGACTCCCCTGGGGAGACTCAGAAGCACCCCAACATCCATGGCAACACTGGAGAGGAATCCTCAGGTTCCGGCCCCGACTCCACACAAGGTCTTAGGCCCCGGCATGGACGGGAGAGGAATCCAGAGATGGCCCCTAGCAACTCGCACGGGGACTGGCCTTTCCTGAGGCCACCAGAGCGGGTCCCTGAGGTCCCCGTCGTAACTCGAGAAGACCTGCCGAAACTCGAGAAAATCCAGGAGGTTCTCCCTTCCAGGCGAGATGAGGCCCATTTCCGCTGAGGCGTCTCGAGGCTGATCACACCTCACCTCTGGAACTTCGCAAGGGTCCTTCACACCCTTGGTGCAAATGAAGAAGTTCCCCGACATACCCGTCTCCACTCGAGAGGAAACACGAGGGTCCCGCCCACATCCAGAGGAGCCCCGTTTCCGCCTCGTAGCTCGAGATGAGGGATCCTTTCCCTGCTTCGTCGGGAAAGAGTTCCCGGCGTTTCCGTCCCATCTCAAGAGGAAGCCCTCTCAACAGGAACGGCGAAGGGAACTCCAGGGTCGTGCCACCATTCCAAAAGTCCCCCAGATGTCTCAGTCCATTCCAGAGGAACCTCTTTTCCCTTCACCAGCTCGTCTTTCACGCCGAGGATCGACTCCCACCAAGGTGGCACGTGGCACAGCCCTGTGGGAAAGACTTGTGGGAAAGCCTCGAGGGACAGCCTCAAGGGAAAGCCACAGATCCCTTGATCCACGTGACAGGAAGCGTGACACTACTGCTGCAGCTCGGGAGGAAAGCGCACGTGCATGCCCCAACTCGAGACGAGGCCTGAGTCTCCTGGGGAGACTCAGAAGCACCCCAAGATCCATGGCAACACTTTAGAGGAATCTTCAGGTTCCAGCCCCGACTCCACACAAGGACTGAGGCCCCGGCATGGACGGGAGAGGAATCCCGAGAGGTCCCCTAGCAACTCGCATGGGGACTGGCCTTTCCTGAGGCCACCAGAGCGTGTCCCTGAGTTCCCCGTCGTAACTCGAGAAGACCTGCCGCAACTCGAGAAAATCCAGGAGGTTCTCCCCTCCTCTCGAGATGAGGCTCATTTCCGCTGAGGCGTCTCGAGGCTGATCACACCTCACCTCTGGAACTTCGAAAGGGTCTTTCACACCCTTGGTGCATATCAAGAAGTTCCCCGACATAGCCGTCTCCACTCCAGAGGAAACACGAGGGTCCCGCCCACATCCAGAGGAGCCCCGTTTCCGCCTCGTACCTCGAGATGAGGGATCCTTTCCCTGCTTCGTCGGGAAAGAGTTCCCGGCGTTCCCGTCGCATCTCAAGAGGAAGCCCTCTCAACAGGAACGGCGAGAGGAACTCCAGGGTCGTGCCACCATTCCAAGAGTCCCCCAGATGTCTCAGTCCATTCCAGAGGAACCTCTTTTCCCTTCACCAGCTCGTCTTTCACGCCGAGGATCGACTCACACCAAGGTGGTACGTGGCACAGCCCTGTGGGAAAGCCTCGTGGGAATGCCTCGAGGGAAAGCCACAGATCCCTTGATCCACATGACAGGAAGCATGACACTACTGCTGCAGCTCGGGACAGAAGCGCACGTGCATGCCCCCACTCGAGACGAGGCCTGACTCCCCTGGGGAGACTCAGAAGCAGCCTAAGGTCCATGGCAACACTGGAGAGGAATCCTCAGGTTCCTGCCCCGACTCCACACAAGGTCTTAGGCCCCGGCATGGACGGGAGAGGAATCCAGAGATGGCCCCTAGCAACTCGCACGGGGACTGGCCTTTCCTGAGGCCACCAGAGCGGGTCCCTGAGGTCCCCGTCGTAACTCGAGAAGACCTGCCGCAACTCGAGAATATCCAGGAGGTTCTCCCCTCCAGGCGAGATGAGGCCCATTTCCGCTGAGGCGTCTCGAGGCTGATCACACCTCACCTCTGGAACTTCGAAAGGGTCCTTCACACCGTTGGTGCAAATCAAGAAGTTCCCCGACATACCCGTCTCCACTCGAGAGGAATCACGAGGGTCCCGTCCACATCCAGAGGAGCCCCGTTTCCGCCTCGTAGCTCGAAATGAGGGAATCTTTCCCTGCTTCGTCGGGAAAGAGTTCCCGGCCTTCCCGTCGCATCTCAAGAGGAGGCCCTCTCAACAGGAACGGCGAGAGGAACTCCAGGGTCGTGCCACCATTCCAAGAGTCCCCCAGATATCTCAGTCCATTCCAGAGGAAGCTCTTTTCCCTTCACCGGCTCGTCTTTCACGCCGAGGATCGACTCACACCAAGGTGGCACGTGGCACAGGCCTGTGGGAAAGCCTCGAGGGAAAGCCACAGATCCCTTGATCCACGTGACAGGAAGCGTGACACTGCTGCTGCAGCTCGGGAGGAAAGCGCACGTGCATGCCCCCACTCGAGACGAGGCCTGAGTCTCCTGGGGAGACTCAGAAGCACCCCAAGATCCATGGCAACACTTTACAGGAATCTTCAGGTTCCAGCCCCGACTCCACACAAGGACTGAGGCCCCAGCATGGACGGGAGAGGAATCCCGAGAGGTCCCCTAGCAACTCGCACGGGGACTGGCCTTTCCTGAGGCCACCAGAGCGGGTCCCTGAGCTCCCCGTCGTAACTCGAGAAGACCTGCCGCAACTCGAGAAAATCCAGGAGGTTCTCCCCTCCAGGCGAGATGAGGCCCATTTCCGCTGAGGAGTCTCGAGGCTGATCACACCTCACCTCTGGAACTTCGAAAGGGTCTTTCACAACCTTGGTGCATATCAAGAAGTTCCCCGACATACCCGTCTCCACTCGAGAGGAAACACGAGGGTCCCGCC